>NC_135235.1:98795208-99447708 GCF_051348905.1 Ranitomeya variabilis | reverse complement strand
CATTGCCACACGTCGTAACCATCATGCGACGGTTGCATCGTTTGCGTCGGACCGTCGCCACCAAAAAACGTTGCTTGTAACGTTTTTTGGTGCGTCGTCTGCAGCATTTCCGACCACGCATGCGCGGCTGGAACTCCGCCCCCGCCTCCCCGCACCTCACAATGGGGCAACGGATGCGTTGGAAAACTGCATCCGCTGCCCCAGTTGTGCGGCGCATTCACAGCTAGCGTCGGTGCGCCGCAACGGCGCATAGCGACGTGCATTGCACGACGCTAGTGTGAAAGTATTAATAAAGAAAAATTTCTACCAATCCAAAATTTAATAAACAGCAAGGTAGATATGGTATCAACCTAAGTAAAATTTAGCTTTTAATAATAATATTTTAAAACCTTTTGGACAAAAACGACAAAACAGACATAAATTATTAATGACAAAAATGAATGCACCCAGACCGTATGTCTATTACTCCTTGGTGTATCCAAAATTACTCAAAAGCATTTCAGGGTCAAACCACACTCCTAAACACTTGCAATTTGAGCAACAATAAAGCATTGACCTTTGGCCTCATGCAGATATTCCTCTGTATTCACAAAAATCAGCATAACTTAGGTACAATGAATACCCATCACATACATGAAAGCCATAAAAATAAAGGACAAATGCTGGAATATGGAACGGTCTCATCCAGATAGTGTGCGTTGATTTCACCTGGTTTCACATGGACGGTTCCACATAGATGCCTCGAATCAATCCCAAGGGAAATGTGGGGAAACGGGTAAAATTCAGTTCCCGTATACTTAAAAACCCACCACTGGGATATTAGCGCATCAGAATTTTTAATCCCTGTGGCCTCCCAACGCGTTTCATTCTCTCAAATCATCAGGGGAGGAAGATTAAATAAATAAGTGCCAATTTGGGGGAGGGGAGATGTTTCCCTCACAAGGGATAAACAACCTCCTTATTCAGTAGCATTCTGCGGTCTGCCGCCGCTCTTGTCTATACTTTATATAGAGACCTACTTGTTAGGAATTAATCCCCTTCACACCGGGGTGCCAAAAGGTCCGGAAAACCACCTCCCTCACTTCCGGGATTCTCCATGTGCATAGGCATATCCCAGTGGTGGGTTTTTAAGTATACGGGAACTGAATTTTACCCGTTTCCCCACATTTCCCTTGGGATTGATTCGAGGCATCTATGTGGAACCGTCCATGTGAAACCAGGTGAAATCAACGCACACTATCTGGATGAGACCGTTCCATATTCCAGCATTTGTCCTTTATTTTTATGGCTTTCATGTATATGATGGGTATTCATTGTATCTAAGTTATGCTGATTTTTGTGAATACAGAGGAATATCTGCATGAGGCCAAAGGTCAATGCTTTATTGTTGCTCAAATTGCAAGTGTTTAGGAGTGTGGTTTGACCCTGAAATGCTTTTGAGTAATTTTGGATACACCAAGGAGTAATAGACATACGGTCTGGGTGCATTCATTTTTGTCATTAATAATTTATGTCTGTTTTGTCGTTTTTGTCTAAAAGGTTTTAAAATATTATTATTAAAAGCTAAATTTTTCTTAGGTTGGTACCATATCTACCTTGCTAGTGTGAAAGTAGCCTAATATGATGTTGTTAACCTGTCTTTGGAATAGGTCATCAGTACCAGATCGGTGAGGGTCCGACACACGGCATGAGCTCTGGCAGCAGCTCGCTGTAAACAGTGTGTGGAGCAAGAAACCACCACTTATGATTTAAGAAAGTTTGGCAACCAAGATTAACTTAAAGTCTACAGAATAAGTGAAGGAAATGTGTGTTATTTATTAGGGCATGAAAATTACTTATGAAGTTTAAGTACATTGGTGTGAAAAAGCACAGAAAATAATGAATCTTCTTAAGGGTACACCCGTGCAATATAAAAGTTGTGAGTGCCTGTATTGCTGGAAAGGGAACAAAGGAGCAAAGAGATGATCAGGAGGTACTCCTTTGGTGCATACAAAAAATATTCTATTTTGTAATGATTCTGAACACAATTTTTTTTATTTCCTTCCCCCAAATCATAAAGAAGGCTATGACTGTGTTATGCCTGCCTTAGAACGTGAACAAAGAGATTGCTTTCCTTAAAAGGCTAAGTAGATTTTTCAAGAAAAGAAAATATGAAACGCTCAAACGATGTTTTGGAACTTCCCTCATCAGAAAAAATGAATACAGATAATGAATTGGGATTTTCCTTTATTTTAGATTATCCCAGTGAAGCTTGACTTGTTTAGCTAGTAATTAACATATTCCTGTTTTTTATTTCTTTCTGGATTTTTTTTTACAAATATTGATCAAACAGTTCAAGACAATTGAAGGATTTTCTACTCTCAAGCCATGGTGCAACAGTCCTATATGGATGTGTAGATTAGCGCACATTGGAAGGAAGGCAGATCTTTGAGGTCTCCTGTGATACCTGATGGCAGCATAAGATTGAGGGTGAGGAACCATATACACTAAATAGACAAACGTATTGGGACACACTTCTTAATTCTTGAATCCTGGTTTTTCATTCAGTCCCATTACCACAGAGGTACAATATCCAGCCCCTCACCGTGCCGTCTGCCTTTACTAATATTAGTGATAGAATGGCTCCTTCTCAAGAGTTCACTGGTGGCTGAGCCATCCTGTAATGCGATATCACAGGCCGGTGTCGCCTTAGTTCATTACATTCCTTCCCTCCTGAATGTTTTACGATCCGCTGTGAGTGATATTGTTGAAAAGTGGAAGGAACCTCAGTAACAAAGTGGAGACCACATAAAGTTACAGCACCTAGTGCTGAGATGCATACAAGTCACCAATACTCTGCGGACTCAAATGCAGATCTGAAAACCTCCTCTGCCATTAATATTCACACACAAACTGTGCACCAGGAGCTGTGGAAATGTCTTTTGTGCAGTGACGGACCATACTTCTCTATCTGGCGTCTAATGGACAAGTCTGGGTTTGGTGAATGCCAGGAGAACCTTTGCTGCCTGATTGCATGGTACCAACTGTAAAGTTTGGTGGAGGAGGGCTAATGCTATGGGGTATTTTTCAGGAATTGCCCTAACACTCTTTGCTCCATTGTATTGTTTCAGCATGCCAAGAGATTTTTCCCAATTATAGGTTTCCAATTTTGTGGGAACAGTTTGGGGAGGTCCCTTTTCTGTTTAGCATGACTGAGTCCCAGAGCACATAGCAAGGCATATTGTGAGCTTGATGTGGAAAAACCGAACTAGATGAGCATAGCACTGATATCAAGCTCAACAGTCTCCTTTGGGATACATGGAGGAGATTGCAAGCCAGGTCCTCTCGTTCAACATTAGTGTTTGAATAATTGGGAAAACGATCCCACAGACACTCGAAAATCTTGTAGAAAGCCTTCCCAGGAGAGGAAAAGCTGTTTTAGCTGTAAAGAGGGGGACAATTCCATACTAATGCCTATGACCTTGGAATGCGATGGAATAAAAGCTCCCGTAAGTGTAATGTGTAACTATTCCAGACTCCAAATACTTAGTGTAGCTTATATGACTCAGGATAAATTGCTGCCATTAAGCATGTGAGTAATACGTCAACTTTTACCATATATGTTTCTACGTGGGGCAATTTGTCAATCAGTATTATGCATGCCTGGGAAGCAGATTTTAAGGGGGTTGTAAAAAGATATCAAGGGTATCCTATATAGGTCATAACTTGCTGATCATCAATCCCAAGAATGTGGTTCTAAAGTTCCCCATCTGAATCGAGCATGGTCAAGATTGCCACCACTGCTCCATTCATTATCTATGGGGTTGAAGATAGCTGAGTGCTTTGCGATTACCCGTAGTCCCATAGATGAAGAATAGAACAGTGTTGCACTTCTGCAGCTATTGCTCTGTTGAAATGGGGCACTACAGAGCCCAGTCCTTCGTATCAGTGAGCTCCTAGCAGTGGAACCTCCAGCAACTATAGATTCCATTCCTCCAGCCTTTGCTGCTTTCGTATAAGGTAGCATAGTAGATCTGCATAAACTGTGCTTCATTTTTGTATGGAGAAATTGGTAAAAGTGTCTGTTTACTTATTTTTAGTCTTTTTATGTTTTTGATACTTTTGTAAATCTTCTTTTTTTTTTTTTTAATTAATTTAGTTTTTTTATTTTTCTATTTTCAGGTTAGTTCATGGGTGACCTGGATAATCCTTGCCGCAGGGTCCATGGAGGAGAAAAGGGAAGTGTTCTCCCATTTGGTGCATATCGCAAAGTGTTGTTGGAATATGGGCAATTACAATGCGGTGATGGAGTTCCTGGCAGGACTCAGGTACTACTTAATTGAAGAGAGGTGAAAGCAGCTGCTATAAACATCAATTGGCACAATGTCAGATAGGGTTTTAAATAGCGCTACAATTGCAAACCTTTGTGGACTGTTTGGAACCAATGTGAAGAGGTCACAATGTTTACATGCTTAAAGCAGTCGTGTTTAATCTGTTAAAATATTAAGTATAGTTAAAGTAAATTCTAATGCCAGCGAAGAAGCTGAAAGAATGGAAAACAATGAAGATGGCGTTTAGAGGTTGCAGGTTTATACAACACACTTCTGCACGGCATATTATTTCTCATAGCGTTATTTTTGGCATAAAACAGACTCTGCAAAATGTTAAAGGAGCGGGCTGACATAGGAAACAGTTTTTCATTACCGTATTTTCCAAATGTAAATTAATTTTACTAATACACCATATTTTTCGGACTATAGGACACTTCTTTCCATAAGACGTAGCCCAGATTTACACAGCAGAAAATAGGAAAAACAAATGTTCAACTAAATAAAACTTCCCTTGCTGCGTAAAGAAGGATATGTGGTCAATATAATTAATTTTAATACACTAGAGTTAAGTAGGAAGGTAGCAATGCTCCTTTTACTGTTTCTCTGCAGCATCTACATTATACACATATAGCTTTACAGCACGTGCATTAAGTACACTCTGTAGTGCACACACACACAACACTACTGCTTGCATAGTACACACACGCAGCTATTCTGTATAAATACACTCAGCCCTGCTACATGCACACTCAGCCCTGCTACATGCACACTCAGCCCTGCTACATGCACACTCAGCCCTGCTACATGCACACTCAGCTCTGTTACATTCACAGTCAGCCCTGCTACATGCACACTCAGCCCTGCTAAATGCAAACTCAGCCCTGCTAAATGCTCACTCAGCCCTGCTAAATGTTCACTCAGCCCTGCTACATGCACACTCAGCCCTGCTACATGCACACTCAGCCCTGCTAAATGCACACTCAGCCCTGCTAAATGCACACTCAGCCCTGCTAAATGCTCACTCAGCTCTGCTACATGCACACTCAGCCCTGCTAAATGCACACTCAGCTCTGTTACATTCACACTCAGCTCTGCTACATGCACACTCAGCCCTGCTAAATGCACACTCAGCTCTGCTATATGCACACTCAGCTCTGCTATATGCACACTCAGCCCTGCTACATGCACACTCAGCCCAGCTACATGCACACTCAGCTCTGCCATATGCACTCTCAGCCCTGCTACATGCACACTCAGCCCAGCTACATGCACACTCAGCTCTGTTACATTCACACTCAGCTCTGCTACATGCACATAAACACAGCTCTCCTTCATAGACACACAACTCTGCTACATCAACACATTCACCTCTGCTACAGCATACACGGCCACATTTTGATGTTTCTTTCAAGTACAATTGATCACATACCTATAAGGTCCTTCAGCTAGCCAGGACCTGCAGCATCTGTAGCTGTCTCTACTGCGATGCAATGTGATAATTATTGGCTGCAGGATACAGAACTTTGCTGCTGCAATGTTCTCTTAGTGATCAGGAAAGCGGCTGTATCAGTGTTCTCATTGATCATAGGAAGCCACCTTCAGACTATAAGGTGCACACTTTTTTAATCACTATTTTATTCTTGCTAAAGGTGCATCTTATAGTCCAAAAAATTGGTACTTGCACTGTGAGTTTCTTTATAGATGGCCGAATTTCAGTACCGGCCCTGAATACTTTCTCTCCTCTCTGTGTTATTGACCTGCTTGAAGATGGCTTAGTTTATTAGCTTAGCCGACTCCCTTCTCCATCAAGACTGATTCTGAGACACAGAAAATGGCTGACTTAACTAATAAACTGACCCCAGACAGCCCCCGTGATTATAGGATCATCAACACACGCAGAAGGCGCAGAATGGGAGGAGCTCCTCTGTGTCAGAACAAAAACCATGGTGGAGCTTCTGAGAAAAGGGGATTGGCACTAAAATTGGAACATCTATAAAGATTTCACTATTAAAGCATTTTTGTAAGTTTAATTTAAATTACAAAGTTTTTGTGACTTTTATAAAGTCTTGCTTTTCACAACCTAATTTATTTGTTGTGCAGTGAACTAACCCAATGACTTTATAGTTTTAGAGAACATATTGTAGTGAGTAATGGTCAAGGTCTTGATGTACACTACTTAATTGCTAATGTCATATTTTAAAATATAGGTTTTTGGGTTTTCATTTGCTTCATCTTAGGTCAAGAAAAGTGTTGAAAATGTGGCAGTTTATGGATCAAAGTGACATAGAAACGATGAGAAGCTTGAAAGATGCAATGGCTCAGCACGAGTTCTCCTCGGAGTACAGAAAACTAGTGAATAGAGCCTTGAATATTCCAGGTTGCAAGGTTGTTCCTTTCTGTGGCGTCTTTTTGAAGGAGCTTTGTGAAGTCCTTGATGGAACCTCAAGTCTTTTAAAACTGTGTCCTCGATTCAATTCACAGAATGAAACACTGGAGGTAACGATAACAGCCCTATGTTGTTTTAGCTGTGTATATGCTGGTGGGGGAGGGGTTAATGAAAATGTTCCTGATCTCTCTTTGTTTTAATACAATGTTGCATCATTGGGTAATGTAAGAATATTCAGTCTCTATTACAGTGCCTGTGATAAGTCTAGCTTTCTGTCCTCTGCTTGTTAAAGAAGCTTTTCCATGTATATATTTTTATGAAATGTGTGTATATATGTGTGTAGGGTAGTGTACTAATATACTCACCTACTGCTGCCTTCTCAGGGGGGCCAGCGCCGTTCTCCTTCGCTTCTCAGTGACTTCACTGTATTTCAGGCTAGCCGACTCACTCTATGGTCCATGCATGAGCCAGAAGTCGTTTACAATATAAGTCTATGTATCCTCGTTATGATGCTCCATAGGCTTACATTGTTAAAGTCCTTCCTGGTCATGCAGAGAGCAGCGTGACCCGGCCAGTCTGCAGAGTTGTGACGTCACTAAGAAGAGAAGAAGAACGGCGCTGGAACCTGTAGAAGGCGGCGATAGGTGAGTATATTAATACATTCACACTACATTACATGCACATAAACACACAATTAAAATAAAATATGGGTAGGTGTACCTCTTTAAATGAACTATTAATTAAATTAATCACATAAAAGTAGGCATTACCATAAATACAATATTATACATTACATAAAAAATTTCAAATGAATGAGCCACCTATAGTACATTCCCAGGCTTATTGCACCAAAGCTACTTTCACACTGAGATGAGTGCTGTACTGGATGCCATTCTTAGATGAGCCATGGTCATTTAGTGGCCTTTTTAGAAAGAATTCTGTGATGACAGAACAAATGTTAATATGATCGTTCTGTGTGCATAGAATATCATAATTATTGGCAGCACATTGGCTCCCGCTTAAACAGGACAATATTTTGTGGATAATGATTATTTTAATGCCAGCATGAACTATCCAATCACTCAATGAACACTCATTCGTCCAATGTTTGCCAGCGTATTTATAAAGGCCGATAATTGGCGAACAAGCATTCAAACGAACGCCTACTCCTAATTATCAGCTTGTCTAAATAAGCCTTTAGGTTTAGTTGTGGGGCAGTGTTCCCAACCTCCAGTGTTCAAGCACTACCAACAGATCATATTTTCAGGATTTCCTTAGTATCGCACAGGTCAGGGCCACCGTTAGCACCCAGGCTAGTGCCGGTTCCCTGAGCAGGCAGAGAGGGGCACTCACCGTCGGGGACACCGGCACGCTATGGGGGCCCGGTACCAGTGACAGCTCCCACAAGCATGCCCCTCCTGCTTGCTCAGGGCCCCGGCACTTGTAATACCTCTCCCCGTTCCTCCCCTGCGGCATCTTTGGTATTGTACTACACCTATATTTCTCTGCCATATCTGTTCATCATGAATCGTGGTATGTGTTAAAGGGGCTCACTGAGACTCTTTCACCTGGGTCCCACGAAAACCTTGAGATGGCCTTGGCACAGGTGATGGATATGTTATCACCTGGGCAATACTAAGGAGATCCAGAAAACATGATCAGTTGGTGACTCTTGAGGATTGAAGTTGGGGAACATTGAGGGTCCACCATGTAAGCTCATCATATACTGACAGAGTGTTTACTAGAAGTTTTATAAACCCCTTGAACATAAAAATGATCTTTCTGAAATCTTTGGTGTATCTTGCAGTTTGTGTCTGACTACAATGGACAAGACCGGTTTATTCAGCGAATAGGGAAAGATGGGCTAAACAACACCGAAAAAGAATCAACTGTCAACAACATCATGCAGACCATTCGTAGCTGCAACCGCAGCCTGGAATCTGAGGAGAGCGAAGACACCGGGAGTGAAAACATCACCGTGAGAAAAAACTCTGTCATGGATAGGAGCAGATTTCAGTGAGTGTTAAATCTACAGTTTTACTCTTGGCGTTATGAAATTCTGCATGTATTGTTTATGACTGATTCATTCCCGGAAAGCCACTGCGAAACCAGTAAAATGATCCAGTCACATACAGGAACGTCAAGAATCCTGGTGAAATTTCTAAATTTTATCTGAACAATGAAAAAATAGTTGCATTAATACAATGCACATGGGTCTTTACGGAAGAACGCTTGGAAGTTATTTCTGATGTGTTTCATTATTTATGTTTTTAACTTTGGAGCCTGTCAGTAAAGTTGTGCAAAAATGTGAATATTCAGCTTTGAAAGTTTTTTTTAAAATATATACGCATAAAGGGAATCTGTCAGCAGGTTTTTGCTACCTCCTCTGAGAGCAGCATAATGTAGGTGAAGAGATCCTGAATCTAACGATGTATCACTTCTTACCGAGTGCAGCAGTTGTGACACAATCAGAGCTTTTAGCTTTAGCAATGCAGCAGAGCTGAGAAAGCTAACCCCGCCCACACCACAGATAGCCCCGCCCACACAAGGCTCACTATGCACATAGATATAGACACTTATTAGACAGTTTAGTAAGGATGGAATAATTTGTGAATGGCTTTGAAGAGAGGATGGAAGTGCCAAGATTCTTCTTCTGGAGATGGCAACCATAAAGTAGTGAATAGGAGTACTGTAAAAATAATGCTACCAGTCGGTCACAAGGGGCAGCACAGATCTGAGGAAACAAAAGGGAGTCAAAATATGGGAAAAATAAACTATTTTATCATAATAGAATATTTAACAGATTTCTCTTATTCACTCAGGATGATGGTGGTTTTATACTTGCTACTAAATATCAGTGAAGTAGGCTTCACTATTTTTATATTTCACTATTCACTATTAACTATGAAGTAATAGAACTCATTAGTACAAACAATTATCTGACACTTAAACATTCTTTACATTGTAAACTTCTGCAAAGTAAAAAAACTGAAGGGTTTCAATCATAATGAGCATCTGTTGGATGAAATACCAAGAAGTGGCACAGTATATATACATACATATATATACATATTTTCCTTCTAAGGACCTCACAAAGGATCTGGAGATCTTCATTATGTGCTGTGGAAAGGTGATTTAGACATGTTCACAGGAAAGGGTTCTGTACACTTAGGGTACGTGCGCGCGTTGCGGATTTTGCTGTGGATCCGCAGCAGATTTGACGCTGCGGATCTGCGGCAGTTTTCCATGAGTTTACAGTACCAGTACCAGTTTTCCATGAGCTTACAGTACCATGTAAACCTATGGAAAACAAAATCCGCAGTGCACATGCTGCAGAAAAAAACACTCAGAAACGCTGCATTGTTTATTCCTCAGCATGTCAATTCTTTGTGCGGATTCCGCATTGGTTTACACCTGCTCCATAATAGGAATCCACAGGTGTAAAACCGCAGGTGAAATCCGCACAAAAACCGCGGAAAAAAACGTTGTAAATCCGCAGTGCAGATTTCCTGTGGATTTACCAAAATCAGTGTGGAAAAATCCACACACCTTTCCGCAACGTGTGCACATACCCTTAAAGCAGTCAGACTGTGGAGTGCCGGACCTCAAAAGATAGTAATGGCAGATACCATATTGGCATTTAAAAAAAAAAAACAACAGAGATTTTATGCTATAGTTATACCAGACAATATTGAGCATTCTAAATAATCTATAATAAATTATATATAACTGATGAAGGTTGCACTTGACTTGATTTTTTTAATCTGCATGTAAACTTAGAATCACCCAAATCGTTTTGGTAAACCGATAAACCACCGTTATTATCTGTAACAATGTCCCAGTTCTCAGGTTTTATTCTCTCAAATTGTACGGACACACTTTATTGACAGAATCAGTAATAGCGCCCAGCTTCTAAATGAACATCTCCATGAATGTTGTGATGCTCAGTGAAATCAGTGTGTGCCCCTTGATTTTTAAGGAGTCTTCCAATTTTGGATAATCCCTTTCACTTGTCTGCAATTTGTTTTAACAAAAAAGAATAATAAACTACTCTTCTTTACTCACCATCCACAGGGCCGACACTGAGTCTCCTCCTCTGCTCACGTTTGTCTTGTAGGCCGGGGTCACACTTGCGAGTGCAATGCGAGAAACTTACGCGAGTCTCTTGCAACAATACCCGTCACTGCCGCCGGCACTCGGGACCGGAGCGTTCAGCTGCATAGAAATACATGCAGCCGCACACTCCGGTCCCAAGTGCCGGGTATTGATATGAGATATTCCCGTGCGCGTTTCTTGCATTGCACACGTAAGTGTGACCCCGGCCTTTCTAGCATCATGCTGACAGTGCTGCAGCCAAGAAGTTCATTCATTGGCTTCAGTCAACAACAGACACCAGGAGCAGTGACGGAGACTCCGTTCTGGATCTGGGGAGGGTGATTAAAAAACTTTTTATTTATTTTTTTTTATTTTCATTATTTATTTATTTAAACAAACTACAGCTGGGGAACAAGAGTTTTACAAAACTCTGAAGCCAAGAACCGTGCAAGAAAACAAGTTGCTATAGAAAATGGAGAGGGGATGTTCAACTGAAAATGAGAAGGGGTTCAACTGAGGTTCAGCCGAGAATTTAATTCTGACTGTAGCTCATTCTGCACTAATGAGGGTTGTCTAACAAGATGCATAGCGTTCCTTTTATTAATGGCCCGTTTCTTGTACACTGTGTCAGAGTATTGCCACCATGTTCTGGAGGCACATCACGAGTGATGAACATGCCGCTCACCAGAAGCCGCCACGGTTTATCTTTGCTGTAAAATCTGCAGAATACATTTCGGTTAGGCCGGTTAATAATGTTTTCTAGAATCATTCAGTGCAATTACTGAATTACCATCTATCTGGGCTTCGTATGGAGAAAACAGTTTGGCTTGGCCAATTCATTTTGTGTTTCATTCTAATGAAGAATGACATTTTTAAGGACAACAAAAGACCTCTGTTACTGAGAATATTGGGAAGTCATTTATTTTCATTTCTGAAATAATCCCGCAGTTTCCTGTACAAGTCTGCTTATTTCATTTACCTGCAGTGGTAAATCTCATTTTAGTAGAGTAATTTGTTTTTCTGAATAATTTTCTTAATGTTATTAAAAGCGTCTGGATGAGGTGTTGTGAAATGGTGCCAATGCCGGCCGTCGGGTCCAATTTTGTGCCATGCTTTGATGCTGAAAGGCTTATCTGCTTGCCTTTCTGTATGTGCGTGTACTCTGTTATGTTCATACCCCATTCTCCTCCCAAAATTGTATTGATAACTGGTCTCTTTTGGGTGTCGTCTAAAGGAAGATGACCCATCTGCATAATATATGGTGAACCTGAAAATCCATCCTGGATAAGCAGATGGCCATGTTATGGTCATGTATAGCACCTAGAGGCAATCTCCACTATGCCACTGGTTATTGTACATTTCACCTTTACATTACCCGAGTCTGTTATTCCCTTTCATGTGATGTTGATCATAACCCCATAGAATTGAATAAAGCATAAGGATAAATTATTTTATTTTAACGGGAACCTGTCGTATTGTACATACAGTCAATCTGTGGACAGCAGGTTATAGAGAATGAGAAGCTGAGCAGAATGATGTATACATTTATTGGAAAAGATTCAGTATAACTTGTTGTTTATTCATTGAAATCTCTGGCCTCTGTATGAGTGAGTCAAGTGGGCGGTCCTACTAGTGACTGACAGTTATCTCTGCATGCAGTCATACTGGGAAATCACTGAACTCATATACTGACAAAGCCTAAAACCTCGGTGGCCAGAGTCCAATCTCTGGGACCTCCAGCAATCCAGTGATTGAGGCTCTGGAACTCCTAGAATGGGCCTCTGCTGCCCTGACCTGAATGGAGTGGCTTTGTGGTTAGCACTGTAGATTTGCAGCGCTGGTATCTTGGGTTCAAATCCCATCAAGGACAACATCTACAAGGAGTTTGTATGTTCGCCACATGGGTTTCCTCAGGGTTTTCCGGTTTCCTCCCACATCCCAAAGACATACTGATAGGGGATCTAGATTATGGATGAGCCCCAATGGGAACAGTGATGATGATGTCTGTAAAGTGCTCTGTCTCCATTCTATTCATAGTCTATGAAATTGCCATAAAGAGCCCAGCTCTGTAGTTGTCTGTCCCTCACAATGACTGGAGAGGAGGCGATGTCTGCTCACCTGCACTCCATTCAGGGAGGCGATGTATGCTCACCTGCACCTCATTCAGGGAGGCGATGTATCCTCGCCTGCACTCCATTCAGGGAGGCGATGTATGCTCACCTGCACTCCATTCAGGGAGGCGATGTATGCTCACCTGCACTCCATTCAGGGAGGGGATGTATCCTCACCTGCACCTCATTCAGGGAGGCGATGTATCCTCGCCTGCACTCCATTCAGGGAGGCGATGTATGCTCACCTGCACTCCATTCAGGGAGGCGATGTATGCTCACCTGCACTCCATTCAGGGAGGGGATGTATCCTCACCTGCACTCCATTCAGGGAGGGGATGTATCCTCACCTGCACTCCATTCAGGGAGGGGATGTATCCTCACCTGCACTCCATTCAGGGAGGGGATGTATCCTCACCTGCACTCCATTTAGGGAGGCGATGTATGCTCACCTGCACTCCATTCAGGGAGGGGATGTATTCTCACCTGCACTCCATTTAGGGAGGCGATGTATGCTCACCTGCACTCCATTTAGGGAGGCGATGTATGCTCACCTGCACTCCATTTAGGGAGGTGATGTATGCTCACCTGCACTCCATTTAGGGAGGCGATGTATGCTCATTTGCACTCCATTTAGGGAGGGGATGTATCCTCACCTGCACTCCATTTAGGGAGGTGATGTATGCTCACCTGCACTCCATTCAGGGAGGGGATGTACTCTCACCTGCACTCCATTTAGGGAGGCGATGTATGCTCACCTGCACTCCATTTAGGGAGGCGATGCATGCTCACCTGCACTCCATTTAGGGAGGCGATGCATGCTCACCTGCACTCCATTTAGGGAGGCGATGTTTGCTCACCTGCACTCCATTCAGGGAGGCGATGTATGCTCACCTGCACTCCATTCAGGGAGGCGATGTATGCTCACCTGCACTCCATTCAGGGAGGTGATGTATCCTCACCTGCACTCCATTCAGGGAGGCGATGTATGCTCACCTGCACTCCATTCAGGGAGGCGATGTATGCTCACCTGCACTCCATTCAGGGAGGCGATGTATGCTCACCTGCACTCCATTCAGAGAGGCGATGTATCCTCACCTGCACTCCATTCAGAGAGGCGATGTATCCTCACCTGCACTCCATTCAGGGAGGTGATGTATCCTCACCTGCACTCCATTCAGGGAGGCGATGTATGCTCACCTGCACTCCATTCAGGGAGGCGATGTATGCTCACCTGCACTCCATTCAGGGAGGCGATGTATGCTCACCTGCACTCCATTCAGGGAGGCGATGTATGCTCACCTGCACTCCATTCAGGGAGGTGATGTATGCTCACCTGCACTCCATTCAGGGAGGTGATGTATGCTCACCTGCACTCCATTCAGGGAAGCGATGTATGCTCACCTGCACTCCACTCAGGATGTTGCTTTCAGAGTCCGATTTATGGGGTCCATAATCCCCATGTCTTAATCACTGGTGCTCCCAGCAATTGGACCATCAGTGATCAGCGATCTGAGAAGCTGTGTTACAGTGTTGGATTCATTCACAATTCAGAGAAATGTAAATTGGGGAAATAAATGTAACAAATATCCTATAAGATGTACTATTTATCCAGTCCTAAATTAAAAGAATGGAGAAATAGAACAGTTTAAAAGTATAGTAACCACTCCTATTATTAATTTATCATTGTTTTAACATTATTTCTATTTTAGGTTTTCGTTAGTCCCTGTTTGAAATGGTATATTCAATATTCAGTATCAAAATAAAAATAGACTTGCCGATGATGATAATCCTTATAGCTCACAGTAGTAATTGATTCCGATTCTGTAAAGAACAAACCTTATGATGTTAAAACTCTACTAACAATGATAAGTTCTAGCCTATAACCCGATAATGATGCGATGTCCAATGTTCTGGATTACTGCTGTAGTAATAAACGGTTCTTTACAGAACAAATCCCCTTGTGTATACTGCATACAGGAGTAGGGGTAACCGGCTCATTCTCTTGTCTGTGAGTGCATTCATTTATTATTGTAGTTGATTATGGTCCCAGTGTTTTCTTCTCTACAGGTCCTCAAGGTGCCTCATAGTTTTGGCCACATGTCTTAAACCACAGGAGTGTTACAAATATTAGATAACCCCGTGGATGTATATGTTGCTTACATAAGTGGTCCATTACTAGGACAACCCCTTCTCATACCCCACACTTGGCCCCAATAAAATAATAAAGCTTATACTCCCCTCCTGTGCTGGTGTCGTTCCTGTGGTGTCAGCACTCGCTCTCCTTGGGGCTCCTATGCTGTTATTGTGACACATCACCCTGGCGCCCAATCAGCTCTGGCATCACAGTCCCTGCTTCCTGTCGAATTCAACATGAAGAAGTTAAAAAGCAGCTGCTGCCCAGACTTCATCATGTTCGATTTGTTCAAAGGTGGAGACAGTGACGCCAGTGCTGATTAGGCGCCGGGGTCTCGTGTCACAACAACCGCACGAGAGTGAGTGCCGACACCGCGGGAAGTGAGTATAGTTTTTTTTTATTTTATTGTGACCAAACAGTTAGATCAAGAAGGGGTTGTCCAAGAAGTGGACAGCCCCTTTAAGGTAGTACTTCTTGCCAAAAGTATCCAGAAAGTTTTTAACTACACTCAAAATATGTCAGGCTTTACACATTACGCATGGAAAGAAATCAAAGTCTTGTATCTTCATTCGTTTCTTTTTCTATGAAAAGTAACTAAGCGATTAGTGATGGTTGTGTCTTTCTGGTTGTTATGGTCTGGTGATTAAGGAGCAACATGCGACTAGCACTGAGCAGGTGGTAACTATACCGACCGCAGTTTCTGATCTTAACACAGACACTAGCAGTAGCCGTGGGATGTTCCTGTCACTCCCTGGACACCTCGTCACAGCCGGAGATCTAGCTACCCCCAAGAAGCAGGAAAGCTATCTTGCCTCAGAGAAAATCCCCAAAGGATAGGACAGCCCCCCACAAATAATGACTGTAAGAGGAGAAGGAAATGACATACGTAGTATGAAACAAGATTTAGCAAAGGAGGCCACTACTAGCTAGAAAGAATTAGTACAGGACAGAACACTGTGCGGTCAGTAATAAAAACTAGAAAAAGTCCACCGCAGAGAAATGCAAAAATCTCCACACCTGACTAAAGGTGTGGAGGGCAAACTCTGCTGCCCAGAGCTTCCAGCTTAGCTGACTAGATACATACTGATAAGCTGGACAAATGAGCAAAACATAGAAAGTGCTAAACAACAAAGTCCACAACAAGTGAACTGCAAAAAGACAAGCAAGGACTTAGCTTTGCTGAAATGGTCAGAGTGACAGGGAAATCCTCAGAGAGCCATGACTCCAAGCTCAACAATTGACAACTGGCATTGAATTAGGGAAAAGGCCAGACTAATATAGCAGAGCCAGAAAGACGATCAGTGAAAACAGCTGCTGATGCTAAATCCAAGAAGCAGCCATACCACTCAAAACCACAGGTGGGAGCCCAAGAGCAGAACTCACAAAAATGCTACTTATAACCACCGGAGGGAGCCCAAGAGTGGAATTCACAACACTGGTAGACCAATGAAACTTTTATTAATGAGGTGGTCCTTCATGTCTAATTTGAGGATTGTCCAGAGCTTATTTAATATACCTAACATCATATGCCAAACCACATGGTAATCAGTGATAAACATGATAGAACTTAGAAAGTTGTTATTCTTCAGATTTATTCAGAAGGTCTTCTTTGTACACGCTAATGGAAAAATTGAATTCTCCTTATCATCCATTTACAATAAATTTTTTCTAGTAGTTTGTCTGCTAATGCTGAAGCCTTCATTTTGAAGAATTCAAAGGTGGTATAATTCCAGCATAGGTAGTGGAATTCCCCTTTAGGGATTACCCTTTGTGGTGGTTGATGAGCGGACACTCTTTGCATCCAGTAAACTGGAAATTACATCTGTATCTTTTTTTAAATTATAATTTTTTTTCAACTTTCTTTAAAACATTTTTCTTGCTCTATTTTTGTGCACTGGCTATGTAACTGTTGCTATGTTTCATTATTGTATCCTTGGTTTCCGCTACTTTTCCATTTACAATATTTGCTATAATTTGGCCTCAGGCTTGATGTTCAATAATCGCACTCACTTAGCAGGATTCTTTATTTTATTGACAGCTGGTGTTATATTAATAAAAATATGTAAACCGTATTTTTTTTAGACTCTAAACTTGTATTTTCTTGTGTAGTGCAGTTTGACCTCTAACAAGTGTGTCCTCATTTGACTTTTATTCGTAGCTCAAAGAAAAGTCATGAGTCAAACAGAGCTCTGTAAGTTAACCTTTTGCATTTGCCTAAATTGGCTAATTGTCTTTGTTTGATCCCAAAACTCTACTGGAAAATGTCCTTAAAAATCCCGAGTGAATGCATGAATATATATGTGCTTGTTTGAATAATGTACCTGGAGTCTTGGTTCAGTTTTTTGGTAATTAGCTAATTGCTCGTGAAGTGTGTATTTAATAAAGTTTGTGTCCTGTGTGATATTCACTCATATAAGATATGTTGTAAAGTACTGTAATAGAGCATGATAACATAGTTTTTACTGTAAATACTGATTTGCTTGTCATAGTACGGTTGGGCTCCCATAACAAGGTAAACCAAAAATCCCTGAATTATTTCACAATTAAAGGAACACAAAATGTATAACATTTCCAACACCTCCTTTCAATTCCTCTCTTAATATCATCACTTTTTATTTATTTCTATCCAATGTTGCAATGAAAACTGAAAAATCTAATAAGAATTATTTAATTCTAAGAAGATCAGCCATTTTCTCCCTTCCTTCTTCGGAATATGCTCTCTCTGTCTGTAAGGCAATCAGTTACAGCAGATACATTCCCCTAATATCCTTCCATCACCTTTCAGGAACAAAAAGATTTCTGCGAGCCATTTTGCTTGTTTCCACATTTACAGTATAATTTGGTTTGGTTTTCACTTATCTAGAAATATCTGAATTTATAATATAAAAAGTATATTCACAGTCGCCTGACAAAGAGGGAAGGGAATGTGAGTGTAGCAAAAGAAGAGAGATTTTTACTGGACATTTCTCATGGATATGTACCAAAGGCTTGTATAAAAATAAACTCCTGTTCTTGTGGATACAACATTTCTTAACAAGCTGAGGAACCAGTTTGATTTTTAATAATTACTATTTTTACCTAGTTTCCTGACACTTAATGAGATATTCACGTGCTATTAAATTCTTTATTTAGACAGCATTAAAGCAAGCAAGTTAGAAAAGCAAGTCAGTTTCAATCTGCTTTTATCTTACATCATGTACAGCTTGCTTCCAAGGAAATCAGAACCTGGCCAAGTGTGCACATTAGTTACATTCCAGGAGAATAGTTAAGTCCTAAGATCCCGCCACCTCTCTCTAGCATATTGATTTTTGTACACAAGTTAGCTGCTCACCTACTTCCTCTTTCCTCTCAGCTCCTGACTGAGCTTCTCTTATCATGCCTGCATAATCACAATCCTCTGGAACTTTGTATCAGCAGGTTCGAGAGCAGATGTTCTAGTTATTGCTTTCACTTTCCTGAGCTGTGTGCTTGTTCAAATGCACTGTTCTCTATATGCAAATTTAGTGATTCATACTTATGTTTTGTTAAAAAATGGGATTGGATTCCATCAGAAGAAAGTAAGAAGACTTCTCTCAAATATTAGAGAACCTTCAGGAATGAATGCCACAAGAAGCTATTAACACAAAGTATTCGGCTACATGTTTGATTTTTAATTAGCAGAATTTTTCAACTAGTTATCACTACACAGTTATCTTCTGCTTCAGTTCTAGAGAAATTACAGTGTATATTGAGTTTCTATGTTGAAATCAAGAACCTGGTTATCAGTCTTTCTAAATGATTGGAAACCAGGTTAAATGAGTTTTACTGTGTACTGCAGAGTTGCTTGATGGTCTGTTAAAGTCTTCAAGAGTTAGCGCTTTTCTGTTTGATCGATAATATTGTCCTGCTGGTAAATGAATAAGATGCCGCCTTTGCCTGTACATAGTGATTGAGGTATATTGTTCCAAGTACTGCTCATATAAGAGGGTGGTGGCCTATTGTTGCACAGGGGCCCACTGGAGGATTCTCCTGTGGACCAGTCCAAGCCTGGTTACAGCTATGAAAAATACTGATTGCTCTTCATAGAAACGTTGTTAAAGTGAACAGTTAATGGTTAGCAAGATTACTTTGTGTCAAATTAATTACTGAATTTTTTTCCTCCGTAGATTTCTAATGGGAGACTTATCAGATTCTGAAAGTGATATTTTTGATCAATCAAAGGAATATGATTTTCGTTGTTGTGAGGAGCAGCAGAAAGCATTCAGCCATGGTACAGAACTTATTCCATGGTATGTGTTATCGATTAGAGCCGATGTCTACCAATTTCTACTCCAAGGAGTAACAGTCATCCGCTATGACCAGGAGACGCACATTTCTGTTCGCTGTTTTCTCCAGCTTCAGCCAGACAATAGTACTCTCACTTGGACAAAGCCTTCCACCACTTGTCTTGCAAGTAATAAAAATAAGTTGTGTGCCTCAGGTAGCGCTGCCGAGATGAAATTTCAGTTTCTAAGTAATGCTGGAATGAACGGACTAATAGAAGGCTTCTTGGACTTGTTCTCGGTGAAGGCTGTTTACATGGGGCATCCGGGCATTGATATGCACACTGTGTGTGTTCAAAACAAACTATGTAACATGAACCTGGAGGAAAATGGAGTCACGCTGCTTTATGGACTTAACACTACTGAGAACAAGTTGCTGCATTTTGTAGCACCCAAATACACGGCTAAGACCATGTATGATGGATTGCTGGAGCTAACCAACGCTGTAAGGAAGATGAAACACTTTCCTGATCAAAGGCTGCAGTGGCTGAGGAAGCAGTATGTTAGTCTTTACCAGGTAAATCCTGTCTCTTCCATTCATTTTAGACAAAATATTAGTTTATCACATAAAAGGTAGATAACGGCTTCATTATACCGCATATATCACCAATAACAGAATTGATGATTTTAAAGGGAGCCGGTCACCAGAAAACACCTGCAGATATGGAGTTAATCTGCAGGTTAATAGCGTTTCTAACTAACTTTATCCTCACCGGCAGCGTTTGGTTTCAGTCACCGGGGAAGTGCCAGCACTGGTTCAGTCATAGCTCTAAATATATAGAGATGTGGCTGTAACCGCGCATCCAGCCCTGACTGACAGCCGGTCCTAATGCAGAGCCAGTGTCAGTCAGGGCCGGGGGCGCAGTTACAGCCGCTGCTCTCTATACTCAGAGCGGTGACTGAACCAGCACCGGTGCCGTCCCTGTGACTCGAACCAAATAAAGTTTAAGATTAACCCCATATCTGCAGGTTAATAGCATTTTCTTCTGATGACGGGTTCCCTTTAAAGGGGTTTTCCCATGAACTAACATTAATTTTAATCAATAGATTTTGGAATAATAATAAGTAAAACAATTGGATGTGTTTAAAATGTTCCTGTGCTGAGATAATCTTAGAAATGTGCCCCTGCTGTGTACTGTGTACTGTGATACTCACCTCTCCGGCGGCCCCTGGACCTTACCGCCGTAACCGGGAGCCTCCGTTCCTAAGAATGGGCGCGTGAAGGACCTGCGATGACGTCGCAGCTTGTGATTGGTCGCGTGAGCGGTCACATGAGCGCTCACGCGACCAATCAGAAGCCGCGACGTCATCGAAGGCCCTTCACGCGCTCATTCTTAGGAACGGAGGCTGCCGGTTACAGCGGTAAGATCCAGGGGCCGCCGGAGAGGTGAGTATATTCATATTTTTTATTTTAATTCTTTATTTTACACATGAATATGGTTCCGATACCGATTCACAAAAGTATCGGAACTCTGTATCGGAATTCCGATACCGCAAGTATCGGCCGATACTTGCGGTATCGGAATGCTCAACACTATATATGAATATGATGCTCCAAAATTGCTATTTCATGGATAATACAAGTATTCGTTAATCCAGAAATGTCCGGAGAGCTGACCTGTTACCAGATAATATATATGTATGTAGCGGTTATAATTGTTAGTTTATACTAGATGCATCTTATTGTTTAGAAATGTTTTACTAGCAATTTTGTAGCTATTTTCTCGATTTAGACTGCAGATATTCACGACTCCATAAAGATAACTTGGCAAAATTCCTAAATAGACAAAAAAAGGTATTCTATAACAATGGCACAAAGGCTGTAGTTTTCTACTCATATTTTACACAAAGATTTAAACACGAAACTAAGCATGTAAAAACATCCAGTGGTGGAAAGTACATTGGTCGTAGACTAGATTCTAAAATTGGCTGTTACTGTATGTATGTATGTGTATGCATGTATATATATATATATATATATATATATATATATATACACCCTGGTTTTTAGTGACCATAGATTTTGAGTTGGATTTTCTTATAATAATAATCTTTATTTTTATATAGCGCTAACATATTCCACAGCGCTTTACAGTTTGCACACATTATCATCGCTGTCCCCGATGGGGCTCACAATTTAAATTCCATATCAGTATGTCTTTGGAATGTGGGAGGAAACCGGAGAACCCGGAGGAAACCCACGCAAACACGGAGAGAACATACAAACTCTTTGCAGATGTTGTCCAGAGTGGGATTAGAACCCAGGACTCCAGCGCTGCAAGGCTGCTGAGGCCCCTGGCATATACATACTTGCATGGTTTGTGGTCAAGAGCCCAAGGTCCAAAACCAATCTGACAGCGAAACGCGGGTCGGGGTTTGGGTGCTGACGTTTTAGTACTGGGTAAGATGATTTTCTGACTCTTGACCACAAACCATGCACCCCTGGGCATTAGTATAGACATAGGAATAGTATAATGACTGATGTCACTTTTCGCTTACAACAGGGGTTATTGTAATGTGACTCCCTGAGTTCAACCAGCAAGTCCTCATCTTACCATTACTAAGTTTGTTACTGTGAATTGAGCTATACTTTGTACTAAACGCCACCACTTTTTGTGGTGTCCTTAATAGCACATGGTTTTATCTATGTTCATTATTGTGTCAACAAAGATTTTTGTACATATTTTTTTTAAAACTCCATCTGTCCTCCTTTTTGAGATACGATGTTTTTGGAGTAATATGTAATCAATTGCGTCACTTTTGGCACACTATCTAAATAGGAGTCTGGGTTTTGTTGTATTGTCCTGGAATTTTTTTAACCATGACAACCATGCCCATCAGTCTTCAATCAGACACTCCTAATTCATGAGTAAAAAGCTGGATTAGTGGGGTGCACCTGTGTGCGCCTTGCCACAAATCCTAATCCAGACCCTGTTGCAGTAAAATTTGTGGCCACCTCATGAATTTGATGAATGGTGGACACCATGCCCTGTCCTGCCACAACTCCACCCACTTTATAACAAAATTCTGTGACTTTTCTAAGCTTTTTACTCCAGAATACCGGCATAAATGCATTGATGCATCCCGCCCATTATGGCACATACCCCTACAGTAATAAAATCCATAACAGGTAAAATGGCGCATTTGTTAATGAACATGTGGAATGAAGGGAAGCTGGCGGAGTACTCGCAGGGTTACAATGTTTCTACTGTTCCCCTTCTGTGTCAGTAGGATTTCTTAGAAAATGGATAGTATGAATTCATTATTATTTCCTATAAATGACCACATAGCAGGAAGTGCACTTCAGTCCTATGGTAATGGAGGCCACCATGATTTTCACTACATCCTAATCAACATCAAGAATTGTTTGTAAACTGCTCGTTGCATGGGGAAGAAATAATGACTGAGATGATATAACAAAGTATAGTAATGTCAGCCATGAAACACAATATGCTAAGAATTAAATCTTTGCAGCTTTTTTCATATACTGATGACACTGGAATGTGATAGATAAAAAGCTGTTATCTTAGATAAAGACGTTCTTTCCTAATGCATTGTCCACATTCTTCTTCCAATTATGTAAATGTAGGAGGACGGTAGATTTGAAGGTCCGACATTGGCACAAGCTATTGAGCTGTTCGGAGGAAGACGCTGGAGCGCAAAAAATACAAGCACGGGGACACTAACTAAGAGCACGGAGAAACCCAACGTGCAGCGCAACAATACGCTGGGGATCACGGCAGCCAAGAAAAAGAAGAAAGTACTTATGAGGGTAGAACATTGTGCTGTTTCATCCTGTTCTGCTGTGCTTCATTGTTCTTTTTCATCCTCCTTTTTGGTTTTCAATATGGTTTCAAAAACTTTTTTCATATATTTAAAGGAGTATTCTCATCTTTAAGATCCTATCTTAATATGTAGTAGGTGTAATAATATTAATATTAGCAAATACTTCCAGTTAGAAATGTATAATAGTTCTTCTGATTCGCTAGGTTGCTTACCACATGTGCAGGCATTTCAGTAGCTTAGGTATTGATGATTCCAACCACTGTCACTATGTGAGCGGTTGTACCCATGGATACCTAAGCTACTGCAATGCCCTATACATGGGGTAAGCCACATAGCGAATCAGAAGAACTATACTACATTTCTCATTGAAGGTATATGCTAATATTATTATTATTACGCATACTACATATTTGGATAAGATTTTGTAGATGGGCATACCCCTTTTAACTTTGTTTCATGCTCCTACACTAAGCATATTCAATGGTTAAGTTTCTAATTTTTAAGAATTTTTCTTACAATGAAAATATTGATTTATTTCTATATGTCTTTATAGCGAGTCTGTGATAAGAGGAAGAATGGCATTCCTAGATAATAGGTGCACAAGTAGAGTCCCAAACCTTATAATGTAAAGATGAACTTGGCACTCGAGTGGTAGATACAGAAAAGAAGGCTTTAATGCAGGTATGACAGTACAGGTGTGTTAACACAGACGTTTCGGTCTGCTTGGACCTTCATCAGAGTCCACGCTGTAGTAATAACCGGTGTAGTGGACGCAGTGTCCAAATACTGGAAGCCGTAGAGAAGGTGTTCCTGGAAAGCACAGTATGGTGCTAGCGGCACGAACGCGGAATCCACCACTTGTGTGTGGAGTGTGCCTCTGAACAAGCAGTAGATTCTGCGTTCGTGCCGCTTGCACTGTACTGTGCTTTCCAGGAACACCTTCTCTACGGCCTCCACTATTTGGACACTGCGTCCACTACACCGGTTATTACTACAGCGTGTACTCTGATGAAGGTCCATGCAGACCGAAACGTCTGTGTTATAACTAGAGATGAGCAAATTTGCTCGGGTCAGGGCTTATTCGGCACGCTATAGCGCTTACTGAATAAGCTGCAGAGGGAATCCGGCATTCCGCATCGCTTCGGCTGATCAGCTGTTTGGCTACGCATCGGCTGTGTGACAGTCACAACACATGTATGGAGAGCCCAACACACAGGCTCACCATGCATGTGCTGTGACTGTGACACCTGTACTGTCATACCTGCATTAAAGCCTTCTTTTTGGTATCTACCACTTGATTGCAAAGTTCATCTTTACTTTATAGGGAGTCTGTCAGGCCAATATGATAGTATTAACTAGGCACATAGCCTTGTAAGGGATATGGCCCATTTACAATCGGAGTTTTAATGCCTCGTGCACATTAACTAATATTGGCAAATCCACCGATATTGATAAGTCTAATGTGTATGGAAACCACTGACTCTTCCCCTAAGGCCTCTTTCACACATCAGTGTCTCTGGCTCATGTGGTGACAGTTTTCACACATACCAGAGACACTGACACACGTAGACACATTCAAATGAATGGGTCTGCTCACATGTCAGTATGTTTCCCTGGACCGTGTTTCCATGTGTCCCACACGTAGACATGTCTGTTTTTGTGCAACTGGTCAATGGGTCTGTGTAGACATGTACCGCACACGGATACCGTCCGTGTGACGCATCAGTATCACACGGACAGCCGCTGGGGAAGGAGTTTTACAGTAAGCGCTGTTCCCCGGCGGCTGGTGCTGAAGCCGGCTCTCATCTTTCTCCTCTGCTCGCGCTGATCGCCGGCAGAGCAAGGGAGAATGATGACAGCCGGCTTCAGCACCAGCCGCTGGAGAACAGCGCTTACTGTAATGCTTCTTCCCCGCCGGCCGCCGTGTGGTACTGATGCCGCACGTAATACGGACACGGATATCTCCAGTACCATTTTTTCCGGTACTGGAAATATTAGGACATGTGAAACCGGCCTAACAGATGGTCTTAGAGGAGATAAGGATCCCACATGTCTGATTTTGGGCTCACTATCCTTTTGTTCCTTGTAAGATAAGCTGCCACTAGAGTAGATTGGCCTCAACTCTCCTACAGGACCGTGTATAGGGGAGTCAGGGGAGATCGGCCAAACAAGTATGTGGAAGGTGCACTGATCTGTTTGGCTGTGCCAGGGGTGCACTGTGCTTGGTTTGAACAGTCATTTTGTGCTGACATGCTGCCTTTAATGCCTTTTTTTCTTTGGCGAATGTCCAAGTAGCTCTTTCAGAGGATGAAGCTTCTTGTAAACTTCCTACTCCACTTATGTTGCACTCTGAGGTTTCCTACACAGTTCTTGCAGCCGTGTGAATATTTGCAATTTGCGTTTAGTTAGGCTGTCTCCATGTCCGCTCAGCGAGCCAATGACCAGTTCCCTGTGTATGCTGATGGAGATTAATATGATAAGCTGCCCCTGCCCTGCGCCCTCTGACTCACGGGAAGGTATATGGCACTTCTCATCTGTTTGTCACAGGACTATTTTCATCGCAGTCACAACACCGTATACACTTTTCACTCACTACAGCCAAAGTTTACAGAGTATAATGTTTCATATACTTGATATATTGAGATGATAAATGCCCAGTTACAAGATTTAGTATCTCCTGAGAGTAGGAAAATAATATCTGAGACTACATTTATATTGACGCCACCGATGCTGCCCTAATACATTAATTTTCTGGATTATTTTCCATTTTCAGGCTGACATCACTATGCTTGATCCATAAAGTTTTTCCTTAAAGGGAACATGGTATCTGATCGTATGACCACAGAATTAGCTGGGAAAACTGATATATTAGATATATAACTTGTATGTTATTCATTGTAATCCCTTTTTATTCCGGATTTAGAAGTGAAAGTGTTGGTCCCAATCAGTGACCCATTGATCCTTATGCAGTCCCAGGCAAGAAAGTTTGTCAGTCACTGACTAGGACGGCCCCGTGACTGCTAATTCCTAGAATAAGCCGGGATATAGGCAAATATACAAGCTAGAATAAATCTTTTCCAGCAAACCTATATTCAATGTGCCTTTTAAAAAAACTTAAGATGGAGTTTCCTTTAAAATCTTCACACATTTAGACCATGTCCACACTGTCCACACATTTTCCTTAACATGTAAATGGCTGAACATATACTCTAAACATTGCCGGATTTAGTTGAACATTTCCACCATGACAGTATTAATTTTAATGTGCAGTTGTCCTGGTCGAGTGTAGTAACCATCATGGCTTGGTGAGTGCAGGGCAAACATTCGGGCTTTTATTGACCTAGAAGTTTTAGATCTCGCATACTTTGTGGACTGATTTAAGAGAAATTGTTTCTCAAATTCTCCACCAGGGTGAAAGTGGAGATGCTGCTGATGATGAGATGGCAACGAGGAAAAGTAAAAGCCTCAAAGAACCTCGTAGCAGGAGTGGTTCAGATCCTCCGGAAATTGATGAACAGGAAGAGCAAGGTCCGAAATGTTTGTTGTTTTTTTTTTCTACCTGGTGTGTGTAGAGCACAGTTTATAAATAAGAACACTATAATAATGGACAAGACCATATACAAATGGAGTTCTTGTCATCTATACTAATAACATTGCACAGCCAGGTGCCTGCGAGGCTGGGTGCATCCTATAGAAATAGGACAGGTGCCTACCAGGACGGGTGCATCCTATAGTAATAGGACAGGTGCCTGCCAGGCTGGGTGCATCCTATAGTAATAGGACAGGTGCCTGCCAGGGCGGGTGCATCCTATAGTAATAGGAAAGGTGCCTGCCAGGACGGGTGCATCCTATAGTAATAGGACAGGTGTCTGCCAGGGCGGGTGCATCCTATAGTAATAGGACAGGTGTCTGCCAGGACGGGTGCATCCTATAGTAATAGGACAGGTGCCTGCCAGGATGGGTGCATCCTATAGTAATAGGACAGGTGCCTGCCAGGACGTGTGCATCCTATAGTAATAGGACAGGTGCCTGCCAGGCTGGGTGCATCCTATAGTAATAGGACAGGTGCCTGCCAGGACGGGTGCATCCTATAGAAATAGAACAGGTGCCTACCAGGACGTGTGCATCCTATAGTAATAGGACAGGTGCCTGCCAGGCTGGGTGCATCCTATAGTAATAGGACAGGTGCCTGCCAGGACGTGTGCATCCTATAGTAATAGGACAGGTGCCTGCCAGGCTGGGTGCATCCTATAGTAATAGGACAGGTGCCTGCCAGGACGGGTGCATCCTATAGTAATAGGACAGGTGTCTGCCAGGGCGGGTGCATCCTATAGTAATAGGACAGGTGTCTGCCAGGACGGGTGCATCCTATAGTAATAGGACAGGTGCCTGCCAGGACGGGTGCATCCTATAGAAATAGAACAGGTGCCTACCAGGACGTGTGCATCCTATAGTAATAGGACAGGTGCCTGCCAGGACGGGTGCATCCTATAGTCATAGGACAGGTGTCTGCCAGGACGGGTGCATCCTATAGAAATAAGACAGGTGCCTGCCAGGACGGGTGCATCCTATAGAAATAGAACAGGTGCCTGCGAGGCTGGGTGCATCCTATAGTAATAGGACAGGTGCCTGCCAGGACGGGTGCATCCTATAGTAATAGGACAGGTGCCTGCCAGGACGGGTGCATCCTATAGTAATAGGACAGGTGCCTGCCAGGCTGGGTGCATCCTATAGTAATAGTACAGGTGCCTGCCAGGACGGGTGCATCCTATAGTAATAGGACAGGTGCCTGCCAGGACGGGTGCATCCTATAGTAATAGGACAGGTGCCTGCCAGGCTGGGTGCATCCTATAGTAATAGTACAGGTGTCTGCCAGGCTGGGTGCATCCTATAGTAATAGGACAGGTGCCTGCCAGGACGGGTGCATCCTATAGTAATAGGACAGGTGCCTGCCAGGATGGGTGCATCCTATAGTAATAGGACAGGTGCCTGCCAGGCTGGGTGCATCCTATAGTAATAGGACAGGTGCCTGCCAGGACGTGTGCATCCTATAGTAATAGGACAGGTGCCTGCCAGGACGGGTGCATCCTATAGTAATAGGACAGGTGTCTGCCAGGACGTGTGCATCCTATAGTAAGAGGACAGGTGCCTGCCAGGATGGGTGCATCCTATAGTAATAGGACAGGTGCATGCCAGGACGTGTGCATCCTATAGTAATAGGACAGGTGCCTGCCAGGACGGGTGCATCCTATAGTAATAGGACAGGTGCATGCCAGGACGGGTGCATCCTATAGTAATAGGACAGGTGCCTGCCAGGACGGGTGCATCCTATAGTAATAGGACAGGTGTCTGCCAGGACGTGTGCATCCTATAGTAAGAGGACAGGTGCCTGCCAGGATGGGTGCATCCTATAGTAATAGGACAGGTGCATGCCAGGACGTGTGCATCCTACAGTAATAGGACAGGTGCCTGCCAGGACGGGTGCATCCTATAGTAATAGGACAGGTGCATGCCAGGACGGGTGCATCCTATAGTAATAGGACAGGTGCCTGCCAGGACGGGTGCATCCTATAGTAATAGGACAGGTGCCTGCCAGGCTGGGTGCATCCTATAGTAATAGTACAGGTGCCTGCCAGGACGGGTGCATCCTATAGTAATAGGACAGGTGCCTGCCAGGACGGGTGCATCCTATAGTAATAGGACAGGTGCCTGCCAGGCTGGGTGCATCCTATAGTAATAGTACAGGTGTCTGCCAGGCTGGGTGCATCCTATAGTAATAGGACAGGTGCCTGCCAGGACGGGTGCATCCTATAGTAATAGGACAGGTGCCTGCCAGGATGGGTGCATCCTATAGTAATAGGACAGGTGCCTGCCAGGCTGGGTGCATCCTATAGTAATAGGACAGGTGCCTGCCAGGACGTGTGCATCCTATAGTAATAGGACAGGTGCCTGCCAGGACGGGTGCATCCTATAGTAATAGGACAGGTGTCTGCCAGGACGTGTGCATCCTATAGTAAGAGGACAGGTGCCTGCCAGGATGGGTGCATCCTATAGTAATAGGACAGGTGCATGCCAGGACGTGTGCATCCTATAGTAATAGGACAGGTGCCTGCCAGGACGGGTGCATCCTATAGTAATAGGACAGGTGCATGCCAGGACGGGTGCATCCTATAGTAATAGGACAGGTGCCTGCCAGGACGGGTGCATCCTATAGTAATAGGACAGGTGTCTGCCAGGACGTGTGCATCCTATAGTAAGAGGACAGGTGCCTGCCAGGATGGGTGCATCCTATAGTAATAGGACAGGTGCATGCCAGGACGTGTGCATCCTATAGTAATAGGACAGGTGCCTGCCAGGACGGGTGCATCCTATAGTAATAGGACAGGTGCCTGCCAGGCTGGGTGCATCCTATAGTAATAGGACAGGTGCCTGCCAGGCTGGGTGCATCCTACAGTAATAGGACAGGTGTCTGCCAGGACAGGTGCATCCTATAGTAATAGGACAGGTGCCTGCCAGGACGGGTGCATCCTATAGTAATAGGACAGGTGCCTGCCAGGACGGGTGCATCCTATAGAAATAGGACAGGTGCCTGCCAGGACGGGTGCATCCTATAGTAATAGGACAGGCGCCTGCCAGGGCGGGTGCATCCTATAGAAATAGAACAGGTGCCTGCCAGGACGGGTGCATCCTATAGTAATAGGACAGGTGTCTGCCAGGACGGGTGCATCCTATAGTAATAGGACAGGTGCCTGCCAGGACGTGTGCATCCTATAGTAATAGGACAGGTGTCTGCCAGGACGGGTGCATCCTATAGTAATAGGACAGGTGCCTGCCAGGCTGGGTGCATCCTATAGTAATAGGACAGGTGTCTGCCAGGGCGGGTGCATCCTATAGTAATAGGACAGGTGTCTGCCAGGACGGGTGCATCCTATAGTAATAGGACAGGTGCCTGCCAGGGCGGGTGCATCCTATAGTAATAGGACAGGTGTCTGCCAGGACGGGTGCATCCTATAGTAATAGGACTGCCAGGGCGGGTGCATCCTACTGTAATAGGACAGGCGCCTGCCAGGGCGGGTGCATCCTATAGTAATAGGACAGGTGCCTGCCAGGACGGGTGCATCCTATAGTAATAGGACAGGTCCCTGCCAGGACGGGTGCATCCTATAGTAATAGGACAGGTGTCTGCCAGGACGGGTGCATCCTATAGTAATAGGACTGCCAGGGCGGGTGCATCCTATAGTAATAGGACAGGTGCCTGCCAGGACGGGTGCATCCTATAGTAATAGGACAGGTGCCTGCCAGGACGGGTGCATCCTACAGTAATAGGACAGGTGCCTGCCAGGACGGGTGCATCCTATAGTAACAGTACAGGTGCCTGCCAGGACGGGTGCATCCTATAGTAATAGGACAGGTGCCTGCCAGGACGGGTGCATCCTATAGTAATAGGACAGGTGCCTGCCAGGACGGGTGCATCCTACAGTAATAGGACAGGTGCCTGCCAGGACGGGTGCATCCTATAGTAACAGTACAGGTGCCTGCCAGGACGGGTGCATCCTATAGTAATAGGTCAGATGTCTGCCAGGCCATGTGCATTTTCAGCAGGCATTAATGAGTATAATGCATGCATTCAATTCTATTGAATAGGAAATCTGCTTTCACACTGCGCTTTGTCCTTTGTTTGTTGGTCCTGTCAGGGCTTACATCTGAATCCCCCAGCAAACCAGGATATGTGCGTATACGCCGACGCGGCCATTAATTATAATGGTGTCGACGGAGTCTATGTGTGCTCTGTCATTTTTGGGAGTATAGAGTATACACCTGCTGGAGGCAAACACTTGGACGTAATAGACTGCAGCTAAGTGTCCACCTCCAGAAGGCGTATATGCCAGAAAATAATGAACGACAGAGCACACGTTGACTCCATCGGCACCATTCTAGTCCATAGGTGCAGCACATATCCTGTTTTGTGAGAGGTTCGGACGTAAGCCCCAACGAGATCAATTAACATGGCGAAGAACACAGTGTGGAAAAAAATAAAAGCTAGAATGCTGATGCGAACAAAGCATTTCGAGTTAATTTTTTAAAATTTTGAGGCATTGATGTATCCATGTACTCATGTATAGTCCGTTCTATGACACGGACTATTGTATTAATAGGATTGGTAAAGAATTGTAAAGCAAGTGGATTGAAAAATGTGATGGACGTTGTCGCTGCTGGCACTTTACCCAATTGAATGGAAATAAATTGATTCTAAATAAGTTATTTAAATGTGGAATTTTTTTGATTTTGTTGATTGTATAGTTAGGTGTTTTATGTTCGTTTTGATTTTTCTGTGTCTTTTTTTTTTTTTGGTCACTGACAGATCAGAATAGTGTATCTGCTCACACCATTCCTTCAAGAAGAGCTCATTCAGTGTCTGCTTCCGGATCTCCAAATCTAGTCCCTGGGCCAACAACGCCTATCAGACCTGCATCCTCACCTATATTGCCCAGCTGCAACAAACCCCCATCTGCGTAAGTTTTATCACCTTATTTCACCCTTTGGGTGGAAAATAACTGAATTATGTTTTATACTTTGTTCATATTTACTGCACAAAATGGATTTCCCCAGCTCATTGGTTGTAAATCTCTTACATTTCTGAAATAGCTGTAAAATCATCAGAGGATTTTTATTTAAGCCCCTTCTTGGCAGTAAATTGTCTTACCTTGCGCCTGCTTAATTGTTCTGCCAAAATTCCCATCCAGTTGTATACTTTAGATCGTAAATCAAGAAATTAAACTTCATTAAAGTGTCTTAATTTACTGGAAGATTGTTTAAATGCACAAACTGGCGGCCATTTCTCTGCAATAAAATGAACATAATTCTCTTCCATTTTATTCCAGCACATGGAGCAGTTCAAGTTGGCACGGACGAGTTAAGGGGGGGATGAAAGGCTTTCAATCATTTATGCTTTCTGACAGCAACATGAACTTTGTTGAGTTTGTAGAACTTTTTAAATCTTTCAGGTAAGATCAAAAAAAATATATATATACATCAGTTCTTCTTAGAGTGGTGAGGAGCTTACAATTTCTACCATTTGATTTTCTGTGTTTTCAGTGTACGAAGCCGCAAAGACCTCAAAGACATTTTTGATATCTATGCCGTTGTTTGCAGTCGTTCGGGTTCTGAGCCGATTCCACTTTACACTAATCTGACAATTGATGAGAACGTCTGCGGTGTTCAGCCAGATTTAGGTTTGTATGTTGGAGTAATGTCAAAGCCTATATTTACTGGGTATTTGGGGATTTCATTTAAAATAGTTCATGATAAAAAAAATGTTTTCAAAAATAAGAAATGTTCTCATGATCGTTTGGATCCTTAATTTTCAGGGGTCTTCCCATCTGCATGACAGCATTTTGCTAGGACATGGCATGACATAATACAACATACATAGCGTACTTACCATCATTTCTGTTGAGGAAACGTAGAGGTTTAGGTCCAGTTCATTAACCTCACCCAGGAATGCTCTGACTTTTTTTTGGTAACGCCATTGGTCCACCCTAGAAGGCCAGTTTTCTGGTAGTGTTTACATTAACCACCTTTTGGTCTAAGTTGCCCACTCCAAACTTGTCAGGATTGTTTCTGAAAATGTCTGACAGTTGCAGTATATTTGGGACAGTTGGCCGGCATACATAAAGATACTTGGGGATCTGATCTCTTGGACACCTTAAGAGTAATCACCCTTGTACAGAAAAAAAACCCATGAGGAGGACAATGTGCTGTGGCCACTTCATTCTCACACTGGTGGGAGTTCCAAGGGTTAGACCACCAGCGCTAATCATGTAAAGGGATATTCTAGCGCTATTCAATCACTCACTAGTATATCAATCCCCATTTAAATTTTAGTATGTGTTCATGCCATAAAACAAAGTATTTATCATTTACATATAAAACAGAGGACCCTATAGTGAAGATAAAAATGGGCCACCAGATCTTGTTACCCAGGATGTTTGTGTCTCCTTTACATTTTTAATGACCTTTTGGGCCAATAATCAATTCACTTTTTTTGAAAAATACATTTCTTTTGGATAGGGAAAACTAGGACCATTGATAATGAGGACTGGTTGAACTGGGCAGTGTTTTTCAGTTAAAGGGCCCCATAACATCTGGTGTGGACACCGTTGACTTGACCTTGCATACAGGTCACCATGGGTGGCAGGAATACTTCTTGTAAGCGATTTCAAAATTAGTTTCCTCAAAAGAATCAGGCATTGAGCCATCATAAGGATGTAGGACATGTATGGGCCACCTGCGCACCCTCCGAAATAATATGCTGCTGTCTTAATGAGATGAATTCATGTACATGTCTGGCATACATACTGAGGCTTTCTGGCCTTACAGCTTATTTGTGTGCACATTAGTCTTAAGAGATGGTTATTTTGTCTGTTCTGGATTTTTCTTCATATTCTAGATTTACTGACCAGGAATGTGTCAGACTTGGGGTTGTTCATCCGGAGTAGGCAACAGTTGTCTGAAAACCAGAGACAAATTTCTGATGCTATTGCTGCTGCCAGCATTGTGACCAATGGCACTGGAGTGGAAAGCACGTCCCTTGGAATATTTGGGATGGGAATTCTGCAGTTTAATGACTACTTGGTCAATTGCCAAGGCGAGCACTACAGTTATGATGAAGTCCTCAGCATTATTCAGGTTAGACCTTTTTTTGCAGTACATATTGCTATATTGCAATTTCGGAACAGATGACTGGAATTGAATATTTATGTATTGTAAAGTTTAATAACTAATTCATTTTTTGTTTCTATTTTTCTTAAGAAATTTGAGCCAAGCATTACCATGCGGCAGCAAGGACTAATGTCATTTGAAGGGTTTGCAAGGTATGCGTTATGGTGTTCTCTTCCCTTCAGTCTTGTTTTTATCTAATTTTACTAGATTTTGTAGCGCTTAGGATACTTTCCTACGGTATTTGCAGTTTCAGTTTGATGAAACATAAAATGAATCCACTGGCTCCCATTTACCTGATGGCAGCCAATATAGGGTCCTTTTGGCCTCTTTCGGACTGCTATACATTGGTGTACCTTTATGTCGGTCTGCTTTGCTATTCCATACAGAGGCTTTCCTTTATTCTTGTCCTTTTGTTGATATTTTAAAAAATAGAAATGTGAACAATTTATTAAGGCTAAATTCCCTCTGAGTTTTTGATGTTGCAGATTTTCTGCATTAGGTTACTTTTTTTTATTGCTTTTGTGAGTGCATTTTTTTACTTACATTTTTGACACTGTGGTTTTTGTCTCTATGGTATGTCATGCTTTCATTAAAGCTCCTTTGTTTTGTCAAAACTGTTCATAAAGTCATGTGCGGATTAGATGCATTGTGCACGTTTACAGGTCTCCATAGAACTGTATGAGCACCAACCGTCATCTCGTATCTCAGTAATGGGATAGTCTGTACTCACAGATGACAGATCTTACTCATGCATTCTGAATTTTGAGAATGACTGATAAGTCCAGGAGGAGAAAAAAGCGCAGATTTCTCCAATAGATTATGATACAAAGTTTCTTCTTTTTTTCCGATTCTTTTAAGTTATGAAAAGAAATTAAAATGACAGTTCCGCCTTAAACATCTGTCAGTGATTGTAATCTGATCTATCTGCGTATTTTAGATATCTGATGGATAAAGACAACTTTGCATCCAGGAACGATGAGTCCCAGATCAACGAGGATGACCTGCATTTTCCTCTGTCATATTACTTCATTGAATCTTCTCACAATACATACCTTACTGGTCATCAGCTGAAGGGTGAATCCTCTGTGGAGCTTTATAGTCAGGTATGGGAGATATTCCTGTTTATTCTGTACCCGGCTCCAGTAATTATATGATATTCTTCTTTACAGATGGATGCTCGGAGGTGTAGTTGTGTGCACATGTATTTACTGTGATGCTTTCTGTTATTAGCTAGATAGTAAGCCATCAATTTCTTATTGCGTGTTACTTGGTTCTTGAAGCAGTTTTTATTTGTATTAGCTCTTAGATAGGTGTACTATGAAACCTATATTAAATACTAGGCAAAAATGTAATGGATTTCAAGTGGATTTCTTCTACTCTGTGTTGGGTCACAATTGAACGTGTAGAGTCCTTACCCTAATTCCCAAATATTCCTATTCTCCCTGGTTCATCTCCGTACTTTAACGTAAAATGTCTCACATTTGACATTTGCCAAGTTGTCCAAAGAGTTAGCGTTAAAGCCCCCATACACATTAGATGAGTCATCAGAACCTGTTGATTTTGACAAGACCGGTCAAACATCTGTTGGGTAAGGGGGCTTCCAGATAGGCGATCTTGGGGGGGAGAAGGATGAGACCACTGGAATTTCAATTGCTGATCCTAATGTTTTCTAGGGGAGCCATGCCAGAGGAGTCTGGTTGTAGCTTTCTCTTCTCTCCCTGTGGAAAACACTTGTCCCAGCCCGAGCGTCCATTTGTTTGATAGAGTCGGGAGAGATGGCTGTCGGCCGGACAAAAGTTCAACCAAAAGTTATCTCACTTGTATGACTAGTGTCTGTCCCTGTTGTAACATGGAAATCATTATCAAGCTGGTGTTGAAGGCCTCTTGTTAGTACCTTGAGTGCATAATGGTGTCTTGCTTTGGATGTCCCTTTTGTGCCGAAAGGTTCTTCTATACTATATACTGCTGCCTTTTCTGGAAGGCACGGTTTTATGGGATTGCGGCTCCCTTCGCTTGATATTATATTTCTTTGGATGTGATCAGATATTTTTCTGTGCTATCTATCTGTTCATATACAGATTGGTAAAATTGTGGTAAATTTCTGCGCTGCTGAATCATTAGAATTGCAGAATTATTAGTACATGTGGTTTGATTATTCTACGCGTTTCAGAGTTCAAGACTCCTTCATCAGGAGCACACCACAGGATGTGGATGTTCCTGTGGTGTTTCCTGATGGAGTCTTGAACTCGGAAACGCCTAGAGTAATAAAGCCACATGTACTAATAATTCTGCAATTCTAGTGATTCAGCAGCTCAGAAATTCACCACAGTTTTCCCAATCTGTATCTAACGGCTGGACCTTCCTGGACTCCTGGATCTGCTGCAGCGAATCCTTTCAGTGCTTCAGCTCAGCTACCTTTTAACCTCAGACAGATAAGACACTATTTGCACTCTTTCCTTCAACAGTTTTCATCTATCTGTTCAGGTAATTTTTCTATGAAACACAAGGGGTTCATATGCACTGCAGATATAGGTAAAAAAAAAACCTAAACAGTGAATATAAATTGCAAAGTTTCTAGATGTTATATTAAATAACTACCGTATATCACCAACTTTTATTGAAGATTCCCTTTTATTAAATATTAATCTCACCCTTTTCATCCCCAAACATAGTGTCATTCTGGCCACTACTGTACATTTTTCGTGTTCTATTTCCGTCTGCCAGGGTCATTATGGTATGCTTTGGGCATATACCTTTTTAACTGTAATTAGAGGCATTCTGCAAACATTTCCTGCATTGTAGAACTGTTAAAAAATATAACACGGGAGACTATATGCGCCAAATGCCAATACCTCCTATTAGCGGTATACCTTGGGAAATCCTCTACCATATATCTCCAATGGAAGAGTCCAATGTGGTTTGAATAAAGGGGAATGGAGGAGTTGATATCCGCTAAACAGAAGCATAGACTTTTAGATGCATTTTGCCACAAAGTATCATTGTCCCAAAAAGGTTTCCTGCTTTGCAGAATTTTATTCTTATTTTTAACATTTTTATTGCTGCTTGATATTATACACAGAGTGCTAACAATTACTTTATAAAGGGTAAGCAGCTTGAAATATGTTTTAAATATCATATGGCTTTCTACCTTCTATTTCTTCCAGCACATGTTCATCATCTTTGATGCAGAATCTTATTTTTACATTATAGTTCTGATGAAATAACTAAAGAATAAATATCCCAGCATCCGGAATTATGCTTTTTATTTTAGCCTTCCAGTTTTGTGTAAGGCGTAAAATGGCTCATTTTGTTTTTTGACCTATTGATATAAAATGAAGATTAAAATGGGAAGCCTAGCTCTTGCATGGCCATGTATTTGTTACTTTTAGAAGGCTGTGAATTGGCACATGTGTATAATGAGACAGGTTCTGCACTAAGAAATGTATTTGACAACATTAAAACGCCTCTTTAAGGTGCTTTTACAAGGATGCAGAAGTGTGGAATTAGATTGCTGGGATGGAGATGACGGCATGCCCATCATTTATCATGGTCACACGCTTACAACTAAAATCCCCTTTAAGGTAAGATCAAGTGACAGTAAGTAATACAGTTTATTTCAGGTAATTAAATGAAAAGTGCTACAGAATATGTTGGCGCTATATAAATAAAATGATTATTATAGGTAGAGATTATTGTATTGTATTTTATGGCCACCTGAAGAGACGAAGCCACCAGAGCAATAAGCGGAGGAGGACATGACTTTGGGAGGGGTGGATCCTTAACTCCTGCAGTTTTTGTTTGTATAGCAGTGCAGATTGTAAGTGATGTTGCTTTAAGACGAAGGTTCCCAGTATGTCTGTGCCTGGTGTGTCCCTGTGAGGAGGTGGGGGCTTATATAGAGGACGTAAATCTGTCTCTCTACCTTTTTCTTTCACTGGAGGAAACTGAGGAAACATCTCTATTTTCTGTACAATTTCCGATTATTATAAAACCATGGCCATAATGAAACGAACACTGTTGTTTTGGGTCCATTTTGGAGTGGACATGAACAAATTATTACAGATCCCACTAACCTACACTGGATGTTGTTAGGTTTCCATTTGTATTCCAATATTTTTTTTATATCAAATATAGCTTTGCAAATTAAACTATTCTAGTAGATACCAAAAACTCAGAATGACTGGTATATCACAAGTTTGAATATAGTAAAAGTCGGGAATCATGATGTATGAAGAAATTCTGATGCTCCAGCATGCTCAAGGTCTTGGCGTTGTGCTAAATTAGTAAACAGAATCCGTCATCAGGTTTTTCCTATATAATCTGAGAGCAGCAGCATGTAGAGGCTAAGACCCTGATTCCAGCAATGTGTCACTTGCTGGATTGCATGCTGTCATTTTGATAAAATTACTGGGTTATATGCTGCAAATCTACCAGTTCTCTGAATGCGTAGTTGGGTATAACCCCGTCCATACCACTGATTGGCAGATTTCTGTGTACACTCTGCATAGGCAGGAAGCTGGCAATCAGTAGTGAAGGCATAAGACATTGATTTTATTGGAAAAAGCAACCAGAAGCCCAGTAAGTGACACATCGCTGGAATCATGCTCTCAGCCCCTACATCATGCTGCTCTCAGATGACATAGCAAAAAACACCTGACAGATTCCCTTTAAGTGCTTGAATCAGCTTTTTTCCTTACATAAATCCTAAGAGTTTTGTGATCTACAATGCCTGTAGACTAATCTTCACTTCCACACATATGCTTTTGTACTTTTTGTTACCAGGATGTCATAGAGGCTATTGATCGCAACGCCTTCGTCAACTCTGAAATGCCTATTGTGCTGTCCATAGAGAATCATTGTTCTTTACCGCAGCAACGCAAGATGGCTGACATATTCAAGGTGATCATGTATTCAATTACTGCATTTACTTTTGTTAATGTTACATAGGGGGGCACGATTGTCACTAAATACTGTAAATAATCTGTCTTAGACGGTCTTTGGAGAAAAGCTGGTGGCAAAGTTTCTGTTTGAAAGTGACTTTTCGGACGATCCAATGCTCCCCTCTCCGTGGCAATTAAGGAATAAAGTGCTGCTGAAAAACAAGAAACTTAAAGCGCATCAAACACCGGTGGATATTCTAAAACAGAAGGTAAGGGTCTGCTTTGTGGCAAGCTGCAAAAGAGAGACTTGGGCTACTACTGGACATTTTATCTTTTTTTTCACCCTCGATTAGGTTAACTATAATTAAAGTAAAAAAGAAATAGTTGACAAAAACTTTAAGAATATCTGTGATATTTTTTTTTCGAAAGAAGGAGCTTATAGACATGATCGTGGTCGTCATTGTCAGCATTTTATAGAATTGCTGTAAAATGCTGAGATTTTTGGATTGGCTGTCCAGAAAAATAATAAAACCCCAGATAGAAAGAATGTAGAGGGTTGTCTAGAAGGGATACAACTTTCTTAAAGGAAAAGAAAATTGTTGGAAAATATGGAAACCAGGAAATGAAGAGGGGCGATGGACTGGAAGGCAAAGGAGGGAAAAGAGTTGTTTTGTTTTGTATAAAGGTTCTCCAGGCTGTCTTATTTTTTTCGCTATTATTATTATTATTTTTTTTGCTATATTATCTGCCTCACTTTTAGGCCGGGGTCACACTTGTGAGTGCAATGCGGGAAACTGGTAAGAGTCTCTAGCATCAATACCCGGCACTGCCGCCGGCACTCGTGACCGGAGTGTGCGGCTGCATGTATTTCTATGCAGCTGAACGCTCCAGTACCAAATGCCGGCGGCAGTGCCGGGTATTGATGTGAGAGACTCTTGCGAGTTTCCCGCTTTGCACTCACAAGTGTGACCCCGGCCTTAAACTCCCATATCAATTTCTTATCTAATTTTTTTTTTTTCTTACTTGGACTTTTTTTTTCTCCAGTTGCTCCAAATCTCTACTATAATTTTATTATTTTATTTTCCCTAATTATTTTTTTTATCTGGACTGTGTTCTAAGCAGTAGCCTTGGATTAATTCACACAATATGGGTACCAATGCCAGACTTGCATCCCCTTGTGAAGATTCAGCCTTACTTCGAAGAAGGGGATGGTATTCACACATTAATATTGGTTTTCACTCTTAGCTCTTTACTGCAGACTTTTACACATACGCTATTTCAAGTTTCGGTTGTTGTTTTTTTTTTTGTTTTTTTTTTAAAGCTTGATTCCATAGTCCCTTGTTAGTAAGGTCCGTGTAGTTATACATTTGTTGCTCCGCATTTACAATTTTCACTTATTTTTCCTTGATGACAGCATATAAAAATCAGTGTTACTTGTAGTTTACACTATAAAGCTGGTTTATTGCCCGGAGGAGGTGTGCAATAAAGGGTTAAATGCGATATCTCACTTTGCCAGATATTAAGATTTGCTAAAGTGCAGTGAACCTTAAATGAAACCACATATACTGTCTATCTATACGGCTTATTGAAAGTATAATGCCAGATATTCTAGAAGTATTTCCAGCACTGTTTATGGAGCTTGCAGTACAAGGACACCATTCTAGACGCCATTTACATTTATGAACAGTCTGATATATAAATATTTAGAGGTCGTGTATTTGTTTTTTTCTGATACCTGAGACACATCCTAAGAGATTAGTAATTTACAGGTAGATGTAAAATCTCTATGGGGTTTGGCATCATTTCACCCCGCACTCTTCTTTCAGGCACATCAGCTCGCCAACATGCAGGCACAAGCCAGCAACGGTAACCAATTGATGAATACCAGCGCCAACAACGAAGAGGAAGATGATGACGAAGATGATTATGATTATGACTATGAATCACTTTCGGATGGTGAGCGTGCATATTTATCATAAGCTTTACTGTACTTCTTGGGATTTAGATTCCTAACATTTAAGGACACCATTGCCGTTTTGCGATTTCATTCACTGTCTACCCTGATCCAGCAAAACATTTTGAGTCACCGGCCATTATCTATGGATTTATGTCCTTACCAAGCTATAGATTACAAAAGTAGACATAATGGCCCCAATTCGTCAGGACTGCCGTTTTGCATGCTGGTCTTGATGAGGGGACGTGTCGGAGTCCGATGCTTCTAACTCATTAAAATGTGCTGTTAATGAGTCAAGACTTAGTGATGAGCAAGTGTACTCATTGCTCAGGTGATCTCCGAGTATTTTTTAGTGTTCGGACATTACGTTTTCATCACCGCAGCTGAATGATTTACAGCTACTAGCCAGCTTGATTACATGTGCGGATTCCCTAGCAAGCAGGCAACCTCCACATGTACTCAGCCTGGCTAATAGCTGTAAATCATTCAGCTGAGGCGATGAAAACTTAATCTCCGAACACTAACAACTACTCTGAGATCACCCGAGCAACGAGTATACTCGCTCATCTCTAGTCAAGAGCATCTGACAAGTGGCGTGCACCTCCACCTGCGCTTGGCCACAAATCCTACTCCAGTCACTAATTTGTGCTATAACACAGACCGCCACTCATGAATTTAATGAGAGGGGATTGCTACGCACCTGTCCCACCCCCACTTTCTCGGAGGTGGGTGAAAATAATGTGAAAAGGCCAAAAGTCGTTAAATTTTAATGCCAAGTTTTTGTGACTTTTCAAAGATTTTTACACCAGAATTCTGGCTTAAAAGCTTTGATGAATGGATCCTGAAAGTGCATGTGTTACATGTAACTCATAGGCTGCTTCTAACATAATGGCACATGCAATTATTCTAAGAATTCTATCAAGATGATCCTAAATTCAAGAGGCTTTGTCTATATAGAAAGTCATATTAATGCTTATTATATCAAGGCTGGTTTACTAGAAGTGTATTTCTTTAGTAGGATTTCTAATGCTTGACTTTAGAAGAATTCACTTTCTTTATTATGGACCCTGTTGTGTAAATGTTGCCACTATGTTACGTAGAAGTAAAAAGGAAAAATGACACAACTGGAATCTTATGAAAAACATATCAGACGGTTTGAGTTCTGCAATGCTCCTCGCACTTGAGAGCACATAGCCAAAGCCGTCATCTAGTACTGGCCTCGTATCTACATGTTGACAAGCAATATAAATCATGAATATACCATACATTTGTGTGCGTGCTACTGAATATCAAATGTCATTCTTGAGTCTTCGATGATTTTTCGGGTGCACTGAATGATCCTTTTCGTCACTAATACACTAATGGGCCTGCACGGATCACCCCCTCTTCTAGCGTCTATTTCCATTTTTCAGATTTAGCCAGTAACCTCTTCTTGTCTCATTATGTTTTTTCTCTGAATGATAATGACTGGTATTGCCTGATAATTTATCATTTCCTTTTCTGATTGCCTGTTTGACTCTCTTCCTGTAGCTGATGGCCTTAATGCTTCCCCTGCGCCTAACAGCCAGGAAGGTAAAAGCCATGTGAATGGATGTTCTGACTGCATGGATTTAGAACTCCTCTCGTGTTAATTAACCAAGTGCTCGGTTATGGAAAGCTTTGTCCATATGTGCTCACAGTGTCTGTGATCATCATTCTTTTTCTCCATATTGCATTTTGTGGTGTTTGATTTGCACAGTTTGGCTACTACTACTGCATGCTATACCTAGGTATAATCTTTAATAACATGTATGCTATGTACCCTGGTGCAATTGGTGTGTTATTTTCTAGATATTCTATTAATTTCTTTATTTCAGTTATGCATGTATCTTCATTATGTCATTATTACCCACTGCACCTAATTTGTGGATAGAGATTTTGATCATATTCTTAGGCGATTGTGTCCATGTTTCCATGTAAACTTTATAAAACCATCAAACTGCATTTTTTTTAAATGAACAACAATCTGATCTATTAAAGTTAAAAATAAAAACATTATACTATTTTGTATCAAATAGTCCATGTTGATCATGGTTACTAGTTTAACCAGCCTGCTTGGTCACATTACATTTACTATTGCTCTTCTTCCTGTTAGTACACTCATACACCCTGCCTGAATCAGTGCAGAGGCTGCTGGAATCACATGACTACAGTATATTAACTAGCAATCTTGATCTGCAGACACAATAATAGCTTCTAACTCTGTACTAGTCAAGTTGTTTTATTTCTTCCCGGTCACCATCTACAATGGAGAAAGTAAAATCATGCAGTGGTTCAAAGCTCCTGCTCATTCAATAGGGCAGAGTTTGCAGCCGGCAATAGAAGGCTTGCGCACACACACATATACTCTCTCATGCAAGAGAGTCGGGCCGATTATGCTAATGACACTGGGCTCAAACTCTGAGGTAGTGCAGATCTGCAATTATTTTCTCATGCCGATTCGGAATAGAAAAAACAATCGCGGCATGCATCAAGTGCATCCAATAATCGGTTCTAACTCTCAAACTGTGAAGAAGACGGAGAGGTTAATTTCTCCATCTTCTCCATTGTCTCTGTGCCCATACATCAGACTGCACTCAGATGACATCCGTCTATAGACTTGAATGGGTGAGTGTGATCTGATTATGCGATTATTTTCTCATTCCGAATCGGCATGACAAAATAATCGCAGATCTGCACTGCCTCATAGAATAACATTGGGTCGAGTGCTATCCAATAAAACATCAGAGAGTGCTCGGCCATATTATACGAACCCTAAATGAAGCTAATAAACTAAATGCGTGTTGTTTATAATATAATTCTAGGTTATAGACTTCAATTTAACATGGAGATGGATGTTCTAAGAGATTAAGGGGATTGTTTGAAGAACTATTTACATACCAGACAGACTATGCATTTAAATGGCAACCTTTACTTGATGGCAGGCAGTTATTCCCTAGCAAACTATACAAATGGTACTTCCTGATCTAACCAATTTAGCACTTTTGGTGATAAGTTGGCGTGCCCACTCTGTTTGCATAGAGGGTTTGCTAATATATTAAAATGGCTGCACTCTGCAAATATTGCAAGGCTCACTGCATTAACCATGTACTGCACCAGCGGTTTGCTGATTGCTATATCTCTACAGCTTGCTTGTGAAAACATCAGACATGTCTGATTTTATGTCAGTCAATCCCCTAAATGTAATAATATAAGAGCGTTATTAAACATTTTTGCTAATGCTTGATTCTTACGCGTGTTCCTCGGTATAAATCCTGTAAGGCTGAGCACAGAAGCCAGGCAGCGTCTAACAGCAGTGTATCCATGGTTCGATAATGTCGGCGTTGCCCTTCTCACCAACATATTGATTACTTTCAGATAATATACTCGATGATCGTCCTGAGACAAAGGCTTGCAGGGATAACCTGCAGTTTGAATACATTGAGGAAGCTCCTAAGAGAATCAAGAAGACCGATGGCAGCATTGTTGGCAACAAAGGAAAGGTAGTTGTTTCTTCTTGGACTAAATGGGTCCCAAGAGGTGAATCACAAATATTGGAGCTCGGTATATTGTATCAATATATTCTCACATCTGTATAGAACATTTGTAGCTATCGATAAGCTCCAGTGGACTCCAATAAGGATTTTCATCTTGACATAAAGCTTAGGTATATTTATTGTTTTGTACAGGTCTACGACATGGAACTGGATGAAGAGTTTTATCTCCCTCAAAACAAGAAAGAAAGTAGACAAATCGCCCCAGAACTATCAGACCTTATCATCTATTGCCAAGCTGTGAAATTTCCTGGTAAGTTCAATAATCCGTCTTAATCAATCCTTGGCAATATTTCCAATGCTGAACGCAGAGTGTAGTTTGTCCAGCTCTAGGCCAATTCAATAAATACTTGTTCGGAACATCTTCTTTTGAAGTGTTTTTAACGCTGGACAATTAGTTTAGATTAGATTCACTTTTTTTAGGTATGAGAATGTTTTATTGCCACTTCTAGGTAAAAAAAACTTTAATAAAATATACTAGCAAAGAACAATAAGGTTAATATCCATGAAAACAGACCTAGGAGATATTCAAATACAAGTACTGTTTGTATAGAGAGATTATTATTTATTTTTAAAGCACAATTCCAGGGCGCTGTACATGAGAAGAGGGTTATATATATGTGAGATAGTAAACAAACTGTGATGGACTGGTACCAAGGTGGGGACCCTGCACTCGCGGGCTTACAATCTGCAGGTAATGAGTAAGGAAGCAGTTGATTGGGGAGTTGCAACAGCTCCAATGGTTAATGAGGTGACAGCGGGGTTATAGGCCTTCAGGATGCGTTTCAAAGTTTTATTTGTGGGAGACCATTGAATATGTTCACACACTGAAATCCAGACAATGGGGAATGTTCATATAAGAACTTTTAGATGGTTGGATGAGGAACGTACAAGAGTGGAGGAGAGTAGGTAGTCTTGTGAGGACCCAAGATTAAGTGTAGGGAGGTATCAGGAGATTAGTTGTAGAGATGTGTAGGGGAGACAGATTATGGACAGCCTAGTGGGTCAGTGTTAGAAATTTAACCTGGAATCACTGGAAAATTAGAAACCAGTGAAGGGATTTACAGAGCTGGAGGGTGGAGGAGTAGTGAGCGGAGAGGAGGATTAAGTGGGCAGCAGAGTTGAGGATTGACTGGACAGGTGTGAGTGTTGGTTGGGAGGCCACAGATGAGGTTATTTCAGATTGCAATAGTGTGGGCCGGAGATGATGAGGGCGTATCTGACAAATTAGTTGATTCTTGTATTGAGGAAAGGACAATTATGAAAATATTTTGTGAGTTGGTTGAGGCAGGAGGTGGTAAAGCCTTGGATGTGTTGTTCAAGGGAAAGCATGATGTCGTTTATTGTGATAGATAGGTCTGGTTGAGTGAGACGGGGGAAAGATGGTTTGATCAACATTGAGTTTAGGAAAGCATGATAAGAAAAAAGAGGACATGGTTTATAGACACTTTGGGATTCTGGACAGCAGAGAGGTGACATCTGGGCCAGTGAGAGTCATCAGTGTATACGTGGTACTGGACACCATAAGACTTGAGTTGTCCCAAGAGAAAGGTATTGTTAAAGACTTAATTAATTAAGTAAAATTCTTACAAAACTTCATCATGCCTTATTTCATCAGGAAATGAATACATTGACACATAAGAATAACAATTCAGTATGGTGTGTCCCATTGACAAGGGTATGGTAACACCTAGTTGGCTGTGGAAATATACATTTCCTGGAGGAACAGGAAGTGAATAAACCTACAAAAATAAGATACAGAATTATTTTGTGTTAGATAAATATTAAATCAAATATTTGGGGTTCACTATGAATGACTCTAAAGCTGCAATTAGAGGGTAAAATTGTGAGAATTGGTAGATGCCACATCCATTGCACTAATATGTTAACTACCAAAATAATATATTAATACAATTATTTCATGCAACAAAAATCACTACTATTTGTAATTAGGTTTTAGATTGCTTTCATCTTCCAAAACCTCCTTTCAGCTATATCATTCACTTACTTGTACGTCTGTGTTGGGAAAAGCTGGATTCCAACCAAGTACTTCTGCTGTCAGTCAGCATAACGTCAGCAGTCGCACCCTGTCGACAGAATAACCTGGAAGAAGAGCTGCTCTGTTAACATGGAGCAGCTGAATCGCCAGCAGGATCGTTCTGTGACCACTCTGAGCTGGCGCCTGGTAGAACAGACAGTCAGTTGTCTTGGTCAGCAACTACCTATTGGTTACTGTTTAGGCCCATTGTAAAAAAATAATAACAATAAAATAGTCCTGGACAACCCCTCAAATGAATTAGTTTTATAGTGAGCTGTGGACATGAATCTTTTCTCTTGGCTTTTGATTAAGTTCAATATTTATGATTCGACATTAATGAAAAATATAAAATCGGTAGTATAATGTAATAAAAAAGAGGATATTGAAAACTAAAATTATAAATCAATTCAAAATATTTTTTATCTATAGATACTGTACATGATGTTTCAGTGCGATGTGTACACACTTCACCATTTTGAGACAATTCTCTTGGTTTTACTATGATACATAGTGATTTTTTTTTTGCACATGCCCATATGTGTTTATTAATCTGGACTTCCATGCTTGAGTCATCTTGCCATGACCCTTCTACTCACAGTAGTCTGTTGAAAAGCATCTATTTGTCTTGGACTGCTGAAGATACAAACTGCATAGAAGATATGGATGGGAGATTAGTGATGTAGTGTAGAGCAGGACAAGCTGGTTCAGTTCCATAAAACGTACTCTACAAAGGCCACGGAAAATGTCGTGCCCTCTTGGTCTGCTTGTTTGGTTCATTAGTCTTCATTTTATGGGAACAGGCCTTTCAACATTAAACCCATGTGGCTCTGGCAGAGGAAAGGACAGAAGAGGCAGGAAGTCCATTTTTGGCAACAATCCTGGTAGAACAAGCCCCGGGGAACCAACGACACAAGTCAAAACATCTGGAAAAGGTAATGTATGTGTTCTGCCTTATTAATTGGACTTTTGCTGCATTCTATGATACAAAATATGGAGTTTTATTATCTTCCTCAATGATATACATGTTATTGTATATTTGTATGGATAAGGTGAGTATGTTATTAACCACATCTATTCTCTGCAGGCACAAGCGAGTCACGGCAGAGCTGGGAGGAGCCATGTTCACCTCCATTCAACCCAACCACTTCGTTGAGTGCCATAATTCGGACCCCAAGGTGCTATCACATCTCGTCACTGAATGAAAATGCTGCCAAGCGTCTGTGCAGACGGTATTCCCAGAAGCTGATTCAGCACACTTCCTACCAGTTACTAAGAACATATCCAGCTGCTACACGCATCGACTCCTCCAATCCTCATCCACTCATTTTCTGGCTTCATGGAATACAATTGGTTGCCCTTAACTATCAAACCGATGGTAAGTAAGCCATCATGTTCATGCATCTATAAGTATATGTACATTATTCCTGAGGATGCAAATATAGGTACCACAAAAAACAAAGAGACAGTGCCAGTACTGTCCGGGATGGGCTCCCTGGTTTTGGACGTGCGCCCTTGTGTCCCTGAGACCTACAATCTCTATATAAAAGGGTGCGGTTTTGACTTTCTTTGTTTTGGCAAATATATAGGTAGTCGTAGGTGGTGGTACACGGGTGCTCATTCTTTTGGGAGCAGCAAAGTGGAGTTGACGTGAATATTAACTTTAGTTATATGATATCATACAGTGCATCTACAATTGTCCAAATGGACAGAAAAATTTTACCATTCTTCCACAATATCAAGTGTCATTATTAAAGCATCACTTTTATTACGCTTTTATTAGTTATGCAAAATGAATGATGTGATCTACACTTTTATTAGGTATGCAAAATGAATGATGTGCTCTACCCAACACTAACTTAACGTATTAAAATATAACTGGTGACTAGTGAAATTTTTGTAATTTGCTAAATTTCCAATATTTCTGTCTAATTGGGAGCCCTACTCCCCAGCTCTCGTATTGCTGCAATAGTTGCATTGATGATGTGTCTTCACTACACATCACCTTTCTTGTGCCAGATTCAGCCACCACGTATTACATAACTCCACCATGACTACATGTTTCCCCTTTACTCTGGCTTCATCAGGGGTACAGGGTCTTATAGTGTGTGTATCTCAGCACAGTTGGCTAAAATAATGACCCGATGACAGCTTGCTCAATAGTTATATCCCTCTTTTGTCAAGGTGAAATGCAGAGACAAGAACCTGTCTACATGAAGTGTGTTCACGTATTTCCGCGCCCTGCTTCATTACTCTCTATTACTCTATATTTTATGCTTTTTGCTTTCCTTGGTATCTAATAACACTGCCTGCTCTATAGTAACGCCTTGCTAGTAGATTTGCACACTGCTCAGTATTAGATCATCTTTACCTTCGTCTAGAGATATTGGCTCGCTTTTTGGCATTAGATATAAGAAATTAGCTGGGAAACATCCAGGAATTGCCGATCTCGTCAAACATTGTTCTCACCATTCTCTATTCCTACAAAGGACTTCCAGTAAAATGCTGCATTGTTATATCCATCGACAGCTCTTATACGTTATGTGATATACTATATACATAGCAGTTTCTGTAACCTAGCAGATTTTTCACTTTTAATCTCTTTTATGGGAATTTTAGTGACTAATTGTGATGTGACTTTAGGTAAGGTGTAGTTTACTAGGTGCATTTATATTAAATAGCTCCGTTAAACCTTATAAATGAGAAGTTCTCATGTTTGTTTTTTGTGGCCTGCTTCCAAGTGGCTTAGTGATGTCAAATTCTCAATCTGAGGTAGAATTACTCTTTTTCCCATGCTTTTTTTTTCATATTATTTATGCATTCACGGCACGTGATCTGTGCCTCTGGTATAGGGCTAACCCCTGTATATGTTCACATCTGGACCGTCATCTGTGCGAATAGTGCAGTTGAGCTTTGATCCTCATTCTTGGAATTCTCTGTGAACGAGAACTGTTCTCACTGCTTGTTTTAATAGTCTGATATGGTTCCACAGGGCTTTTCTTTTTAACGTAAGTTTTGCTCTTCTTGAACTCAACAAGTGTCTGTCTCATAGCCTGATCTATACACATTATCTCATTCATTTGTATTACCTTCTGGTATTTTCCAGTGAATTAAATGTACATCACACTTAGATGATTTGCGGTTTTATTATTTATAAAGAACAATGCATATTGCTAGCGACTTATACTTCAAGGGATTGTCCGGGATTTTTACATTGATGGCCTATCCTTAAGAATGGTCATCAATATCTGACTGGTGGGAGTGCAACATCATGACGCACCCGCCGATTAGCTGTTCCCGGTGTCGCAGCAGAGGAAATGCTCAGTTGTGGAGCTGCCCAGCACAGTTCTGTAAACTGTAGTATTATATACGCTTCCTATTCAATCACGCCAATGTAACAGTGATCATCTATCCAGTGCATAAAAGTAATGGAGGCAGCACTTTCCAATTTTTAGTAAAATGGACCCCAGACAATATTTGTAACACAAAATAACAAAGCCAGATAGTAGTCGCCCTCCCCCACTCCAATGCCGCTCCCCACTGCTGCTCCAGTGTTTCGGGATTGGCTGCAACATTGACGTCACATCGACAGCTCCCATCACTACTATGGCCACTCAGTGAGCCCATCCGTCCTGCCAAGGTAGACGGCAGAAGCTGCTAAGCTCAGTGATTGCCTGCAGTGGTCACTGACAGCTCGCATCACTACTATGGCCACTCAGTGAGCCCATCCGTCCTGCCAAGGTAGACGGCAGAAGCCGCTAAGCTCAGTGATTGCCTGCAGTGGTCACTGACAGCTCCCATCACTACTATGGCCACTCAGTGAGCCCATCCGTCCTGCCAAGGTAGACGGCAGAAGCTGCTAAGCTCAGTGATTGCCTGCAGTGGTCACTGACAGCTCGCATCACTACTATGGCCACTCAGTGAGCCCATCCGTCCTGCCAAGGTAGACGGCAGAAGCCGCTAAGCTCAGTGATTGCCTGCAGTGGTCACTGACAGCTCGCATCACTACTATGGCCACTCAGTGAGTTCATCCCTTCTGTCAAGGTAGACGGCAGAAGCCACTAAGCTATGTGACCGCCTGGAGTGGTCACTGACAGCTCGCATCACTACTATGGCCACTCAGTGACCTCATCTGTTTTGCCAAGGTAGACGGCAGAAGTCGCTAAGCTAAGCGATTGCCTGAGACGGTGATGTACACAGTCGACATGACATCACCGCTGCACCCAAAATACAGATACCTGAGCAGCAGTGGAGAGCTAGCACTGGCAAAGGGGGGGGGGGTCTGTAATATCTGGATTTATTTTATTTTAAAGGAAACTTTTGACATCCACTTTTCTAAGAATATTAATTAACTGTGACCTTTTGTTTCTGGGCTGTTAAATCATCACTTGTTATTGTGGATTCCAGTTATTATCTAATTAGTTAATCTAGTCTTGTACTATTATTTTACCATAAGGTAAAAAAACAAGTGCAATAAGCATGACTAAACGTGTGTTAGACTGGTATAGAGAACACTGCTCATGAGGGCTTCTAATCCACACCATAAGGGTTAACAAGGCAGTGAATTAGGGTAAAAGCTGCTCCTCTGGCATGTAGTGGTGACGGTGTCATTGTATGATGTATCCAGGGCCGGCGTCAGCACCCGGGCAAGTTCCAGGGCCCTAAGCAGGTGGTGGGGAAGACCCACTCGTCGTTGAGGACACAGGCTCCCTATGGGAGCCCAGTGCTAGCACAGGGCCCCAGTACTTGCGATTCTTACCTCTCGCCATTCCTGCGCTGCGGCATCTTCCACGTCTGCTGACTCTGACATTTCAGGTCAGAGGGCGCGATGACGTCACATCTGTGCTCCCTCTGCCTAAACAGTCACTACAGAGAGCCAGAAGACGCCGGCGCTGAGGAGTCAGGAGAAGAGCAGGAGCCAGCGAGGAGAGTTGAGTATTTCACTTTCTTTTTTTTTTATGTTTGAAGCATCATATGGGGCCCATAAAACACTGGATCATCATATGGGGCCCATCATTTACTAGAGCATCATATAAGGCCATTATATACTGGAACATCATATGATGCTCCAGTATATGATGGGCCCCATTTGACGCTCCAGTATATGATGGGCTCCATATGATGCTCCAGTATATAATGGGCCCCATATGATGCTCCAGTATATGATGGGCTCCATATGATGCTCCAGTATATGATGGGCCCCATATGATGCTCCAGTATATGATGGGCTCCATATGATGCTCCAGTATATAATGGGCCCCATATGATGCTCCAGTATATGATGGGCCCCATATGATGCTCCAGTATATGATGGGCTCCATATGATGCTCCAGTATATGATGGGCTCCATATGATGCTCCAGTATATGATGGGCTCCATATGATGCTCCAGTATATGATGGGCCCCATATGATGCTCCAGTATATGATGGGCCCCATATGATGCTCCAGTATATGATGGGCCCCATATGATGCTCCAGTATATGATGGGCTCCATATGATGCTCCAGTATATAATGGGCCCCATATGATGCTCCAGTATATGATGGGCCCCATATGATGCTCCAGTATATGATGGGCTCCATATGATGCTCCAGTATATAATGGGCCCCATATGATGCTCCAGTATATGATGGGCCCCATATGATGCTCCAGTATATGATGGGCCCCATATGATGCTCCAGTATATGATGGGCTCCATATGATGCTCCAGTATATGATGGGCCCCATATGATGATCCAGTATAAGGGCCCTATATTATGCTCCAGTATATGATGGCCCCATATGATGCTCCAGTATATGATGGGCCCCACATGATGCTCCAGTATAAAATGGGCCGTATATGATGCTCCAGTATATGATGGCCCCATATGATGCCCCATATATAATGGGCCCCATATGATGGAGCATCATATGGGGCCCATCATATACTGGAGCATCATATGGGGCCCATCATATACTGGAGCATCATATGGGGCCCATCATATACTGGAACATCATATGGGGCCCATCATACATGAAGAATCATATGGGGCCCATTATATATGGAGCATCATATGGGGCCATCATATACTGGAGCATCATATAGGGCCCATTTTATAGTGGAGCATCATATCAGGCCCATCATATACTGGAGCTTCATATGGGGCCATCATATACTGGAGCATCATATGGGGCCATCATATACTAGAGCATCATATGGTGGCCATCATATACTAGAGCATCATATGGTGGCCATTATATACTGGAGAATCATATGGGGCCCATCATATACTAGACTAGAGCATCAGATGGGGAGCATCATATGGGACCCATCACATACTGGAGCATCATACGGGGCCATCATATACTAGAGCATCATATGGGGCCCATAATATACTGGAGCATCATATGGGGCCCATCATATACTGGAGCATCATATGGGGCCCATCATATACTGGAACATCATATGGGGCCCATCATACATGAAGAATCATATGGGGCCCATTATATATGGAGCATCATATGGGGCCATCATATACTGGAGCATCATATAGGGCCCATTTTATAGTGGAGCATCATATCAGGCCCATCATATACTGGAGCTTCATATGGGGCCATCATATACTGGAGCATCATATGGGGCCATCATATACTAGAGCATCATATGGTGGCCATCATATACTAGAGCATCATATGGTGGCCATTATATACTGGAGAATCATATGGGGCCCATCATATACTAGACTAGAGCATCAGATGGGGAGCATCATATGGGACCCATCACATACTGGAGCATCATACGGGGCCATCATATACTAGAGCATCATATGGGGCCCATAATATACTGGAGCATCATATGGGGCCATCATATACTGGAGCATCATATGGGGCCCATCATATACTGGAGCATCATATGGGGCCCATCATATACTGGAGCATCATATGGGGCCATCATATACTGGAGCATCATATGGGGCCCATCATTTACTGGAACATCATATGGGGCCCATCATACATGAAGCATTATATATGGAGCATCATATGGGGCCATCATTTACTGGAGCATCATATGGGGCCATCATTTACTGGAACATCATATGGGGCCCATCATATACTTGAGCATCATATGAGGCCCATCATATATGGAGCCCATTCTGTATGGAGCATTATATGAGGCTCATCATATACTGTAAGGAAAATTATATGGGGCCCATTATATATGGAGCACTATATAGGGCCCATCTTATACTGTAGCTTTATATGGGGCCGGTCATATACTAGAGCAATATATGGGGCTAATTATGTAAGGAGCAATATATGGAGCTCATTATGTATGGAGCAATATATAGGGCCCATCATATACTGTAAGGAGCAGTATATGGGACCCATTATGTATGTAGCCTTATATGGGGCTCATTATGTATGGAGCAATATATGGGGTCCATTATACTGTATGGAACATTATATGGTGCTCATTATTCTGTATGGAGCAAAATATGGGGCCCATTATTCTGTATGGAGCACTATATCAGGCTCATTATACCGTATGGAACAATATAAGGGGTCCATTATTCTGTATGGAGCATTATATGGGGTCCATTATATTGTACTGAGCCCATTATATACTGTATGGAGCAATATATGTGGCTCATTATACCGTATGGAGCAATATACAGTATGTGACTCATCATACTGTATGGAGCATTATATAGGGCACATTATTTTGTATGGAGCATTATATGGGGTCCATTATTCTGTATGAAGCAATATATGGGGCTTATTATTCTGTATGGAGCACTATGTGGTGCCCATAATACTGTATGGAGGACTATGCTGTCCGTTTTTTTAGCTATAGATATCACTCATGTAATGTAGAAGTAAGTGAAATCTTTGACATTGTACTACACCTATATTATTCTGCCGTATCTGCATCATGAATTGTGGTATGTGTTAAAGGGGCCCACTGAGACTCTTTTGCCTGGGGCCCACGAAAACCTGGAGCCGGCCCTGGATGCATCCATGTACATATGGCATATAGTGATGGCGGTGTCATTGTATGATGCATCCATATACAAATCGCATGTAGTGGTGGCGGTGTTATTGTTTGATGTATCCATGTCGGTATGACATGTAGTTGTGGTGTTGTCATTGTATGATGTATTCATGTACATATGACATGTAGTGGTGGCAGGGTCTCTGTATGATGTATCCATATACAGCTCTGGCAAAAATTAAGAGTCCACCACATCAAAACCCTGTCATGGGCAGCCCAATCTCCAGACCTGAACCCCATTGAAAACCTCTGGAATGTAATCAAGAGGATGATGGATAGTCACAAGCCATCAAGCAAAGAAGAACTGCTTACATTTTTTGCCAGATGCAGTGTGAAAGACTGGTGGAAAGCATGCCAAGACGCATGAAAGCTGTGATTAAAAATCATGGTTATTCCACAAAATATTGATTTCTGAACTCTTCCTGAGTTAGTGTTGTTGTTTCTAAATGATTATGAACTTGTTTTCTTTGCATTATTTGAGGTCTGAAAGCACTGTTTTGAAAGAAAAAATGTTTGACCATTTCTCCTTTTCAGAAAAAAAACTCCAAAATGTATTGCTTGGAAATTTGGAGACATGTTGTCAGAAGTTTATAGAATAAAAGAACAAACTACATTTTACTCAAAAATATACCTATAAGAGAAAAATCAGACAAACTGAACATTTTGCAGTGGTCTCTTAATTTTTGCCAGAGCTGTATATATGGCATGTAGTGGTGGCGGGTTCTCTGTGGGATGTATCCATGTACATATGGCATGTAGTGGTGGTAGAGACTCTGTATGTTGTATATACACTGTGTTCCAAATTATTATGCAAATAATATTTCCTCATATTTTCTCTAAATTACCTATCTGAATTGCAGTTATTGTTATTTTCCAGTCATCTACTATCTACTATATAATTGTCTAAGGGTCACTTCCGCCTTTCTGTCTGTCACGGTTATTCGTTCGCTGATTGGTCTCGCCAGCTGCCTGTCATGGCTGCCGCGACCAATCAGCGACGCGCACAGTCCGGAAGAAAATGGCCGCTCCTTACTCCCTGCACTCACTGCCCGGTGCCCGCATACACCCCTCCGCTCACACAGGGTTAATGCCGGCGGTAACGGACCGCGTTATGCCGCGGGTAACGCACTCTGTTACAGCTGCTATTAACCCTGTGTGACCAAGTTTTTTACTATTGACGCAGCCTATGCAGCGCCAATAGTAAAAACATCTAATGTTAAAAATAATTTAAAAAAATAAAAAATGATTATATACTCACCTACGCCGCCTTTCCCGCTCCTCGCGATGCAACCACCACGTTCTGTTGGCACGGATGGTCTGGCAGAAGGACCTGCCATGATGTCGCGGTCATGTGACCGCGACGTCATCAGAGGCCCTGCGCGCCTGCGCGAGCAGGCTGGGACCGGAAGCTGCCGCCTGTACCTCGCACAGGCGACAGAACTACAAGTATGGTGAGTATGTTAGAACTACAAGGGGCCCTCGGATCGGAAGGTGAGTATGTTTATTTTTTATTTTTTAACCTGTGACATACGTGGCTAGGCAATATACTACGTGGCTCTGTGCTGTATACTACATCGCTGTGCAATATACTGCATGGCTCTGTGCTGTATGCTACATCGCTGTGCAATATACTGCGTGGCTCTGTGCTGTATGCTACGTCACTGGGCAATATACTACGTGGCTGGGCAATATACTACATGGCTGGGCAATATACTACTTCACTGGGTAATATACTACATGGCTGGGCAATATACTACGTCACTGGGCAATATACTACGTGGCTGGGCAATATACTACTTCACTGGGCAATATACTACGTGGCTGGGCAATATACTACGTCGCTGGGCAATATACTACGTGGCTGGGCAATATACTACATGGCTGAGCAATATACTACATGGCTGGGCAATATACTACGTCGCCGGGCAATATACTGCGTCACTGGCAATATACTACGTGGCTCTGTGCTGTACGTGGACTGTGCAATATACTACGTGTACATGCATATTCTAGAATACCCGATGCGTTAGAATCGGGCCACCATCTAGTTCTAGTATAATTGCAATGTTTTGGAACAAACTGCCTATGAAAACAGTATCTTTTTTTACAAAAAATAAACACTCAAAATGCATGTTCCAAATTATTATGCACAGCAAAGTTTTCAACCTTTTTTTTTATTTTGAACAAAAAAATGGTCAATTGTGATGTTATAAGCATTATCAGCTTATTACAAAATGAAATCAAACAGTTTTCAAGTGAAAACTTTATTCTAGGTGATGTTACATTTGCACATAGGACCCCTTGTTCGAAAGAAGCTTCTGAACTCTCTCGTCCATTGAATTTGTCAGTTTTTGGATGGTTTCTGCTTCAATTGTTTTGCATGTGGACAGAATACCCTCCCAGAGCTGTTGCTTAGATGTCAACTGCCTCCTGCCATCATAGACACTCCTTTTGATGATGCTCCAGAGGTTCTCAATGGGGTTGAGGCCAGGGGAAGATGGTGGCCACACCATAAGTTTGTCCTCTTTTATGCCCATAGCAGCCAGAGATGCAGATGTGTTTTTTGCAGCATGAGACGGTGCATTATCATGCATGAAAATGATCTTGCTGTGGAAAGCATGGTTCTTCCTCTTGAACCATGGCAGGAAGTGTTGTTTTAGAAACTCCACATAGATTATGGAGTTCATCTTTACCCCTTCAGGGATCATAAAGGGGCCGACAATCTCTCTCCCCATGATTCCAGCCCAAAACATTACCCCACCTCCTCCTTGTTGGCGCCTTAGCCGTGTTTTCATGGGGTGTCCATCAACCAGCCATCCTCCACTCCATCCATCTGGACCATCGAGCGTTGCACGGCACTCATCGGTGAACAAAACAGTTTGGAAGTCAGTCTTCATGTATCATTTGGCCCACTGGAGCCGTTTCTGCTTGTGTGCAATGGATAGAGGTGGTCGACAGGATGGCTTACGCACAGCTGCAAACCTCTGAAGGACCCTGCATCTTGTTGTTCTGGGGACGTTGGAGGCACCAGCAGCTTCAAAAACTTGTCTGCTGCTATGACAAGGCATTTTTGCAGCTGCTCTTTTAACCTTACGCAATTGCCTGTTGGAAAGAGTCCTCAATTTTTCTTTATCAGCACGCACACGTGTGTGCTGGGAATCAGCTACATACTTCTTGATTGTGCGATGATCACGATGAAGTGTCTTGGCAATGTTGATTGTAGTCATGCCTTGACCTAAATACTCCACAATTTGTTGCTTCTCAGCAGCCGACACATCCTTTTTCTTTCCCATTTTGGCAAAAAATGTAGGCTGCTTAATAATGTGGAACAGCCTTCTTAAGTAGTCTTGCCTTTATTTGGACATACCTGCCAAACTAATTTGCACAGGTATCTGCAATTGCTTTCAGTGATATAAAGAGCCCTGACACACATCACCATTAGAGTTGAGCGACTTTTACTTTTTTCGGATCGAGTCGGGTTTCGCGAAACCCGACTTTGTCAAAAGTCGGGTCGGGTGAAATCGGCCGATTATTGCGAAAAGTCAGGGGCCGACTGAGACACGAAACCCAATGCAAGTCAATGGGGAATCAAAGTCAGCAGTGAGTGGAGGACAGGAAAACACCTACAGTGCCCATTTTAATGCCAAAAACATCAATTCTTATTACTTAAGATAAGAAAGAAGAAAAAGGAGCACTCACCGTCCGTGCAAAATCCTTTTATTCAAGTGGCATTACAATAAAATAGCGGAGCATTGCAGGGAGAAATTGTGGAAGAGGACGACGGCCGTTTCGCGCTCCTGCGCTTCTACGGGTCCGATGGTAACCACAGGTGAGTAATCTATTTTATTCAGTAACATCCGCTATGGGAGTGTTCACCCACCTGACCACATTACCATTTGAATGCTCCTACTAATATAAAATACGATATAAAGTACGATAAAAACAAGCTAAACACATGGAGCAACAATATAAAGAAAAGAATATACAACACGTACGCATATACAACACCAAAAAAGATTACAGGAAAACAGACATATCAATACGTTCGTTTAACCCCAAAGGTCCTGTAGCATTTACCTTCATGATCCACCTCCCTTCTCGTTTTAACAGCAATCTATGATGGTCCCCTCCCTGTTCAGGTAGATTGACTTTTTCTATACCTGCAAACCGTAAAACTGTAGCGTCCCCCTCATGAACTGTACGAATGTGGTTTATCAGTTTTGGGACTCCTTTTCCCGTGCTAATGGACCTAAAGTGTTCTCTAACCCTGACAAATAAGGGACGGATAGTTTTACCTATATAAAATAGTCCACACGGACAAAGCAAAACGTACACCACAAACTTCGTTCTACAGGAGATAAAATCTCTGACTGTGGTAATAACGGAACCAATCTGAAGGGTTTTACCTGTGATGTGATACGTACAAAAATTGCATTGTCTGCACTTAATGTTACCCGTTGGGAGTCCTTTGGTTAACCAATTATCGTTTTGAGATTTTATTCTGTTATGTACTAAGATATCCTTTAAATTCTGTCCACGGCGGCAGGCAAATAATGGACCTTCCCTAATACGATCTTTTAATGCTGGATCACCCTCTAAAATATGCCAATTCCTGCGTATGGCCGTTCTAATCTGGCTGTCCATTGGACCATACTGAAAACTAAAGACAAATCTCTTGTTGTTATCATCATAACTAGTGGGTCCTACTGGATTACCTGTGTTGTTCTCCATTTTATCAAGAGTATGATCACTATTAACCCTAGCCAATGCTTCTGTTAGAATTGAGGAGGGATAGCCTCTGTTTCTGAATCTGTCATGCAGTTCTCGTGACTGCCGTGCGAAACCCTCCTTACAACTATTAATCCTCTTCACTCTAAGGAATTGGCTGTAAGGGAGTGATCTCTTAGTGTAATAGGGATGTGCACTCTGATAGTGTAACAAGGAATTGGTGGCTGACGGCTTACGAAAAATTTCCGTTTGGATGCCTGTTTCATTGACCCATACTTTAACATCTAGAAACTCGATGCTATTGCCTCCAAATACGGAGGTAAATTTCATGTTCATATCATTTGTGGCATCCAAGTACGCCACAAATGACTGGAATTCTGTTTGATCACCATCCCAGACGATCAAAATATCGTCCACAAATCTAACGTAAAGTCTAATGTATTTCAAAAATGGATTTTCCACTGTGTATACATATCTTTTTTCAAAGACAGCTAGATATAAATTTGCGAAGGTACATGCAACGGGCGTACCCATTGCAGTACCTTCGGTTTGAAGAAACCACTCAGAGTCGAATTGAAAAGCATTATGAGTAAGAACGAATTTAAGGCCACTACAAACGAAATCTATTGTATTCTGATCCGTGGAAGTAAAAGAAAGTATCTCTTTAACAGCCTCCACTCCGCATTGTTGTGGAATGCGAGTGTAGAGGCTTTCTACATCAATGGATGTGAAAGAGCAACCTTCCTGCCAGTCAAAGCCTTTTAATGTTTTTAAAAAATGCTTAGTATCTCGTATATATGATGGAATATCCAAGAGGAGGGGATGTAATAACCAATCTAGGTAACGTGACAAGGGTTCTGTTAGTGCCCCTACCCCTGACACTATAGGACGACCTGGGGGGGCTGTCAATTATTTATGGACTTTTGGTACATGGTACCACACTGGTTTACGTGGGAATGCTGGAAACAATTTTTCTGCTTGCTTTGCAGACATAATTCCTTTTTCTACTGCTGGTCTTAATAAGGACCGTAACTCATTCTTATACCTAGACGTAGGATCGGATTTTAACCGCAAATAGGTCTCTGAATTACACAATTGTCTTAAAGCTTCCTGTATGTAATAATCCTTTGACAGCAAAACCAAATTGCCCCCCTTGTCCGCAGGTCGAACTACGACATCACGCCAACCCTTTATATCATACAAAGCACGTTTCTCTGACTCAGAGAGATTAGCTGGTAACTGGCGATAAATTAAGGCTTCAATATCCTTTGTTACTTGTTTCTCAAAAATATCAATGACATTGCCCGATGTAATCGGCGGCATAAAGGTTGATTTTATTCCACCTAAAAACGGACCAATAGATGGTCTAACTGAAATTGCATTAGATATATCTGAGTCCGTGAGACTAAGTAACAGTAAAGCATCATTCTGTGCTTCCACATCCATAACAGGATCAACCATGAAGCCCAAAGGGCCAACAGAACACCGCACAACATCTGGAGATCGTGTATTGTCATTCCCTGTAGAAGAAAAGAATTTAGACAAGTGCATTTTTCTCGTAGCTTTAAATAAATCAATTTTGAAATCAACTATATCGAAAGATGCTGGTAAACAATAACTTAGACCTTTAGATAATACTGCTATATGGTCATCATGCAGGGTGCGTGAAGACAAATTTATTACTGAGGTCGACGTTGTGGCTGTGGAGCAGATTGTTTCCATGACACCTGCTTCCTTTTGCGTCGATTTTCCAAATCTAGATCTCCTACTACCCCGCCGCGTCTTTCTTCTAAAGGGATGGACTCCAATGATGAAGACTCATTCAGGGGTAAACTAGTTGAAGGTGATGGTAAAGAAAAATCGTCATTAATACTTGAATCTGAGTCAGTGGTTAAATAATCTCCCCTGGTTTTTCTAAGATTCCTATTTCTATTATTCCTAGATCTGGGAAACCTACGGAAACCATGAACATTAGATTTATTTTTGTTCCAGGAAAAAACTTGTCCATTATCAAAATCCAGTTTGTCTCTGATGAACTTGTCACGTTTCCTTTGTTTTATCTCTGATTGAAGTATAACTAATTTGTTGTCTAATTTTTTGTCCATAGAAGACCTTTGGGATTCCGTAAGCCATGTCTTGATTTCTTCTTTTGTTTTTATTAAGTCCATTTTCACTGTTTCATAATTACTGATGTTCTGACGTAAAACTAGTTGTAGGAGGTCTTGGGAGCATTTTAATAAAATTTTCTCCCACTCTTTTACAAAATTCTCATTATCTTTAAATTGGGACATATCTTTATAGACTCTAAGACCTCGTGGAACTCGGCCATGGTCTGCATAAGATTGTAACGATTTATTTGTCCAAAATAAATTGACCTCTCTTTCTGCTAAATTGAACAGTTTATGTTCTAAAGTTTTTGTGCTCAAAGACAGAATTTCATCTTGTTGCTCCACCTCCAAAAAGTAGGAGTCCACATTCTCCCTGCCCCTTGTAAGCCATGGGATAGTGGCAATGCTACAATATTCAATGCTTCAATTCTTATTACTTAAGCTTGTCAATCTTAATTTACTTTATAATAATAGTTAGGCATTGAAAACTGGGGGTCATTTGGCTAAAGTTGTGGGGGGGTAGGGCTGGCTCAAGATTTTCGTGGGCCCAGGAAACGCGGAATACGTCACGGCGGTGGAGCAGGGAGAGGTAAGTATTTCAACTGTGCAAGTGCTGTGATCCTGAGCAAGCAGGGGGGGCCCACTCATTCGTAGGAAGGTGCAGATGAAAGTGCAGGTTCCTTCATCAGGTGGGGGGCATACTCGTTGGCGACGTCACTGGCACAGGGCCCCTCATAGTACGGCGGTGTGTTTGACGGCGGGTGGCGCCTCCCACTGGCAGAAACACTTTTGCGTACTATGAGGGGCCCTGTGCCAGTGACATCGCCAACGAGTATGCCCCCCACCTGATGAAGGAACCTGCACTTTCATCTGCACCTTCTTCTTTGTCACCCTGTAAGGTGGTATAGTATGCGGGAAGGGGAACCTGACTTTCAGCAGGGTCAGATTCTGGCTGTGTAGAGTGCAAGGGGAATGTAGTGGTCTGGGTCAATGTACCAGCAGACTCATCTAGCCGTGGCTGGGCAATGGGCAGGATGAGGAGGAAACACAGTTAGTAGGCCCAAATAATAAAGTAGGCTAAATGCAGTTCAAATGTGGTAACAGGACTAAACAGGCGGCATTGCTTTGTTCAGTGGAGGAAAACTGTAATGAGTGGCAGACACAGTTAGTAGGCCCAAATAATAAAATAGGCTAAATGCAGTTCAAATGTGGTAACAGGACTAAACAGGCGGCATTGCTTTGTTCAGTGGAGGAAAACTGTAATGAGTGGCAGACACAGTTAGTAGGCCCAAATAATAAAGTGGGCTAAATGTCTGCCAAAAAATTGTTCATAAATAAACAGGTGGCATAGCTAGGTACAGGGGTGGGCTCCTCTGCTGAGTAGCAGACAGTGGTAGTAGGCGCAAAGTATTAACTGGTCTAAATGGAGGCCAGGACCCCTGTATATTTTAACTATCATCTATAATTTCAACAAATTTTGTATTGGCAGTGCCATTGAAGGATTTAACAGCACAGACTACACAGTGGTGGAGCAAGGAGAGGTAAGTATTGCAAGTGGTAGAGCACTGTTCGAGCTGGGGGGGAACACTCTCTCGTGGGCGGCGGTACTGGCACAGGGCCCCTCATATTAGGACGGTGTGTCTGACGTTGGTTGTGCACCACCACCGTCAGACACTTCATTGTACTATGAGGGACCCTGTGCCAGTGCCGTCGCCCAAGAGTGGGCCCACCCACCTGTCCAGGCAAACGGCACTCGCACGGGTGCTTGCGCCAGGTGGTGATCACGGCCCTGTGGGGGGAGTCAGCCCATTTAGGGAGGTATAAAAATGGCCTATGGTGGACATTCAGCAGCTGCAAATGGAGGAATTGGCTCAACACCTCCAGCCTTAGGTGCTATTGTGCTTTTGCCACTACCACCAGATGCACCACCGCCACCATCAGTACCAACTGGCAACCACTGCCCACGGGCTCTTCCACCAGACTTCCTCATTTTCTGGGAAATCTAACCAAAATAACAACCGTTATATGGTACTGTAAAACAAGGTAGAAGGTGTATATAAACTTGTTGAGAATTTAAATCTCCCTTTTTTTTTGTGGGAGACTGAACCAAAACTCAGGCCCTGTACATAAAACAACACAATGTAAGTGGCAGAAAGTGGCTGGCTGACATACGACAAACTAACAGGACTGAAGTATATCCACTTTGTGAGAATTTGAATCTCACTTTTTTTGGGGAGACTGAACCAAAACTCAGGCCCAGTGTATATAACAACGCAATCTAAGTGGCAGAAAGTGGCTGGAAGATATATGAAAAAATACAAGGACTGTAGTACAGTTTCAATCTCCCTACAATGGTCTCAGGACAAGTATGGGAGCAATAAAAAGGACTGCTGCACAAAAAAGTGTGGACAAATAAACAAGATAACTGGGCAGAAAGGAGCAACAGGATTTTTGCTTTTAAAAAAGCAGTTGGTTTGCACAGCAGCGTGCAAACAGCAATGCAGCTATCAGGGAGCCTTATAACCTACAGAGCTGATGCACACAGATATAGCCTCCACTGTCCCTGCAAAAAAAAGGTGGTGTTGGACAGTGGAAATCACTACAGCAACAGCGGTTTGGGGGTTAATCTTCCCTCCCTAACTATATCCCTTCTTCTGATGAAGCTGCAGCAACCTCTCCCTATGCTAAGATCGGCAGAAGTAAGATGGCGGTCGGCGTGCACGCCCCTTTATAGCCCCTATGACGCCGCAGAAAGAAAGCCAATCACTGTCATGCCCTTCTCTAAGATGGTGGGGACAGAGACCTATGTCATCACGCTGCCCACACTCTGCGTCCTCCTTCATTGGCTGAAAAATGGCGCTGAAAGCGTCATACGAAATGCGACTTTTGCGCGCAGATAGCCGACCTCATGGCCGATCCCACACTAGGATCGGGTCGGGTTTCATGAAACCCGACTTTGCCGAAAGTCGGCGATTTTTTAATTTGTCCGATCCATTTCGCTCAACCCTAATCACCATCAATGAGTTTAAATGACAAACAAAAAAATTCTAACCTTATCACTCCTAAACTCTTTGTGCATAATAATTTGGAACACAGTGTATGGCATGTAGTGGTGGCGGGTTCTCTGTGGGATGTATCCATGTACATATGGCATGTAGTGGTGGTAGAGACTCTGTATGTTGTATATATGGGATGTAGTGGTGGCGGGTTCTCTGTGGGATGTATCCATGTACATATGGCATGTAGTGGTGGTAGAGACTCTGTATGTTGCATATATGGCATGTAGTGGTGGCGGGTTCTCTGTGGGATGTATCCATGTACATATGGCATGTAGTGGTGGTAGAGACTCTGTATGTTGCATATATGGCATGTAGTGGTGGCGGGTTCTCTGTGGGATGTATCCATGTACATATGGCATGTAGTGGTGGTAGAGACTCTGTATGTTGTATATATGGGATGTAGTGGTGGCGGGTTCTCTGTGGGATGTATCCATGTACATATGGCATGTAGTGGTGGTAGAGACTCTGTATGTTGTATATATGGGATGTAGTGGTGGCGGGTTCTCTGTGGGATGTATCCATGTACATATGGCATGTAGTGGTGGTAGAGACTCTGTATGTTGTATATATGGGATGTAGTGGTGGCGGGTTCTCTGTGGGATGTATCCATGTACATATGGCATGTAGTGGTGGTAGAGACTCTGTATGTTGTATATATGGCATGTAGTGGTGGCGGGTGCTCTGTATGATGTATACATATATACTTGGCTCTGCTATATTTTTGGTGCAGATATTTGCTGGTTGGTGTGCTTATGTGTCCGTCCTGTACAGCAGCTTTATATAAATGCTCAGCATAATCTTGTGAGATCATATTTCAGAGACTGATTCTGAATCGCCCAGAGGCCTTTAACACAAAAAAAGGTGTTAATTGATAGAAAAAACCTGTTACTTATCCGTACAATTGTTAACAAAACATAAGCGCTGGATATCTGCAATATGACACCTTCATCCAAGAGCTTTACAAACTAGGCATGACCTACATTTGGCCTCATCTCGCACAACTAAACTAGACAGATCCAGCGCGGAGATTATAAAACTCGTTCTTATAGGAACTAAATATTATGGTTATCCTGTGACCACATGCACTTGGCAGATTGCAGCCATTGTTGAATGGTTCGTGCTTAGACCAGCGGTAGTAGACGGCATACATGCAGAAAATGGCCCAATTTAGTTTTAAACCAGCATACAATCAGCATAGGACTGTGCCCTGCGGTGCCCTTAACTCCAGTAGTCGGGGTTTATGTGTCTGATTTCCACAGCTCCGTGAATAGTCACCCATTGGGGCTGTACATGAAGTTACCTGCTTATTTTAGAAATTAATATATTTGCCATGAAATAACAATTTTGAGCTGTTCTTCTGTTGCTCCTCATGGAAATTGATAAAGAAACCCAGTAACATCCAGTTGTTTGTTTGTCACAGGGGTGCGCCCCTACAATGTCTGATTGGATGGTGTCAGAGTATGTAGGAACAACCCCAAATAGTAACACCCGATTTACTCACATTTCTAGGAGGAATAACCGAGGACAACAGGGAGAACATAGGGAGGCTCCAGAATTGGGACATTATAGGAAATACATTTATTTACCACAGTAGACCTGTCTAGAGGACACAAGACAAGATGACAGGTCCTCTTTGTGTCTTCCACACACATTTTTCTATGCATAAAATTGAGGCAATGTTAATATATGAGTCAATTCACATGGGTGTATAAAATATGCATGTGTTTTACAGTATATAGCATGGATCAACTGTATGTTTTTCAGCTGGAAAACTGCACATTAAAGTCTATGAAGAGTGTTACCAATAATGATGACGCAAATGCTCATTGCTCGAGTTTGCCTAGGGAGCTGGGGTATGCAATGACTATCGCGGGTGCTCAAGTGACATGTTCGAGTCCCCGCAGCCGCATATTTTGCGGCTTTTAGACAACGACAAAATACAAGACAAATACGGGCAATTCCAACCTGTTTTGTGGCTGCCTAACAGTCGAGAAACATGCTGCCGCAGGGACACAAACATGTCACTCAAGCACCCGCGGTACTCTGTGCACACCCGATCACCCGCAATACTCTGTGCATACCCGAGCACCGGCGATACTCTGTGCACACCTGAGCACCCGCGATACTCTGTGCATACCCGAGCACCGGCGATACTCTGTGCACACCTGAGCACCCGCGATACTCTGTGCATAACCGAGCACCGGCGATACTCTGTGCATACCCAAGCACCCGCGATACTCTGTGCATACCCAAGCACCCGCGATACTCTCTGCATACCCGAGATACTGTGTGAACACCCGAGCACCCGCGATACTCTGTGCATACCCGAGCACCCGTAATACTCTGTGCATACCCGAGCACCCGCGACACTCTGTGCATACCCGAGCACCCGCGATACTCTGTGCATACCCGAGCACCCGCGATACTCTGTGCATACCCGAGCACCCGCGATACTCTGTGCATACCCAAGCACCCGCGATACTCTCTGCATACCCGAGATACTGTGTGAACACCCGAGCACCCGCGATACTCTGTGCATACCCGAGCACCCGTGATACTCTGTGCATACCCGAGCACCCGCGATACTCTGTGCATAACCGAGCACCGGCGATACTCTGTGCATACCCAAGCACCCGCGATACTCTCTGCATACCCGAGATACTGTGTGAACACCCGAGCACCCGCGATACTCTGTGCATACCCAAGCACCCACGATACTCTGTGCATACCCAAGCACCCGCGATACTCTCTGCATACCCGAGATACTGTGTGAACACCCGAGCACCAGCGATACTCTGTGCATACCCAAGCACCCACGATACTCTGTGCATACCCGAGCACCGGCGATACTCTGTGCATACCCGAGCACACGCGATACTCTGTGCATACCCGAGCACCCACAATACTCTGTGCATACCCGAGCACCCGCGACACTCTGTGCATACCCGAGCACCGGCGATACTCTGTGCATATCCGAGCACCGGCGATACTCTGTGCATACCCGAGCACCGGCGATACTCTGTGCATACCCGAGCACCGGCGACACTCTGTGCAAACCCGAGCACCCGCGATACTCTGTGCATACCCGAGCACCCGCGATACTCTGTGCATACCCAAGCACCCGCGATACTCTGTGCATACCCGAGATACTGTGTGCACACCCAAGCACCCGCGATACTCTGTGCATACCCAAGCACCCGCGATACTCTGTGCATACCCGAGATACTGTGTGCATACCCGAGCACCGGCGATACTCTGTGCTCACCCGAGCACCGGCGATACTCTGTGCATATCCGAGCACCGGCGATACTCTGTGCATACCCGAGCACCCGCGATACTCTGTGCATACCCGAGCACCCGCGATACTCTGTGCATACCCGAGCACCCGCGATACTCTGTGCATACCCGAGCACCCGCGATACTCTGTGCATACCCGAGCACCCGCGATACTCTGTGCACACCCGAGCACCCGCGATACTCTGTGCACACCCGAGCACCCGCGATACTCTGTGCACACTCGAGCACCCGCGATACTCTGTGCATCCGCGATACTCTGTGCATACCCTAGGCAAACTATAGTAAGGAACACTTGCGCTCATCACTAGTTACCAGTATGTCATCCAAATTTCCGGAGGGCTGCATTTATTTGTTTCAGTTTATCCATAGCAGATAGTTCACCAATTTTACTAATCTGCAATAATAATAGAGACTAATTTGGGGTCTATATTGTGCATGCTTACAAAAACATCCTGCACTGTCATCAGGTTTCTACAGGCCCCGATTCATCAAGAGCGGCAGTTTTTACAGCGATCTTAATGAAGGCACGTGAAGGAGTCACATGCTCCTGACTCAGAGGCACACATCTCGGAATGAATCTGGCGTGTCTAAAAAGTGGCATGCGCCTAAGGAGACTGAAGTGAGTTTTGTGGTATAGCAACAGTGCTGCCGCTCATCATTAATTTTGACAAGCGGGGGTTGTCACTCCCTGTGTCCCACACCTGCTCTGCCCACTTTGTCACGTTGCAACAAAATTTTGCTTCCAGAATTTTGTTGTAAACACTTTGCTCAATTGGGCTCAAAATTTAGGTATGATGGAGGGATAAGAACACTCAGGAGGATTACGCAAAGACCTGGAAACTGAGAAGTGAGCAGACACATGATGATCCTCCTCTATGTAACCTCTCCAGCACATTCACGTTTGGTAAGCCATACTATTGAGGAAGAAAAGAGGTGGCAATAACTGCAGGATCAGTGGAATTTCAGTAACAGCCATGGTAATGATTGCTATAATTGATGTTTTCATGAAGACCCATGGTTTGGACACTATTTTCTCTTTCAGATCTCCCTTTACAGTTGAATGCTGCCATGTTTGAAGCCAATGGTGGATGTGGTTATGTTTTGAAGCCACCAGTATTGTGGGATAAGGGCTGCCCGATGTACCAGTCATTCTCGCCACTTGATCGTGAGTTAGAGAGCATGGAGCCAGCAATATACTCCTTATCAGTAAGAATTTTCCTCCTCAATATGTTATTTTGGATGTGTGCTGGATACAGATGTTATTTTGGATGTGCTCTATATATTGATGCTGTTTTAAAGCCATTTTCATACACTGTCACATACGAAACTTGCCGATGTGATCCTGTAGCAAAACACATATGTGACCCAACTATCTCTGCTCTAAACACTTCACACACCGCTTAGTCTACCTAATTAGCTGCCATAAATTTATAGATTGTAATCTATACATTGTGCTCGGAGGGAATGATGTTTTTAATACAAAAGTTTTTCTGTAATTATTTTGCTCGCTTAAGTATTTTCTTCTAGTAACCTTCACTGACTGTTGATAATAGTGTCAAGGAGAGATTTAGCACACACCCCAAGCCCCTGTACAACAGCAATGTGCGAAATACCGACCACGAACAAGAACTGCACATCTATGCACATTTACTTCATTAACAAAACCAAGGCCAATATTCACTCATGTGTAACACATTTGCAAAAATATATATGTGTGTGATCCTTCTAGCTATACTTGCACAAAGGGAGAGATTTCTAGGATTATAATCAAGTGTATGAGTAACTAATTATACCAAATCGTGGATAATGATAATTTTTATATGTAGGCTACAACCCAACAATTAAAGTGAGTCAGCACAGACTGACTGTTAACACCAAGTACAGGCACTCAGTGCACCTTCCCATCTATTTATTTTATCTTCACGCCTTCTCTTATTTATGGCTTTATAGAGTCAGATAACTGGAAAACAAGTAGGTCGGAAGGTGCACAGAAAGGTTTGGCCATGCCACAAACGCTTGTACTTGGTTTGAACAATCATTCTGTGCTGACAGATTCTCTTTAAAACTGGGTAAGAAGCAGACAACCTGTGCTACAAAGGTGAGGTTGTGGAAGACAATTTTATGTCACAGGTCATACACCATGGCAAGCCTGACCACAGCAAGAAGACACAATGTAGTTAGACTTTAAAGTCTCTCCCAAAGATTTCAAAGCAAACCAAGGTTTTAAGATGTGCTACTGAAGCTCTTTTGAAGAAGCACCAAAAATAGGCAACATTGTGGGCTACTGATGAAGTGTTCAGCTACGGAAACTGAAACGAAGAGATGAAAGGCGCATCACGATTACTTGTCTTGGAAATTGAAACATATCCAGCAGTGCCATCATTTCAGCGGTGGCAGCAGACCCATGTTCTGTTCAGAGAAGTCTGGCCAGCAATGGTTTTCATGGAAGAATTGCGGCCAAAAAACAATCTTTCAAATTGGGACAAGCGACTCAACTATGCACGAAAATATATGAACTGGGATGCAGAGTAAAAGGTAGCAGGTGCCTTGGACTGATTAGTCATAATGTGAAATATTTGGCTGTAACAGTTTGTTTGCTGGAGGGCTAGAGAACAATAATAAGTGTCTGCAGACAACAGTGAAGCTGGCGGTGGTACCTTGCGAGTTTAGGGCTGCATTTCAGTAAATACAGCCTACAGAGTTGGCAGCAAGCAAATGGGCCAGTGAAATAACCAATGGAAAAAACGGTGGTCACGAGCAGCATATGGATACAAAATCTGGAAGTAAAACCACACATATATTAAAATTATAAGTTTTATTGTATCAAAGCATAAAACCTACATAGCAGATAAAAAGAGGTGATAACAGCACAGAGAATTTGCAAAGGACAGAGCAGCTTATCCACAGATGACAATCAGAAAAGAGTGTAGTCAATACGTAACCAGAAAAATGATCACTGCTTGCACTGTAAAGTCAAGTGACCACAGAAAATGACTAAGGGAACACCATCACAAAATATATAGGATGGAATCGAATCACAAAGGCACACACCTAAATAAAGCTAAAATGTCCCAAGTGAATAAAGTGTGCCTAGTGCTAATTAGAAAGGATAGATATTAGTATGCCTATAACATCTAAGAACTGAGTTAGGAATAACCTAGTCACATCCGAATATATTTCTCATAAATGTAACATTTTCATGGTGCGTAATGTGTATTACCTTTTGATGCCCGGCGTGCGTTTCGAGTGGCTTCTTCTAGGGGCAATTATGTTTGTGGTTATGTATTGACTGCACTCTTTTCTGATCATCATGCTCTGTCATACTTCCTTTGTAAATTCTCTGTGATGTTATTACCCCTTTTTTATCTAATATGCATGAATTATATTTTGATACAATACAAGTTATTGTTTTAATACATGTGTGGTCATACTTAAAGGTTTGCTGCATTTCAGTAAATGGAGTTGGGGATTTGGTCAGGATTAACGGTGTCCTCAATACTGAGAAAGTCCGGGATCTGTTTGGCTACAAATGTATTCGTCAGCAGGACAATGACCCCAAACATGCAGTCAGTGTCATTAAGAACCATCTTCAGCGTAACACAAGAACAAGGAGTCCTGGAAGTGATGATACGGCCCCACAGAGCCCTGATCTCAACATCATTGATTAAAGAAGAGACAGAAGGATTTGTGTAAGCCTCCATCCACAGAAGATCTGGTTACTTCTCCAAACATTGCCAAGATGATAAAATTAAAGATAATAGGAAATTGTATAATATGCTTTGCCATAAACTTGGACCAAAAGTAATCAACACACAGATGCATACAAATATGAGTGCAATATATATTACATGAGATTTATGATTCTTCTTTCTATAAACCAGTTAATGAGGACTTTTATGAGACGCTCCTTACAGGACAACGTCTCTGTGCTTTATCTATATTAGGTAGTCTACACCTTCAACAAACTGTAAATCTGAAACTGTGCTTGTCTTACAGATTGTCTCCGGACAGAATGTCTGTCCAAGTAACAGTACAGGAAGTCCTTGCATTGAAATTGATGTGCTTGGGATGCCGGTGGACAGCTGTCACTTCAGAACTAAACCCATCCACCGCAATACTTTAAACCCAATGTGGAACGAACAGTTTATGTTTCGCGTCTACTTTGAAGATCTCGTGTTTCTTCGTTTTGCTGTCGTTGAAAATAACAGTTCTGCTGTAACTGCCCAAAGAATTATTCCTCTTAAAGTTCTGAAGAGAGGTAATCTTTCATTGTCGGATAATCCTTCACTGTGATATGGAACATTACCTTGTTTAATCTCACTCGTGTTTATGTAGCCAGAAGTTTCCTCAAGTGATCAGCACTGTAGGTTGAGTAAAAAAGGCCACTAAGAATATGATTTATTGTAGTACATGGCGGTATAGGAAAAAGTATCATGTGGTATATGTCTCTAGTTCATGAACCAAAATATTAAGACAGGATTAATTATTGAGTGGAACAAGAAGAGGCGCTATCCTCCTTAAAGGGGTTGTCTCATTCATACATAATTGGGACTAGGCCAAAATGGAAAGCATACGAACAACTCACCGGCCAATGCAAGTCAATGAGGTAGTTCAAATGAACGTTTTTCCACTCGGACTGATGGTCCACATGTAAAAAATTGCAGCATGCAAATTGATGCCATACCGACACCATCTGTATGGAATTTATTTTATGGATCCATTGCAGTTATTAACATAAAAGGTTAAATAGAGTTTATTATTTAATAAATTGTACATATAATAACCTGGTGTCATACGGATATAAAAACTATTGCATATGGATGACAATATGGATGAAAAACTGTCTTTTTTTTCTGGAGCAAAAACTGATGATTTTTGCATACACATCTCTTACTTAGCCATTGAATCCCCTGCTGCTCCCGTGTCTCTTCTCCCTGAAGTCTGTGCTACTGTTCGGGTTCGGCAGCCCAACTAAAGCTTGTTGAAAGGCTGCAGCGCAGTCAATCACAAGCTTTTCCAGTGTGGCACTTCTGGCCCCATCACAGCCATACCAAGTATTGGCACTGCTGTGATTGGCTGGCACAGTATGTTTGAAAAAAAGAAGACGTGGGTGACCAGAGCTCATTGTCTATGAACTGTGATAAGCTTACTGACGTCAGTGCTCTCGCAGCAGTGGGATTCACCCGCTACTTTTATGTGGTCCAGTTGTTGTGATGAGCGGTCACATTACTGATGTCACCGCTCAGCACTGCATCCGGATGTAGCAGAGTCGGGGATTGTAGTGAGATGGAATTACGGCGAACCCCTTTGGAATATTAGATATTTTTATTTTTTAAAGGTAATAGATGGGTAAAAGAAGGGGAGTGCTTTTTACAATTTAAGGACTTTTCTCTGTGTGTGTTGCCTTTGACTACAGGGTTAGGAATGCAGGTGTCTGATAGACACCTCTCCAATACTAACCCCTGGACTTTGTCAGCAGACAATACAGAGCTGACATCAACTCCAAAACCATTTTCCCGCTTGCCAATGCACCAGGGCAAGTGGGAAAAGCCGGGACTATGTGCCAAAAGCGCCATCTAATGGATGTGCCATTTCTGGGGCGCTGAGGGCTAGTGTTAATAGTCTGGGAAGGGGCCAATATCCATGGCCCCTTACCAGCCTACTAATATCATCCTGCAGCTCTCTGCTTAGAATTTGCTGGTTATTAAAAATAGAGAGGACCACATGTCATTTTTTTGGGGGTCCCCCTTTTTAATAACCAGTAAAAGCTACACAGACAGCTGAGAGCTGATATTAATAGCCTGGGAAGCTTCATGTATATTGGCCTCTTCACAGAATAATGGTCCCCAGCTGTCTGCTTTCCCTCAGCTCGGTATTAAAAATAAGGGGACCCCACTCCATTTTTTTCTTTTATTTCTTTATTTATTAGCTAAATACATGTACAGTAAACTACACTCGCACTACACTAATAATATATCTCACTGACATATTTTTTTCTATGCACAGGAGTCAGCTGGTGAATACTCTCATCAGCGTCACCTACGCTGGCTGCTATCAGCGAGAGAAGGCAACGCTGATGACAGTAGGTACTCCTCAGCTGACGCCTGACCAGCGGTAACCTCTTCACCACCGGGCACAGATACCCAGTGGCAGTGACAAGCGGTGATTTCAGGAAGGTTACCGCCAGTCAGAGCCGGTGTTCATCGTGTTTTCACACAGAGGACAGCGCAAGAAACGCTGGATGTTCAATGCCTCTAATTCACTTGAATGGGGTTTGGTTTCGGGATCAAGTTCGGGTACCGTTCTGGACCCGAACATCCACAGGTCCGCCCATGTTTACCAGCTGGATTATCAACACTGCAGTTGCCCTGTGTTTGCTTGACATTGCTGAATCTAGAGGAGTAGACACTAGTGATGAGCGAAACGTGCTCGGATGAGGTGAGCATGCTTGTGTGCTAACCGAGTGACTTCGATGTGCTCGAAAAATATGTTCGAGTATCCACAGCTGCATGTCTCACGGCTGTGTAACATGGAGGCTCAGGGACTCAAACATCTTATTCAAGCATGGAAAATTCACTCGGTTAGCACACGAGCATGCTCGGATAACACCTTCATAGAATCATATAATGTTAGAGTTGGAAAGGACCTCAAAGATCATTGTGTCCAACCCCTTGCTTAATGCTGAACAGTATTAACCCTCTCCGACAGATGTCTGTCCAGCCTCTTTTAAAGACTTCAATGAGTGGAACAGGATGCCACAAGGTGTGGCAAGTTCTCCTTCAATGGATCACCCTCACTGTCAAAAAGGTTTTCTAATATCTAATCTGTATCTTCTCCCTTTCAATTTAATTCCATTGCTTCTCGTGTTTCCATGTGCAAATGACAATAAGGATGGTCCTTCTACACTGTGGCATCCCTTCAGATATTTGTAGACCACTATTAAGTCTCCTCTTAGCCTTCTTTTTTGCAAGCTGAACATTCCCAGATCCTTTAACCATTTCTCGTAGGACATACTTTGTAGTCTGCTCACCATCCTGGTAGCTTTTCTCTGAACTTGCTCCAGTTTTTCAATGTCTTTTTTTTTTTAAATCTTGTGCCCCGAACAGGGCACAGTATTACAGATGCAGCCTGACCAAGAAGGTATAGAGGGGGATAATTACTTTACTTGATCTAGACTCTATGCTTCTCTTAATACATCCTAGAACTGAGTTTGTCTTTTTTGCTGCTGCATCACAGTGTTGATTCATATGTAGTCTGTGATCTATTAGTATACCCAGGTCTTTTTCACACAAGCTGTTACTTAGTTCTATTCCTCCAATTCTTTAGATGTCCTTTTTGTTTGTTTTTTTTCCCAGATTTAGAATCTTTTGTTTCTCACTGTTAAACACCATTCTATTAGTCGCTACCCATTATTCAAGCTTAACTAGGTCCTTCTGAATCCTTTCTCTGTCTTCTCTAGTGTTAGCTTTCCCTCCTAGCTTAGCATCATCTGCAAATTTGATCAGTTTACCTTCAGTTCCCTTATCTAGATCATTTATAAAAATGTTGAACAACACTGGGGCCAGGACAGAGCCTTGTGGTACCCCACTTGAAACACTCTTCCAACTAGATGTGCTACCATTTATTACCACTCTTTGAGTATGATCACTGAGCCAGTTATGAATCCACCTAACCGTAGCCTTGCCAATCCCATACTTGGTCATTTTTTCAATAAGGATAGTATAAGATGCTTTATCAAATGCTTTGCTGAAGTCAAGATATACAATATCTACCACATTTCCCTAATCAACCCAGTCAGTGATTCTATCATAGAAGGAAATTAGATTAGTCTGGCATGACTTGTTTGTTACAAACCCACGCTGGCTCTGGTTAATTACTGTATTTTTATCCAAGTACTTACATACATGTTGTTCAATAATTTGTTCAAAGATCTTTCCTGGTATAGAAGTAAGGCTCACTGGCCTGTAATTTCCTGGCTCCATCTTCTTTCCTTTTTTGAAGATGGGGACAACATTTGCCCTTCACCAATCTTCTGGGTCTTCTCCTGTTCTTCAGGAATATTCAAAGATTATGGTAGTGGTTCTGCATTTCCTCTAACTCTTTTTGTACCTTAGGATATAATTTATCTAGACCAGGAGATTTAAATAGATTTTAAATTAGCTAATTGTTCCCTCTCCATCACTCTGTTCATGCATAGGCATAGAATGGATTATTTTATTCATTCAATAGCATCATGAAGATCAGTTGATGTTACAATTGTTTTCTTAGAGAACACAGATACAAAAAAGGAATTTAAAATTTCGGCCTTCTCAACATCATTTCTACCACTTTACCCTTTTCATCCTGTAAAAATCCCATTTCATCTTTTATTTTTCTTTTGCTTTTGACATACCCACAAAATCCTTTTTTATTACTTTAGGTCTCCGTTGCAATCCTCACTTTATTACTGGCTTTAGCTCTTCTAACACTTGCTCTGCATTCCCTGCAAACAGCATTATAATCTTCTTTAGCTATCCCCCCCTCTTTCCATTTAATATACATTTCTTTTTTCCTTTTTAACACTAGTCCTTTTATCACTAGCAGACACCATCCGGGGATCAGGAATGTGTGAGCATTGGAGCTGCATTGTTTAAGAGAATATACTTTTTTTTCTAATTTATAGCCATCCACGGAGGCAAGTCGGCAGATTAATCTGCACCAAAGTCTGCAAAATTTTGGGCTGATTTGCTGCTGTACATTTCCCACAGTCTTTTTGTAAAATATTGTACCACGCAGATTCTATACTAGCACTTCTTGTTAACACAGTCCTAGAAAAGGTTTTCACTGATTGCAGCCTCCTTCCTAGGAATTCATAGTAATAACCCCTACAAATCATTGACTGTGACAGTAAACTATTGTATATATGGATATAGCTGAACATGCTTGGCACTCCCCACAGAGGTAGTTTCAGAATATTAATGAAGCTTGTTTCAGACATATCTTAACTAGTATTTGATAATTGATGAAAAAAACAATAAAGCCTATAAAGGGCACTTTCGCACTCATTTTTAGGGCAGCAGCACGTTTGCAAATCGTCCTTATGTAAGTAAAAAAAATCCTATTTTTTTTGTGCAAACTGCACTTAGGCTCCATGGTTGTATATTACATGGATGATGATGGATGTGCGGGTTGATTTTAGTGACCCTGTGACATCTTTAAAATCTGGTAATATTACCTTTATATAGACCTTTATTAGTTGTGGTGTCGGTCAACAAAAGTGTTTCATAGTGTATTATTTTTAGCTTATGTCTTTCCAAGTAACGGTAATGTTTTTATTCTTGTGATGACTTTTAATGTTACTTTTGCATTTGTCTGCAGGCTACAGGCATTTACAGCTTCGTAACTTACATAATGAGTCTTTGGAGATATCCACTCTGTTCATTAATAGCAGAAGGATGGAGGAAATCCCGAGCGGCAGTCTGCCCGCATCTTTGGTAGGTTAATATGTGTGTGGGGTTTTAACTATTAAGTGCTGTCAGCTGCTAGTGACCATATGAGCAGTGTTTATTCTGTATGATGTCTGAGTCTAAAGATTTCTCAGTGAAAGTGTGATAATTAACAGAATAGAAACATCTGTGCCAAACTAACCCTTTCTATGAGTGTCCTACTTCATCCGATCGTATTGTACTTTTTGTATGTGTGAAGAAATATATGGCATGCCAAGCTGCACTAAAATCCTTGAAGTTGTTTACTTATTTACAGACAGAAGGTCTGCAAGGTGCCTACGGCCGTTTCGCTCACACTGTGCTTTCTGAAGGCATCTTGAGAAAGTTCAGCGTGCTTGAAAAGGCCGTGGGGAATCTGCAGACCATTAGCAGTTGTAGTGTGTCTCAATCGTTTTATCCACAAATGAAATAAATGGCTTCATGGATTTTATCACAGCCTGGTGTGTTGGTACATATTCCTCGGTACATACTGCCCTACTGTTTTTAACTGTTGAGCACTGTCCATTCCCATGATTAGGACTCCGGCTGATGAATATATGTGGTAGTTCCGACCGTATGTTTCTTTATATGATATGGCCTAACATTACAGAACTGAAATTTTATTTTAGACCATGTCTATGAGAAATTAATTATTTCTTATGTCAATACAGTAAACCTTTTCAGACAAAATTGCATTGAAAGGTGGTCTTTTAGGGTGGTGGTCATCCAAAAGAAAATGGCTAGTTTGCATATTATGTGGTGATACTGAAAATCTGATCTGGATAAGGGGGTGATCTCCTCACCTCAGTGGTCTTTTGGAAAGGTTTTACCGTTCATGGTAAACTGTCTTTACCGGTTATTCTAACATCATTACTTCAGAAAAACAAAAACGTTCCAGCTCCTTGAATAAAATACAAATCCTTTATTGGAAAAAATTAAAACATAAGTGCTGCGGGAAGGATCAGATGGCAAGAGATGACAAGCGATGCGTTTCGATCACATCCGTGATCTTTGTCAAAGCTTATAAAACACTATTACCCCCACAACTTTAAATACATAAATACACCAAGGACCAATCAAAAATTCAACATCAAATCATGTGATAAACTTAAGGTCCCGACAGGTGAAACAAGTTCTTCAAGAAAGAAAAAAAAAAGCCAAAACAATATGCCATATTGTTTTTTTTCTTTTTTTATGTCTGTCAGTAATCTAGTCATGTTTTTGTATAATGACAATATTTTTTACATGTGATTGAAGAACTTGTTTCACCTGTCGGGGCCTTAAGTTTATCACATGATATTTAAAGTTGTGGGGGTAATGGTGTTTTATAACGGATGTGATCGAAACGCATCGCTTGTCATCTCTTGCCATCCGATCCTTCCCGGAACACTTATGTTTTAATTTTTTTCCAATTAAGAATTTATATTTTATTCAATGAGCTGAAACATTTTTGTTTTTCTATTGGATTATCGACGTCTGACCAGGACGGAGCTCCATGCACCTGCTTTGAATCATCGGTGAGCTGGCTTGTCTCTTGTCTGCATTACTTCAGAAACCTCCAGCTATCCAATATAAATAATCACCCATGTAATACATAGAGCGGCTCTTTGTGAGCACCTCATTGCTCAGGGGCCGTCAAGCAGGGGATCTCTCTTTGAAGTCTAAATGGCCCCACTAGGGCATATGGAAAGAGTTGTCTTCATCCTACAACACCAATATTAGGAATTAAAGAAGCACTCCTCCCATCAAAGTATTTATCCTCCTAATATATTGCAATCATTATATTATATAGCACTGTGCACTTGCAATTGCTCATTTTACCTTTCTACCCAGCTAATTCTTCTCTTTATCTGCTCTATGTAGAAACAGGAAGTCTTGTGTCCCTTTATCATTCCCCTCTTCAACTCCTCTCCCAGCTGCTCTCTTCTCCCCTGCCATGGACTTTTGCAGTGACTTATGACTTATGCTTATACTTGTTTCTACATAGAGCTTAGAAGGATTCAGATGGTTAGCTATTACTCACGTGATGTCATAGACCTGATGGGAAAGAGAAGAATTAGCCGGGTAGAAAGGCAAAATGAGCAATTGTAAGTACACAACGCTATATGACAGCAAAATATAAAGAAGATAAAAACTTTGATGGGAGGAGGAGGAGTGCTTCTTTAACATGGTCTTTGTCTATATTCTGTCTATCAGTAAGTCTTTTCAGTGTAAAACCAGGTTTGTTATATTGTGCCTTTTCTTAAAAAAAAGGTTTTCAGTTCAGAAGAAAGGAGAGCAGAATCAACATTTAAAGTCACGGTACATGGAATTCCTGGTCCAGAACCATTTTCCATTTTTAGTATAAATGGTGGGACAACGGCAAAGCAACTACTGGATAATGTAAGTTTCCATTTTTAACAGTCTCTCTTCTTCCATAACTAGTTTTTGTTTTATAGGTGTAGCTTCCCTCTCCTGTTCTCTCCCAGACCTCCATCTGTATTAATGTATGGGCCCATAGCAGATGTGGTGGGGGCTCACTGAGATTCCGAGAGATGTCATATGATTGATAGATTAAAAAAGGATGCCGTTAGTAGTACAAAGGGGCAGAGAAAAGTGACAGCAATTATGTTACATGGCATTCTCTGATACACAGGGCACATACTGGTTTGTGTTTAATGGGAGCTTACCAGAAAGATGATTTGTGGTTTATGGACCCTAGTACAGCAATAAAAATTACATTTGATCAATAGTAATCAAATATACCAGCATTGAGAATTAAAGGGGTTATCTACTACTAGGACAAATTCTTCTCAAATGCCCAAGTTCCCTCAGTCAAATGCGAAAACCTTATTCGCACATCCTGCATCGGCGCCATTCCAGCAATGCTGGTCCTGGTCCCGGCGCTTGTGTACCATTATATCTCATGAGCGCTGCAGCCAATCAGTGGCCATTGACCCTCTGAAGCCTTTACTATTTTGTCAGAGTGGACAACCGCTGTAACAAAAGAGTAAAAACTGCAAACATTCAGCGAGCGTGAGGTGTGACATGAGTGCCTGGTGGGTGTGACATAATTGCCCTGTGTAAGGTGTGACATGAGTGCCCGGGGTGACATGATTGCCCTGTGTGAGTTGTGACATGATTGCCCATTGTGAGCTGTGACATGATTGCCCTGTGTTGAGGTGTGACATGAGTGTCCAGTGTGATGTGTGACATGATTGCCCGGTGTGAGGTGTGACATGATTATCCTGTATGAGGTGTGACATGAGTGTCCAGTGTGACATGATTGCCCGGTGTGAGGTGTGACATGATTGCCGGCCTGCGAGGTGTTACATGAGTGACTGGTGTGAAGTATGACATGAATGACTGGTGAGGTGCGACATGAGTGTCTAGTGTGACATGATTGCCCTGTGTGAGGTGTGACATGAGAGACTGGTGTGAGGTGTGACATGATTGCCGGTTGTGAGGTATGACATGAATGACTGGTGAGGTGTGACATGAGTGTCCAGTGTGACATGAGTGCCTGGTGTGAGGTGTGACATGAGTGACCAGTGTGAGGTGTGACATGATTGCCGGTTGTGAGGTATGACATGAATGACTGGTGAGGTGCGACATGAGTGTCCAGTGTGACATGAGTGCCTGGTGTGAGGTGTGACATGAGTGACCTGTGTGAGGTGTGACATGATTGCCATGTGTGAGGTGTGACATGATTGCCCATTGTGAGGTATGACATGAATGACTGGTGAGGTGCGACATGAGTGTCCAGTGTGACATGAGTGCCTGGTGTGAGGTGTGACATGCCTGATGCAGGAAGGATGGGAGCACTGCAGGGTGAACAGTCAGGTGATCAGAGGTGTCTCTTCTAACTATAATCAAATGTTCATTTTTTATTGAAAATCTTGTGAGTATATTTCATATAATCTCTGCTCGGTGAAATCAGCAGTTTTCATTTATATCTGGATAAAGGATGTCCAGTAAAGCCTCCGGCATTCTTGATGGTTCTGCCAAGGACTTCGTGTTTTGGCAGTCATCCTGGCAATGGTAACACGAAGTCTAAGCAATGAGAAGGTGTAAACCCATCACACAACTGTTGAATTCACCCTTCACTTGTAATTGTTTAGTATTAATCACTTTGATGCCATATATTTTAATTCCTACAGACTAAATGATGTCGCGTCTGAGCGGCTTCACTTCATATGAGACACAGCAGGAGTTAGACGGTGTCCATGTCTTGAAGCACAGTGACGTCTCTTGTGAGGCTCATTCTGCGCTGCCATCAGCCGCTTGATTTGTCCTATTGTTTCTAGGTCTCTCTTTCCCTTATATAGTCAAGCTCCGCATTGTGTGCAGTATGTGAACTTCCGTCCTACTGTTTATCACGATAGTCTGTAGTGAGGAGCACGATAATGATATATTTCCAGAATTACTAGTAATGTCTGCTGGAATACTAAAACATGAGCGTAGAGAAATGATCGATCAGTGTCATGAAGTCAGCAGGAATGTCCTGTAGCTGGTCACTAACATTCACTCCATCCAGGATCTCATACCCCATCACTTACATCCTCCTCCTGGATAATTCAGGATATCTAGAACTGAAGTGTTCAGCAGCTTTGATCCTTTTTGATCATTGTAATTGCTCTTATGTTAATTACAGGTTTGCAATATCTAAAATGTTTTTGGGGGTTTCAGACTTAATATAGATGGTCCATCTTATAAGGAACCTGTCACCTTGGAAAATGCGGTTTACCTGCAAATATAGGGTTAATCTTCATGTAAACAGTGTTACAATGCTGCCCAGCCGTAAAGTGTGGCTACTGGGGGAAAATGACGTTAATACCTCCTGGGAGCGTGCATGGCGCTGCTACAGTCACCACAAAGGCCATGCTCGCACATTCAGTATTTTACATCAGTATTTGTAAGCCAAAACCAGGAGTGGGTGATAAATACAGAAGTGGTGACGGGTTTCTATTATACTTTTCCTCTGGTTGTTCCACTCCTGGTTTTGGCTTACAAATACTGAGGTAAAATACTGACCAAATACTAAAGGTGTGAATGTGACCTTACAGCACCACTCACTACTGTGAGCAGTGGGTATTAGCAAGCCCCCACACCTTTATCACCTTTATTGAGAGACAGCTCTTTAGCACATCTGTGCACAGCATCAATGAAAGAGTCGGGTTGTGCTTACACCCGCTGCTCACAGTAGTATGCACAGTAGCAGTGACTTAGGCTACTTTCACACTAGCGTTAACTGCATTCCGCCACAATGCGTCGTTTTGCCGAAAAAACGCATCCTGCAAAAGTGCTTGCAGGATGCGTTTTTTTCCCCATAGACTAACATTAAGCGACGTATTGCGACGGATTGACACACGTTGCAACCGTCGTGCAACGGTTGCGCCGTGTTGTGGCGGACCGTCGGGACCAAAAAACGCTACATGTTTTTTTGCTCACGACGGTCCGCTTTTTCTGACCGCGCATGTGCGGCCGGAACTCCGCCCCCACCTCCCCGCATTTCCCCGCACCTCACAATGGGGCAGCGGATGCGCTGGAAAAATGCATCCGCTGCCCCCGTTGTGCGGCGGAGACAACGCTAGTGTAGTGCCCCCACTGCCGCAGGGCCGAGGGGTACCCGGTACCGGGCCTCTGAGTCTCTGCTCTGGGGTTGTCACGGTGGCTAGGCCCGGTCCGTGACCCTGCTGAGGGGCGTACAATAATAGATGTGGATGGTGGTGGAGGTGCAGTGCAGTAAATAACGAGGACACCAGGTTGCAGTCTCTTTACCTCTTTACTGAAGGCTTCTGAGTCCTCAATCCGGAATACGGTTAACAGGGCTGCGCAAGTCCGGTCGGTCCGATGGCACCTCCAGAGTTCCCTTTGCAGGTGGAAATCTGTGCCTACCTTCCTGCGCTTGTGTGTTGTGGTCCTCCCCTGCTGTGCTTATGGGATAGCACCCACAACTGTTGTGTCTGTTTCTCGTGTTCCCTCACAACTCGATTCTGATGTTCTCCCTCTACGTCCCCCTCATCTTACGGTTAGGACGCACCCGTATGACGGGGAGGCTCGGAGCTTTTCCGGGACTCCAGCGTCGCCCCACTCCTGTTGTTACCCCCCTGTGTCTTCCTGGGTCTGGGTGAGACAGCCCGCCTGTAACTGACAGTCCTGCCGTAGGTCTGAAGTTTGGCTTGGAGCTCTATACTTCCTCGGCGTTCCAGCCACCGGTTATGCGCCTCAATGGGATGTTGCCTCGTCTTACAGCACGACTCCTACTGGTATTCTCCTTGTTGCGTTGATCTCGTTTCTCACTCAGCACAATAAACTTCGCTTCTTATCCTTTCTTGGGGTATCGCCGCTATATCGTGCAGGCGCGGTCCCGTAACTTTCTCTCTGTTCGCTAGGCCTCTGTCAGGATCCCACCCCTGACAGGGACCCCTCTGAATCTTCCCCTACAACACCCTCTGCCACAAGGTGTTGCCTGGTTCCAACCCAGTCAGCTTTCTCCCTAACTTCCTGCCTAACCCCCAGTTTTACCAGACTGTGAGGAGTGGCCTAATGAATAGTGCCCTTAGCTCCCCCTGGAGGCCAGACTGTGAAATGTATTGGTGTCTGTGATACCTGGTCAGATGAACTCCTTCAGTGCCATCAGTCGTACCATAGCCCCCCTTAGCGGTGGAGCCACAGTACTGCAACGACCAGGACTCTGGGGCGCTGCACTCCCCCCGGTTAAATCCAGTACTCCTGGACTGGGAAGAAAACAACAATACATGTCAACAAAAAGACATACAATTTTGAAAATGCAAGTACAAGTACATTTTTTAACAGAGCTTCCCTTTATGGGAGGTGAGGACACTTGAACGTTACAAACATAGTTAAATACTTTAACTAACTTACTATAAATAACTTTTCTTACCCAACCGGGTATTCTACTGAGTGCAAAATCTTTGAACAATAATTTAACATTGCGTTTAAGGACGTACTCGCTAAATCCACTAAAGACCTTCTTATATCACATATAAGGCTAATTAACTTTTATGCATTCTCCTTCTTTAAATCTGCAGGACCGCCTGTCCTAACTGCTCCAGACCTACTGCCTCTCCTTTCTGTACAGGACCGCCCCTTTCCGCCCGGGCCTACTGTCCTTCCACTACTATACACAGTATAGAACATATCATTTTTCTTTCAGTTCAAGATCACTGAGCCATCTCTATATGGCCCCTAGGAGGACTCACCACTAACCCCTACGGGTCCACTTCCTGTCCTCATTCTTCTATTAACATTATTAAACACTTCTTACAATCAACCAGTTGGCTACATATAACTTTCACATATCAGCATTATTACTTTTCCTTTTAGAGCATCATCATTCTCTAAGTGCTTTTAATGAACATCCCCTTTAAGAGGGGACCAAGTCTCTATGAGGTAGTGCAACTCCTCAAGCTGCAAGTCTGTTTGCAGTAAGGGCTCCGGTAATGTCTTCAAAAACAGTATCTTCGCAGAGTCCTTTTCTCGTATAAAACCAGTAGAGAGCACCTTTAAGAAGGTGCAAATTATTTACAATATTAGTTTTTGAATCATTCACCGTCCATGATTCGGCAGTCCTTTGATAACTGTGCAAAAAGTAGAAAACAAACAAAAAGCAATAAGGATCCCGGGTCAACAAAGGGATCCCTTTAAGAATAACCTTAGACGGGTTTTAGCAGCAAAACGGTGAAAACAATTTAACTTATTTACAGTTGCAGAGTGTTAGTACAGTTACTTGAACCACTCAGGAGGCAGCACCGGCGGAGGCAACCCCTTAGGGTATTGCGCACCGCCCGGTACTGCGTAAGGGGACGTGTTGTCCCATTTGGGGGTCTGCGTACCCACTGTCTTCAGTTCTGGAGCAGCACGAGCACCACCCACCTGAAGAGGTGCCTCTTCGGCCACGAGGGTGGTTGATGTGACGATGCTGCATGTCGTGGTCTTGACCATAGTGCACGTTGGAGTGACCTCGGTGGTCCTGGTAACGATCATGGGCTGACCACAAGGGGGCACCTTTGCTACAGGGGTCAGCTTCACTGGAACCTTAATCGGGGGTATCACAGGGTTCTGCCTCTTGCGGACATTCAGGGCAAACCACCCCTTTTCCCCAAAGTGCCTAGTGTATGAGACTTCATCCCCCGGGTAGAGATCCCGGTCTGGGTGGCCCTCTCTGAGATGCGACTCCACGTCCCTTCGGTTGACAAACACCTCCGCATACAGGCCCGGCTCTTTAATGAAGCCCCAGCCTCCGCGGAGCTTGAAGGTGGTGATGGTGCCCTGCCTGCGCGGGGCCTGGTGAGCGGCGGGGTCCTTGCGGGCCCGGTCCTTGACCGCCAAGTCTTTTTGATGGTAGGCCTCTAGCCCGGCCTGGTATGCCTTGTGCTTCTCCCTCCACTGCTGTTCCAGCTGGGTCTGGTATTCCTCCCAGCTCAGGGCCTGCACCATCTCCCCTTCCCGTGTCTTCACCCCGGGGAACCCCATGAGGTTGGATCCTGGGTTCACCCAGCGGCAGACCGTGCGTTCCGCGTGGGTCTCACACAGCAGGGTAGTTGGCGTAATCGGGGCTTTCAGGAGGTGTTCCATGCCCGTGGTCTCCTCCCATGGTAACAGGCGCTGGCGTCTATGGGTCCCAGGGAGAGGGGGTGCCGCCACGGGGCCTACTAACAAGCCCTCTGCTAGCGGGACGGGGTCGGCGGACTCACCGGCCAATGCAGGCTTCTCCTCCACGACGGGTTCCGCTGGCGGTGTCGGCGAGGGCCTCAGCAACAACTCCGGTAGCGGCACAGGATCCGATGCCAGAGGACTTCCTTCCGGCGCTACCTGGTGCGGAGCTTGGGCCTTCATGTTCAGCTGAAGAAGTTGATGGATCAAGTCTCCCATCTCAGCCTGCAAGAGATCAGCGCTGTCCATGGAGAATTGGCTGCAGTATTCGTCCGGGTAGTTGGGGGAGACTTCTGCTTCCACCCCACATTCGGGTTCCGAGCTGCTGGCCATGGCGTCCTCCACGTGAGTCGCTTCCTGGTTCTTTTCCCGCTCTCTCCTTCGTGGGCGGTTTCGTTTTCTCTGCCTCCGCCCACCATTGAGAATCAGGAGGCGGATCTCGGCTGCTGACGGACACGTCCTCACGGTGCAGAAATATTTAGACTGGGCGGCCATTGTCTTTCGCGCTCTTCAGCTTGTCTACACCCACTCCACGCCCCTCTTCTTCTCCTGCGCTCTCCTCAGCGCTATAATGGCGGATTTCGGTGGCAAGTGGCGCGGCACAGTTTTTGCAATAAATCACAGTCCAAGTACAATAAATCACAGTTCCAAGGCACACATGACCTGATTCTTCAGGCTTAAGTAGATCCTGTTCGTGACGCCAAGTTGTAGCGCCCCCACTGCCGCAGGGCCGAGGGGTACCCGGTACCGGGCCTCTGAGTCTCTGCTCTGGGGTTGTCACGGTGGCTAGGCCCGGTCCGTGACCCTGCTGAGGGGCGTACAATAATAGATGTGGATGGTGGTGGAGGTGCAGTGCAGTAAATAACGAGGACACCAGGTTGCAGTCTCTTTACCTCTTTACTGAAGGCTTCTGAGTCCTCAATCCAGAATACGGTTAACAGGGCTGCGCAAGTCCGGTCGGTCCGATGGCACCTCCAGAGTTCCCTTTGCAGGTGGAAATCTGTGCCTACCTTCCTGCGCTTGTGTGTTGTGGTCCTCCCCTGCTGTGCTTACGGGATAGCACCCACAACTGTTGTGTCTGTTTCTCGTGTTCCCTCACAACTCGATTCTGATGTTCTCCCTCTACGTCCCCCTGATCTTACGGTTAGGACGCACCCGTATGACGGGGAGGCTCGGAGCTTTTCCGGGACTCCAGCGTCGCCCCACTCCTGTTGTTACCCCCCTGTGTCTTCCTGGGTCTGGGTGAGACAGCCCGCCTGTAACTGACTGTCCTGCCGTAGGTCTGAAGTTTGGCTTGGAGCTCTATACTTCCTCGGCGTTCCGGCCACCGGTTATGCGCCTCAATAGGATGTTGCCTCGTCTTACAGCACGACTCCTACTGGTATTCTCCTTGTTGCGTTGATCTCGTTTCTCACTCAGCACAATAAACTTCGCTTCTTATCCTTTCTTGGGGTACCGCCGCTATATCGTGCAGGCGCGGTCCCGTAACGTTCTCTCTGTTCGCTAGGCCTCTGTCAGGATCCCACCCCTGACAGGGACCCCTCTGAATCTTCCCCTACAACACCCTCTGCCACAAGGTGTTGCCTGGTTCCAACCCAGTCAGCTTTCTCCCTAACTTCCTGCCTAACCCCCAGTTTTACCAGACTGTGAGGAGTGGCCTAATGAATAGTACCCTTAGCTCCCCCTGGAGGCCAGACTGTGAAATGTATTGGTGTCTGTGATACCTGGTCAGATGAACTCCTTCAGTGCCATCAGATGTACCATAGCCCCCCTTAGCGGCGGAGCCACAGTACTGCAACGACCAGGACTCTGGGGCGCTGCACTAGCGTCGGGAACCTCGGCCCGACGCACCGCGACGGGCCGAGCCCGACGCTAGTGTGAAAGTAGCCTTACTGATCTGCGTATGCCCACGACTGAAAGCTGGTGGCTCCCAGGAGGAAATACCTTCATATTTTCCCAGAAGCTACACCTTAAGTAAGGTGGCCAGGCAGCATTGTGATGGTATTTATGTGAATATTTACCCCATATATGCAGGTAAAATAGCGTTTTCCAAGGTGACATTAAAAGGAGTCTTATCAGCCCAATATCATAGTGTAAACTAAGCGCATAGCCTTGTAGACCCTATAAAAATCACACTTTTGGTGTTCTAATCACTGCCTCCATTCTGCAGAAACTGAACTTTAATTAAATATACTAATGAGGATGCTCAATGCACCCTTGGTGTATCCAAGAGGCGCAGCGCACGGTTTCATTCACTGGTTTGGTATATGGTCCCACTACGCATAGAGTAAAAGCTCACAGACACAAAAACAGGACTTAAAAAACCTCCAAAAAATTGAAAAAAATCACAGAGAAAAAAGCAGAGATGGTTACCTGCTGAAGCCTCCAAACAAATGCACCAGCAGGGTGCGGTGGACCCGATAAATGATGGCAAAAACACAGGTGCAAAAAATACCGATGAAACAACCACTTTCAATCCAGTGTTGGCTGTTTCGTATTAGTGCACAAAAAGATAAGCGATAATAGTCTGTATGTGGCACTGTTCACACAGGCAATGCAGAGCATCTGGTTTACAGCCTATTACTAACGCACATACAGGCGGGCCGCCCAGTGCTACAAAATGCATGCTGTGTGAATAGAGGCCTACAGTTTAGAGCCATCTTGGTCCGACTGCACCCTGCTAGATAAAGTGCAAAAAAAAACAACCACATATCAATGTATGTAAGGTATTAGTTTATATTGGGGCCTCAATACGTAAGCTGGCAACCCCCGTCAAGGGTCCTTACATTTTGCCAGTCCTAACGCTAAACATTGAGTAAAAGCTCACAGACACAAAAAGAGGACTTAAAAATCCTCCAAAAAATTGAAAAAAATCACAGAGAAAAAAGCACTACGCATAGCCCCCATGTACACTATGATGAGCCCCACAACAGCCCATACAGTATTATAGCCCACAAACACCCCAAACATTATGATATTCACCACAGCGCCCTATCCAGTGTGGTCACCACAGACCCAAGTATAATGATCACCACAATCCAATGTACAGTGACAAAAATAAGTAGCTTATTTTTCGGACTATGAGACGCACTGGACATTGAGACACACCTAGGTTTTAGAGGAGGAAAATAGAAAAAAATTGACGTGAAGTAAAAAATGTGGTCATGATGGACTGTTATGGGAGGGGGGATCTGCTGTTGCTACGGGATAATATACCCCTTCCTGGTGTATATATGTGCCCAATCCAGGTATAAACGGCCCCCTCATCCCCATCCTGGTATACGTGTCCCCCTCATTCCCATCCTGGTGTGCATGGCCTCCTCATCTCCATCCTGGTATGCATGGCCCCCTCATCCCCATCCTGGTATGCATGGCCCCCTCATCCCCATCCTGGTATGCATGGCCCCCTCATCCCCATCCTGGTGTGTATGTCCCCTTCATCCCCATCCTGGTATGCATGGCCCTCTCATTCCCATCTTGGTATGCATGGCCTCCTCATCCTTATCCTGGTATGCATGGCCCCCTCATCCCCATCCTGATATGCATGGCCCCCTCATTTCCATCCTGGTGTGCATGGCCCCCTCATCCCTATTCTGGAAGGCATGGCCCCCTCATCCTCATTCTGGTATGATGCTTGCTCGCGGTGTCCTGTTCTGAATTGCCAGCAACTGATTTACGCTTGTCACTGCCATGTGTTGCTTACGTCATGCTCTGTTTACAAGTCTAGGACAGCTGCCGGAATACTCTCTGCTTCCCACTCCTTAGGCTATGGCTGTGAGGAGCAATGAATATTAATTTATTTAATAGCAGGATCTCTGTTAGCTGCAGCCGCTGGCTTCCTTCAGCTACTGGACGATCACATGTGCTCGCTACTAAAGAGGATGAATATTTACTGTTCTCCCCTCCCATGGGCGTGGGGAGCAGTGAATATTCTCTTTAGTAGCGGGTACACGTGATCCCTGAGCCGCTGCGGGAGCCACTATTTTATTAGTAGTGAGGGTGTTGCAATAATGTTCAGAAAATTTTCCGCCGAGATCTTTCTCATCTCATAACATTAATAATAAAGAAATGTTTTTATTCGTAAAGGGAATCTGACAGCAGGATCAACACCTTTAAATTAATCACATGGCTGAATTTGTCTTTTAAGGCAACCTCATCGTGTGGGACAAGTTGACTGTATATCGCGATGATCAAACTTCATTTGCCGCATATTTAAATGTCCAGACTAGTCGGAAAAGTGTGCACTCCGCTGACCTGTCCTGCCACGTCTGCCAATAGCCCATTGAGGCATGTCTGACATCTCTAAGTTGTCCTTTGGACATTAGAATATGCAGCGAGAGAAGAGGTGAAAATTGTGATATACTGTAAACGTGTCCCACACAAAGGGCTTGTCTGTAATCAACTTCAAAAGTCAAATGCAGCCATGTTATTTGGTTATAGGTTCCCTTAAAGCAGGGGTGGGGAATCTTTTTTTCTACCAAGGGCCATTTGCTTATTTATACCATCTTTCAGGGGCTGTACAAATGGCAGGCTAATTCTGCCCACAAAGTATGCTGGCACTACGTCATTGCACGCGCCTCAACGTTCTGTAGTGAACACTGTGTACACGTGCTCACAGAGCAAGAAGAAATGAATGGGCCAGTGGCCATCAAAACATAGTTACCGGCCCAAGCGTTGTGGTCCCTGGGAATATGCCACAGGGGCTGGATAAAAGGTCATCGAGGGCCGGAAATGGCCTGACAGCCGGAGTTCCCCAACCTCTGCTTTAAAGGGAGACTTTCAACACAAAATAACAGTTTACATCAAGCACAAGCACTTTGTGGATCCTTGATGTGGCCGAGCAGTTCAGTACATCTTCACACCTTTTCCGTCTATTGTTGCCCTCCTTTAGATCAGGTAGAACCAGAGCTGTCAATCAAAGAAGGTGGGGTGAGAGGGGGGCAGAGATCGATGGAAAACCAGGAGAGAAGATGTACTAAACTACTTGGACAAAGATACACTGAGCTTGGTTTGAACAGTTATTTTGTGACTCCCTTTAATTAGTAGATACTATTAATGGAGAAGAGTTTGGCCATGCCAGTCATCTCCTATTTGATATCTTCATGAAAATGGTTTTGTCTTTAATCCTTTCATGACCATGATGTTTTGATTCTTCATGCCCACAGCAAAGTCTTTCCTTTTTGTTTGTTGCATAGTTTTTTTCTCATTGTTTCTTAGTCTGCCCTCAAGTTCTTATCGTCGCCTCCCCATGTCCATAATGATGTGAAATATGTGTACTAAATAGCACAAACTCTATATTCGTTCCACATATATTTTATCATAAACATCTTCATCTTAGATATTTCTGGCATATCCAAAGGGTCATCACATTAGACCTGCATCTCTCTCCTTTCTCTTCTTTGGGAGTTGAGGATACAGCCAGCTTGGTTGTTTTTGGGACGCGCATAGATGTCAATGGACAGATGCATGCATTTACGGCCACTTTTACACTGACTGCAGATGTGAGAAACCCTATTCTCATGATAGGTGTGGGTCTCAGTGGTGGTACCCATATCTATCACATATTTGGTGGATACACCATGAATGTCTCACGTTTGGATGTAGTTAATCCATGTCTTATGTTACATAATAGACATGTATCCGACATTAATATGCATGGAAAAATTAGAGGAATATTTTGTGTATGAGTTACTCTTTGAAAGTTTGAAGAAAGTACTTTAGACCAGAACATGTTGGGGTTCACTCGGACCTGCACCTATCTCGAATACTAGATTCTCTAACTCTGCTGTGTCCAGATCTCACAAAGAGGTGAATTGTTATTAATTATTACAGCGCCATTTATTCCATGGCGCTTTTTATGTGAGGAGGAGTATACATAATAAAATGCAAGTACAGTAATCTTAAACAATACAAGTCACCGATGGTACAGGAGGAGAGAGGACCCTGCCCACGAGGGTTCACAACCTAAAAAATGAATGGAGGTGGCTGCAGATCTAGGGTGGTACCCACCTATTGGACATTAATGGCATATCCTGGGCATATGCCATGAATGTCTAAGATGATTACTCCTTAAGACATTAGACCCAGCCCTTTGTGCATAACAAGTTCTCAAATTACAGACATTTTATGAGTACAGATGGTGCCCCTAAAATAGAGGTAAAAAATGCCATAAATCAATGGGTCCCAGACAAAATATTGTGAATTAACAATACATTATTTTTTGATTTGTGAACAGATTCTGGCTACTAAAAACAGACCGGAAACCAGCAAGGATTATTTCTTAATGGAAGAAAAATGTTTTATATCAAAAGACAAGAATGAATGCAAGAAACTGCCATTTCAAAGGGTGCTGGGCCCTGAAGAAGACATCCTGCAGATTCTGAATAGCTGGTTTCCAGAAGAAGGATACGTTGGAAGAATTATTCTCAAAACTCAAGAAGAAGTATGTTTTCTTGGAAAATGAATTAGCTGCTGATGTACTTTGTGTAGTAAAATCATAAAATGTACTTAAAAATAGCATGTGGTCATATGAGAGATAAGAGTTTGGCTCTGAGAAGTGTGGAAAGAATAAAGGGGAAAGCGAGGGCAGACTAGGGACAGTTAGTGAGAAGCAAATTATGGTGAAAAGGAATTAAAGGAACGTTCCAGACCAGACTGATGCACAGTATGATCCCGAAGTGTGAGGGATTTTCTTTGATTTTTGATTCCTGGTCTGTGCATTACTTGCTCAGGCATCACACATGGTGCAATATACCTCACTATAGCACAGTGCATTAGTTTTACCTGAGTATTACTGTAATAATTAAAAAAAAAACAATATAAATTCAGTTATTGGGTGTCTTATATTGTCATGTGATTATTTGTGTAATTATGCTTTTTGGGCGAATAATAAAGGATAAAATTGTCAATTTTTAAGGTCTCTCTGTGGGAAAGGGTTTTGTTTTTTGTATGTCTATGTTCTGGATGAGGAAAGGTGACTTAGATGCTACCAAACTCTTCTGGCGGCAGCCTACCTCACTTGAAAACAAAACATTCCCATAGTTTTTTCCCCCAAATTGGCCAAAAGAATGTCATCTATATACACATTACATAAATACCAGTTGGTGCCACCGAAAGACCACAAAGGTCTAATCTGCACGGCCAAGTTCCGGGCCCCCTGATGATGGGAATCTATACTGATCATGTGACAAAATGGGTAATATAGATAGGGGTTGCAGTGTTTAAAAACACCTTTTAAAGTTGTTGTTCAAAATTACAAAAAGCTTTGCTTTTTTCCCCCGAAAAACAGCAATATGTCTGCCCACGGATTTTGATATTGCAGCATGTGAACAGAGCTGAACTACATTACCGGTCACAGACCATGGACAGTAATGGCATACATTCTGGGAAAAAAAAAATGTTTTTCCAAAATTGTACCATCTCTTTTATGTCGAAAATAAACTTACGTACCAAAAAATGAAGCAAAGGCAGTGTATAATGTAATCGATTAGTAGTCATTATAGGTTTTCTATGCTATGCTAATGGAAGTTTGCAGCCCAATTGCTACTTTCCTTGTTTCCTTAGAATCTAAATGACAAAAACATACTTGTGGAGATAAAGGAAGAAAAGGAGCTGCCCGTCACTCCAGATGATGACAGCTTCTTTGTCCAGGTGCATGATGTTTCTCCAGAACAGCCCCGCACTGTCATACGAGCATTACGATTCAGTACAGCGCAAGACGTTATCCAACAGGTAACTGAAGAGTCTCGGCACAGCCAACGTTCATGGTTTACTCATCATCTATAACTCTGCACAAAACACAACTTATGTAATATTCATTTGTGTTCTTATCGCAGGCCCTCAGCAAAGCCAAATATTCATACACCATCCTAAACCATCCCAACCCGAGTGACTATGTGCTCCTGGAAGAGGTGACAAAAGACTCATCAAACAAGAAGTCGTCAACCACAAAAATATCTCAGAGGGTTCTCTTTGACCACGAATGTGTTTTCCATGCCCAAAGCAAATGGAAGGGAGCAGGGAAATTCATCCTCAAGTTAAAGGAGCAGGTCCAGGTACAGTAACCTTCAGGATGTGTGTGGATGTTCTTTACGCTGAAGTATTCAGAAATTGTAACACCTTCTTAGATTTCAGAGAGGATGTCTGTGTCATTTCCGGTCAGTCGCCCTTTGCAAGATTAAACGTCTGCTCTGCAGGCTGGTACATTTTGTGCCCGACTTGCCAGGCACCTGCTCTGTCTTATCACTTGGGTCTTTGCTTTGAAGATAGTATTACTCTGTCAAATATAACTTTGGGAAGGTTGAAAAGTGAATCAGTGTCACTAAGTAACGAAAATAACTTTTCTAACAGTGTACTCTCTTCTGGTCTCACTGCATAGAACCAGAAATGAATGCAAAGTGAGACCGGAGCGTAGCACCTTCTGAATGGGGCAGAGATCCAAAACAGGGCAAATAAATATTGTTGTGTGGGTCTTAATAATGTGGCATAGTTGTTAAAAGGTTTATAGTAACGTCCATGGAGGCTGAGGGGTAGTAAAGGGGTTAATGTCGTAAAACCCAGTGGTCAAGGGTTTAAAAAAGTTAGTGATTGTCTCATTTCAGTTATCTTTAGTTCATAGGCAGAGTAATGTTTTATGAAAAAAAGAAATAAACAAACTGAGCTTTACTTACCTTTCCAGATTCCAGTGATGAATCTCATTACTGCTCTGGTCTTTGGTGATTAGCTGCAGCGGTGTCAACAAGTCGATAAGCTGCAGTCAATCACTGAACTCGGCAACATTGAAGATGTAGGAGGCTTGAGCAGCTGACCTCAATGATTGGCTGTAATATTGCCGAGATAAACTCACCACTACAAAAGACTGGAAGAGTAGCGAGAGACGGTGCTGCACTCGGGGATGGAAAAATAAAGCTTTGCTGCCTATGGACTAAAGTAGTCTACAATTGGAAAAGCCCTGTAATAATACATGGCTGATAGTCCTACCCCGCTCAAAAAATGAATTCCTTTAGCCTCTCTCTTACACATACTGCTATGCATGCCCTATCGTGTCATTGACTCCCGCTATCTCAGAGACTGCTCCCCATACTTCTCCTGTGCTATACAGACTGCTCCCAATTATCCTCTATCCCTTTCTTATCTCTCATGTGCTGCTCTGACTTCTTGCTCTCACAGGCTGTTCAACATGGCACCCTCTGACACCTACTTCTCCTTGTGCTCACGCTCCTTTCACATAGACTGCTTTCCTTCCTTCTATATCATGGACTGTTTTCTATTCTCTGAAACTGCTTCCCATGCCCCTCTTCCATTAATTTGACTGCTTCCCATGCCCCTCTTCCATTAATTTGATTGCTCCCCATGCCCCTCTTCCATTAATTTGACTGCTCCCCATGCCCTTCTTCCATTAATTTGACTGCTTCCCGTGCCCTTCTTCCATTAATTTGACTGCTCCCCGTGCCCTTCTTCCATTAATTTGACTGCTCCCGGTGCCCTTCTTCCATTAATTTGACTGCTCCCCATGCCCTTCTTCCATTAATTTGACTGCTCCCCATGCCCCTCTTCCATTAATTTGACTGCTTCCCATGGTCGCCTATCTCTCTCCTGTTCTGCACCCCATGCCACTCCTAACACAAAATACTTGGTCCCTCTTCTAGCACACTGCTCCCGTCGCTCCAAACACCTTTTGAAGACTGATGTTTATGGCCTTTCCTCCCACACCAACTGCTTGTTATAGTCCTCTATCCTCCTCACAGACTGACTCCAAAAGGTTCCTATTACAGACTGCTCTTTAGGGCAGCCATCACTCTTTCACAGACTGCGCCCCCTTTACATATATTCTATCACACTAACATCCAGTGACCCCCCATATGTTCAACTTTTTCTTCCTCTCTGAGTCAATCGTAAAGATGAGTGCCAAGGAAGAGAGGACTGTGCAGATTCTGTACTGCTTAAAAGTTCTTTCTCCGATTGGCAAAAGCAATTTCCCCAGCACACTGCCCCATCATTAAAGGGAATCTGTCAGCAGGATTTCACCCCCATACAATTCATATGCGCATGTAGCTCTTTCAAAGACAAGTTCAGCAATATCTTTGCATGGCCTGTCCATTCCTTTCTTACTGAGAAATTGGCGTATGAATTGAAATACAAATGAGGCTGAAGAGCAATTTGTAAATCTGAAGCCTCTGTCACTCCAGCTCTGTTCTTTGGCCAGTGCTGCCTCCTCCCAGTTCACTGTCAGCCTCTATGCTGTGTGACTTCAGGTAAAGGATTTGCCAGTCAAGCAGCAGGAGGAGGCGGCGGAGTTGGGTGGAGAATAGAGCTGGAGTGACAGAGGCTTCAGATCTACAAATAGCCCTTCAGTCTAATTAGAATATCAGTTCAAACAGGTATTTCTCAGTAATGGTGGAACGGACTAGCCATGTAAGAAAGGTATTGTATATTGCTGATCTCAGAGCCACATGCATATAGAAATAATTTGTCATGTGAAATCTTGCTGACAGATTGCCTTTAGGCAGATCGTTCAGGGAGTCTGCACAGTAATGGACTTTCCTGAGTGGGGGCACTTTTTTTTATCTGCGCTGTTTGATGTGAACAGTGCCTGTAAGCTTTCGGAAGTGGAAATCCGTGTAATCAGATAACTCTGGAATGGCGCGTGGTTTGGTAAATTGTCTGGGAAATGTATAATTGCTACAGACACAAAATGTAGCAATCATAAATCCAGCATCACCTCCAATGTTTCGCTTGAACTGCTGCACCTCAAGGAATATAAAATCCAGCGGGGCACAGAATGGAGATATACACATCCCTAACAGAAAAGGATCGGGAAGCTTGACGCGGTGAATGTACGTCTTATGCACAGATGTTTCTCTGCAGGCAGCGAGAGAAGATAAGAGAAAAGGCATTTCTATTGCAAGTGAACTGAAGAAACTAGCAAAATCCAGCAGGCAGTCTCGGAACTTCACACTGTCGCCCCAGATCATGTCACCAGAAGGTACCCAGACTAGAGATGAGAAACCTGCATGCAGTTTGTCCTTCAATGACATCAGTGAATAGCAGCTATATTTGTGTGCATCCTGTTCCATGCAGGTATGGCTGATTTACCTGTTCCTCTATTACTCCAGTTACTGAATTGACTAAATCCAAAAAAGTGAACTACTAACCATTTCAAGAGAATGTATATTTGTGTTTTATAAAAAAAACAAACCAACCCTAAACCGCGGCTTGTTCTGCTTTGTGTAATAGATCTTTGGTTGTTTCTAACTCCTACTAACATATTTCCCCAGCCGCATCATGATATACCAAGCAGTGAGACATAGCACTAACGCGTCCTGTCCTCTGCGGAGGATGATACCGCGAGCACTGACCTTTATGGAGAGATGATCAGCATGAATGTGGCACTTTATGCATCATTAGCGGTGTAATCGTATAGAAAGTAACTGCAGCCATAAATGTACAATGCGAGCAGTGTGTAGAGAGCGTAAGCTGCACAAGTGATCCAGAAGGAAAAGCCGGGCAGCCAAGAGAATGTCAACTACCCCTGCAGTACTGTTCAAAATAATAGCAGTCCAATATGACTAACCATATTAATCACTGGTTTTGGTATAAAATATATTACCACATGTCACACAATTTACCAGTTGGTGCAGTAGATTCTAAGGAGACCACCAGACTCCGCATTAATGATCTGCAGGTTTTTGAGTCTGTGTATTAGAATAATTAATTGAAAAACGGGAGTGTTCAATATAATAGCAGTGTGGAGTTCAATTAGTGAGGTCCATCATTCTGTGAAGAAACAGGTGTGAATCAGGTGGCCATTATTTAAGGGTGAAGCCAGGACATGTTGTACATGCATTTCTCATTGAAAGCCTGAGAAATATGGGTCATTTGAGACATTAATCAAAAGTACGCTGTTCTTCTGAACAATCAGTTGATTGTAGAGGGTAAAACTTCTAAATACGTGCAGACAATGATGGGCTGTTCAGCTACAATGATCTCCAATGCTTTAAAATGGAAAGCCAAACCGGAGAGACGTGAAAGAAAACTGAAGACTACCATGCGAATGGATGGAAGAATAGCCAGAATGGCAAAGGCTCAGCCAATGATCACCTCCAGGATGATCAAAGACAGTCTCAAGTTACCGGTGAGGACTGTGACAGTGAGAAGACTTCTGTGTGACGCTAATCTCTGAGCAAGAAGTCACCGCAAAGTCCCACCGATAAAAAAAGACATGTACTGAAGCCGATACAATATGCAAAAGATCACATCCACTGGCCTAAAGAGAAATGGAGAAACATTTTTTGGACTCATGAAAGTAAAATTGTCCTTTTTGGGTCCAAGAGTCGCAGACAGTTCATCAGACAACCCCCAAACTCTGCATTCAAGCCACAGTGCACCCTGAAGACATGATGTGCGCATGTCTTACTATGGTGCAGGGCCTATTTACCACATACCAGGGATCATGGACCAGTTTTCATATGTAACATACTTGAAGAGGCCATGTTGCCTTATTCTGAAGAGGATATGTCCTTGAAATGGGTGTTTCAGCAAGACAACAATCCTAAACACACCGGGAAACGAGCAAAATCTTATTTCCAGTCCAACAAAATTGAGGCCAGCCCAATCCCCGGACCTTAATCCAATAGAACACTTGTGGGGTGACATTAAATATTCCGTTTCTGAGGCAAAGCCAACAATGCCCAAAAAATTGTGGGATGTAGTCCAAGCATCCTTGTCTGGAATAAGTTGACAACACAGACAACATCTATGCAACAAAGATGTGAAGCAGTTCTAAAAAACTGTGGGTATAAAACTAAATATTAGGTTAGTGATTCACAGGAATGCTAGATCCACAAAAAAAAGTTCATTTGGTGAGTTTGTACAGACAAATTCCAGACACTGCTGTTTTTTAGAACTCTGCCCAATGTTCATTTTTTTGTTATTTTCTGTAAAGTAGTTAAAAATTATATATATTTCTCTTCATGATCTAGGTTAGAAGACAGTGTGCAATGTTCCCAATGCTGGAAATAAAATCCAGTATAAAGATTTTGTGATTAACTCAGGTTTGTGAACACACTGCTATTATTTTGAACACACTCCTATCAAAAGGTCCGCGGCTTGTACAGGAGTTTTTTTTTCCTGCATGGTATGTGTTTATTGTTTTGCACTAATGTTTTTTGTTGTTTTCTTCCTTCTGTAGGATCTAATTTATCAGGTTGTCACTCCTGTATTCTTACATGACACAAATGAACATACAGACCTGTATGTCAATTAAACACAGCAATGTCAGAAATAAAATGCTACATTATATTAGCACCTGAAGAAAATTATTGCAGTGGTGAGAATTCGCCCCCAAAATATTAGCCATTCTTAATTCTCTTTCCCCATATTACTACTACTACATAATATTTGCATTCAAAACTGTTCGCAATTGCGTTTCATTATAAATTCTGCACCATTTGGCTTTTGTAGACATTTTTGTTTTCCTGCACATTGCTTGCTGCGGAATAAATTTAAAGGAAACAGTCACATTCCAAAATCCTGTTAACCTGCAGATATGGGGTTAATCTACAGGTGAATGGCATTCCAAAGCTGCCCTTACAGCCTCAGCTCACTATGTCCTGAGAGGTGACTGAAGCTGTGCCTCCATGACTGAAAACCGGAGACTGCCGGGAAGAATAAAGTTAATTTCGTCCTGGGACACACTGAAGGCCAAGCTACCAGGAGGAAATTAACTTTTTTTTTTCTTCCCAGCAGCCTCCGGCATTTAGTGATAGAGGTGCAGCTTCAGTCACCGCTCAGTACAAAGTGAATGGCATCTGTAACTGCGCCTCCAGCACTGACTGATAGCTGGCTCAGCTTTGTATCAGCACAGAGCCGGCTGTCAGTCAGTGCTAGGGGCGCGGTTACAGCCGCCGCTCAATATGTACTGAGCGGTTACAAAAATCGCACCTCTATAACTGAAAGCCAGAGGCTTCCAGGAAAAATAAAGATCATTTCCTTCCCGGCAGCCAGGCTTTCAGTACAGCAGACAGGCACATGTAGAACACTATTAACCTGCAGAGCTACTGACAGTTTGATTTTTTTTTTGGTCTTTTTCTGAATTCTGCTGAGCTGACTTATGTTAATGTAGTTTATCATCATAAATAAGCTGAGGAGCCAACAGCCAAAAGAGATAGAAACTCCCCATCAGAATGATGTCACTGATGAACTTTTCAATAACTCATTCTTCAGTCAAGCAATAGGCAGTGAAATACAGCAGCTATAGAAAGCAAACCACTAAAAAAGTATGAAACCCAATAGTAAACAGGATTTTGTATTTAATTTGCAAAAATACAAGTATAGAATGTTTCTATATCATGTAAGTTTTCTCTTTATAAACAAATCACATATGTACTAACATTTGAGCACATGTGGAATAGGAAAGTCATACACACTTCAGGTCTCCCATTTATTTAGAATTTACATACATGTGCATCTCACTAAATTAGAATATCAAAAAGTTACTTTATTTCAGTTCTTCAATACGAAAAGTGAAACTCCTACATTATATAGAGTCATTACACACAGAGAGATCTATTTCAAGTGTTTATTTCTGTTAATGTTGATGATTATGGCTTACAGCTAATGAAAACCCAAAAGTCATTATCTCAGTAATTTAGAATACTTTATAACACAAGCTTGAAAAATGATTTTAAAATCTGAAATGTTGGCCTACTGAAATGTATGTTCAGTAAATGCTCTCAATACTTGGTCGTGGCTCTTTTTGCTTCAATTATTGCATCAATGCGGCATGGCCACGATCAGCCTGTGGTACTGCTGAGGGGTTATGGAAGCCCAGGCTGCTTTGATAGCAGCCTTCAGCTTGTCTGCATTGTTGGGTCTGGTGTCTCTCATCTTCCTCTTGACAATACCCCATAGATTCTCTATAGGGTTAAGGTCAGGCAAGTTTGCTGGCCAATCAAGCACAGTGATACTGTTGTTTTTAAACCAGGTATTGGCACTTTTGGCAGTGTAGACAGGTGTCAAGTCTTGCTGGAGAATGAAATTTCCACCTCCAAAAAGCTTGACGACAGAGGGAAGCATGAAGTGCTCTAAAATTTAATGGTGTACGGCTACGCTGACTTTGGTGTTGATAAAAACACAGTGGACCTACGCCAGCAGATGACATGGCTCCCCAAACCATCACTGATTGTGGAAACTTCACACTAGACCTCAAGCAGCTTGAATTGTGGCCTCTCCACTCTTCCTCCAGGCTCTGGGACCTTGAATTTCAAATGAAATGCAAAATTTACGTTCATCTGAAAATAACATCTTGGAACCCTGAGCCACAGTCCTTTTCTTTTTCTCCTTGGCCCAGGTAAGACGCTTCTGGCATTGTCTATTGGTCATGAGTGGCTTGACACAAGGAATGCAACACTTAGGGTACCGTTACACAAAACGATTTACCAACGATCACGACCAGCGATACGACCTGGCCGTGATCGTTGGTAAGTTGTTGTGTGGTCGCTGGAGAGCTGTCACACTGACCGCTCTCCAGCGACCAACGATGCCGAAGTCCCCGGGTAACCAGGGTAAACATCAGGTTACTAAGCGCAGGGCCGCGCTTAGTAACCCGATGTTTACCCTGGTTACCATCGTAAATGTAAAAAAAACCAAACAGTACATACTCACATTCCGGTGTCCGTCAGGTCCCTCGCCGTCTGCTTCCCGCACTGACTGAGTGCCGTCTGTAAAGTGAAAGCAGCGCCCTGCGCTTAGTAACCCGATGTTTACCCTGGTTACAAGCGAACGCATCGCTGGATCGGTGTCACACACACCGATCCAGCGATGACAGCGGGAGATCCAGCGACGAAATAAAGTTCCAAACGATCTGCTACGACATACGATTCTCAGCGGGGTCCCTGATAGCTGCTGCGTGTCAGACACAGCGATATCGTATGGATATCGCTGGAACGTCACGGATCGTGCCGTCGTAGCGACAAAAGTGCCACTGTGAGACAGTACCCTTACAGCCCATGTCCTGGATGCGTCTGTGTGTGGTGGCTCTTGAAGCAATGGACTCCAGCAGCAGTCCACTCCTTGTGAATCTCCCCCACATTTTTGAATGGCCTTTTCTTAAGAATCCTTTCAAGACTGCGGTTATCCCGGTTGCTTGTGCACCTTTTTCTACCACACTTTTTCCTTCCACTCAACCTTCTATTAATATGCTTGGATGGAGCACTCTGTGAACAGCCAGCTTCTTTAGCAATGAACTTTTGTGGCTTACCCTCCTTGTGGCGTGTGTCAATGACTGCCTTCTAGACATCTGTCAAGCCAGCAGTCTTCCCCATGATTGTGGAGCCTACTGAAACAGACAAAGGGACCTTATTAAATGCTTAGGAAGCCTTTGCAGTTGTTTTTTTTGTTAATTAGTCTAATTTACTGAGATAAAGACTTTTGAGTTTTCATTGGCTGTAAGCCATAATCATCAAGATTAGCAGAAATAAACACTTGAAATAGATCACTCTGTCTGTACTGACTATATAATATATAAGTTTCACTTTTTGTATTGAAGAACTGAAATAAATTAACTTTTTGATGATATTCCAATTTAGTTAGAAGCACTTGTATATTTTGCCAAACCGGACACTTTGTTCAGCCCTCGGCTGCCTCTACTACCATGCCATCAGCTGTCAGAGAGTGCTGGGAGCTTGTTTTGCAAATCAAGGGGAACCACAGGGTAGAGATGACTGCTTTTTAGGGGGTGGTCACACTGTCTTTTTCCAATGTTGGGTCTTTTTTGTGAAGAAAATGTGACAAACAAGAAAAAATAAAAGGCTCAAAAGACTAAACATTCATTTATGTGTAAATACAGCTCTGTTCATATGTGCAGACTTTTGAGATTCTTTTAAATGTTCAGAAGTAAAATGTAAATTCTACTGTCATTTACCACTAGGTGACCACTCAATACTTACAGAACAAGTCAATGAGAATGCTAAAAAAGACTCCTGAAAGATGCCTGGGTGTTATTTTTAGGCATTTTTTTTTCTTCTTTTCTGCCACAAAAACCAGCGTTTTCTTCATTGCTTAATGGAGATTAAAAAAAGTCTGAAAAAACGCACCAAAAAAATACTGAAAGAACCAAAGACAGCAGAAAAAAAATGCTTCAGGTTTATTGTGTGAAGTGCAGGAAGTCCGCCATGTTACACTCATACCTACACCTTTGTGTTGCAGGCTGCGGTGTATGCTCTGATCTAGTGGGAAGAAAAAGAGAAGAAATCGCTTCCGTCGGACACAGACACGCCAGCGGACATCGATCCTGCTGTAGGAGACTTACTGCACCTTGGTACTTCCAGTTACTTAAAAATTGGAAACTGCCAAAATGACACAAGTGATAGAACTGTAGTGGACTTCCCATGAATACTTTGCCTTTATCGGTTATCACAGCGGATTTCCTGTGGCGCTCGTTGCAGAGCAGGAGCTTTTTGGTGGCGCAGCGTAAAGGATGGAGAATAGGGTTTTGGTCGTTTTATGTGACGCATGGTCGAAGGAAAGGACACAGAGGAACTTGAACTTCATAAGACCGGGTGAAGTCTGTTGACGCGTCACTTTGGGTATTGCTAAAGAATATTTGGAGGCGTGTATATAATTGTACATCTACACCCCAGTGAAATGACAGCAGAGATGTGACCCTCATTACTACTCTTCCATGGAAGTAAAGTAGGAGAGTCACTGCAGAGGAGGTGTGGTACAGAAAAGCACAGCAGCCATGTCCGTCCTACTGTGCGCTGTAATGTTACTGTATCGTTATATATTCAGGGGGTTATATGAAATATTTGTCTTTATACATCTTTTATTCTTCATTTTTTTTATGGACATGTAGCACCTTATGATTTTAGTACTCGGCGATGTCGGACATATTTTTATTTAAGATGTTTTATTTGTTTACAAGCAATTTGATTATTTTTATGTCGTACTCGCTACATGGCTAATCTGATGTACAGCAGCAACCAAGCGTACCCGACATGGGCTACAAATATGGCGCTGAACTAGTGTGCTGGTCCAGCCGGTACCGCGCGTACCTTATATAATGCCTCTCTATAACAGACTTTCAATGACACTGAAACAAAACCACACACAGGACCGTGCAGATTATTCATCTTCCCACTCTGCTGTATACTTACATGTTTTTTTTTTTTTATTCTTTTAAACCATTAGTAGTCGAGCCCAAAGTTTGTGTCCCAGTATATATATATATTTTTTTAATTATTTGAGAGTGGTTGATAAAGGGAAATCATGCTGATATTGCTATCGTACAGTATTTAGATTGCTGTACAAGGAGGTCACAGTGGCGGCGTACACTTCATTGTCCCCCCAGGCTGATTTTGGGCAAGGATCCGTTTAGCTTGAAGCCGGAGACTCAGACTCTTTCCGGGTTGAGCATTATTTTAGTTTAGTGATGGTTGTTACTTTAAGTTCCTATTACGATGCTTATAGACATTATTCAGATATCGGCAAACTTTGCTATTTATTTTATTTTGATCCCCCAGCGGAGACCTGTAGTGAGTAGTAGGCATTTCCTTTATTTGTGGGCAGTGCCATATATCGGATACATTTCAGTTATCCAAAACTTGTATTTATACACAACATGGAGGACGGCTGGCCCATTGCCTTGCATTGTACAGTATCTAATGACATGAGCCAGGAAACTGAAAGAAATTGGGCATAGCAGTCCCATTAATTGGTCACCTGGGTTTCATCATGGACAATCAGATCACGCCTGTGAATGTAAATAGTTTGTGCTTTTGTTACGCTCTGCCTAATGGACCATGTCATGAATGAAAGTGTAATTATCTTATTATGTCTATTCAGACTTGTGAGCTGAGACATTGGCTTGTAGATTGCAGAAGTATTTACTTTGGGTCGGGTGTGCCATCTTCGGAGGCAGACTTTCTCAGATCTATAACTATTGCACCAGGAGGTTGCTGTAGATTGCGTGTTGTCCGAGAAACCTTCTCATACATTTCAGAAAACTTTCTTGTAGTATTTATTTTCTTTAGACCTGAAGTCATAGGACTACGTTTGGTTACATGTGACTAGAAGCCAGACAAGTTCATGGGGCCTGGAAAGGCAGCGCAGAACGTTGGCATAGTCGTGGTTTTGTGCTCTAAGAAATGTTTTGCTCTTTGTAAAATACTGAACAGCAATTTGTATAGGGTTAAGACATGAACCGCTCTCTGTAAAGGCAGGAAAATTATGGTGGATGTTCACCGTATAGAGTTGTAGTTAATACTTCAGGCTCTTCTTGATCACAGGTTTTTTCAAAGCCTTATGCATTTGCTACATGGCCTAAACCTAATCTGACTCATCTGCAATCTTCTCCATTCTTTTGCTTGATATTGCACTTATCTGGCATATATTCTTGTGAAATGTGATGGTCAGATCGTAGGGCCTAATACAAGCTCATTGTAATTAATATGTAGTGATGAGCGAGAATGCTCGTGTGCTAAGAGTATCTTCTTGTTCGGGTCGCTGTAGCTGTTAGACAGCCGCAACACATGCAAGGATTGTCTGTTTGGTAGATGCAGGTATTGCCGAACAGCCACGAGACATGCAGGTGCGGCGACTCATAGTATTCAAGCACGCCGAAGACCCCTCTACTAGCACACAAGCATGCTCTGATAACATCTTATCCGTGCACACTCGCTCATCACTTATGCTATTTATTGTACAGCAAATTAAACTTCTTGGACCACTGTTGCAGATTGCTAGTTGCGTTCCGAGGTCAAAATTGTGATGTCTGTTGGGCAACATGAAATAAGAGAAATCCACATGGATTTGGCATTTTGTGTAACACTAATAATACGTACTTATTGCACTGGTGATAGACTCTAAGCCCCCGATTCATCATTTGCATTATTTAAGTCATTTTATTGTCTTAATCTTTATTTTTTCACCGGTAGAATTTGAGCCAAATTTGTCAATATGAAACCAATGTTTTATGAATTGGCAGAAATTTAGAGATGCTTATCCTTTGCACAAGGTTTTACTCTAAAAGGCACAAATCTTTTGAATAAGCTTCACAATGTAACACATTAGTCCTTTACTATGCCAAGAAAAACATTAGAAGATTTTATTCCCCTGTACTCAAATAAGGTACGGGTGTGCAAAAAACGTTCAACATTTCTGATTTGTCGCATTAGGCTTTAAAGCATCTGGATAACCTAAGCCACCACCATAGTGGTGAAAGAAAGGGCAAAAGCAATGATGAATCCACCTCAAGTATCATTTTGGAAAATCTTTTTTTATATTCTAGGCATAGAGTTTCTGATCGGTGGCAGTCAGGGTCCTGAGACCCTCACCAATAGGTTAACATACTGCTCTGAAGTGCGCAGCTCCTGCATGAAGACAGTATGGATTCAACAGTAAAAACATTAAGTGCTACTAACACTAGGTTTTTTTTTTTTTTACTTGGGGACTTAGTGTGATGAAATGAACTAAAGTTGCCCAAATTAAACACAGGCCGACCATCTAATGGGTACGGGCCTATGTTTTGGGAGAGCGAAGGATGGTGCAATTTGTACTTAAACTCCCAATCCTTTTGTTTTCAGAGACGGTTACCAGAATATTTTTGGCCGTCGCTTCTCTAAGGTGTATGAGCACCCTAAATTATCAGACAGTTCCATGGGTAGTAGTGCTCAATGTTCTACAAGGACATTTAGGCTACGTTCCCACAATGAGTATTTGGTGTTTGAGTTTTATGCAGCATTTCTGCACCCATTAGGTTAATTGCATTTTTGTCTTTGATACAGTCATGTGAGAATTACATGCAGATTTTCTGTATCAAATTCAATTCAACGGGGAAAATCCACACAAAATTCAGCGTACCCGCAAGAGAAATTGACTGGCTGTGTGTGTTTGATATCCGTAACAAGTCAATTTGCACTAAAAAAAAAAAAAAACCCCTTCCGTTGGTGTGAGATTTCTATAACTACAATCCCAACTTTTGGAACTGTAAGAGGTTGTGGTTTTTTGTTTTTTTTTGTACAGCGAAAATCTGCAACATTAAAGGTCATGGTAGGCGCTTAATGTGACATTGCAGACCTGGTGAAGGAGGCATGGAGCAGTGTAACGGGCACTGACGTGCTGCGGTGTGTGTAATAAATGGGCCTTCTGCTATTTTGTCGTCATTGTGCCTGATTTATGCATGTCGTGAAGTGTGTGACGGTATCTTGACTTTTTGTGCCAGTTTTGAAGTGTTGGTTTTGTAAAAATGATTTTTCCATTCGACTACTTAATATATACAGACTTGAAACACTGTTGTATTTGTATATGTTGAGAATAAAGATGGTTTGCTTTATGACTTGTCAGTAAGGTTTCTGATCATTTTGGCGATCTGATAAGACGACTAAAAAAAAAATAAAAGACCTTTTATTTATCAGAGTGTTTCGGTCTGAAACATATATACAAAGACTGAGAAGAAGAAAGTCCTGAATAAATATCTGCAAGTCCTTGAGAACTCATAATGCATATCTTCTTTCTGACCACCATCATGGGTCCACAGATTTCACTTGTGAGGCAAAGTCCAGCTCGGCTGATGGTACCTTGCCAAGCTGTTCCTCAATCATCGTCTGCAAGTCTTCACTCAGCTCATGGCTTCTACCTTTGTTCTGCAATCACAAACCAAAAATCATTAGATATTTCATTTTCTCCCTCCATCACAGGAAAAAAAAAATTCTTGGATGTAAGTTCTCACAGTTAAATTCATGCGGTGCGGTCATGTTTCTTTTTCGTCACATTCATGGCAAAAACACAATTAGCATTTTCCAATATCCCAAAAAATATATCTGCAAAAAAATGCAGCTGAATGGTGCAATCAATTGGAGAAAATATATATATATATATCTGAAGGCACTGGCTGGTGGCTCTCCAGACCCGAGGGTGACATCTTCATGTATTTCTATGCAGCTATCACTCTGGTTGGACGACCCACCGGCCACACTGCGTTCTGATCTCGGTCCAATTAAGTGCACGGTCACACGGCCGTATAAAAGTCACCTACTGCCTACTTCTTGCGGTCAGGGGTCCAGACTCCAGCTGTTGTGAAAGGACAACTTCTAGTATGCCCTAACAACCATCGGTCAATGTCTGCTGGTAGTTGTAGTCTCACAGTTGTTGAAGTGCTGCAGGTTACAGACTAGTGATGAGCTAGTGTGCTCAGATATAGCCTTATCCGAGCATGCTCGGGGGCCTGTGTAATATGCTCGAGTCCCCGCGGCTTGTGCAGGATATGCAGGCAATCCTCGTGTGTTGCACAAGCCGCGTGGCCTCGAACATATTACTCGAGCACGCTCATCACTATTACTGACCCCTCCTGTATGGTAAAGGGATTCTTTCAGCACAAAATTACTTTTCAAACCAATCACATGCGTTCGGTACATACCAAACAGTTTAGTGCACTTTTTATCTACCTACATCCATTTCAAGCTCTTGTAAATCCAAAGAAAAAAAACAAAAAAAACAAACAATCAGGTTCCTCGCATCATGTTCTCATACACTTTATGCAGTTAATAGCACTCTGTATCTGTACTGCTACATACTTAGGCAGTTAACTGGTTCATGCAGCTTTACATGAACACCCGAGCCTTACACTATGGCTGGTCCAAATAACTAAAGCAATTGTTACCATCCACCTCTCGTGTCTCCCCTTTTCCTCATAGTTTGTAAGCTTGCGAGCAGCAGGGCCCTCATTCCTCTTGGTATCTGTTTTGAACTGTGATTTCTGTTATGCTGTAATGTCTATTGTCTGTACAAGTCCCCTCTATAAGTTGTAAAGCGCTGCGGAATATGTTGGCGCTATATAAATAAAATTATTATAATTATTATTATTAAAGTTGCCAATGAAAAGGAGAGCAGAAATTGATGCGAAACAAGGAGGCAGGACGGTGCACTGGACTGTTTGATTTGACCAGTCATTTTGTGCTGATGGACTTTTTTTTTGGAGGGAAGGGACCATTATACCAGTTCAAGTACAAGGGAAGTCAAATCTTAAATAAAAAAATTATATATACGAATGTCTTGACCATATATATATTTATGACTGTTACTTGAATAAACAAAAAGGCAGGATGAGGGGGATACAATAACCCCACTGCCAGTGTCTGAATCGCTGCTACTTGCCCTGTTGATATGTAGAAAAATAATTGGTAAAACCAATTTAAAATGTATTTTGGGATTCTAGAAAAATGTGAACCATAGTCACTTATTTCTTTTAGTGTGTGAAAACACAACAAAAATTACACCTGACATATAATGGGGTAAAAACAAAAAGAAAAATTGTGCCTGGTCACAAATGGGGGGTAAACGTTCTGGTCCTGAACTGGTTAAGTAGATCAGTGACGGAGAGGAGGGCTGGTCTATAAACACACTTTAGATGCTACGGAGAAGAAGCAGTGAAGCCATGTATACATTTCTCACTATAAACACTGTTCCCTTACATGTAGAAACGAACCGGAGGAACGAAGGATGAATCTTCAGCCTGATTCATCTCCCTTATTTGGGATCCATTTGAATACAATGAGAATGAACCCTATCATATAGTAGTATCCTCCTCCAGCACTATAGCGATATGGTTTTGTCCCGATAATTAGGTGGCCGGTGCCACAGCTGCATGTGTCATGCATGTGTTGTGACTGTCACCTGATTATAGAGCGCGCGCCAGGTATCCGGGTTTCCGCTGCAGCTATGCGGTAAGCGCTATTAGCGAGCCGAATAAGGAGAGATCCGACGATATTCGGTCATGTCTACTCCTGACCCAAACTCGGCAGTCTCGGACATATATGGAATGTTTCAAGGACAAACAGCGAAACATGGATGGATGAAAACGGCCTTAAAAGGGGTTGTCAGGTCACAGCATATTAATGACCTATCCATAGGATGAGATTGATGGGGGGTAGACACTTGCTGCAAAGCACAGCTCAAAAAAATATGTAGCAGCCACTTACAAGTACTGCAGAACAACTAGCAAAAAAACAGAACTGTCCTGTAGTAGCCGATGCTGCACAATGGATGGAACTGGGCTTTGCTGCTCCATCCAAAGTCTTGGCAGATCGGTGGGACACGCTGTCATGGTTCTCATACTAATGACCTATCACAACAATCAATATACTATGACTGAACAATCCCTTTAAACAGACATAAAACAAATGCAACAGCACGATAAGGTCTTATCCACGTCAAAAGGTAGAACTGCTCTCTCCTTATGAGGTTGTGTGAGACACTTATGTAGCCTGAAAACCTTACACAGAAAGTTCTACGAGAGAAGATTTTAGTAGCAGGATTGGAAGTGTTTGTGCTCTCCGGAATACAACACAATTAGTGGTCTGATGAAATTGTAGGTTTATTGTCAGTGTTTCAGAGTCCACTAGGTTATGTATGGCGGTCTTGAAGGAGTCGGTGGACTCTGAAACGCGTTGACTAAACCTAAAATCTTACCATACCACTAGTGATGAGCGAGTATACTCGTCGCTTGGTGGTCTCCGAGTATTTGTTAGTGCTCGGACAGGCTGAATACATGTGTGGAATGCCTGCTTGTTAGGGAATTCCCACCTGTATTCAGGCTGTCCAGCAGCCGTAAATCATGCAGCTGAGGTGAGACGAAAACAATCTCCGAGCACTACAAAATACTCGGAGACCACCCGAGCAACGAGTATACTCGCTCATCACTACATTCCAGAATACGACACAATTAGTGGTGAGAGCGCACACACTTCCAATCCTGCTACTAAAATTTAAGCAGACGTAAACATTTCAGTAAATACCTTAATCTTGGGAACAGTTTCTGGAACGGGTGGATTGAAGTTCATTTCATTCATAGAGTAATCACTAAATAATTCCACAGGAGATCTGCAAATAACGAATACGCAAATTAAGATAGTGATACCACAACGCCGTCTATACTGTACCTCATTCACTACAAAATGGATTTGTTATCCAAGTTATAAGGACGTGCCAAATCAGTGAGCCAAGTAAATGATAATGGTCTCAGGTGCCAGTTTCATTGTAGGCCGTCAACTTCAATGCCTCATCAAGGAGAAAAATGTCACGTCCCATAATTTATATTAAAATTAGAATATTTGTATCCAAGATTCTTATAAAATAGTATTAATATGTTGTCCACATAGTACTCGTTCCTGGGGAGAGTAGCACCCCTTAGTCAGAATCATGTATTTCCATGATTCCAACAGAGCATTACTCTTGCGTCTGTAGTTTTTGCTATGTGGATGACATATTGTTAATGTTATGGAAACATAGAGAGAATATTGTCAGTTTAATATTAAGTATCAGATGTGCATCTTTCCTCCTTAACGAGAAATTACCTATGGTATTGGCCAAGAACCGGGGGAATTAGTTCTTCCCATAGTTGGGTCAACGCGAGTAGACACGTCTTAGTGTCTTGTGTAATGTTCCCAACAGTCTTGGTCTTTTCCTTATTATCTATTTTTTAACTTGACTTATTACAATCCTCTATCTAGCTGGACCTTTCCTCCCCTCACTGAGGCTACAACTTGCAGTTCATCACAGATTATTCTTCCAAATGGAGAATTGTATTCAATTATAAATCAAGACTGTTTCCATTACATCCAAAAATCCAACTCATTAACCGAAGGCCTACAGCATGGAGGGTCCCATGAGAAAGAAGTGCATTTCCTTTTCATTTTTTAAGTTTATTCCCAGCAGGAATCTCCAAGGAAGGGAACTTAAGTTACAGACTATGGGGTTAAGGACCCCATATCAGACTGGGTTCTTATGTCATAAGCATAGCCCCAGAGACAGAAAAGAGAGATTAAAGTCTAAAAGAAGACAGGGTTACAAAATGTACTTCTAGTGAGTAACACAAACTAATAAATGGAGTGCAGAGGCACAAAAAAGACAAATCGGTGAGAAAGTCTGAAAAATACACAATGTGCATGTAGTAACAGGTAACAGTGACCAACAAGGAAAATGTCCTATCAATATAGAAGCACTCTATGAGGGAACGCACAAGACCCCAAGTCATGGAGTAGTCGTCCTGTTTCCCAGCTCTCAATGATAATGTTATAATAGACTGAATGATAATGCTATAATATTTGCGGTTTGCATTTCTCTTTGTTGAGGCCAGGATAATTTGGTACATTATAATTGTTGCAGTAACTTGAGAAAATGTTATTTTTGGATATTCTTTTAAATCATTGGCAATTCCTTCTAATATAGGTAACTAATTTTGTTTATTATTTTCCTTCAGACATTGGTAAAAGTTTACAAAGTGTTGATTTTTTTTTTTATAATTAACTTCATTACCTTTTTCATTAACCCCAGAGGAGGAACGCAGAGAGGCTCAGACAATGAGTCTCGTACACAGACTTATTACAATGTACACATATTGCTGAGCTGCAATTGAAAGCAACGTCTAAAGGAGCTTGAACATTGATGCGCAAGTACGGTTTGAAAGATGGATGTAAAATAAGGTAATGAAGTATGTTACAAAAATTCATAACTCTGCAATGCGTGCAGGATAAATTAAAGTTAAGGTACTTTTTAAGACTTTTGCTAAGATTACCTTCTGCTTAATGAAGCAGTAAGTGCTGATGAACCCTCAGAGGGTGCCCCAGCCCGAAGGTGGGCAGCGAAATCCCGGACTACAGGGTGATAATGTCTCTGCAATAAAAAGAAAAAAAAGAGGGAATATATAGCAGTGCACGTACAGAATGTAGTAATAGCAGTAGCGCACAATGTTATGAGGCAAGTCTGTTCTAGAACCCCACTTTTAGGGGTACATATTGGTGAACAGGTATGACGGGAGTGGCGATCACACAGTCTGTCCCAACTTCAGAGCTGTGTCAAAGGAACCTAAGCCAAACACAATCCCGCTCAGTAATGGCTGGGGTAGAAATAAGAAACCCCACTATGGTTTCGGCAGCACAGTGGCAACCAAGGACAAAATCTTCACGGAGGTGACATATACAGAATTCTACGATCTTCTCCAAGGTGGTGTACAGATATCTACAGCAGAGAAGGTCCAGTTACCAATTCACATGAGAAAATATTTTTTCTTTATGGCAGCGCGTCATTTCTAGGAGCCACAGTGCACACATGGCCGAATGTCCCGGGATCTGGATATAGACATCTCATTCTCACGGTGTGAAGTCGCTTATCTGCAAGTCTCATCTCGATTTATTAGCAGTTCTATATAAAACTGGAGGACGAGAGATAAAAACGTCTTCTCGCTGCTGATTTTGGATATCTTCACACTAATTTCTTACAGGGTCACGGCTTTCACACATCACTGGCACATTCTCATCTAGCAGCGCACAAGTCTTAATAAATCAGGTACTCCGTTATTCTAGACACTCTCCCAGCAGAGGCGTCCGTACACGTGAGACGTGGATGGAAAACTAGGAATATGAGTACACAGTACCCTCTGCTGTGCAGGCGGACATACGGCACTGCTGTGCAGCAATTCTGGAAGTCAGATTGGTGGAAAGCATTTATACATTAAGGGCACTTATGGGAATTCAGTTTCTTTTTATGGTAAATACCATCTGGCCTGCCCCTAATGCCAGCACTGGAATATATCATCTCCATTCCTAACAGACTCCAGACTTTTTAGAATGACGGCTACAGGCAAGTTACCTGTAAGATGTGCAGCTCCCACAGCGCGGTGTTCTGCGCATTACAGTACTCCGGCTCATCCAGCTCGGGTAGATACAGCCCACTGCCTTGAGATTCATTGTCAAGAAGAATGTCAGTCTTTGGAAATGTCTGAAATAATACAGAAATCGTAATAGTGGGACAGAAATATATACTGTATATACTCAAGTATAAGCCGAGTTTTTCAGCACATTTTTTGCTTAAGTGCGGAGCAGCGGGTCACAGGAGGCAGGAGCCGGCTGCTGTGGCTGACACCTGTGCCCGCTGCTAAAGAGAAATTAATATTCATTGCTCTTTATTAGCGGACACAGCAGTCACAGGCTTCCAGCAGCTGCCGGGCGATCACGTGTGACTGCTACTTAAGGGAACGAATATTCACTGAAAGTGACGTAAACATTAATTTCTCTTTAGCAGCGGACACATGTGATCACCCGGCTGCCGCAACTGCTGGCATCGGACCAAGACGCTGCGAGGGAGCGCAGGGATGGTAAGTAGAATGCTTTTTATTTTTTATGTTTTTTTGATGGGAGCCATACATACCAGGATGGGGATAAGGGGCCATGCATACAGGATAGGGATGAGGGGGCCGTGCAGACCAAGATAGGGATTAGGGGGCCATGCAAACCAGGATAGGGATGACGGAGCCGTGCATACCAGGAAGGGGATGAGGGGGCCGTGCATACTAGAATAGGGATGAGGGGGCCGTGCATACCAGGATAGCGATGACGGAGCCGTGCATACCAGAATAGGAATGAGGGGGCCGTGCATAGCAGGATGGGGATGAGGGGGCCGTGCATACCAGGATAGGGATGAGGGGGCTGTGCAGACCAGGATAGGGATGAGGGGGCCGTGCAGACCAGGATAGGGATGAGGGGGCCGTGCAGACCAGGACAGGGATGACGGGGCCGTGCATACCAGGATAGGGACGAGGGGGCCGTGCATACCAGGATGGGGATGAAGAGACATGCATACCAGGATAGGGATGAGGAGGCCATGCATACATGGATGGGAATGGAGGCCGTGCATACAAGGATGGGGATGAGGGGGCCGTGCATATTGGGCTGTGGATGAGGGGGCATGCATACAAGGATTAGAACCCCCAGTCACTGACCTGCCCTATTTTACATGTTGCTGGTTGGTTCAGTTATGGAGGCACTGATGCAGTTTGAATTCTGCCATTGGGCACGATAACAGGTCACTATTAGAAATCTGTACTTGCCCCATAGATTACATATGCCATGAGAATGACAACTTTAGTCTTAGAAAATGTTAATTTTACATTAAAGCCCCCTTATACACGAGATGAACACACCAATATAGAGAGGTTTAGAGCCCAGGACAACTGATTTTCGGGAGGGGAATTAAGGATCCGGCTAGTGTGATTTGGACTTGCTGATCTGACCAGTGGTCAGTGGCGGTTCTCTCACATAAAACACAAGAGCGTCAGCCAGAAAGCTCTCCTGTGTATGGGAGAGATGGCTGCCATCTGACAGCCATGTAATGTGGATGGCAGCCTTAAGGACTCTTTTATATTGAACAACCTGCGGCTTTAAATGGCTATTTGTTTTGTGACCGGCGGTGGCTTAATGGCGTGTTCAGACACTGTGCGCACAGACTATCGTGGTTCTACACAGCACATGTCCTGTTGACAAGAAAAAACAATTTCACCCGACCTAAGAGCGATGTATTTGGTCTTTCTAGGAACCTTTGTTCCCGATAATTGTATAGAGCAAATGCTTCCTTACATAGTGGAGCTCTCGGTAGTGGCCGGATGTAAGCAGCTCTGCAGCTGATCACCCATGTACTCCAAATATCAGCTTTCTGTGCCATCCAGAAGCATTGTGCTGCCGCAGCCCTGCATATACCTGTCCATATCAGCCATGTTTGTGTCCATACATAAATCCAAACCACCTTGTCCATAGCAAACAACGTGTGGCTTAATTTTTTCCAGGGCGCTTTAAGACATAAAGGCAGATATGTGAATGGTGGCTGTGGGCCGGTAGTCATGTTGCAGTGTTTTGATAAATCTCCCCTGTGTATTATGGTCACCGCTTTCCCAACAGGAGGTCAATCAGATGATGACACAGGGCCATATCATGCAGGGAGCTTTTGATGGGCCGTAATGGAGTCCTGTGGGACACTGCACTTGTGTGCGACATTTTCATCTCATTCTGTGAATTAAAATGGAAACGAGGACGTAGAAGGACTGTTTACAATATCCATGAGGGGCGGCAGCGGTCACATCCCCAGGGATTGTGGGAAACATCTGAATCTGCATTTGTGGTACAAAGTCATCTGCATAATGCATCAGAGAGGAACACTTGTCTGGTCTCCCCCCAACTGATGGGAATATTTGTGAGTCTCTGTTATGGCTGCAGAGAGAATGCGCACATTAAAGTGAATTTAGCACGTTTCATCCCTTATTTAGTATCTGCCCTAGAGACAAATGCCTTTTTTATTGCTTACAAACAGAGCTCATTTTCAGTGCCGCACATTGTGCCCTACATATGGAATTTACTCAAAGTCTGTGAAAATCAACTTTTTTTTATTTTTTTAACAACTGTAAATTAGAATTTTATTCTGGCATCCAACGGTCCTAATTTCCTGTAGAAGCAAGTCTTCATTTAACTTCACTGCAGCTAAATTTCCATTGCTGATTTTGCAAAAACTACACTGGCCAGACTTATCATGGATTCTGGGGAGGGATTCCTCATATGTAAAGGGTCTGCAGCATAACTGAAATTCTGCAGGTCTCACATCTGCCCCAAAGGTCAACTTCCACAGTAACGTTTTCCATCGTTGCTGCCTCTGTAATATGTGGACTTACTGTACTTTGGGTTTCACCCTTGGCTTTGAATGAATAAGGTGAAATCCACGCTGTGGTGCCGAGGGCAGGGCACAACTGAAATGTCCCAAATCGTGTGCACTCTGCTGATACGGCTGTGTGTTGTCCAATCCCAATTCACATGGAAATTGCAGCAAATATTCTACATCTGTATTTACCATAAACTGAAGAAATAGGCACAAAGAACCTATTGAGGTAGATCCCATTTTACATGCCGTGTGCCTCAGTGTGGTGGACACCAGTAAGATGTGCAGGTCGCAATCTGCACTGTTCATGGCTACTACTGCCATGTGTGTCTGCAAAAGCCCAAGGTGAAGGAACCATGATCGTAAGCGTGCAAGCCAAATATTTTATCGTGGCGCTTTTATGCATCGCTGGATCCTCCAGGCTCAATCAATCAAAAAGTCCAAAAAGCAATTTTCTGCCGAGTGGATAAGATGGAGGCATTACTTATCAGGATGCAAATTTAGTTGTTTTTTTGTTTGTTTTTTTTATTTCCCCAAAAAGTTTGTCTTCCTGCTATACAATGAAGCAGACACTGAAAGGCAGTCGGCACAGATGTCACATGAAGACCTCCTTAACCTGCTGAAACCCAATGACTGATGCAGTGCGTGCTCAACCTAGAAGTCTCCAGATATAACCCCTACAATGCTGTCCTTACCTGCAGGAGTCCTCTGGTGGTGGACAGGAGGCCAATGCAGGAATTCGGCAGGACTTGTAGCGCCAATATAGAAAGTCTCTTTATAAAGGACAGCGCTCTCTGCGGGGACACCTGCTTCCTGCGCTTGGTGAGCATCAGCTCCAGGCACTGCAGGGCGATCACCGTGTCATCATTTGTAGACCCTGGAAGCAGAAAGACCAGTCATACACTAATAGACATTGTACATGTCACTAAATGACAGACCACTCCAATGCTTGCCCCAGGTAGCCCTAATACTCATGTGACGCGTATTACTGAGGAGGCAGACACTGCCGAGGATTATTCGCCATTCTATGCTGCCGATTCAGAACAAACCCCCAAAACAAATAAACAAGATTTTCAGATTCTGGATTAAAGGAATTTCAGGTTACGGCTTCAGAGATCGTTTCCAACAAAGTTCCACAGACACAGAGATGTAGTCATGTAATGTATAATCGCGTCCATAGTGGTGCCTATGGTAGTGACGGCCTTGTCTCCACACATTCATCACTAAGGAAAGCACCAACCCACCAAAGTTTAGAGGGCTGGCGCCAGAAAACTAGCGGTATGTATCCTCCAGGAATGATATAATATGTATATAGCGGAGCCGGTATATACGAGCAGTGCATTCAGCGCTTTACATTGCAAATTACTTGAAAAGCTGTAGATGGAGCATAGCACCAAGTAGTAGGTTCCAGATATAGTTTTTAAAGCGCTATTCCCACCTTCATAGATGGTGGTTTGCAAAAAAAAAAAACAAAAAACAAAAAACAAAAAAAAACACAGCCCTTTTGCAATTTACTACTTATTAAAATTTTCAGCTGTTCCTGAGATAAACACTTTGTCTGAGCTCGATGCCTAGGAAACAGACCACCACCGGCGTTTGGTAGGTATGCACTCTGTGAAGCTGGCCAGGATTAGGAGGTAACTGCACACTCCAGAGTTCCTGGTCAAGCTTAAAGCAATGCTTATATGCTGAACATAAAAGAGCTTGTAAGCACTGCGCATGTTTGGCTTCGATCTCACAGATGTGGTCGGTCTCCAAGGAGACAAGCTGTAAACAAAAGGAAATAATCGTGCTAATATCTTAATGACAGCAAATTTTAATAAGCAGTAAACTGCAAAATAGCTTTTTTTAGCCAACAATATCCATTTATTAAGATGGGAATAACTCTTAATCTTGTGTTTTCTTTCCAGATCTGTTACTCAGAAAATAATTACTGTGTAAATCCCTAATAAAAAAAAAATAATCAGGATTTTAGTTTGAAGATTAACAAACCGCCTAAACCCACAATATGAATTCTATTATCGTGCCTTCTGCCTGACACAACTAAGTGTTACACTGGATACACTTCTGGTGCGTTCTCATCTGGGACATCACCAGCGAGGGCAGACCATGATGCGACTTGCAGAAATATACATTCCTAGACCGCTCTGCAGGGTAATATTTATTTGTTTTGCAGGAGGGAGAAACGGAGTACAGGATTAAAACTTGTAACTTAAGAGAAGTAAGAATCTATATTCTAGCTACAAGGCGTTAGAGAGATCAGACAGAATGAATGAACACTAAGCAGAGAGGTCTCGGACAAGCTTCCCAGTGTTACTTCTCCAGCGTCTCCCTCATGAATGTAAGCACGGTACGCTCTGTTCTGGAGGAAGAAGACGAGCAGGGCTGTGACGCTGCGGCCTCCTCCGACACAGAATGATACACGCTATATTGTCCGGACTAGTGAGAACAGTACACGGCTCGCGTCCTTTATGTTATCGCAAACTAACCAAAGCACAAGAAACAAGAGCCATCAAAATATCTGCAGATATTTTGATGGCTCTTGTTTCTTGTGCTTTGGTTAGTTTGCATTATTAGCCATCAGTCTTGCACCCCCTCTATATATCTACATATTGTAGTGGTGCGTCAGCTATCCCATATGCTTTGTGTTATCGCTGTGCAGCGGCTGATGACAAGACGCAGAAGATTCTCAGCATTAGATGTACGGCCTGAAGGCATAGAGCAGGGTATGGAGACAATATAACCATGACTTGTGGGATCCTGCTGAAAGGAAAGGTCATGAGAAATGGCTCAGCTATATTCCTCTGGCGTCCTAGGGATCTAGAGTTGAAGTCACCAGAAAATGGGAAACCCCAGAGGAATACGCCAAGTAGCTGTGTGCAGAGGAGAAAGCGCAGCCATGTCGCAGCGAGCCTTAGAAAGCCGCACTATGAAGGCACAGGGAAGCATCGAGCTGTAACAGCACATACAATACTGATAAGTTACTGGGACAGACACCTCTGCGGAGGTACTGGATTGCTGCAAGGGAAGTATTTAGGAGATTGATGGAAGCAGCAAAACACGGACTGTCCATCTTATAGGTGCAAAAAAAAATAGAATCAGAATCGTGGAGGCTGGTGCTCAAACAGAGGAATGATGCTTAGACGCAGAGGGCTGGACGAGACACTAGAAGTCATAGGAAAATATTAGAACCAGAGGACTCCCATTTTTCGGTGGTTAGTGATAAAGAACTAGGAGTAATGGGTAAACCAGGACTGACAATAAAACCATACATTATTCTCCCCACACAGACATGATTTTATGGTGGTGTGTGGTCACATATACAGATGACAAACAATAAATACAGTGACTATTCATAAAATATAGTCCAGATGAATGCAGCCCACAGGGCAACATGAGCTTAGTTACAGCTCTGGCTGGCTAACAGTATTCGTGTATGTTTGATAACCCTGCCGGGGCTAGAATGTCCGCTCTCTAGATCTCTCCTACAGCTTCAGCCAACAATCATTCTCCTGGGATTCTGCACATCACAATCACAGGTCTTTATCCCTTGGGTTATTGTCCTGTCTGGGAAGCTTATCAGAGCCGCTTCTGATGACCAAGTACTGTCAGGACAGAGATTTACAATGAACGGCTTTACTGGGCCCAGTATTAATATATACTCTCACTGGAGAGAGAAATGCCAAGTCAGAATCCAATACCAAGAAACATAATCTGACGCTGTCCCTTGGAGATGATCATTTGTTAGCCAAGATAACTGCTCCAGAGGACACATCAAGACCGGCAGTAGTACATTTATATTAAATACAACATTTCCTATATGGAGTCCCACTATTAAAGAGGTCAAAACTCAATAAGTACTATAATCACAACAACAAATAAACCTAGGTTATTGCAGAGTATATTTAACCATGAAAAACTTTACTAATTATATTAGAACACATCAGAGTGCTGCTGTAAAATGCAGGGGTGTACAGTGTACCCGTGCCTGTCACAGCATTTGACATGACTGCGCCAAACAAGCACGATTGGATTACATTACACCTCTATAACTACTCCTTACACCACTTAGAGACACCCCCTGATGAAGAAAGGGCGAAACGTGGCAGGCACAGCACTGTCCCAGCATGCATTTGTAAGTACTTCTGTACCTTATATCGGAAAAGGTAACAAGAAAAACAGCACTCAGCCTATCCCTCTATCAAGATGTGGTTTTAATCCATAAAATTGGTTACATAGATATTTGGGGAGGTGAAGGTGTCAGGCGAGTTTTTTCATGAACAGTGAGACCTGCAGGACTTATATACTTTATATGTGCCTATTTATATGTACCCACATACGTTCAGCTATATATTGCTTCACAACTAAATGCTTCGGGTCAAATTTTGCCCATTACATGAGAGATGGAGATTTTAGGCAAAGCAACTACTGTAAATAGGAATCACTGCAGTGGTGGTAATTAAATATACTTAATAGGACGTGGAGATTTGTGGCTATGCCCTGCATGTAATTAGCCAAATATCACCTACAACACGGCCCGGTGACAATACACTATGACAGTCCTGCATGTGATCAGATTGGGTTGTACTGAATATACTTTCTATTAGGCATTATTGGCCAAATGCTGTGACTGGCCCGGGTACACTGTATACCCCTGCATTTTATAGCAGCACTGATGAGTTAATGTTTTTAATATAATATTTAATCAAGTTTTTCATGGTAATATACTGATATGCAATATCCTGGGTTTATTTGTACTTACGGTTATTGTGATTATAGTACATTTATATGTTGCAAGACAAAACATTTGGCTTACCTGCGCTGAGGCCATACAGTGTCTTATAAAGGTGAGTGTAGAAATTTAAGGGGTCAATATTGAGGACATCGCCTGTTGAAAAAACAATGTTTTATAAAGTCATCAGAATAACTAGGCGATAGTAAAGTGATACTGACAGCCAGCAATCAATCAGGGTATAAAGAAGCCTCAAACTTTAGATCCTTCAGGTCTCAGTCAGAAAAGCAGAACTTAATTGGTATACCGTCCATAAGCCAAACGGCCCGCACACAGGCAGCACATGCACCAATACAGGGGAATCAGGGAGGCCATGAACTATTCTGACCAGATTTTGGGCCAGACATGTGCATTAACGGAAGTGTAAACATTGGGTGCTTCATGTATGTCATCTGTTTTTAATGGCCTAACTGCAAAAAAGTATTTGGTTTTTCATTATTTTTTAATCATTGACATCCAAAACAGACATCATACAAACGTTAAAACGGAATTAAGCAGTGTGACATCTTGGGGCATTGCTACAAGTCTCCCCAATTTGGAGATATGAAATTGAGGATTTCATAAGGCCTCCTCATATCACCAATATCGCACTCTCTGGTAACAGCCGCCATACTCTATACAACATGAACAAATTAGGTTCCCATTAGCCTTAATTTACAGCATTGCCTGCGTTCAATATAGAGCTGCTGCTAAACACAACATGTTATCTTCTGGAGACATTTAAGCTTCACCTTTTAGACGATATCCAATATCTAAACCATCAGCCATTGTATAAAGAGTCATCTTACCCTGGCCGGACAGTATATTGAATGCAGTCTGCACACAGTGAAGGCTCTCTCTGTAGCTGAGATCCTGGAGAAAACACAGAACTTGCTTTTAGGAATTTGTTGAGATTTATGCAAAATTATAGCAAAGAAGCACTAGACGAGAAGTAGACAAACGAATGGCTAATTACAACTCAGCAATGCTGAGCAGGCAAACAGCGAGAGGTAAAAGGGAGGGCACCATCCACCTCTACATATCTTCATGAGCAATACCGCTCAGTAGGATCTAGAAGGAAGAAACCTTCAGTTTTGCCACAGGAGGCATCATATACCGTCTATAATCCACATTCCAAATATTCACCAGGAATGTAGCCGCAGCCGGTATATATAGAGGCTGGCTCCATACTGACACCAGTGAGAAAAGGCTCAATGGGTAATGATCAGCCAAGCTTCAATACACATTCAATATTCTGCACGGTCGGTCATATACAAGAAATATCTGGGGAATAAATACATTTATGTTGCAGCCTTAATTCTTACCATACATACCAAGGTGCAATTTGTGTCAAATTTACCAAGAAAGCGAGACATGTGACACATTGCTTGCCGGCTCTAACACTGAGAAGGGCACTGACAATTTTTTAAAAAATGTGTTTTAGTAATCTGCGTCAAGTGTATCATTATGGTGAAACATAGTGGCTGAAAAAAGCACTCTAGATATTTATATATTATATATTACTCAGTGGGCCACTGCCCCCCATTATAGGCACATCACATGCAGAGTCAATAGACCGTCCTCTCCAGGCATATGATGTATGCCATACACCGCTAATAGAGAAGAGGGGACCCCGCCGCCAATCTTTGCAGCACACCCTCAGGAGCAGCATCATTATGGAGCTCTTAATACAGCGTTACTGAGGAGTGTAGCACTAAAGAGATTGGCCACAGTCAAAAACCTCTTGGTACACACAGCAGGTGCAGTAATAGGGTAAAATACTGTAGCAGCCCCTCAGGGTTGGTTTTGTGCAGGTTGGGGATGGTGCTGGAAATGAAACAAGTCTATTGTGTCCTTCTCGTAAACTCTGATATGGTTATAAGAAGTTGTCATGTCGGTCAGGGCTATATGGAAAACATGGGAAAAAGGAGATTTTTGTGTACTCACCGTAAAATCCTTTTCTCCGAGCCAATCATTGGGGGACACAGGACCATGGGTGTTATGCTGCTGCCACTAGGAGGACACTAAGTAAACACAGAAAGAATAGCTCCTCCCCTGCAGTATACACCCTCCTGCTGGCTCTCAGTGAACCAGGTAGGTAACAAAGCAGTAGGAGCTTAATATTTAACAAGGATGAACTATGTCAAAAACCAAGTTAACTCAACAAAAACCAAAGCCAATAGGCTAACAGGGTGGGTGCTGTGTCCCCCCAATGATTGGCTCGGAGAAAAGGATTTTACGGTGAGTACACAAAAATCTCCTTTTCTCCTACGCCTCATTGGGGGACACAGGACCATGGGACGTCCTAAAGCAGTCCCTGGGTGGGAAACAATTAACTGCAATTGCTACTTGCACCCACAAGTTACAGATGCGGCACAGCCGCCTGCAAAATTCATCTGCCGACGGTCGCATCTGCCGAGGCCTGAGAGTGAATATGGTAATGTTTTGTAAAGGTATGCAGGCTGGACCAAGTCGCAGCTTGGTGCCGGATGGCCCAAGACGCACCCACTGACCGAGTGGAGTGAGCCTTAATCCCTGCTGGGACAGGAAGACCTCTGACTCGGTAGGACTCCTGAATAGCCGAACGGATCCATTTGGCTATTGTCGCCTTGGAAGCGGGAAACCCTTTCCTCGGTCCTTCCGGGAGCACGAATAGGGCATCTGACTTGCGGAAAGACGCTGTCCGCGAGATGTATCTCCTAAGAGCTCTCACTAAATCCAGTGTGTGAAGGGCCTTCTCGATGTGATGGACTGGTGCCGGACAGAGTGAGGGTAAGACAATCTCCTCATTGAGATGAAAAGAGGATACAACTTTCGGTAGAAAAGACGGGGATGTCCTCAAAACCACCTTATCCTGATGAAAATTCAGAAACAGAACTTGAGAGGACAGAGCCGCCAGCTCGGAGACTAATCTGATAGAGGTGACCACAACTAGAAAAGCAACTTTCCATGAAAGGAGAGACAGGGAAACCTCCTGTAGAGGTTCGAAAGGAGCCTGTTGCAAAACTCCGAGGACCAGATTAAGATCCCATGTTTCCAACGGCATCCTATAGGGGGGCGCCCGATGGGAGACTCCCTGAATAAACATTTTGACCTGTAATCTGTTGGCAATCCTGCGTTGGAAGAGAACAGACAGGGCTGAGATCTGCCCCTTGAGAGAACTAAGGGCGAGACCCAAGTCCAAAGCCGTTTGTAAGAACTCGTGAATGGAAGGGATGGAAAAATGTAGAGGAGAACGTCCTCGGTCGGTACACCATGAAAAGAAAGTCTTCCAAGTGCGATGATAGATACGCATAGATGTAGGCTTTCTAGCGTCGATCATGGTAGCTATGACTTCTGGAGAGAAACCTGCCTGGGTTAGGACCCAGGACTCAACGGCCATGCCGTCGAACACAGGGCCTCTGAGTTCTGGTGGTAAAAGGGGCCTTGAGGTAGCAGATCTGCGCGATTTGGTAATCGCCAGGGAACGTCGGCAACTAGTTGAACTAGTTCCGCGTACCACGCCCGGCGCGGCCAATCTGGCGCAATCAGGATTACCGGTACCCTCTCCGCTCTGATTTTCTTGATGCCTCTCGGTAGGAGAGGAAGCGGGGGAAATATGTACGGAAGCCGAAAATGATGCCACGGCAGTACAAGAGCGTCTGCCCCGATGGCTGCCGGATCGTGGGACCGAGCCATGAAGTCGGGAACATTGGAATTCAGCTGTGAGGCCATCAGATCCATGTCCGGGGTTCCCCAACGACAGCAGATCTGGTTGAAGATCTCCGGATGGAGAGACCACTCCCCGGAGTCGAGGCATTGCCGACTGAGGAAGTCTGCCTCCCAATTGTCCACGCCCGGGATGTGAACCGCAGAGATCACTGAGCGGTTTTTCTCGGCCCATCAGAGGATGTGGCCTACCTCTGTCATGGCCGCCCTGCTGCGGGTTCCCCCTTGGCGGTTGAAGTATGCCACTGCAGTGGCGTTGTCGGACTGAATCCTGATTGAGCGACCTGCTAGGAAGGGATGGAACTGGAGAAGTGCCAGCCTGATCGCCCGGATTTCCAAGATGTTGATTGGAAGGCGTGATTCCTGGGGGGACCAGCGGCCCTGAGCAGTGTGATGAAGGAACACCGCTCCCCAGCCTAGAAGACTGGCGTCTGTCGTCACAACCAGCCAGTGTACTGGAAGAAAAGACTTCCCTTGATTCAGGGAGAATTTCAATGTCCACCACCTGAGAGACTGTCTGACTCGCTGGGGAAGGAGGAACCGACGGTCTAGGGAGAACGGGTTCCTGTCCCAAACAGCCAGGAGGGCATGCTGTAGAGGACGGAGGTGTAGTTGGGCAAATGGAACCGCCTCCATAGCTGCTACCATCCTGCCGAGGACTCTCATACTGAAGCGCAGAGAGTGAGAGCGAGGCTGAGAGAGCTTCTGAACTTCTCTCTGTAAGACAGATCTTTTCCGGGGGAAGAAGAACCAACCCCCGGGACGAGTCGAGTATCATTCCTAGAAAGGAAATTCGCTGAGTCGGTACTGGGGAAGATTTTTTGAAGTTTATCTTCCAACCCAGGCGAGAAAGGGTATCTATTGTGATGGCCACGGCTTCCTTGCAGGAGCAGAAAGAGGGGCCTCTGATGAGGATATCGTCTAAATACGGGAGCGCCACCACTCCTCAAGTGTGGAGTATGGCCACGGCAGCCGCCATGACTTTGGTGAATACCCTGGGAGCGGTGGCGAGGCCGAAGGGCAGAGCAACGAATTGGAAGTGATCTTCCTGAGCTGCGAAGCGAAGAAACCTTTGGTGAGAAGGTAAAATAGGAATGTGGAGGTATGCGTCCTGGATGTCTATAGACGCCAGGAGCTCGCCTTTTTCCATGGAGGCGATGACAGAACGAAGCGATTCCATCCGGAACCGTCGTACCCTGACGAACCCGTTCAGCAGTTTTAGGTCCAGTAAGGGCCGTACTGTACCGTCCTTCTTTGGAACAATGAAGAGGTTTGTATAAAAACCTTGAAACCTTTCGTTTTGAGGGACTGGAATAATGACTCCGTCTTTTCTCAGAGAGCTTATAGCTTTGAAGAACTCTGATGCTTTTGCCCTGGGAGGAGAAGACAGGAAAAAACGGTTTGGAGGATGAAATAAGATCTATCTTGTATCCGGAGGACACTAGATCGCGGACCCACTCGTCGTGAACGACCGAGAGCCACGCGGCACTGAAGGAAAGCAGGCGGCTGCCTACTTTGAGGGTGTCCCCCGGATACCGCAGGGAGTCATTGTGTGGAAGGTCTGCCCGTTCTGGCACCTCTGGATCCCGGCTGCCTTGGCCTGCTTCTCCATGAAGGGGAAGGCTTAAAAGAGGCCTGTGAACCTCTGTCTCCACGTTGTGCCTGGCCGGAACCGGGAGATGTGGAAGTAGAGGACCAGTTTGAGTTGTAACGAAAAAAATCGGGAACGAGCCTTTACTCTTCCCTCCAGTGGCGTCAGAAATTAACTGGTCGAGCTTTTCGCCAAAAAGGCGACCGCTCTGATATGGGAGAGAAGTCAATGACTTTTTGGAAGTAGAATCCGCATGCCAGTCCCTGAGCCATAAGGACCTCCGGATGGTGATGGCATTTGCTGCTGCTTGAGAAGCGCAGTCAGCGGCATCCAGGGACGCGGTCACTACAAAATCTCCAGCTCTGGCTATCTGAGTAGCGAGATCTGCTATCTCGGGGGTAAGATTGGTATCCAGTACTGCTGTAGACAAGACCTCAGCCCAGTGGGTCATAGCCTTAGCCACCCACATAGCGGCAAAAGATGGAAAGAGTGCGGCCGCTGAGGCTTCAAAGGCTGAACGCGCCATATTGTCGATCTGACGATCGGTTGGGTTTTTGATAGAGGCGCCCTCCGAGGAGGATAAAACAGATTTGGTAGCCAGGCGCGATACCGGAGGATGTACTGGGGGAGATTGTGGCCAATCTTTTCTTAGATCCTGGGCAAAGGGATATTTGGACTCCATGGGCTTCTGCCCTGTGAATCGGACGGATCCTGTGAGATTCAACAATTTGCTTAAACTCGGGATGAGTGGCGAACACTCTATGAGCTCGTTTGGTCCTCTTAAAGGACACGGCATGATCCGTTTTAGATAAGGGTTCCTCCTCAAGTCTCAAAGCCTTATTCACTGACTCAATTAGAGTCGAGAGTCTCCTGATCGTGATGAAATTCCTGATCTAGGGATGTATCAGAATCGTCCTCTGAAACAGGTTCTCTACTAGCCCCAATGGAAGGGGAGTGAGAAATGGAGCTCTCAGAACCCGAAAACCGTTGATGGTCTGGGAATATGGCATGAGTCCTTTTCCTGGAAGAGTGAGAACTCCTTGGCAAGGTACGACCCCTGGAGTGCGAGGGGTTCTGACCATCGGAAGCGATGTCCGTATTAGTGCCCTGGTTAGAGGAAGGGTCTCGGAACGAGTCTAACGCTTTTGCCAGGGAGGGATGCCATAGACCGGGTAAGGGAGGTAGCCCACTCAGGGGGACTAGGCTCACTGGGTTCAGTATCAGCAACAGGTGGTTCCTGAGCCGTCACCGGTTCACAAGCTGTGCATAATGCAGTATTGTGACCCCGGGGTAATGATACCTTACAAGAGGTACATGCAGCGAAAAATACAGTGTGGGTTTTCCCAGACTTTTTGTGAGGCTTTGGTTGAGACATAGTAAAGCCTGGAGGAAAGCGCTTACTAGCAGGGGAAGGGTTAAGCTATGTGTCTGCAGCTTACCCAGGTCCTGTGTCTTGAGTCCCCAGTGTAGGCAGAGAAAAACGCTAGTCCTGAAGGCTGTAATAGGAAATGCTGGAGCAGTGCTGCAGCATCAGGACTGTGGGTGTCCCAAGATGGCCACCGAGAGCAGGAAGTGGGAGCTCATCACAGAGAATGAGAAGCGCCATAAAAAGTGGGCGTGGCTAACTACCAGTGGGTGTGGCCCAAACTCTGGCCTGTATTGAGGGAATTTTTTCTTTTCTTTTTGGAGTTGCGGCCTGCAGCGCAGCGACCGCTATTAGCGCCATCATTAGCTGCACTCCTTCGTGGGGTTGCCACACCAAGGACCACCCACGGACACAGGCTTAAGGTGCGGACCTCCCATACCCCGGGGACCAGGACCCCCCAGCGCCTCGGCCCCCGCAGTGTACTCACGGTAGATGCGGTGGGCCGGTGCTCAATCCACAGTCGCCATAGTCAGGGAGGGGGTGGAGAGCTTCTGCCGCCATGCGTCATCTGCTATATCAGTGGTGATGCAGAGGGGGGCTGCACGAACGCCATATATATCATGTCCGGCTATGCACCTGGCTCCAGGAGAGGTAGACGGAGGGCTACTCCATGTGGTCGCCTGCTATGGAGGGGGGAGATCGGAACGCGAAGGAACCGTCGCCCATAATGTGAGTTCAGGGCTGGCATCCAACGTTGCAGGAAAGGATACGGGAGGAACGCTCCACGTACTCGCCTGTTGATGGTTCGGGGGAGATCGGAGCCTAGAAAGGATCCGTCGCCCCCATTCGCTCCGTTAAAGGAAAAAATAGAAGGAAAAATCAAAAATTAAAATAAAAACGGTGGGGTCTGAAACAGACCCAAGTGCCTCCTACAGACACTAAGCAAGAACTGGTTCACTGAGAGCCAGCAGGAGGGTGTATACTGCAGAGGAGGAGCTATTCTGTGTTTATTTAGTGTCCTCCTAGTGGCAGCAGCATAACACCCATGGTCCTATGTCCCACAATGAGGCGTAGGAGAAAGTGAACGACTACTCCAGAAAGGACGTCACCTGTAAGTCACTATGTGGGTACAGGATTATTTTTGTTATATAACAAACCACGCTTTACTCACCCTCTCAATTAGGCTACGTTCACATTTGCGTTGTGCGCCGCAGCGTCGGCGACGCAACGCACAACGCAAACAAAAACGCAGCAAAACGCATGCACAACGCTGCGTTTTGCGCCGCATGTGTCTTTTTTTTGGTTGATTTTGGACGCAGCAAAAATGCAACTTGCTGCGTCCTCTGCGCCCGGACGCGTGTACCGCAGTGACGCATGCGTCGCAAAACGCAAGTGCAACGCATGTCCATGCGCCCCCATGTTAAATATAGGGGCGCATGACGCATGCGGCGACGCTGCGGCGCAGACCGCAAATGTGAACGTAGACTTACTGTGCTGTGAGTCTCTTCTCCCAGTGTCCATTACTGACTGTGGCCCTGACATCACATCAATAACCCGGCAGCTAATCATTGTGGACAGTGGCTCTATGGAGGAGCCCACTGATTAGATGCCACACCGTCGATGTGATGTCAGCACCGCAGTCAACATCTGACACTGGGACTGAGCACTGAACCCTGGCCTGGTGATTAGAGCTTATTTTTTTAATAAACGTCACCAGGAGACAAAGATTATCTGAAAGGGGACACCCCCTTTAAATACAGCAGTGGGTCAAGATGGAAGAACATTTAAAGCAGCAACTTTCGTGTGCGTCTGCATCCTTCTGCTCTCTACAGAATTCTAGGGGCAAGAGCTGTAACCTGATGCCTCAGTGAACTGAGCAGGTCTTCTCTATGAAGATTGATTTTACTAGTGAATTAAGAGTGCGTTATCAGTGCAGGGGGCAGAAGCATGACAAGTACTGTAAGTGATTTACATAGGCCATTCTGGATTCATCATATAGTCTGGATTCGTCTTCTGAACAATACAACTTTCTGAAACCTACAGATCCTTGTGTACTACTATCAAAAAAGGAGTAGTGGTCCATCACTGCATATAGGATCACTGATAAATGCTGACATCTTTATGATATTAGGCCAGTGATGAAAAAGGGTTATACAACTGCTATTTATGGGAAGCAACATCACAGCAAGTTAGTAACAATGGCCTACAAGAGAAATTATATACAGGATAGTCAGGGCAGAGTTCCCAAATGATAGGCCACCAAATATACATCACATAGTGACAGGAGCGTATTATTCTATAGCTGCATTGTTCCACCCACAGGAAAATTCTTCATACACTAGGACAATCTCTACATTTCAAAACACAGACTACAAATCAACTCCGTTATTGTAAAGAAGGATTCCCAGCAAACACATTACCTAAACCTGTGTGAATGTCCTAGTGTACTGTAAATGTTCTAATATACTCACTGATCGCCTTAAGCGCCGCTCCAGTCCCTTCTCGCTCATGTGACTTCCATTCTGACTTCGGTTTATGTGTGGTACAATATAAACCTATAGGGTCTTGTTCTAACACTCCATAAATTTGCATTATAAAAGTGAAGTCCAGCTAACACAAAGCCGAACAGGACCCGGCGAGTTGGGACAGCAGTCACATGAGTGAGAAGAGAACCGGAGTGGCGCTGGAAACTGAGGAAGACTACATATACACAGGTGTAGGCACAAAAAAAGGTTTGATGGGAATGATTATTTAACTAGAAAATAAGTGAATAACAGCAGAAGACATTTAGGAACACCAGAAAAGAAGAAGCAGGCGTACTGTGGCTGTGCTCCTCTCCGTGGCCGGTTCATTCTATCTGCAGTCTTGACCTCTACTTAGGCCAGGGATCTAACAAGTCATCCATTAAACTAAAAAAAAATGTCTCCCCCATGTTACTAACTTTGGCCAATAAATAAGCTCAGCCCAGCAATAAAACTAAAGAAAATCAGTACACTGGGGAAATGAATCCACATGGTGGATTATGAACGGTTATGAACGGCAGAACAGGCATATGATCATCATGATGAGGGGAAAGGACATGACTACTCCCTCCACAACCTAACCACATTAATGAGGGGAGGAGACAAACGGATGATTTCTCATCTGTTCTGTAAAATGAAATATACTGGAAAATGAAGATAGAATGGTTTGTGTGACAGACGTAGCGCTGTTTCTAAAGGGGGAAAAAAAGATGATTCTGATCTTTAACCCTAGGCCACCTTCTTAAGACATCCATATCTCACATGTGTGGAAATATCCAGAATGTGTGCACGGTGTCCCGGTGGTAAATCTACCACTGGACCATGACAGATGCGCTTTCTTCCAGCAGATTTCCACCATACCACAGCCCAATGTCAGCGGTGTAACAGTGAGCATCCGCATTCTGCAGGTTTATAACTTTGTAACGCTGCCGCACTATTAATACTGCAGAGTCCAGGCTGGAATGTAAACACGGAGAGCAGGACTATATATCAGACATACAGGTTATAGACTTTCATCATTTCTCCTGCATACAGACGGGTGCAATGTCGGCTAAGTCTCTAACTACATCCATTACAGCCACGCTAGACAAAAAATAACTGCAGGAAGGAGTAGAGGCCGGTTCTGGCGGGACAATAAGCATTAGTCAGAATGCTTTTTCCCTACTATCAGCTTCTTTATATAACCCGACGAAAGAGCCAACTCTGCTTTGTCAGGTGCGATGATTATACACGCGGCATCGTTATTGGCAGCACGTCATCCCATGGAAAGAGATGTGCTGCCGATAACATGGTACTGTACTGGAACAGAACGAGCGTATTAATCGTTCTGTCCCCATCACTGTTTGTCTTCCCATGTAAACAGGACGGTAATCGACCGCCAATCAGCTTAATAGTTGGGCATTTAACGGCCCGGATCAGAACATCTAAATGGGTCATAAATAAAACATATTGTAAACGAGAAGATAAAAGAAGGGTACATTGTAATCAACAAAGTCTCCACAACGCAAGGTCTAATGGTCATTTTGTTGTGTATATCACATGGGCATCCACTATGAGGACGGCTTAACAAGATTACTTTCTTAAAAGACATAAAACACACTGGCTTTACTAGACTGCTGGAGGTGAGCTGATGAGCTACAGATTTAAAGGGATATTCCCATCTACTAGAGACTATCCCATTGAATAGTAGGGGTAATAATATTAGCAAATAGCTACAATTAGAAAGGTATAGTGTTTCTCATTCGTTATGTCTTTCTCATGTGCAGGCATTGCAGGACCTTAGGTATTTGTGGTTATGGCTCGGGATGGACGGACATCTGGATATTCGGGTCTAGTGGATTCGGCTGAGCAATTAGAAAAAGTTCGGGTTCGGTACCAGAACAGTACCCGGACCAGAAACCCATTCGCATGAATGGGGGGCCCCGAACATCCAGTGCTTGCCATGCTGTCATGTGCATGATAGTGCAGCAAACACCGCTTCTGATTGGCGGTAAAATCGTTACTGCCGGTTGGACAGTGGCGGTTCCCATGCTGTCAAATGACAGCGTGAGCCCGCAGCTGTGATCGGAGGTATAAAGTTAATATATGAGAGCAGGAGCGACTGATGGGAGAAGTCATCAGCCGGCACCTGCACTATAATCCAGTTTTGACAATCAGGGTTGCTAAAGCTGACAGTTGGGGGCTGGTATTCTCAGGCTGGTAAGGGGCCATGGATATTGGCCCTCCAGCCTAAAAATAGCAGCCCACAGCTGCCCAGAAAAGGCACATCTATTAGATGCGCCATTTCTGATGTGTTTTGTTTTATTTCAAATAAAGGACTTTATTCTGGCTTTGTGTTTATTTACAACTATAGGATAAGTAATGGATAGGTGTATTATAGACGCCTGTCCATTACTTACACATGGGCTTCATGTGACTTGATAATACAGAGGTGACATCAACCCCACAAATATTACCCCACTTGCCACCGCTACAGGGCAAGTGGGAAGAGCCAGGCAAAGCGCCAGAAGTGGGGCATCTAATAGATGAATATCCATGGCCCCGTACTAGCCTGAGAATACCATCCCCCAGCTGTCTGCTTTAGCAAGGCTGGTTGTCAAAAATGGGGGGGAACCCACACAATTTTTTTTTAAATTATTTAAATAATTAATAAAAAAAAAAAAAAAAAGTGTGGGGACCACTTTACTCTTCATAGCCATCTTTGCTAACAATGACAGCTGAGGGTTGCAGCTCCCAGCTGTGAGTTTTGCCTGGCTGGTTATGAAATATACAGGGGAACCCATGCCGTTTTATTTTTTTAATTATTTATTTACAGCGCAGGCTGATAAATCCTCCCATCAGCCGCTCCTTCTCTTACTGTTACTAGCGGTAGCAGGCGGCAGCTGATGGGAGCAGTAGTCCTATCAACCGACACCAGTGACTGGAGGTGAACTTTATACTTCCGATCACAGCTGTGGACTCACGCTGTCATCTGACAGTGTGGGAACGGCGGCTGTCTGACCAGCATTGTAGATTTTATCGTTAATCAGAAGCAGTGTTTGCTGCGCACATGACAATCACCCTGTGTTCAGGGGGCTGAACATGAACAGTTATATGGACTTCCTGGTGAAGTCCGTGTTCGGTACGGACACTGAAGTTTACTGTTCAGGTTCGCCCATCTCTAGTTACAACCAATAGAATCTAGCTAACTAACTGTTACTATATCAGTGGTCATAACCATGGACACCTAAGGTACTGCAATGCCTGCACAAGAGGAAAGAGACATAGCGAATCAGAAAAACTATACTACATTTCTGATTGGAGGCATTTGCTAATATTATTACAGCTACTACATATTTGGATAGGATCTTGGAGATGGGAATACCCCTTTAATTCTTGCTGATGTATCTGGAGTTGAAAAGTAATTTATTTTACCTAATGTTTGGTAACTGCCTCAAAGTTTTATTTTTTGGCTGCTGAATCACTGAACATTAACCTCATGAGGCAGACAGCGAAGTAATATAAGTAAGGAGAACAGTGTGTTGTGTTACATGAAGGTAAGTACATGGAAACAACGAGCCATACTTACACCAGATTCAATGAGCTTATTGAGCACCACAAGGAGATCATCAAAAAATTCAAGGTTTATTAGATGAGCAAATCTGAAAGAAGCACAAACCGTGTCACTATAGTACTGAAGTCATCACTCAGAGGAAATTCATCCATATAAATTCCAGTTAGGGGTCAATTTCATGACCAAGGACAAAATGAGTCTTATAGCAGAAGTAGCTCCATTTTGCTGGGTCCTTAAAGGAGTTTTCCACTTTAAGAAAAGTAGTCCTGTAATGCTTTTTTAAACATAAAATATTAAAAAAAGGTATTCATTATTTATTCTCCCAGAGTTCATTGCCGGCTCTCAGTCTTTGCTCCTTTCTGTATTTAGGCTGCAGTGTTGACAGCGCATATCACAGCTGCAGTCAATCACTGAGCTCAGCAATGACATGAGCTGCTAAGCTCAGTGATCAGCTGCAGCGGTGATGTATGCCGTCAAAGTGATGTCACCGATGCCCTCAAACCACAGAGAAAGGAGAAGCACAGAGAAGACACTGGACCAGGGAAATAGAAGTGAGGAGTGTTTGAGGAGCACTATTCTTAGAAAAGTGGGAAAATACCTTCAGGCTGTGTGCACACGTTGCGTTTTTTTCGCCGCTTTTTCGCTATAAAAATGCATAAAAAACGCATACATTATGCATCTCATCATTTAGAATGCATTCCGCAATTTTTGTGCTCATGATGCGTATATTTCCACGAAAAAAACGCATCGTGGTAAAACACGCAGCATGTTCATTAATTTTGCGGATTTTTCGCGTTTTCCCCACTATTTAATGCATTGGGAAGCTCTGGAAAAAAAACGGGTCAAAAACGCGCAAAAAAACCGCAAATAAAAACGCATGCGGATTTCTTGCAGAAAATGTCCGGTTTTGCTCAGGAAATTTCTGCAAGAAATCCTGAACGTGTGCACATAGCCTTAACCATCCGTTTTCTGGTATAACCAAAATATTTTTTTATTCTTTTTTTACATTTCTCAGAGGGATAACAGAAGAACGGCAAGAGAAGATTCTCCAGAATTGTTGCTTCCTAGGGAATGCAAGGACCTAGTAGAACAGCAGTCAGGAGTGGTGACAAATTCCCTGTGAAGATTTCACACAATTCAGAAAAGCGCTTGACAAAACATCTTGCGCGTATTCACAAACTTCAATAGCTCCTATGCCACGGTGCAGAGATTGCACACTATGGCAGCACGTTGGCGAGTATTTAGTATCAGCAATTGTAAAGCAAAAATAAAATGGAAAAGAAAGAAAGAAGTCCATGATCATTATTTTCTGTTTGTACCACTCCCAGCTTTGGCTTATAAATACTGATGTAATATAATGATCTGTACAAGCGCCAGACTTGTGATATTCTGGGAAATATTCCTAGAACTGCTTTTACGTAACACCTAATTCTGGTAATGTGTATAAACAGCAGCGAGGAACGGCACTTATACTAGTGTTTAGATCACGGAAGACAAAAGATCATTGGTAAAAAGTAGTAAAAGCCTTCTAGGATGTGTCCACCACACCAACTACCATGCCAGCCTGGCGACAATCCCTCAGTATAGCGGCACACATCCCACGGACCACTCCTCCCAATGCACAGACACTCACTTTGCCAAACCTTCCAAGACGGCAGGAAGGAGGACAGATTTCTGCGCTCTCTTCAGTATTCTGAAGTAGGTTAAGAAAACAATGTTCAATGTCTCCGTATGCTGTGGGAAAAGACAGAATTATTTTAAGGAACAATAATCTCTTTGCAGCGCTCAAGTTAACTGTATGAAAGCCAGAACTCGATCTTTTCATTCCACCATCCTCCAGCTGGGCATTTACAGCACTGGTGGGTGGTAGGTCCAGTACCTTGTCGTAAATGTAGGCACGGCGATGGCAGGGGTACGGGTACAGAAGCCCTTGGCGGATAGATTCAATTTTGAGATATAATTAAAAAATAAATGAAAAATACAACTAAAAAAAATAAAGTAATCAGTACAAAATTGGCGTTATCACTTCTGTAATGTAAAATTATTATGGCATTTACCCTGCACAGTGGGTGTATAATGTAAAAAGAGAGAATAAAAGTGGTCAAAAACTATATAATTTTAGTATCAAAGTCCTGTATCATTTATAGTGCAGTGCAAATGCCATGCAAACAGAATCCAAAGATTGTTTGCTGCAAGTCCCCCCAACTTACATTATATTTTCCAAAAAAAGCCCTAATTAAGAGGGGTTGATGGGAAAAAAAAAAAAAAAAGGAGATGATGGGTTTTAAAAGAGCTAACAAAAAAAATACACACAACCCACTAAATCCATAAAGGAATAAGAGGCAGACATTGCAATGCGGAGGTCTTGCAGGTCCCTCTAGTATGGAGCTCGGACAGTTGCCACGTCCAGACATGAGCGACATCCTCTCACCAGTTTTAGCTTTTTCTCTTTGCTTTCTGACGCTTCCGCCTCCAGCATTTCTCTCTCCAGCTTCTCCTCCGCTTTCTTCCACTATAAGAATCAGGGACAGATCATGAAGGTTTATAGAAAATACTTCAAGTACAAGAAATGCATACCCAGTGGTTCTCTCCGTACGTTCAGGACACTAAGCAGGGGTGGGGATTCTAAATCTTTTTTGAAAACTTGAAAATGATCCTGTGATATTTGATCAAGCAATTAACCCCTTTCCGACAGCGAATGTAATATGGCAATGTCGGACTCCCTCCCTTTGATGTGGGCTTCAGCGCTGAGCCCACATCTTTTCCAGCACATGTCAGCTGTTTTGAACAGCTGACATGTGCCTCGGAGGGTATGTGTCCACGTTCAGAATTGCATCAGGATTTGGTCAGGATTTTCCATCAGTATGTGTAAGCCAAAACCAGGAGTGGGTGATAAATGCAGAAGTGGTGCATGTTTTTCTATTATACTTTTCCTCTAATTGTTACACTCCTGGTTTTGGCTTACACATACTGATGGAAAATCCTGACCAAATCCTGATGCAATCCTGAACGTGGACACATACCATAACAGCCGCGGGTGGAATCGCGATCAACCAGCGGCTTTTTAACTAGTTAAATGTCGCTGTCAAACTGACAGTGGCATTTAACATGCGCTTCCGGCAAGCGTGCCGAAAATCCTGCCCATCGGTGACCCTGTCACGTGATTGTGGGTCACCGATGGGTTGGCATGACCTCTATGGTTGTCACTGGCAGATTCCCATGTGCACCACCCGGTGGTCGACGCTCATAGCAGGTGAGCATTTCTGCTACACACATGCAATCTGATCATCGCCTCTATGTAGCAGAGCCTGATCGGGTTATGGCAGCATCTAGTCTCCCATGGAGACTATTGAAGCATGCCAAACGGAAAAAAAAAAAAAGTTTTTAAAAATATAAACACATAAAAGTTCAAATCACCCCTCCTTTCAAAAAAAAAGCCAAACATACATATAATTGGTATCGTTGCGTTCAGAATCTCCTGATCTATCAATATAAAAAAGAATTAACTTGATCGCTTAACGGTGCAAAGAGAAAAAAGTCAAAACACCAGAATTATGTTTTTTTTGGTCACCGAAACATTGCATTAAATGCAATAACGGGTGATAAAAAGATGCATTTGCACCAAAATGGTGTCATTAGAAACGCCAGCTCGGCACGCAAAAAAATAAGCCCTCACCTGACCCCAGATCATAAAAAATGGAGACACTACGGGTAGGGTTGAGCGAAACGGGTCGGCAATTTTCAGAAGTCGCCGACTTTTGGCAAAGTCGGGTTTCATGAAACCCGACCCGACCCCTGTGTGGGGTCGGCCATGAGGTCGGCGATCTTCTGAATCTGGAATCGGAATTCCGATACCGATTCCCGATATGTTTAAGATATCGGGAATTGGTATCGGAATTCAGATTGAAGTGTAAAATAGAGAATTAAAATAAAAAATATCGCTATACTTACCCTCTGACGGGCCCTGGTACTAACCGGGAACCTTCCTTCCTTAGAATCAGCCTTCCAGGACCTTACGGTGACGTCGCAGCTTGTGATTGGTCGCGCGGCCGCCCATGTGACCGCTGCGCGACCAATCACAAGCCGCGACGTCACCGTGACGTCACCGTAGGTCCTGGAAGGGCTGATTCTTAGGAAGGAAGGCTGCCGGAACGAAGCCGAGGGTGAGTATATTCCTATTAGGTATATACTCACCCTCGGACACGCCCTGCTTCTTTCCGGCAGCCTTCCTTCCTAAGAATCAGCCCTTCCAGGACCTTCGGTGACGTCGCGGCTTGTGATTGGTCGCGCGGCCGCCCATATGACCGCTCGCGCGACCAATCACAAGCCGCGACGTCACCGTGACGTCACCGTAGGTCCTGGAAGGGCTGATTCTTAGGAAGGAAGGCTGCCGGAAAGAAGCAGGGCGTGTCCGAGGGTGAGTATATACCTAATAGGAATATACTCACCCTCGGCTTCGTTCCGGCAGCCTTCCTTCCTAAGAATCAGCCCTTCCAGGACCTACGGTGATGTCGCGGCTTGTGATTGGTCGCGCAGCGGTCACATGGGCGGCCGCGCGACCAATCACAAGCCGCGACGTCACCGTGACGTCACCGCAAGGTCCTGGAAGGCTGATTCTAAGGAAGGAAGGTTCCCGGTTAGTACCAGGGCCCGTCAGAAGGTAAGTATAGCGATATTTTTTATTTTAATTCTTTATTTTACACTTAAATATGGATCCCAGGGCCTGAAGGAGAGTTTCCGCTCCTTCAGACCCTGGGAACCATTGGAAACCCAATGCACTGCATTGGGTTTCGAGTTTCGGCCGACCCCGACCCCGACTTTTTTATAGGATCGGCCGATTTCACTCGACCCGACTTTTGAAAAAGTCGGGTTTCGTGAAACCCGACCCGATCTTATAAAAGTAAAGGTCGCTCAACCCTAACTACGGGTATTGGAAAACGGCACAATTTTTTTTTTTTAAACAAACGTTTGAATTTTTTTTTCACCACTTAAAGAAAAAAGAACCTAGACATGTTTGGTGTCTGAACTCGTAATGACCTGGAGAATCATAATGGCAGGTCAGTTTTAGCATTTCGTGAACATGGTGAAAAAAAAAAAAAAAACACCCCAACAACTGAGATTGCACTTTTTTTTTTGCAATTTCACCGCACTTAAAATTTGTTTCCCATTTTCCACTACATGATATGGTAAAACCAATGGTGTCGTTCAAAAGCACAACTCTTCCCAGAAAAAACAAGCCCTCACATGGCCATATTGACGGAAAAATAAAACAAGTTATGGCTCTGGGAAGAAGGGGAGCAAAAAATAAAATGAAAATGCAAAACCAAAAATACCTCTGGTCGTTAAGGGGTAAGACGCTTCTGAGACTATTCTAGGTTTATTTATGGGGTTTGCAGAACATCATCCACAAACTACAGAAACTTTCGGCAGCATCTGAACGCTCTCTTGATCGTTTATGGTTCGATTGCTGTTAATCCAACAGATCTCATACTTCTCAGCACACATTCTTACCTTTCTTTGCATCCTTGACAGATTTTTCCTCTTATCTTTGTAAGTCATCATCTTTTGCTTAGGAGCAATGTCATCTACGTCTTTTTTCACTTCAACTTCTTTAATCCTTAGGTGAAGAAAGATCTTGAGCACCTGAAGTTGGAGAGAGAGTCATAAACGAGAAGAGCGTGGAACAGACACATCCAGTCGTGTGCCCGCCAACATGGCACACGTGAATCACAGCCCAGATGGGTACAGGGGTCCCTACGTCAGCAGGGCCACATCCAGCATGCTGTCACACAGACGCCATACTGCTTACCCTACACTGCAGTAATACACTATGCATAAGGAACGCCATTATTCACATATTGAGGAAGGAACCTCAACGCCACAATGAGACTGTAGGTGTTGCTGCAGTAATCGATTACTTTGATCTGGCAAGGAGTCAAAAACAGACATGGGCCAACGTATTGACCGGGAGCGGTCTTTGTCAATGACATCTGTTATGGGTGCAGAAAACCTAGTAGAGCAATAACGTAAATCGTAAGATCGCTTTCATGTCAAAGACCTGTGTGGAGCAGGAAATGCGGCAAGCAGGGTGTAAGCCATTATTTACATAGGCAGTTAGAAAAACAAAAAAAACCCAGAAGATCCAAAAAACATGTGCTTAGCCCTAACCATTCACTGCAGTAACTACTTCCTGGGGGGAGTTGAGCGACATCTAATTTGGTCACCATTACACCTTCCAAGAAGCTGTCGTCCAGGTTTCATAGACTTGTCAATGCTACGTCTGCCTCATCAAGCATCTGATTACCTGATTTGTCATTCAGGAGTCTGGGAAAGCTGAGTGACAATCCCTGTGGGTGCTGCAATGGCTTCCCAAGAAACCAGAAAAAACAAAACAAAAAACAACCCATGGGCCCAGATTCACTGGTATTTTTAACATAGGTAGGAGGGTGGAGGGCACTTTCTGTAGAAATATGATATGAATGTATCATCACAGGGCCATGGAGGAATAAAGTAAAGCCCCCGTTGTCATTTACCTCTGGCCGGACACAATAGCTTCTACTTTTCACCAACCCAGAGATTATCTTTACTGCTGCCAGGGATGCGTGGCCCAATTTATCCTGTCTGAATAGTTTCTTTACGGCGTCTGCACTCATATCGGCAATCTGTAGGAAGGAAGGAGGAAAGTCACTTACAGTCTATAAAATGGGCACTGAAATGTGACATGATCACACATCCATCCTGCCTGATTCACCAAGATTAAACCCCTGAAGCAATCATTGTGGGACAGCTTTTCTTAGAGCTCCGCATCGTGCCGTTCCTGACAACTGGCCATCTCCATATCCTGGTCAGGAGCAGGGACTGCCGGTGTCAGAGGGTGTGGGGACCGGCGGATGGATGGAAACACAGCCGGCATAGATTTCCAATAAGGCAGAACGATTCTTGTGTCTTACGGATAATCCTTGGAGCCCTGTTTCTTTAGGCAGTAGGATTCCTGCCAGCTTATTACTGGGCTGATCAGTTCTCTTGGGCTTAGTTCACACAAGCATATAAAAAATCATCTGAATTTCATAGAGAAAAAAAATAGGTTTTTCATCGGTATTGTCATTTAATCTTTATACATACCCCGTTATTAAAAGTTTGAAAAGACCAAATATATTTGTGTGTGAAAGAATTACAATATATCCGTGTGCTATACGATTGATCGGTACGGGACCAGATTTTGTTTGTATACCCAGAGACTTGAATACCAGTGTCACATCTGACAAAAAAAAAAACTGCAGCATTTTTTTATGTTTTGTGAAGGGGGGGGGGGGGGGGGGGGGTGTGTGGAATCACTTGGAATGAAAACCGGTGCTGAGCCGAACCTTAGCCAAGTTCTTTTTTGTGCTGCTAACACAGGAAGGCCGGTTTCTTGGATTAAAGCGAATCTTCCAGATTTCACAATACACGCTAAATATTTGTAAATAGATCTCCTAGACCTGATGAGGCTGGTGTACTTGGAAAAATTAATTTCAGAATGGCTGTATAACTGGGTATTAAAAATGAGCATTTTAGGAGTCCGGCTGGTGATAAAAATGCTAAATTATTACTACAGAGGAACACTAGAAAAGAAACAAACAGCCATTCAGAAGTGGCTTTACACAGCAAGTCAAGTACACCGGCATCATCAGGTCCAGGAGATGTGACAGATCCACATTCTCTTTAATACAAGAAAGCAATCATAAAACAGGTGGTATACAAACATGTTACAGCCATGTTCACACGGGTGGTGGTTATTCACATACGATGATGTGTTGCTTGGTCTGCTGACTGACAGATGGACCACACTGAATTTTATTGTCTTGATGGGAAAAAAAAATATCACGGCACACTATTATTTATCCATGACAGACGATGGAATCTGCCTCCGATGCAGATGTGAGCAGATCAAAGAATAGTTCTCCTTATAAACATACGATAAAAAAGGCGCATGGGGACATGCAGCAGAGATGGGAATTTGTAGCAACTTTCCAGTAACTGTCTAGCAGATGAATGAACAAAACGGTACCATCAGGTCAGAGCGCTCACGAATACTTTCTGCCGGCCTTATAGAAGAGATATTACGGTAGCTCTTCTTCTGGATCTGCCTCAGAGCGCACATTCTTCAGCAGACATGTTTCTTCTCAGCAGCTCATCCTCGCCATCACATACCAGGAACGCTGCTGCCCTCTAGCTGTGACCGCAGGACTTACAAGTAACCAGGACATCGTGGATGATTTATGTGAAAATAAGCCCAGAGCCCGGCTTCTTCATAAGTGGGGGCTCTGTTGCCCAGCTTCTTCATAAGTGGGGGCTCTATTTCCCGGCTTCTTCATAAGTGGGGGCTCTATTGCCCGGCTTCTTCATAAGTGGGGGCTCTATTGCCCAGCTTCTTCATAAGTGGGGGCTCTATTTCCCGGCTTCTTAAGTGGGGGCTCTCCCCGCGGCCACTATTAAATGTCAGACATCTACTCTGCAATATGTTACGTCTGAATATGCGCTGCATTTAGAGGTTTGGAGATGAACAGTCAGATGAACATAGCATAAGTGCCATGATGGCAGAGAACTGATCGGCTGCGAGACGGATCAGAGCCGAGACATGACTGAAGGGGGCATTGCCATGGTGGTATATTGCTATGACGCTATAGTACTAAAGATGAGCAGCTCAGGTTTCCATCAAGAAGAGCTCCCATCTCAGAGTGATGGCATTTGACTAGTAGATGCCGTCACTATGACAGATGTGGGGTCCTCAGGGACCCTCACCTGTTACCCCAGCACTGCCATGTCCCCTTGCCTTGTACCGCAGAGCACTGGCGGCTGTATAGGAACCTGCAGTCCGGGTCACCTTTATTCACACCTCAGTATTTCTCGTGTGCAGTCACTGCTTTTTCACTGACAGAGCAAAAATGGAAGCGGACAAAAAAAACAATTACACTTTTAAAAAAATAGGATCCCGTACAAGGATGAAAAACATTCAGTTTTTTTTTTTTATTTCTGTATGTGGAAAAGAATCCGCTATGTGTGAATAAGGATTAAAACAATAGTGTGGTGGAGCAGGGTATGGCTGTGCAGAAAAAACTCAGAAGGGTAAAGCGTGCTAAAGCAGCCATGTGCCCCTATAGCTCTCAGGGTCGATGGGAGAGTCAGAGGTCAGACCCCCACAATCGTACATTAATGGGGGATCCTTTAAGTCCACGACTGGGCATCCCGCACCAAGGGGCCGCTCTGCACCAAGCATCTCAGTGTCACTGATATGTGCATGCTCCGGAATATAATGGAGGAATAGGGAGCAGTCAGCCTAATTGTGCCAGAGGTCTTAGCGAAAGTGTATGGAAACCAGAGGGTCTCCTGCAGCCCCACCATGGTTGGGAGGACCCTATGTTAACATGCTCTGACAATAGCTGATCAGGGGAATGAACTCCTGACACCAGTGACCCAGACGATCCGGGGCAAAACCTGTATACTTTATAAACCAATCTTTAATATACAGTAAACTTACAGACCTTTTTACACTGGTCATCAACGAGCGGTACGACCAGGACGATGATGTTATTGTGAAAGTTGAAGTGGGAAAGGGAGAGCATGAGCTCACACAGGCACATCACCGCCACCTCCGCCAGCCCTTTGTACGCCTTCAGCGACACCACTTCGCTCCTCTTGGTTTTCATTTGTTTCCAATCTGTGTGAGAAGAGACAGACTGAGACTTAGGGATCAGACAACAGTCTAGGAAAATATACCGTATATACTCGAGTATAAGCCGACCCGAGTATAAGCCGACCCCCCTAATTTTGCCACAAAAAACTGGGAAAACGTATTGACTCGAGTATAAGCCTAGGGTGGGAAATGCAGCAGCTACCGGTAAATGTCAAAAATAAAAATAGATACCAATAAAAGTAAAATTAATTGAGACATCAGCAAGTTAAGTGTTTTTGAATATCCATATTGAATCAGGAGCCCCATATAACGCTCCATACAGTTCATGATGGGCCCCATAAGATGCTCCATATTAAAATATGCCCCATATAATGCTGCACAAAGGTTAATAATGGCTCCATAAGATGCTCCATAGACACATTTGCCCCATACAATGCTGCATAAAGGTTGATGGCCCCATGAAATGCTCCATAGATTATGGCCCCATGAGATTGCTCCATAAATTATGGCCCTATAAGATGCTCAAAACATTATTCCCCATTAAGATGCTCCATACATTATGGCTCCATGAGATGTTCAGAACATTATGGCCCCATGAGATGCTCCACACATTATGACCCCATGAGATGCTCCATACATTATGGCCCCATGAGATGCTCCACACATTATGGCCCCATGAGATGCTCCATCATTATGGCTCCATGAGATGTTCAGAACATTATGGCCCCATGAGATGTTCAGAACATTATGGCCCCATGAGATGCTCCACACATTATGGCCCCATGGGATGCTCCATACATTATGGCTCCATGAAATGCTCCACACATTATGGCTCCATGAGATGTTCAGAACATTATGGCCCCATGAGATGTTCAGAACATTATGGCCCCATGAGATGTTCAGAACATTATGGCCCCATAAGATGCTCCACACATTATGGCCCCATGAGATGCTCCACACATTATGGCCCCATGAGATGCTCCACACATTATGGCCCCATGAGATGCTCCACACATTATGGCCCCATGAGATGCTCAATACATTGTGGCTCCATAAGATGCTCCACACATTTGCACCATTTGCTGTTGCTGCAATAGTCACCTTCCACGTTCCATCGCTGCTCTGTCTTCCATCCTCTGCACTGACTGCTCAGGCAGAGGGCGGCGCACACTAATCGCGTCACCGTGCCCTCTGACCAGAACAGTCACAGCCAGAGGACGGAAGACAGAGCAGCGCGCATCGGTGGAACGAGGAAGGTGACTATCGCGCAATGCTCACCTCCCCCGATATACTCACCTGCTCCCAGCGCGGTCCCCTGGCAGCGTCTCACTGTCAGATGGTCTCCGGGAGCCGGCGGCATCTTCCTGTGTTCAGCGGTCACGTACCGCTCATTATAGTAATGAATATGCGAGCATATTCATTACTGTAATGAGCGGTACCACATGACCGCTGAACACAGGAAGAGCTGCCCGGAGACCGTGGGACATGTAGGGACCGCGCCAGGAGCAGGTGAGTATGTGACAGCCGCCGCTCCCCCTCACCCGCCGACCCCACACCGACACTGACTCGAGTATAAGCCGAGAGGGTCACTTTCAGCCCATTTTTTTGGGCTGAAAATCTCGGCTTATACTCGAGTATATACGGTAATCAGGGATACCAGAGAGGGGCTTGTGGGCTTTCTTGGTCCTGCAGTGTAGCTGGGGGAAATTAAGGCGTCTGTCCTTGTGGGGTGCGCTTATATAGCACTGGGCGGCCCACCTGATCTAAGAGCATGGGTTTCACCAATAGGCTGTAAGCCAGACACTGTGCACCACACATTTGTGTGCTCAGCAGCCTTATGCAAGCATTATCCATGTATACCACCCCCTCCATCAATGGTAGGTGCGAGTTATTTCCCCACCATTGCCTCCACCATTATCATGCAGTGCTCTAGTATTGGGACCACCATTGCCTCCACCATTATCATGCAGTGCTCTAGTATTGGGACCACCATTGTTTCCACCATTATCACGCAGTGCTCTAGTATTGGGACCACCATTGCCTCCACCATTATCATGCAGTGCTCTAGTATTGAGACCACCATTGCTTCCACCATTATCACGCAGTGCTCTAGTATTGGGACCACCATTGCCTCCACCATTATCATGCAGTGCTCTAGTATTGGGACCACCATTGCCTCCACCATGATCACGAAGTGCTCTAGTATTGGTACCTGGTGTCGGTAAATATGGCTGCTTTTCTTTATGATGTTTATTGCATGCCCGATGCCTTATCCTATACCAATCACAAGTATAGACAATACAATGACCGGCAAAAGTGAAGATACAAAGACTGACAGGTCTTCTGGCTTTCATAGTCATAGAGGAAAGGCTGCATGGGCGCTGGGAATGTACAAACATCCTACTACATGAAAAGTCTGATTTTTTTTTTTCTATACTGTGATATTTTTACAGTATGGGACACTAGAGATGGGATGATTCAGGTCTTGCATATTTTTTCTTAGAAAAAAAATTAGATTTTCTTTGGATTTTTGATAACAGTTTCGGTGCATTGCTCACAACTCACAGCAGCAACTAAAGGGTTAAGAGAGCCAGAAATTGAGCACTGCCGCACAGTGTCAGCGACATGTTTTACAGCTGCCACCCATTGATGATGGCTTTAGCTCCTGAGGTTGTGTCTCCCCGTCGCTTACAACAGTGCAGGAAGTGGTTAGCTAAGGGCTATCCCATCACACCTTCCCCGATAACAGGCTTATGGGCACACAGACTGTATATGCCAGTCATGTGGAAGGTATGGCACTGTATGATAACGGCCAGAGGCACACGTTCAGCACGACAGGAGGTGCCCTGTGTATATACTGAATGTGGTGCCCTGTGTATATACTGAATGTGGTGTGAACAGAGCCCAAAAGATACACCAGGTATACACAGATTCTTATTGTCGGTCTTACATTACCTTTTACTGTTTGCTCCAGGTTCTCCAGATAGAACTTGTACTGACTGACCAGACCCTCTTCAAATTCTCGAAGCTTCTGAGTTTCTTTCTTTACCTGTTTAACAAAGGTAAAATAAAAGACGTGAAAAAAATAAATAAATAAAAATGAATATTAATAAACAGCAATTGGTGCCATAAAGTAAAACTAGTAGCAAGATGCTGTAAGGTTCATGAACCATTTAATACAGGAGACCAGTGCGGTGGTGCTAGCCGTGTGACCAAGACATCAAATGATCCTAGAAGAGCTTGAGCAGAAGCGGCAGAAGCCCGGGCATTACGACAGCTTTCTCCGCACTGTCTGCAGTCAGTGTGCTGAAGATTGGTGAAAAATGTGGATGAAAAATACTAAATGCTGGAGAACAAGCTGCAATCAGCAACTCTTGGCCTGGGAAGAAGAGGTGGTCTGGTCCTGTGACAGAACACACCGCGCCAGCATGAATCCATCTACAGCTGTGTATATTACATCCACAAAGATATCTGTATCTACTGTAACTACGAGTGCTCAAAACAATGATGGACTGCAAACTGACCAGCGTACTCCTACCGAACTGATTCATTAGGATAACTGCAGGGTCTTATGTCTTCAGAGGACAACATTGGACAAGGTCCAGCGAGCTTCAGATCAAAGGAGTCTACAAACTGTCTGCCAACACCCAGAGTCTGGGGGCATCAAGTCAATATGTGTATATAGTTGTATCAGCAAAAGCATTGTTTGCCCGACACACATCACCTACAGGAGTCTTTATGACCTCCCAACCATAGACCAGAATATAGAGCTAGTCCTCACGTTCTGCAGTTCATCAGTGGAAATTTTTTCCATTCATCAATACAAGCATTTGTGAAGTCAGACATTATTGTGGGGTGAGAGGGCCAGGGTCACAATCTCTGTGCTGAATCCTCCCGAAGGTGTTTTGATAGGGGTGAGGTCGGGTGTTTATCTACTGGACTGGGGCACAGTAATACTGGAACAGAGAGGGCCATCCCCAAAAATCCTGAAGCTGCAGTCATACAACATGTCTTTACGCTAAAGAAAATAGCTTTGCCTTCTCTGGCAACAAAGGGTCCTGTGCCAACCCCTGTAAAACTACCCAGTAGCATCATCCCTCCACCATCAAACTTCACACTTAGGACACTGCAGACAGGGCTCTTTTACATTACGCTCAGGCACCTGTTCAATGGCCTCTATCAGGGGAGAATACGAGAATTGGACGTATGCGCAGACGGGGCCATAGACTATAATAGTGCCAGCAGAGTGAATGTGCTCTCTGCTGTGCATCATTTTCAGACATATAAGCCTACTTGAGGCGGACACACCGACATAATAGACTGCGGCTAGGTGTCCGCCTCTGTTGAGGAGAGCCATAAGATCAAATACTTAATTAACCTCAACACATAAGGTAATTGAGGGAAGCAACCTATAACATGTATTGTTTAACCTTACATAAGTTTTCCTCAGACAAAGTAAGACACTTAAGATGGCTGCCATCTCCTCTACCAGAGCCATGTGCTCTGGTATCCAAGATGAACAATGAAGACACTGAAGATGGCCACCATTTCCTGTATCTGCATGCCGTGCGGTCTGGTATCCACAGTGACACCCACCTTGATGACCTCATGGATCCGCCCATGGACTTGCTCATGCCCAACCCACTAACCAATGGAATACATCCGATCACTCCCATTTTAGAGCTAACCGAGCCCCCTTACAGGAGATATATAACATTGTGTTTGACTAATAAACTCCCCTTCTTGGAGCTGAGCCACACATTGATCAAGGAGAGTTACAGCTGACTGTGTCTGGTGTATTTCTTTAGTGCACATGATCAATATCCATTAGGCCAGGAGTAGGCAACTAGAGAATTGAACATAATATTAATTGTTCAACCCTAATATTTGGCCGCCCAACCTGGGGCCAGCAGAGGAGAGCCCTGAACCCTGTAAAACCGGCGGGTGGAACGGCTGGATGCACTGAGTACCCCGAATCTGGAGACTGATCACCTCTTTAACAGAACACGGTAAGTCTGCTGATTTTTTATAATCTGTAGTCTTTACCTGTGTCCTTCGGGGTATCCTGTGCAGATTGCCTGACCGTGTCCGGTTTTCTTGGTATCTGGAAGACGGCAGAAAGGGTATCTCCGCTGCTGGTCATTTAATTGCAAGAACCGTCACATGTTTTAGTTGCCTACTGCCTGTTACATGTTGTGAAGAGGGGAGATGACTGATAGTGAAGAGAAGTATTGTGTAAGGACAGTCAAAGCAGGTTTCTAAGAAAGAAAAAAAAGCAAGTGTTTACAGAGGGCTAGAGGCAAGTGATAAAACAGGAAAAACGGGTTTTTACACTGGTAGTTAGGAGAAGCATTGTGTTTGGAACAGGACAGGTTTCTAGGAAGGAAAGCAAGTGTTTACAGAAAGAAAAGCATGTGGTAGGACGGGAAAAACAAGTTTGTTTTTTTTTAGGGAAGGAAAGCAAGCAAGTGTAGAAAAATAATTTTTGTCTGTGGTATACGGTTGTCGCCTGTGATAAGATTTTCAGTTCTGTACAAGAGAGACTAGGACCTGGAGTAATTGACTCGGCCTAGGGGGGCCCGGTAAATCTTGGAGCAATCGGCTCAGTTCGGGCATAATAAATTGTGTAGCGGCTCATTGAAACTTGGAGCAATTGGCTCAGTTTGGGCCAATTAAATTTATAGTTTTTCTTTTTTTGCCCCGTGACATCGAGTAATTGACTCTGCACGGGGACCGGTAAGTTAGGGAGCAATTTGACAAAGTAGGGAATAATTGGTTTGTAAAGTACGGAGCACGGAAGTCAGACAGGGACCACGTGACAAGAAGCAATAGGAACTGAGTACTGCAGACTCAGTTCCCTTTAGAATCTCAGGTTTGAGTCATCTCCCCCGTCTTATTGTTTGTTTGGTGTTTGTTATCTTGATAGATAGATATATATATATATATATACTGTATATCTATAGAAAGATGGAGAAATTAATGAAGTTCTGTCGTATAGGCACTAAGCCAAATTCAGATGGCAAGTTAGACTCATGCACATTAGTAGCGACTCGTGAAGGGAAGAGTCATATTAAGCAATGTAAAAAGCTTATGAAGTTGTGTGGAATGCCAGAAGGGGGAAGGTTGCAGCCCCTGGACTGGAAGCTTGTCTTGAAAGAAAGAAAAGGTATCCTAGAAGATAATGGATTGTTGTCTATTGCTAGGGCAGGAGAAAGAGTCTCTGAAAGTCTGTATATAAAAAAAAAAAAAAAAAATGGAAATTGGGTAGAAGAGAAAAGGAATAGAAAGAATAGAGTTTTGAGTTGTGTATTACAAAACCATTTTGTTAATGGCAAATGTGTTAAATGTGATAGCAGCCAAAATGGTGGCCCAGAGCCATGTGCTAAATGTAATGGCGGCCATTTTGTTGATGGCGAATGTGTTAAATGTAATAGCAGCCAAAATGGTGGCCCAGAGCCATGTGGTAAATGTAATGGCGGCCATCTTGTTGGTGGTAAATACAATTCTGACGGCAGCCATCTTGTTGGTGGTAAATATAATTCTGATGGCGGCCATCTTGTTGGTGGTAAATATAATTCTGATGGCGGCCATCTTGTTGGTGGTAAATATAATTCTGATGGCGGCCATCTTGTTGGTGGTAAATATAATTCTGATGGCGGCCATCTTGTTGGTGGTAAATATAATTCTGATGGCGGCCATCTTGTTGGTGGTAAATATAATTCTGATGGCGGCCATCTTGTTGGTGGTAAATATAATTCTGATGGCGGCCATCTTGTTGGTGGTAAATATAATTCTGATGGCGGCCATCTTGTTGGTGGTAAATATAATTCTGATGGCGGCCATCTTGTTGGTGGTAAATATAATTCTGATGGCGGCCATCTTGTTGGTGGTAAATATAATTCTGATGGCGGCCATCTTGTTGGTGGTAAATATAATTCTGATGGCGGCCATTTCATGGATGGCAAATGTAATTCTGACGGCGGCCATGTTGTGGATGGCGAATGTGCTGCTCCTGGTGGTGAACATCTCAGATTAAGGCTACACGCCACATCACCAAATCCTTGTTACCCAGTAATGACCACTAACGGCCAATACTATATTCCTTCGGGAAGTGAACAGGCTTTACCCATGTTTCCTGTCTCAGTTGTTTCCAATGGGGCACCAACCCTTTCCCCTATCACTCCTGTTGTGAATCCAGCAGTCCTCCCACCTGGATCGTCCCCAGCACCTACCCTTTCTACTATCACTTCCAATGCCAATTTAGCCGCACACCCACATGAGATGCTCCAAGCAGCGGCCTCTCCTCCCAATGCTTCCACAACAGCACTCTCACGCAGCTTACCTAACCCTATACCTGGTACCTCACAGGCTGTCTCGCAGCCAAGTGCACACCTGTATGGGACGGTGGCGACTGTATCAAGGGGGGGCTCAATGTGGGAGGGGGATACCAATAGCACAGGAAGCACAAAGGGGAGGGAATGTTGGCAACCTATTTTTTGAAAAAGAACTTCCTGAGGGACCCTTGTTAGTGGTGGGAAAGGGTGACATAACAACAATGGAGACAGACGCTATTGTTAATGCTGCCAATTCTCGGTTAGAGCACAATGGAGGTGTAGCTAGAGCTATAGTGGAAGCAGGAGGGGCGACTATTCAAGCTGACAGTCAAATCATTGTTGAGTCACATGGTCAGATAGCTGTTGGGGACATAGCGGTGACTAAAGCTGGCAATCTTCCATGTAGAATGATCATACATACTGTGACCCCTACTTATGACCCTATTCATCCAGACGTTAGTGCTCAACAACTTCATGCAGCAATAACTCGCATTAATGAGGACAGGACTGTTAAAGCTTTTAAGACTGCCTGCGTCACCTGGAGCCCACACCATGATACTGGAGCTGCCCAAATAGAGCCCCTCATTCCAGGACTGTTACCTCCTCCGGCTCCTCATACACAAGGGACTACATCTGCACTCCCGGTGCCATCTCTACTCCCGCCTCAGGTGCCACCGCCAACAGTGCCAATGCTCATGTCTGAGGAGCCCACCATCTATGTCAAGTTTACACCCCAGCAAGCTGCTACTCTGTTGAACCAAGTTCTAGATCCAGAAAAACAGCCGATGCCTTTCTACAGGAGCATGACGAGACATGGGACTCTGGTGTTGAGTTCTGCCAAGAACCTAAGACAAGGGCCTCGGATGAGTTGGCTGACCTATCGCTTATTATCGCCAAAGGTTTCCAGATGCCTCAAAGCTGATGCAGCCATTGTACGATGACCTCAAGACGTCAGCGTTTCCACTATGTACTAAATCCGTGGAAGCTTTCTACGCTCTCAAACAGGCCATACAGTCTGCACCAGCTCTTTGAATCCCAAATCCTGATATCATCTGAGGACATCCAGTTCTCTTAATGGCTCCACACGACATAATTGCTATTGTTGGAACCTAAACATCTGTTGGTGCAGCATCATAAGAGACTCCAATGTTCGCTCTTGGTTCCGGATAATGTCACTCTTGTCCGCTGCAGCATCTTCAAACTGTCCACGCTGCTTCCTCTTTCCAGGGGGGATGTGGATGATACTGATGCTCTCGGAGAAGATGCCTCTACACACTCAGAGGATCATGACTGTCTCAAACAAATGCAGGAAGAAGCAGCCTCCAAGAAAAACGTGTCTGAAGACCCACTCCCACATGCTGACCTGACGTTCTTCACTGATGGTTCCAGATTTGCAGATAAAACAGGAAGGTTCCATACGGGATATGCCGTGGTTACACATGACCTGATCATCTCAGCTGGATCGCTACCACCGCACATGTCTGCACAAGAAGCAGAACTTAAAGCTTGATGCTGGCTTGTCAGGAAGCGACGGAGAAGGTGGTCAACATCTACACGGATTCAAGATACGCTTTTGGAGTGGCTCATGACTTCGGCAGTATCTGGGCAGCCAGGGGATACCTAACGTCCAGTGGAACTCCTCTAAAACATGCTGCTACCATGCAAGAACTTGTGGTCACTCTGGATCTACCTTCAAAGGTTGCAGTGATCAAGATCAAAGCTCACGGGAGACTGGATTCTCCAGAAGCAAGGGGGAACTTCTTTGTTGACAAAACAGCAAAAACCTATGCTGTGGATCCATTTAGGAAAGAGAAAGCAGCGGTGTACGTGTCACAAGACACTGAAGAAGGGACTAAAGCCTCTCTTATGAGGATTATCCATATACATCAAGACATCAGATGATGAAAAGAAGTCATGGCAAGAAGGAGGAGCTAAAAAGGATGAAGATGGAGGCTGGAGGGTGAACACAAAGGTCTGTCTACCCCGTAATCTGTGCCCCTCAGTGACAGAATGGGCACACGGTATCACCCACAGAGGCAAGAATCGGATGAATGACCTGATTTGGAAGATTTATATGGCACTTGGGATCTCTACTGTCACCCAAAATTATTTCAAGTCCTGCCTTTTGTGTGCAGCATGCAATCCAGCACCACCTCAGAAAGTTACTCAGAAACATTTGGCTAAACCACTTTATCCCTTTCAGAGAATTCAGATTGACCACATTCGAATGCCAAAAGTAGGGAAGTACGAGTATGTACTGGTAGTGACTGACATGTTTTCAGGATGGCCCGAAGCCTATCCAGTAACAAACATGACTGCCAGAGTGACTGTTAAGAGACTGATGACTGAAGTAGTCTGCAGATATGGGGTCCCAGAGGTAATTGAGAGTGACCAAGTACCCGCATTCATTGCAGCACTGTCTAAGGAACTATGAACATTGGTTATTTGGGTTTACATACTCCATATCAACCCCAGAGCAGTGGGAAAGTAGGAAGACTGAATGGCACCTTCAAAAATAAAATACTGAAAGCCAGTCAGGAGGTCAGACTTCCTTGGACAGACATTTTGCCCGTTGCCTTATACTCAGTTATAAACACTCCAAGGGGTCCCACCAAACTCACACCATACGAGATTCTTTTTGGGGGGCCTCCAAGATTGGGTCAATATTTTCCACAACAGCTAGCCTTGGGAAGTGATACTCTTGTAAATTCTGTAATTGTTGTTAATTGTTGTTACTAAAGAACTGTCAGTAACACATGTACGAGTTTTATCATCCATTCCAGGTCCAGATTCCAGTGAAGGTACCCATACTTTCTAACCTGGTGACTACATGCTGGTAAAGAAGTTCATCAGAAAGACATCCCTGGAGTCGAGATTTAAGGGTCCCTACCAAGTGCTCCTGACTACTCCTACTTCGGTCAGGGTTGCTGAGCGCCTCTGGATCCATCTCTCACATTGTAAATTTGTTAGACAGTTAGGGACAGAGTAGGATCTGACCTGCTTGTCAAAGTCCAGCTACAAAGGGAGGTTTTCCACAAGGGAAAACTTGTCTCAAACTGGTGAAAACTCCAATTCCCCCCTCCCGGGCAAGACGGTCAGATCTAGGATGTGTACAACAGGGTTAGTCGCATGTGTATTTTACTCTAAGTAACCATGGAGATGGGAGATTGGAGAGTAATAGATCCAGCAGGTTGGGAAGTCCCGAGGACACTGGTAACACGCTTCGATATACCTCCTCAGTATACCCATAATTAGTCACACATTCTCTGGTGTCTATAGCATCCATATTGTCATGAAGCCTCTGATGTTATAATAACACTTAACATCGGTGGGTTAGGGAACCATGGTGGGATCAAGATAAAAGAAAAGGTTAATAAAGTATTTAGGGGGGACTGTTGAGGAGAGCCATAAGATCAAATACTTAATTAACCTCAACACATAAGGTAATTGAGGGAAGCAACCTATAACATGTATTGTTTAACCTTACATAAGTTTTCCTCAGACAAAGTAAGACACTTAAGATGGCTGCCATCTCCTCTACCAGAGCCATGTGCTCTGGTATCCAAGATGAACAATGAAGACACTGAAGATGGCCACCATTTCCTGTATCTGCATGCCGTGCGGTCTGGTATCCACAGTGACGCCCACCTTGATGACCTCATGGATCCGCCCATGGACTTGCTCATGCCCAACCCACTAACCAATGGAATACATCCGATCACTCCCATTTTAGAGCTAACCGAGCCCCCTTACAGGAGATATATAACATTGTGTTTGACTAATAAACTCCCCTTCTTGGAGCTGAGCCACACATTGATCAAGGAGAGTTACAGCTGACTGTGTCTGGTGTATTTCTTTAGTGCACATGATCAATATCCATTAGGCCAGGAGTAGGCAACTAGAGAATTGAACATAATATTAATTGTTCAACCCTAATACCTCCTGTAGGAGTACACGCCCAAAAATTGTGCACATCAGAGCAAGGCTGTGCAATCAGTAAGCCAAATCTCCGACCCCACAGCCCTGCCTCACTACTGAGCATGTGTATAAAGTGCAGCACAGATTCATCTCATCTACGCCCCCACAGCCCTGCCTCACTACTGAGCATGTACATAAAGTGCAGCACAGATTCATCTCCACTAAAAACCCAGATCCTTAGGTCAGGAATAGAACAGACATTTATAGGACATTTCATAACTTTCCCAAATTCTTATGAAAACATTTACAGCACTTCCTGCATTGTACTACTGTACCCAATATATTATATATTTTAGGAGTTGGTCCATTTTATACCGACTCCACTAAAATGGACACCGACTCCACAGCCCGGTGTTAGAACACCTTTGCTCTGTCAGCACAATTATAGTCTATGGCCTCGTCAGCACATAAGTCCAAATCCTATGTTGCGGGGGGTCCAGACGTAAGCCATGAACAGGTGCCTACTTTTCAATAATATCACTCACATTTGACTGCGAATATTTTTAATTAGTCATGAACTGACTTATTACACCAGTGACATCCTATTAAAGGGCCACACTAGTATCAAGGTGCTCTTTAGCATGCACCATTGTTTCACTGTTAGTAAAGGCAGATCGTAAGGAGATGGGCTGGATGTGATACATCTGTGGTAATGGGACTGAATGAGGAATGTCCAATACCTTTGTCCATACAGTTCATCTTCCATAGACAGATACAGGAATCTTTCTCTAAAAAGTCTTCATTAACTGAACATATTAGAAGATACAATATATCAACATTTATCTGCCTCTTCCCACAAGCACGGTAATCAGACAAGATTCCATCTCTGTAATGTAACAATCTGTCTTCACTGATCACACATTTTACTCAAATTTAGAAGATGATTGATCAGTCCAGGAGGAGACAGAAGCAGATTTCTCTTAAATAAAATATGGAGTTGCTGATTTTCATGTGTACTATTGATTTATGAAAAAATAAGTAAAATGCTGCTTACTCTAACTCTGATGAATAGGTCTGGTGGGGGTGGAGCGATATGGATTAAAGAGGACGAGTTCGGTTCTGTCTGTGTTAAATCTTAAGGAACGTGTTTAGATGTATTCATCAGCAAATCGGTTTTTGCTGATGAATACATGACAGATGGGTCAACAGATGGGTCAATGTCATTGTCTTATTCAGACCTCGATCGCAGCCATATGGAAAGAGTGGAAGGGAGCCGATGAAATGCCCACTGACAAGTTTCCATGTAGCTAAGATCAATCGATTTACTGATGAATTCAACAGCTAACTAAATTCTTTTTCATTGGAATTAGAAGCACCCGCAGTGGATTCTTTTCTATATTCTACAGGTTTTCCCTACCATGGAGCACCCAGTCGCTAGCCATTGAGTGCCTGCCATATTGCACAGAGTTTTAAGAAATGTGACAAGAATGAGGAGTCAGAGATGGCTGATAGACACTCCAATGATACTGGACAGCGGAGGGGACATCTGGGCCACAAAGGTGGACTTGAGAGCCACAGCATAGAAGTGGTAATGAAAGCCAGGGGCTTCTATGAGCTGTACCAGTTATAGATGGAAAAGAACAGGGGGTCCAGGACAGCCTGGAGGGACCACAACAAAAAGGAGAGCAAATAGTGTGTAATTGAGATACACTAAATGCTCCGTTGGTGAGCTATGAAGAGAGCCAGGAGAAGGCCAAACAGGAGGGGGTTGTCAGACCAATATTGTGCCATCAAATCTTATAAAATACCATTTAAAAAGGAATAATGCATAAAACAAACCCTTACATGTAACCAAAACGTACGCCGGGTTGTCTGGTATGCTCCACGTCCTCTTTACATGTAGTTCTTCTACTCCAGAATATATTTGTATTAATATTCGGTGTGAGTTGGGGGTTATCGGACCTTCCTTTGAGAGTCACTGTTTTTCTAGCTCCCTTATATGTATGGGTAATACCTTTATGAATGATGTGTACTACATACCCTTATCCCTCATAAAAATATTATGGTGTCTACATGTATTTGCTGCCATAAATGTGTAGTTCATGGGAGTGGTGCCACCTTGTGGTCTCCCACTTTTTATACTTGTCCTTTTGTATGTGTTTTTAATTCTATGTATTTGACATAATAGAACTGTAATTATTGTTTATCATATTACATTGTGGTTCTGGAGTACATATGTCTCTTTCTACGAGTCTACCTTGGTATGTACTGAGCCAGTTATGACGTCCATGCAGAAATGTATTCTAACAGATTTTGGGTATACTACTGGAAATGTATGGTGTTGTGCCAGTGGACATTCTCATTTATGTTTGTTTTATTTTATGTGAGTTGCAATATTGAATCACAGAAATGTTCTGATACAAAGTTCCATGTAATCATGCAGCCAAGCCCATTGTAGCTCCACGATTAAGTTGATGCATCACTTACTGGCACTTGACTACATTTAGAAATGTAGTATAGTTTTCCTGAATGCTGAGCTGTGTATAACCCTATCCCCACCACTGATTGGCAGCTTTCTGCCTATGCAGAGTGTACAGAATGCTACCAATCTGGGGCAGGGTTACGCAGAATATGGAGGACTACATGGCAGCAGGTTTACTAGTCCTCTTAATAATATAACTATTAAATCAGCAGGAGATTAATCAACCTACTGCAAGCTGCCCAGTGATACACTGCTGGAGTCCGGTTCTCTGCCCCTATTTTTTGTTGCTTTTAGATTAGGAGGCCAAAATCTGGTGACATATTCAATTTATATTTAAAATGGTTTTGCGGTTTTATCTGTAGACCCTGATTTGTACTGTGCAACTGAAAAGGTAGAGCTAATACACAAGTTAATTCACCAACATTGTCACCAATAAATCTACATGGGTTTCAGGCCATGCTGCTCATTCTCAGATCAGTAGCTTGCTTTTTAAATAGTGAAATTGTGCCAAATTCAAGGTGGAAATTCTCTACACATGAATCAAAGCAGCAATAGCAATTCTGCTGGCACAGACGGCTCCTCTCTTTAGGTGTCAATTATAAAAATGTTATGTCTCACCCTGGCATTCTTTTCTTCTTCTGTCAGAGGGCGAATCTTGTAGGAAGGGGCAATGTCCTTAAATATTTCCATTAATGAAATCAGCACAAGCTTCCGAACCGTTACTGCCACGGTGGAGTCCTGCTCCATCAACATGGCACGCAGCTCCTTCAGCTTTTTTATCTATTGGGGTAAATAAGAATATCCGTTAGTCCTGAGTAATCTTTATCATGAGGATTTATCAATCAAATTTCTTCATCAGTGTTTTTAGCTGTCAGTATTACTGAAACAGAGCTGTAATCGAGATCGAGCAATATGAATGATTGCCCAATTAGTTGGACCATTTTATAGACCTGACTTAGGTCTACTTCCAGAGGAATGTATAATTCTCTGCTTTCTGTCCAAAATTAAATCCCCCCCAAAAATGAAAAAGTTTGAGCTAATATGCTTCCTCCATTAAAAATATAAACCACGCACGCTGTTCTCAGGATCTGCCAGTATAGCAGAGGCCAGGGCTGCAATGTGAACTTTCTTTTCTTCCAGCGTGGCTCTCCTGTGCTCGATCAGTTCCTCTGTGCTCCGTACAGGAACGGGCTCTGCAGACACAACTGAGAAGAGAGATGGATCCACCATCAGCAAATGTGACAAACTATACCCGGGTGTGTAAACAGACTATAACAGATTCTACAGCCACAATATGAAGGAGCCATTATTTAATACAGCAGCAGCAAGTAGATCTCGTTTTTCTGACCAGCCACAATTGTATGATCCTCCCTGTGTTAGCTTCCATATAATAAAAGGTACGCTGCTGCAATTTGCCTTAAAGGCAAATTGCATGAGAGGCAGTCATGCATGGATAGCCTGTGTGTTGGGTTCTCCATGCATGTGCTGCAACTGTCACACAGCCATGACACATGCAGCTGCGGCACCAATAAGCTGATCAGCAGGAGCGATCCGGGAAGCCAAGTTCTCTCTGCGGCTTATTCGATAAGTGCTATAGCTTGCCGAATAAGAGGGAACCCGTGCAAATTCGCTCAACTCTAATCATAAGGACAAAAATGTTGTTTTTTATATACATATATAAATATTATATACACACGTATATAAAAACACACAATCACATCTCACAGTATAGAAGTGTTTTTTTTTTTTTGCATTGGGCCCATATGTTAAATGTATAGGACAGTAAAAGTGCCAGAAATAACACAAAGCCCAACCTGTCTGGAAGGAAAACTGCTGAGATGGCTTAAGGTACCTTCACACGAAGCGACGCTGCAGCGATAGCGACAACGATGTCGATCGCTGCAGCGTCGCTGTTTGGTCGCTGGAGAGCTGTCACACAGACCGCTCTCCAGCGATCAACTATGCCGAGGTCCCCTGGTAACCAGGGTAAACATCGGGTAACTAAGCGCAGGGCCGCGCTTAGTAACCCGATGTTTACCCTGGTTACCAGCGTAAAATCTAAAAAAAACAAACAGCACATACTTACATTCACGTCCCCCTGCGTCCACTTCCTGACTGACTGAGCGCCGTACAGTGAGAGCAGAGCGGTGACGTCACCGCTGTGCTGCTTTCACTTTCACTTTGCGGCGCTGAGTCAGAGGAGGAAGCAGACTGCAGGGGACGCAATGTGAGTATGTGCTGTTTGTTTTTTTTACATTTTACGCTAGTAACCAGGGTAAACATCGGGTAACTAAGCGCGGCCCTGCGCTTAGTAACCCGATGTTTACCCTGGTTACCAGTGTAAAATATCGCTGGTATCGTTGCTTTTGCTTTCAAACACAACGATACACAGCGATCGGACGACCAAATAAAGTTCTGGACTTTATTCAGCGACCAGCGACATCACAGCAGGATCCTGATCGCTGCTGCGTGTCAAACGAAACGATATCGCTAGCGAGGACGCTGCAACGTCACGGATTGCTAGCGATATCGTTATAATGTCGTTTCGTGTGAAGGTACCTTTAGGACACATCTGTTCAATGGTAATACATTTAGTAAGATAAGACCCAGTCTCGGGGAATATCCAGGGAGGATTTTCCTTGGGAAATAGTTACCAGACATCTCTATGAACCTTTATTCTACCAGCCGTGACTCTTTCTTATAATAATAGAACTGAGCGCTCAGGAGTTACCTTCAGGCTCTTCGGCCTCCATCTCCTCGTCCTCATCCTCAACAGAGACAACTGCAGGAGACAGACAGGCTGTTATACAAGGTCAGACTTAGCACGTTAGGATACAGCCCCTCAGCAATGCTGGTGAGCAATAATGCAACTACAATCTCAATGTTCCTATAAGGGAGAGAGTCATGTAACCTGTATCATAAAAAAAGCTAAAAAGCTCGGCAAGTCCCCCCCCTTATGTAAGGAAACACAAGACGTGATACGCACTGGGTGAGCCGCTATTATACTGCCCCTTGTGAGACGCCGTAGAGATCCAGCCTAAACTAACCCTTCCTACGTCACTATAGAAAAATGCAGTTACCTGGCTTCTCCATACTCTGGGGAATGATTCCACTTTTATCTTTGATGGGCAGAAGATGAATAACTTCTTTCTCAGGTTCAATCTTCATGCGTCTGGGAGTCTTCTCATACTTATCAATCACACTGTCCCATTTTCGTTTTGCGGCATGAACTGGTTCGCTAATAATAATAATAAGAGATAGTCAAAAATTCTCTGCATCCTGTTAGTTACACAAGTGTAAAGGTTTTGTTATATGGGCTGATGACTGTCTGCACGAACATTCTGCCTGTGTTCACACGCAGCAGTCACGCTTCGACTTTAATCCACATTAGCCCTGTGACACTAAGGCAGCTCCACTGTGTTCCTGCATACTCACCTAATCCTGGGAACATCCAACACGTTTACAAATATGTGTGACTGCAGAGGCATGTCGCAGGTCACAAAGCCTCTCCATAAAAGATCATTACATCCAACATTGCAAGCAATAAGATACAGGATTGTGCATGGAAACAGTGGGAAGACCGCAGAGGCACAGGGATGCTGTGGTCTTATATATCAACACTTAAAAATGCACATGATTAAATACAGTTTCTTAGGTTAACAAATGCAGAGTTATTTGAAAAAAAAAAAATTGAATGGTCCATGTGGCATACAATTTTTTTTTTTGCACCCATAGAGTCTCATCCAAACTAGAGAAAAAGACTATGCTTCGCTCCATCGGCCTCAAGGACACCGTTCTCTCCTGGTTCTCCTCCTATCTCTCTGACCGATCCTTCACTGTATGTTTTGCTGGTTCCTCCTCCTCTCACCTTCCCCTTACTGTTGGGGTTCCTCAAGGATCAGTCCTAGGCCCCCTCCTCTTCTCTTTGTATACTGCCCCTTTTGGACAAACAATCAGTAGATTTGGGTTCCAGTACCATCTCTATGCTGATGACACTTCTCCTGAAATCACGCCTGCCTTTTTGGAAAACACCAGTGATTGTCTTACCACTGTCTCTAACATCTGAAACTGAACCTGTCAAAAACTGAACTCTTCGTGTTTTCTCCGTCTACTAACCTACCTTTACCAGACATTGCCATTTCCATGTGTGGGTCCACCATTACTCCCAAGCAACAAGCCCGCTGCCATGGGGGTCATACTTGATTCCGAGCTTTCATTCATCCTCCACATCCGATCACTGGCTCGCTCTTCTTATCTGCATCTCAAAAACATTTCTAGAATTCGCCCTTTTCTTACTTTCGACTCTGCAAAAACTCTTACTGTTTTACTCATTCATTCTCGTCTGGACTACTGTAACTCTCTACTAATCGGCCTCCCTCTTACCAAACTCTCCCCGCTCCAATCTGTCCTGAATGCTGCTGCCAGGATCATATTTCTCACCAACCGTTACACCAATGCCTCTACCTTGTGCCAGTCATTACACTGGTTACCCATCCACTCCAGAATTCAGTACAAAACTATTACCCTCATCCACAAAGCACTGCATGGCTCAGCACCACCCTACATCTCCTCCCTGGTCTCAGTCTACCACCCTACCCGTGCCCTCCGCTCCGCTAATGACCTCAGGTTAGCATCCTCAATAATCAAAACCTCCCATCCCCGTCTCCAAGACGTCACGTGCTTCGCCAATTCTTTGGAATGCACTACCCAGGTTAATACGATTAATCCCCAATCCACACAGTTTTAAGCGTGCCCTAAAAACTCATTTGTTCAGACTGGCCTACCGCCTCAATGCATTAACCTAACTATCCCTGTGTGGCCCATTCAAAAAACAAACCATAATCAGGTTCCTCACATCATGTTCTCGCACGCTTTATGCAGTTAATAGCCCTCTGTATCTGTACTGTTACATATTTACGGTATGTGCACACGATGCAGATTTAGTGCAGAATTTGTGCAGAACTGCACTGTGATTTACAGTACAATGTAAATCAATGTGAAAAAAAAAAAGCTGTGCACATGGTGCAGAAAAATCTGCGCAGAAACGCTGCAGATTTCAAAGAAGAGCATGTCACTTCTTTTGTGCGTTTCTGCAGCATTTCTGCACCCCTCCATTAATAGAAATCTGCAGTGGTAAAATCTGCACAAAAAACGCACTAAAAAATGCACCTGCGGATTCTGCCAGGAGATGCAGATTTAGTGCAGAAAATTCTGCACATTTCCTACGTGTGCACAAAGCCTTAGGCTGTTAACTGGTTCATGCAGCTTTACATGAACACCCGAGCCTTACACTATGGCTGGTCCGAATAACTAAAGCAATTGTTACCATCCACCTCTCGTGTCTCCCCTTTTCCTCATAGTTTGTAAGCTTGCGAGCAGGGCCCTCATTCCTCTTGGTATCCGTTTTGAACAGTGATTTCTGTTATGCTGTAATGTCTATTGTCTGTACAAGTCCCCTCTATAAGGTAAAGCACTGCGGAATATGATGGCACTATATAAATATTATATACAAATTATTATTAAATTATTATTATTAGGACATGTTGATTTTTTTTTTCCCTGTGCGAAAAAACTCATCTTAACAACCTTACTGAATAACATTGGTCCGTGGTGCACTGTCATATTTTCACTTGGACAGCAAACGTGCATGTATTAAAAGGGAACCTGTCACCAGGTTTGGCCGATACGAGTTACGGCCACCACCTTCCAGGGCTTATAGACAGCATTCTATATTGCTGTAGATAAGCCCCGATCCAACCTGCAAGAGAAGAAAAATAACTTTCATTATACTCACCTGCGGGGCGGTCCGGTCCGATGGGTGTCGCTTGTCTTGGTCCGGCGCCTCCCTTCTTCTTGCGATGCCGCTCTTCTGCTTGCTTCATGTGGATGACGCGTCCCTGCGTTATTCACATGGGCTCTACAGCATCGCGCTCCAATGCGTGTTTCGCGTGGGCCTCGTGTGTCGCATGTCTGGGTCCAGCACCTCCCATCTTCTTGCGATGCCGCCCTCTTGCTTGCTTCATGGCTCCCTGGCATAGTGCTCCTTTGCAGGCGTACTTATCTTCCCTGTTGAGGGCAGAGCAAGACCTGCAGTGCACACGTGCTGGTAAAAGTCAGAGAGGCCCAGCGCCTGCGCACTGCAGGAATTTGCTCAGCCCTCAACAGGGAAGATAAGTACGCCTGCGCAGGAGCACAATGCCGGGGAGCCTGTTAACAGGAGGGCGGCATCACAAGAAGATGGGAGGCGCCAGACCAGGACCTGTGACACCCATGTGACCAGACAGCCGCCAGATGAGTATAATAAAAGTTATTTTTCTTCTCTTGCAGGTCGGATCGGGGGCAGATATACAGCATTATAGAGTGCTGTAGATAAGCCCTGAAAGCCGGAGGTCGTAGCTCGTATTGTGAAGGAACAAATTATGAAAGGTTCTCCATTTTGTGCTAGATTCTCCATTTTGTGTTTTTGACTCCATTTTCTTGTTGCTTAAAGATAAATTCTGTTATTTAATTAGGTAAAAGGTTACAGCTGCCATGAATTGACTTTATCTTGTTGTTCACAACCCTGGTATGCAACTAGGCTATGGTTCATAATTGGTATAAAGACCTTGAGTCTTCTGACTCAAGCCAGATAATAGATTCGGGGGTGTATCACTATACAAGACTGAGGCATCTGTTAGAAAAACACATACTAAGCCAAAAAGACATGACCATATCTGTAGTTTCCATTTTTCCTGTATCCTCATGGGTTAAGTTTTTCCTGCATTCTTACAGGTTAAGAACTGTGAGCGTGTTCTTATGCTGATTGGTTGAAGTATAATTTCTATGACAATGAAAACTCATACACAAAATAAACGGGGGCCAGATATCTGCTCGATCCCCCATACAGAGACACATGTCTCCGTCTGGTCATTTTCAGTTGCCGGCAACGCCCTGTAGATTAATTTGGAAATCACTGAGTTAACCGTGAAGGATCAATTTAGATCCTCCCTCAACAGTATCAGCCAAACCTGGTGACAGGTTCCCTTTAAGCTCATGTGAACAAGCCCTAGAGACACACAGTGACATGAATGGAGGCTAAGCTTTCCTGAAGCATCACATCCCCCAGTATCAGCAATGTCCTAATTTTCTCCACTGATGGGAATTGTTCCCTTTACTTGCAGGTGTGATTCCAGTTTGTATTTACATCACAGACTTTCCCAAGTGATCGGGCACCCATATGCTTTATATTAAAACCGAACCTTCAACACTCATATCTGTGAAATGTATTCCACCATATTAAGAACAAGAGTGAGAGAAATGCGTCTCCAGTCACAGAATGACCTTTGGCTTTAGTAGAACCGTGGGCAGAGATTGATAAATGTGGCACTCATAGCACTTACTGGAGAGCAATAGCACCTAAATAACATATCATGAAATCATGGTTGTTCAAGCTGCTAGAGTCCCCCAAAAATAGTACCCCAAAAAAGGCATTCACCCCAATACAGCTGCCTGGGTCACATCAAAGCATTGTAATAGCAGTCAGCGCAGTCGGTGCTCATCAGAGATACGACTAGAGCGGTATAGTGTCAGGTCCATAGATAAAAACCCAACGCATCACTTGTATTGTGAGTGTAGAGAAGTACGTGGCTATCAGGTGTGTTCTTACTACATGGGATAGTAACGCAGCAGTTTGCTTTCCCTGCAGCTTCACTCCCATGTTATCTGCGGCTAGCCGCTACCTCTTACACAAGTGACGGCTCTACATTGCAGGAAATGTTTCATCTCAAGTATATGAGAATCATTTTAAAACAAGACATTGTCATATCTCTGAAGTCAGAATATTGGGTGGACTTTTTATATTATGTCCTGTGGGAACAGGTTACATTCAGACTCACAATGAGCATATCACCGTCCTCCTACTACTCTGGAAGCACCATACCTGGCTGAGAGATCCCTGGTTAGAAAGGATGCCCTTTGAGCCATTTCTCGCATTAGCTGTAGGTCATCTTCATCTATCATGTCCAAGGGAAGAGATTCTTCATCCAATTCCTCCTCTTCATTAACTTCAGGAAAAAAAAAAAATTAATAGACATTTCACCATTTCCCCTAAAGCTTAAAGTGTTTATACCAAGATCTGAAATTATGCGCTATCGGCCGTCTCCATCACTGCCAGTGAGAATGAATGTATCAGTGGTGTTGGACCTCTGCTCCATACAGAAGGGGTTCTTTACAGCTCCAACCTTGGGGTCACTGGGAAAGACAGTGGATGGGACCCCGAGATCAGGAAGTCATCCGATAACGTGAAATCTTGGTGCAAATCCTTTAATATAACAGATACTAAAGCGGTTCCCCACACTGAGGAACCTTAGATGATAATAGGTCAAATGCTCACTGGGCCGACAGCGAACTCTCCCGACTACCCATATACATGAGCACTCAGCCTGCCAACGTGCACGGTAAGAAGGCGGCTTTCTCCAGACCTTCCTCCAACTACCAGAAAGCAGAGAAAATGCTGCAAGGAGCATTTAATGCACCAGTCTTCAATAAAAAGCTCCCTAGTAGTAAGGTGTGCCCCATATCTAGAGAGGCGCACACCTCATAATAAATTTAGTGCACCTTTGGGCTTTTCGAAATGACTGTATGCCAACTATGAGCTGGCATAGATCGCTGATCTAATTTTCGGCAATCTGGGGTGCAGTGGTTGGTTCCTTCCTTCTACTAAGCCCCACATATTCTTTAGAATAGTGACAAAGTTGGAGCAAAAATTTAGAAAAAGATACTATTTTTTTCCAGAAACACAGCTTTCATAAAAACGTGACAATGTTTGTTTTACGCACAGGAATTGATAAATGTCCCTGCTATATGAATACATGACTGGTCACCATCCCGCTATTACCTTGCGGCTTCTTCTTAACCTCATCGAGGGGCTTCGGTGCTTTGGATCCAACATCTCGCACAGCTTGGCGGAGCTGCTTCTGCTCTTTCCTGCGCTTCTTCGCTGAACTCTCCTGCTTAAATTGCTTATTCTTTAGCTTGTTGTTGAGTTTTACCTTGCTGGTCTTCAGGAGCTTGCGAAAGCTTGGAGCTTGCTTACGATTTCTTCTCTAGAAACAAGAGGACAAATCACAAGAGTAATTAAGGGAGTTTGACTAATCTATAGCTGAAAATATCATGAACTCTCTCACCTGCAGTCGAGTAATGGCTTTTATTGCATTGAATCATCCAAATGTTCTGCTGGTATGGAAAGGACTGATGCCAATGTAGGCGGCCACAGACCGCTGAGCCCAGTGATTGACTGCAGCCGTCATCATCACTTCAGCCATGCAAAACTAACAGAATAGTAGTCCAGCCGCACCCTTATTAATGAGATTTGAAAAATAACATCTCTATGGATATCAGGGTGCACGTCCTTACCAGGGGATCCATCCCGGTGTCCAAGTCCAAATCAAATATAAAAGAGGGACAGCACCACAGCAGTTGTGAAAAAGAAAAACCACGTTTTATTCCACCTCCTGCAACGTTTCGGTCCGCAGACCTTTATCAAGCATGATACAAAAACACTCCAGCCACCATTATATATCATTAGTCCCACCCCATCAATTGACTCGCAGCCAATAGGACGGTTCAGTACAATCAGAAAAAACAAATCACAATAGAAATATATAAATACAGTTAAAAATCACACCCCATACATAGCCCACCATATATAATCACCACCCGCAGGGTTATAGCCTCCCTGATCGTTCCTTTTATGCAAACTATCCCCAGAAAAGCCAAATACACATTCTCCACGTCCTGTTTGTATATAACGGCGATCGCACCAATCCATGCGGTGCATCAGCCCCTGTCATGGTAACGGGGCGTGTCCATAACGGCGCTGGTCCAATCGCGTCCACAAGATTCCCACATGACAAATAGACGTCACATATCCAGCATGCACTGCTCGGCCCCATACTGATCCGCTGGTAAGTTCTCCCAAACAGTCGCTGCTCAATGCGCATGTCCGTAACATCATCTTCCCCTCGCTTCTCTATGCGCAAGTCACATTCCAAGGTTCCTGCACCCTTCATACGCTGGAAAACACGGCGCAACGGCGCATGTCACATGGAAATCTCCTCGGACAACATCTCAAGATCCCGGGTGTGTACAATAATCGATCTAACTGACAATCGAGGAACTTCACAGCATTTCATAATCTCAGGTCCACACGCAGGGATGCAAAGCTCAACCATGTCAGATGGACCTGAAATGAGAAATCACACATACAGGGAGAAACCAACATCTATATACAGAGATCTGTGCAATAAACGGAGACTCACTTAAATAGGGATATATGCTACCATAGAACCATAATGCATAAATATATTCAAATAGAGATGCACATACATATATTTTGGTTGCCATAACCCTCATATGATGTTATTATCTCCATATAAAATCATCCATGGGAAGTTAATTGCACAATGTATCCAAAGGGGGTAATTCAATAATAAGGGGGCTATTCTGATGAGTACCATAAAACACTATATAACAGAGGTTAAAAACAAAAACAAAAGCAGGAGGATACAAAGAACACCATTTTATCCATTACCACAGCTGATGAGTTGGGCCATATTAATTCCGGAATGGAAGAGAAATTGGCCAAATTTAGAACTGGATTGGAAGATACCAAAAGATCCAAATGGCATAGAGATTTAGAGGACTACAGCAGTGGCAGGATTTATGGTTGGCAATTTAGGAACTCTGCATCAAATAAGCCAACATCGGGACATGGGCGCCCCAGGGGTGTTCCTAAAAAAATGAGGAGACCTCATAGAGGGTCCAATGTGCAGGCAGCCTTTGGTTTCACAGGTGGAGAATCGGACTCTACAGACGAAGGAGGAGTGGTGAATTCAACCCATTTTTTATCCAAAGAACCGATGACTGCCCAAGGAGACGGAGGGGCCACAGGGGTGGTAGGAAACACAGAAAGAGAGAAACAAGGTCTGGTGACGAGATCCAAAGGGAAGAAGAGATAAATGAGAGATCTTCCCTGGTGGTAAATATTTCCTCACTAACCCTTTCTGATTTGCAGGTCAGAGTGCTTTCTAAGGGGCTTTCGTTTTGTCCCTCAAGTAATGCGAATTGGTTTAATATTGACAATGATTTGTATCTGTTCTTTAGACGGTTGAAATTGGCGGCATTTTTTTCAGGAAAAGAGAGGGTGGTGACATCAGATCCCCGGATACATCTTTCCCTTGATAAGTTGGGTCTCTTCAACAAAAGTGATTTTGTGCCTCCGGTTCAGGATCCTGTTGTGGAGACCTTTTGTAAATTGGTAAAGGCTGATGTAGCCAGACTTAAACATGAGGGTGGTGGTAATGGTAATGGTAGTCCAAATTTGACATATGCAGAACGTAGGGAGATTGATGTCCTGAAGAACAACAAATCCATCACCATCAAGGCAGCCGACAAGGGCGGAGCCTTGGTGGTGATGGATACCACATATTATGTGGAGGAGATTAAATCACAACTCTCTGACATGGAGGTCTATGAGAGGCTCCAGGTGAACCCAGCCCAGAGATTTAAATTGGAATTGGATTTGATAATTGAGGATGCACTTAACAGTGGCTTAATTGACGATAAACTGGCTAAATATCTCAAGGTGGAACATCCAGTGGTTCCTGTCCTGTACACCCTGCCTAAGATTCATAAGGACCTACAGAGACCCCCGGGCCGTCCGATAGTGTCGGGTAGGGGGTCTCTTTGTAATAAAGTAGCAACATTTTTAGATCACTTGTTGAGAAAATTTGCGATTGCAGCACCATCCTATGTTAAGGATACAAGTGATTTTATTAGGTCCTTGCAGGGTGTGCGGGTCAGTGAGACCACGTGGTTAGTGTCATTTGATGTGACATCATTGTACACATCCATTGAACATACAAGGGGACTATCTGCCGTCGGTGTGGCGCTGGCCGGCTCCGACATGGCTCCTGACTGTGCACGGTTCGCCCTGACGCTGTTGGAGTTCATCCTGGGGAGGAATTTTTTCCTCTTCGGTGATGAATTTTTCCTTCAGCGCCGCGGGACAGCCATGGGGTCCAATGTGGCCCCTACTTATGCAAACATCTATATGGCTGTCCTGGAGGGCGAACATGTGTACAAGTCACAGTTTTGGAGCCATGTGAGGGGCTGGCGGCGCTACATCGACGACATTTTTCTAATTTGGGATGGAGGATATGACGAGCTTGTGCGTTTCCATTCCTATTTGAATAATATCTATCCTGGGCTGGGTTTCACCACGGAGAGCTCTCAGACAATGATACAATTTCTTGATACGAGTGTCTACAAGCATGAAGGGCTGTTACATACTACTGACCTGTTTGTTAAACAGACCGATAGAAATAATCTTTTATATTTCACAAGTGAACACCCACGTAGAATGGTGGTCTTTGCCATGGAGTCAACTCCTGAGGGTCAGGAGAATCGTCTCTGATGAGTCCAGGATAGACACTAGACTTAATGAAATGTGTCAAAAATTCCTAATGAGAGGATATCCACGGAGAGATCTGGACAAATTCAAAATAAAAACATTGAGTAAAAATAGGGATGAGCTCCTGACCCCCAGGGTGGCCCCAGATTTGGCAAGGAGGATTCCATTCGTTACAACTTTTAACAATCAAAGTGGACGGATCTCAGAGATTATTCGGAGGCACTGGTCGGTATTAAGTAGGGGACATGGGAATGTCAGTGAGTTTCAATCTCCTCCATTATTTTCATATAAGAGTAATAGGAGTTTGAAAGATAAGTTGGTGGTCTCTGATGTGGGCAGTTCAAGGAGAGACCTACAGACTACTTTGAGCCGTCCGAGCATGGGTAATTTTCCATGCCTCGGCTGTGCAAGTTGCAATAATCTCCTGAAGGGGGCGGTTTTTCACCACCCCCATACTGGAAAGAAATATGCTATACGTAAACGGTATATTTGCACAAGTAGTTTTGTGGTCTATGTCTTGAGCTGCCCGTGTGGTCTCTACTATGTAGGGGAGACCACGATGGAAGTCAAAGCGAGAATTTCTAAGCATAAAAGCACGATAAGAAAAAAACTTATTGACCTCCCAGTACCCCGACATTTCCATGATTTGGGACATTCGATTAATCAACTTAGATATCGTGTCATTGACGATGTACCAATACTTAGACGTGGGAGGGGATCGGATTTCTTTGCTTAAAAGGAAAGAGTTGAAGTGGATATATGAGTTGGATACACTCTCCCCTAGGGGTTTAAATATCGATTACCCACAGGGTTGTCTTCTATAAACGCTCTATTGTTCCATTGCAGTCTCTTCGTCGGTGTAATTTTGTTTTTAACCTCTGTTATATAGTGTTTTATGGTACTCATCAGAATAGCCCCCTTATTATGGAATTACCCCCTTTGGATACATTGTGCAATTAACTTCCCATGGATGATTTTATATGGAGATAATAACATCATATGAGGGTTATGGCAACCAAAATATATGTATGTGCATCTCTATTTGAATATATTTATGCATTATGGTTCTATGGTAGCATATATCCCTATTTAAGTGAGTCTCCGTTTATTGCACAGATCTCTGTATATAGATGTTGGTTTCTCCCTGTATGTGTGATTTCTCATTTCAGGTCCATCTGACATGGTTGAGCTTTGCATCCCTGCGTGTGGACCTGAGATGATGAAATGCTGTGAAGTTCCTCGATTGTCAGTTAGATCGATTATTGCACACACCCGGGATCTTGAGATGTTGTCCGAGGAGATTTCCATGTGACATGCGCCGTTGCGCCGTGTTTTCCAGCGTATGAAGGGTGCAGGAACCTTGGAATGTGACTTGCGCATAGAGAAGCGAGGGGAAGATGATGTTACGGACATGCGCATTGAGCAGCGACTGTTTGGGAGAACTTACCAGCGGATCAGTATGGGGCCGAGCAGTGCATGCTGGATATGTGACGTCTATTTGTCATGTGGGAATCTTGTGGACGCGATTGGACCAGCGCCGTTATGGACACGCCCCGTTACCATGACAGGGGCTGATGCACCGCATGGATTGGTGCGATCGCCGTTATATACAAACAGGACGTGGAGAATGTGTATTTGGCTTTTCTGGGGATAGTTTGCATAAAAGGAACGATCAGGGAGGATATAACCCTGCGGGTGGTGATTATATATGGTGGGCTATGTATGGGGTGTGATTTTTAACTGTATTTATATATTTCTATTGTGATTTGTTTTTTTCTGATTGTACTGAACCGTCCTATTGGCTGCGAGTCAATTGATGGGGTGGGACTAATGATATATAATGGTGGCTGGAGTGTTTTTGTATCATGCTTGATAAAGGTCTGCAGACCGAAACGTTGCAGGAGGTGGAATAAAACGTGGTTTTTCTTTTTCACAACTGCTGTGGTGCTGTCCCTCTTTTATATTTGACATCACTTCAGCCATATCAACAAAGATCAAGGGCAGTAGAGAGCGCCATGGTGTGCAGACTACGACCGCTCTCCAGAGGCAAAAGCAATCGGCCTACTGGTGACTGGCATTATACTAGAGTAACCACGCAGGCGGGCACACGTCAGCATCGGCCCACTCCACGTGCTGCGGCTGGCAGAGGTGTTGTGGGGCACAGAGGCTAGACTTTACGGGCAGGGGCCATACAGAACTTTCAATAACTATTTCTATGTGGCAGCTGGACACTAAGTACTATATTATAATCTAATGTTTTGTTGTTGTTTTTTATTTTACCACTTGAGTGATATCTGTACCGTATGTTCCCTGTCTGTAGCATTCACCAGTCGTCTTCTACTAGCTGTGACCTGCCAGATTGCTTCAGCGTTTACTGGGCGACATGGAGGTCACTTCTCAATGTAAGCCCTCCTTCAGATGTCCGGGTTACACGTCTGTCTCCTATCCCTTTTTCACAGATGCAACACGTACCAATTACAATCTATGGTGTTATTTACATGTATGTTTTGTTTTTTTGCAGACCCAAGAGATCACCTTCAAATATAAGTACGTTTATTAATGGAAATAGCAAATGAATAAAGAGCCAACAAATAGACAAAAACAAACAAACAAAGTTATATAAACACAAACTATGTTCATAATAGACATGAAGTTCCCTATTAGGAGGATAGACCTCTGGTACAAAATAAAGGATCTCTAATGTACAGACCTCACTATGCTATAACTCAGCAGCGGCACAAAATACAGTGTATCAAGACATTTAAAAATCCACAATATATATTAACCTATTAAATAAACCAAAAGATAAATCAATACAACACTGTGCAAAAGCACACCATAAAGGATCAACATATAAGGTGTATACACGGTGGAAAAATCTTAGAAAGAAATTTAAGTAGAAAAACTCCCAACACATAAGAATGACTGTGTTACCAAGCTTGAAAAAACAATTGCAAAAAACAAAGAAGGGTTGCGACAAGAGTATACTACCAGCACAATGCGAGAGGCCCTATAGCCACAAGCACAAGATTGTATACAGATATGCTGACACTACCCCTGAGGAAGCCACAACACTAGTGGCGACGTGTGAGAGGCTTTTCCGTCCTCAATATATACACTGAGAATCTGTGACTTCCAGTAAGTCAGGAGCTGTAATCACAAGATGGCGGAGCAGGACTGGTGCGGTGCCAGGAAGAGCAGAAGGTGGAGGCCGGTGGATGCATTAGTGATATCACTCTGGAGGTGGAAAACAAAGCAAAAACTGCTGGAGTGATGCACTAACCCCTTTACAACCTATGATGTACCCATATGTCCAGGTTGGCTGGTACTTACCGACCTTGGACGCATGGATACGTCATATCTTTAATGCAGCACTGGGACCAAAATCGCAGTGATTGCATTCAGTAGCCTGCTTAGTCTTGCAGCCTGGTATATGAAGTTGTCGTCCTGGTGGGTGGAAATTGCCTGAAACACGGATGTCCAGCCTGTGATCGGTGCTGCATGAGCAACCATGGCATCACCAGGGCCAGCTCTGACTGATGGGATGGACGATGACGTCGATCGCACCAACGCCATCTGCCCTCACAGAGACACCGCGCACAGAACGACAGTGACCGCCCTGTACAAGTCCGCAGCTAGAATGAGAAGTACAGGGCGGTCAGCGTCGTTCCGCACATTGTGCTGGGTCTTGTGGTGTCACAGATTTATTCAAGCCCGTGCCATCACTGCTTGTGTTTCCTCTGCTGCTGAAGAAGGAAGATTTTTCTGATCCTTCCCTGATCTTTCCGAAGCCACCCCAATCCCTCTCTCCCCCCTTTCCACTCTCCTTAGGGTACACCCACAGGTTTAGTGTCTACGATGGAAGGACACCCGCACCCTCTGAATGTCCCCCCAGCCTGGGAGTGAGTGGGATATGGTGCACATGTGGTTGTCCTGAGGATGGAGTCAGATTTGACTCTGAAAAGTGTTGACAAATAAACCACCGTCAACTAAATTGTTTATGATTCCTTCCTGAATCTGCAGCACACTTGAAGTCTACTTCTTCTGGCTTTATGAGAAAAGCCAAGATGTGGTACAAGAAGCCGGGCGTGCACATCGTACAGACGGCATTGTACAACGCTTTCGTTCTATCACATTTACTATGTGCAGGCCAGACCGGTAGGTCGTACCTTCAGTTCCAGGAGGTAGTGATCAAGGCCCTAATCTTTGGCAGTCAGGAAGGAGAGGGCCCCAGTACTTCTGGAAGTGGAGGTGCTCGTATCGTACCAGGTCAACAACATTTCGCCGGTGAGGTCCCTCAAATCTCAGAAAAAGGAAAGTCATAAAAGAGGTTCCAAGTGTGTTACAGAAGGGGGATACACAAGGAACACCACTTATCAATGCGACACCTGCCCCGACAAACCTGGCCTGTGTATAACAGAATGTTTCATACTGTACCACACATCCATGGACGACTACATTCATTTCTGACTTTGCAACTCACGAATGCCAACCTGATGTACACTACCTCCCCTCGTATATACGGAATGTCAGCACCCCCCCCCCCTCGTATATACAGAATGTCAGCACCCCCCCCCTCGTATATACGGAATGTCAGCACCCCCCCCTCGTATATACGGAATGTCAGCACCCCCCCCCTCGTATATACGGAATGTCAGCACCCCCCCCCTCGTATATACGGAATGTCAGCACCCCCCCCTCGTATATACGGAATGTCAGCACCCCCCCCTCGTATATACGGAATGTCAGCACCCCCCCCCTCGTATATACGGAATGTCAGCACCCCCCCTCGTATATACGGAATGTCAGCACCCCCCCTCGTATATACGGAATGTCAGCACCCCCCCCCTCGTATATACGGAATGTCAGCACCCCCCCCCTCGTATATACGGAATGTCAGCACCCCCCCTCTCGTATATACGGAATGTCAGCACCCCCCCTCGTATATACGGAATGTCAGCACCCCCCCTCGTATATACGGAATGTCAGCACCCCCCTCGTATATACGGAATGTCAGCACCCCCCCTCGCATATACGGAATGTCAGTACCCCCCGTATATACGGTATGTCAGTACCCCCCGTATATACGGTATGTCAGTACCCCCCGTATATACGGTATGTCAGTACCCCCCGTATATACGGTATGTCATATACAGTATGTCAGTACCCCCCGTGTATACGGTATGTCAGTACCCCCACCGTATATACGGTATGTCATATACAGTATGTCAGTACCCCCCGTGTATACGGTATGTCAGTACCCCCACCGTATATACGGTATGTCAGAACCCCCCCAGTTTATATACAGTATGTCAGAACCTACCCCCCCTATATACAGTATATACATCACAACACCTCTGGTACAGTAACAAATATACACAAGATCACTGAGAATCGGGGGACATTCTACATTCACAGCACTGATCTCCTGTCATGAGCTCTCAAGTTGCATCAGAACTACAACTCTCAGCATGCTCTGGAAGCCTACAACTCTCAGGACATTGTGGGATTTGTAGTGGCACAATAGCTGGAGAGCGGGCACCACATCTGTGTGAGCATACCCTCCCCTATAGTCAGGTCAGGCACGGCTGATAACAGGGAGCAATAGACTGCTTAACTGCACAGTTAATGCATGTCAGACCTTGGTGCACAACAGACACTGCACGCACGTTACATGGCAATACACTATACGGTAGAAATGAGGGGCAGAAACGGAGACCGCACCGCTACTCACCGGCTTCATGGTGCCTGCGCTCCGGTAGAGGACTCCGCTGCTCCACTACACACGTGTGACTACAGGAAGTGCGGCCGCACATAGAGAGCAGCTGCTGGCTAGAGAGAACCTAGCAGAGCGGATATGTGCGAGCGCCATCTGCCGGCAACATACGGAACTACGTCTCTTTGTTCCGCCGTCTACAGGGGGCGCTATTTCTGGTGACACATGGGACATCATCTGAGTATTAATATGGACTAGGAGTCTGTGGAGCAGTAGAGCCGGTCTGTGTAGCTCCAGCGTCACAGTGATGTAGCTGGAGTGTGAGAAAGTGCAATGAGCGGGGCAGGTCTTCCTGGTTATTCGTCACACACGCACGCACTATTTTGAGAGGTTCTTCCAGCAGACACTCCAAAGTTTCCTCAGTTTCTGCTCCAAAAACTCAGCAAAAAGGACTAAAGATGATTCAGCGGCACCTCAGCTTGTTTTACACTCCAGCCTTGGTGAGGGAGCAGGATGGAGCTCTAGGTGCTGATTCACTGGGGTGCATGCCTCTGACTCTGGAGAGGCCCTCACCACAAATCTTACTCCAGTCATGGACTGCAGTAAGATTAGTGGCTTAGTGCCACAGCTGGGCATGCATTTGACGAGTGCGGTCACTACGCCCCAGCTACGGCCACTTTGTCAGAGCAGGGCAAAAATGGCATTAAAATGCCAAGTGTCACAATATTTTTCATGATGCCTCGCCTTGTACAATGATTTTGCAATGATTTCACAATTTCTTTTAACCCTTTTAATGTAAGCAGAACAGATGACCCTGATATTTCCAGTCTGTGTGGTAACAGAACGAGGCCCATTACATAAACGCAGTACCAGAGCCAAGCCTGAACCAGATGCGGCGCCAGACTCCAGCTTAATAAATATACAGGGTTAGCCCTAACAAAATGTGTGCATGCTCCAGCCTGAAAGCTATGTGTATAAAAGCTTTAGGACTAGATTTATATAGACAAAGAGTAACTGAGTGACTAATGTGTTTGCAGAAGTTACAGAGTTTATCAAACTCTGAGCTCCATTTTTTAAATCACACATAGATGTCACACAAAGTACTTAAAGGGAACCTGTCACCCCCCCATTTAAGGTAAAAGAGCCACCTTCAGGGGCACTAAGGCTGCATTCTGTGAAGGTGGCTCTTATGTTTTTGATCCCTATTAACGCTGAAACATTCACGCTTATAAATTGCGCATACCTCTATTGAGTCCAGGGGGTACATTTTCTCCCCCTGACTCAGCCACTTCGCAGCCGTCCATCATTACACCAGGCGCCGCCTCCTCTCTGTCTTGTGCCGTCACCAGCGCCTGCACTCTGCAATTATTTCTCGGGCAGGCGTTGTTGTCCAATTTGTGCTGAGTACGCTGATACCCCATATGTGGGGGGAACCACTGTTTGGGCGCACGGGACAGCTTGGAAGGGAAGGAGCACTGTTTTACTTTTTCAACACAGAATTGGCTGGAATTGAGATGGGACACCATGTCGTGTTTGGAGAGCCCCTGATGTGCCTAAACAGTGAAAAAAAAACAATTCTAACTCCAACCCTAACTATAACCCTAATCCCAACCCTAACCCCAACCGTAATCCAAACCCTAACCCCAACCCTAACTTTAGCCCTAATGGGAAAATGGAAAAATACATTTTTTTAATTTTGTTATTTTTCTCTAAGGGGTTGATAAAGGGGGGTTTGATTTACTTTTATAGTGGATTTTTATGATTGGCAGCTGTCACACACTAGAAGACTCTTTTTATTGCAAAAAATAGTTTTTGCATCAGATTTTGAGAGCCATAATTTTTCCATATTTGGTCACACAGTCATGTGAGGTCTTGTTTTTTTGCGGGACGAGTTGATTTTTTTTTTGGTATTCTCGGGCACATGACATTTTTTGATCGCTTTTTATTCAGATTTTTGTGAGGCAGGATGAATAAAAACCACAATTCATTAATTTCTTTTTTTTTTTTTTGGGGGGGGGGCTTATACCATTCCGTGTGTGGTACAATTGATAAAGCAGCTTAATTCTTCGGGTCGGTACGATGACAGCGATACCTAATTTATATCATTTTTTATGTATTGGCGCTTTTATAGAATAAAATCTATTTTATATAAGAAAAAATTATTTTTGCGCCGGTGATGGAGCTATATGGCGGCTTGTTTTTTTGCGGGACAAATTTTCAGCTGTACCATGTTTAATTATATCCATCTTTTTGATCTTGTGTATTCCACTTTTTGTTCACCTGTATGATAAAGCATTTTTGCCTTTTTTTAATGGTCTTCACTAAAGGGGTTAACTAATGGGACAGTTTTATAGGTCGGGTCGTTACAGACATGGCGATACTAAATACAGGTGCTTCTCACAAAATTAGAATATAATCCACAAGTTAATTTATTTCAGTTCTTCAATACAAAAAGTGAAACTCATATTATATAGAGTCATTACAGAGTGATCTATTTCAAGTGTTTATTTCTGTTAATGATTATGGCTTACAGCAATGAAAACCCAAAAGTCATTATCTCAGTAAATTAGAATACTTTATTACAGCAGCTTAAAAAATGATTTTAAAATCCAAAATGTTGGCCTACTGAAATGTATGTTCAGTATATGCACTCAGTACTTGGTCAGGGCTCCATTTATGTCAATTACTACATCAATGCGGTGTGGCATGGAGACGATCAGCCTGTGGCACTGCTGAGGTGTTATGGAAGCCCAGGTTGCTTTGATAGCAGCCTTCAGCTTGTCTGCATTGTTGGGTCTGGTGGCTCTCATCTTCCACTTGATAATACTCCATGGATTGTCTATGGGGTTAAGGTCAGACAAGTTTGCTGGTCAATCAAACACAGTGATACTGTTGTTTATAAACCAGGTATTGGTACTTTTGGCAGTGTGGACAGGTGCCAAGTCCTGCTGGAGAATTAAATTTCCATCTCCAAAAAGCTTGTCGGCAGAGGGAAGCATGAAGTGCTCTAAAATTTCCTGGTAGACGGCTGCGCTGACTTTGGTCTTGTTAAAACATAGTAGACCTACACCAGCAGATGACATGCCTCCCCAATCCATCACTAATTGTGGAAACTTCACACTAGACCTCAAGCAGCTTGGATTGTGGCCTCTCCACTCTTCTTCCAGACTCTGGGACCTTGATTTGCAAATGAAATGCAAAATTTACTTTAATCTGAAAACAACACCTTGGACCACTGAGCTACAGTCCAGTTCTCTTTTTCCTTGGACCAGGTAAGAAGCTTCTGGTGTTGTCTATTGGTCATGAGTGGCTTGACACAAGGAATGTGACACTTGTAGCCCATGTCCTGGATACATCTGTGTGGGGTGGCTCTTGAAGCAATGACTCCAGCAGCAGTCCTCTCCTTGTGAATCCCTCAAATTTTTGAATGGCCTTTTCTTAATCCTTTCAAGGCTGCGGTTATCCCGGTTGCTTGTGCACCTTTTTCTACCACGCTTTTTCCTTCGACTCAACTTTCTATTAATATGCTTGGATACGATACAGCACTCCTCCTTGTGGATTGTGTCAATGCCTGCCTTCTGGACATCTGTCAAGTCAGCAGTCTCCCCCATGATTGTGGAGCCTACTGAAACAGACTAAGGGACATTTTAAAACCCTTAGGAAGCCTTTGCAGGTGATTGTTAATTATTCTAATTTACTGAGATAATGACTTTTGGGTTTTCATTGGCTGTAAACCATACTCATCAACATTAACAGAAATAAACACTTGAAATAGATCACTCTGTTTGTAATGACGCTATATATGATTTTTACTTTTTCGTATTGAAGAACTGAAATAAATTAACTTTTTGATGACATTCTAATTTTGTGAGAAGCATCTGTATGTGTACTTTATAGTTTAGATTTTTTTTTAAAATTCAAATATTTATTTACTGATGGAAAAAAAATGATTTTTTTTTAATTAAAAAAAATATTTTTAAAATTATTAAAACATTTTTTTTTAAATTAATTCTAAGTTTTACACTCTGTCCCACTATGGGACACTCATTTTCTGCAGGCTGATCGCTTCTATAGCACGCAGATCTGCATGCTATAGAAGCTGTCAGCGCTGCAGTTTCTGTACACTGACGTTATAGAGACTTCCTGACTTGCACTGCGCATGACAGGAAGTCTCTCAGCTCCGGTAACCAGGATGTCGTCATGATGACATCGAGTTACCATGGGAGCGATCAGCCCCTCTGCCGGCTCTGGAACTCTGTGATCATGTTTGATCGCAGTGTTCTGGGGGTTAAAGTTCCGGGAGCTGTCCATGACCGCTCCTAGCACTTAGTGCCGGGTGTCAGCTGTGAGAATCAGCTGACACCCGGCCGAGATCACCGGCGCTCCCCCCCCCCTATGACTGATCGCATTGGACGTACTGTTCCGTCCATGGGAATTAAGTCCCAGGTCACATGGACGGAATAGTATGTCCAATGCCAGAAAGGGGGTTAATCATCATATAGGAGACACTGGGACTGGCAAATAGGCATCACATAGAGGACAGGGACTGGTGTATAGACATGACAACTAAAAAAACAACATGACAACAAAAATAAAGACACGGGCTGCCGTATAGACTTCACATACAGTGGAATCATACAATGTGATTTTGTTTTTTTTATTTTTAGATTGTCTCTTACAGTTGAAGTGTTCCTACGGTAAAAATTACAGACCTCTCCATTCTTTGTAGGTGAGGAAACTTACAAAATCGGCAGTGTATCAAATACTTATTTTCCCCACTGTAGGAGACTGACTGCTGCCTTCATCTTAGAGGGGGAAGCACCGAGCACGCCAACCCCCCTCACCAGGAACGTGACACTGGCACTAGCGTAAATGGGCAGGCTGGAGGTTCCCCAGCCCCGTGATAAATGGCTGATTTAGAGACAATCTTACAAGCAGCAATGCCCTTGCCTGTAATGCCCTTTTGATATCATACAATGATGGTTGCCAGTCTCCTTGGAGATGACCATGGTTAACGGATGATGATTTCAAGCACCAACCCCCATTTTTAGCAGCCAGCAGGCTCCTATAATTATCAGCATAACAGAGTGATATCAGATCCTTTGTCCTCCATGACAGTTTCTCTTGAGCCAACAATAAGATCACTGATGTAATGTTAGCAGGTAATTTTGTGGCTGGCTGAAAATCAGTGGAAATTGTGTCAGTCTCAAAATTTTCAGTTACATCAACCAATAGTGTGTGCAATTACAGTCCAAACTGCCCAGGTGGCCATCAGAGCGCCGTACACCGTGATATTAAAAGTTCACTTTCTCCCTACTAGTAAAACTGCGGATATCCACGGGAACATATCTACAAAGGACTGTACAAGCACTAACATCACGGCATTAGTTTAATAATGGAAACCCTGCTGACAGGTTCCCTTTAACGCTTGAATAAATGCAGTCCTCAGGGTGTTCTAGAGGTAAGACACATGGATACAAGATATGGGTGCAGTCACAAGGAAATTTGCATTTGCATTGAGAAAAGATCATTAAGAGCTTCCTGTGGCTGATTTTAATTAGTAAGCGTGTAATGGCTGACAGAGCTAATAGTAAATGGGATAAGTAACAGAAGGGGATTCTTAATGGTTATAATGTTACTTATATTAGCCAAGTAGCAGCACAGAGAATTGTCTTCAAAAACTAATCCTAGATAAATGTTCCAGTAACATCTATGGGAAACCACGATTATGGTGTCCCCTGTGGTTTACCCCATATAGCATGTTATCCCATGTGCGTGGGTCCTGTATGATGTCAGGTCACAGACCACCACCATTGGGGAGAACAGCTAAACTCCAGCAATTTACTAACGGAATTTGTGTTGTCAGAGCCAAGCAACCCCTTTAATGACTACCCTGGTGTTTAGGAAGGGATAACATATCCAGGTTTTTATCTATCATCTCCAAAGTTAGTCCATGCTACCAAAATAGTCTCAGTATTATGGAGGGCAAGTGCGACTGTGCCAGCCACCAAATACTGCGTTACCAAGTGGTGTGTATACAGGATTTCAGTGGCAGTATAGTTCATATATTGGCATAGGTAACTGTAATACAGTAGTTCTGCTAAACAATATTAGATTCATTTCTGTTGGGGTGTTAGAACATGAGAAAACATACTTGGTTAGAATATTTGGCCATTGAGGGACTAGGCTGTGTGCAGACACTCGGTCTAAACACCTTTTTTGTAGTGACAAGAAGAGAATCATAAAGAGATTTCCTACTCTTCCCTGAGAGCAGCCTTTTTGCCATTAGCTAGGAGTTCTGTATAAAGCCATTTTATGGCTGTCTGATTATAATCTAACATGGGCATCTTACCTTAACGTCCTACCTGAATAGTGAACAGAGGTTTACCTAGTGCTACGTGTGATGAGCGAACGTGCTCGGGTGCTAACCCAGTGACTTCGGTGTGCTCGAAAAATATGTTTGAGTCCCTGCGGCTCCATGTCTTGTGGCTGTTTGACAGCAGCAACACATGCAGGGATGGCCTAACAAACAGACAATCCCTGCATGCGTTACAACTGTCAAGCAGCCACAAGACATTTAGTTGCAGGGACTCGAACATATTTTTCGAGCACATTGAAGACACTGTTAGCACTCGAGCACATTTGCTCATCACTAATGAGCAGCCTACAGGAAACTACTCCTGTGCAGAAAACCTATCAGAGACTTTGCCCCAAACACCCAATAGCTTATATGTCTGTGTAACCCTTTAAAAGATAAGCCAGTCACTTTTTTGACAATAAATTGCTGCTCCAGCACCCTCCCCTACCTGACTGCCAGGTTAGTGTGACACTCGTCAGTACTCGCGGACAAGTCGTGAGGCTGTGTATTCAAGAGGTCCGAGGTCAAAAGCCAGGCGGGTACGCCATAGAAAGGAGGGTAAGACAAAGGTGTAGTCAGGTAACAGTCCGACGTCAGAATTCCAAGAAGGTAGCGGATCACAACAAAAGGGCTAGGCAAACGGATGGTCAAGGCAAATACAAGGTCAAGGAGCAAAGATCAGGATACAAAACTAGGAGCATGGAGCAAAGCTACAATTGGCAGCAATCTAAGGCAGAGAGCTGACTAGGCTGAACAGCCAGGTAATTACTGTGAACAGGAGACACATCGATGAAGCCACGACACAGCCTTGTCCCGATTGGAAGGCTAAACTGTCACTCAAGACCCTGACAGCTCTGCATATCCCAGCATCCGATTGGTCGGCCGAGCTGTTAGTCCCCATACTGACGGTCAGCAGGCCCCTATCCTAGACTGGATGGCAGAACTGTCATTCACTGTCAAGACACACTGATAGGAGGAATCATGATGGTAAGGAGCAGTATACCAGAGCAATCCACCTGTCAGTCAGCCAAGGGAGGGTGCAGCTATGTGGGAAATACAGCGGAGGCCGAATCGCACACCAATGCCCTTCCAGACAACTTTAAAATGTGATTTATCACTGCTGGAGCAGCACTTTAATGTCATACAGGGATCAACAGGCTTATCTTTTAAAGGAAACACAATAATATTACTGTTTGGGGGGGGGGGGGGTTTGGTCTGGCAGTTTCCCTTTAATGAGTGCTCTTTTCTGTTATGTTAAAGTAAAAACCACAGAAATGAGTGAACTTATTGGAAGAAAATTATCCTACTTGTGAGTCAATAAAGACAAACAACACAGAGTAAAATCTTTAGCTTCCAAGTTTTATTTACATAGGAATTGTTCATCTAGTGGTCTCAAATGAAGGCTAAGTCCCTTCTATGTACATGTTCTATATACAGGTTTATACTTGAAAAGTAAGAAAACTGTACAATAGCCACAAAAACTTAGAAATACTTTGAATAACAGAAATACATAAATTATATGTAACATTCGAGTTTACACATGAGGACTTCAGAAGAATTGTAGAGCAGCAACACAAAACAAGGGAAATGTGAGCTGGTCTGGTGGGGTCTCCTCCACCGCCTCATTGCTGCCCAGGCCTGGTAATACATTGAATAATTTACATTGGTATTTTATATATTTTTTTGTCCCACAGACACAGAAAAGGAGTCTCTGCAAAGGAGGAGAAAGTACTAAATCACAAATAAGCAACACACACACACTACCATTGCACGGTAATTGCCTCAGAAGATCCAGGGGACTTGGAGAAAACTACAACCAAGAGTAGTGACTTCCATGTGAAATACATCATTGTAAGTTTCCAATACAATAAGAAACGTTAATATATTGGGAATTGTAATAGATTACTAAGAAAAGCTCACATCATATAAAGCTAGCTGAGAACTTCAAAAAGTTGGTCATAGACTTTCGTCTTCTAACAACCCAAGTCTACACGACCAAAGCAATCTATTCCAACCAATTCTTCACACATTTTTGGTCAGTAGCCTTTCACAAGCCAATTGTGGCTTTCATAGAACTGGGAGTATTTTGATATATGAACCTCAGTCTTGTATTCCATTGTTTCTAGGGAGAAGAAATCTAAAAGGGTCTGTCCAGCCTTTTTGGGAAATTAGTGGCGTTTATGATCAGGGCTGTGGGGTCGGAGTTGGAGTCATGGAAACTGAGGAGTCAGAGGTTTGGCTTACCGACTCCACAGCCCTGTTTATGATTAGTCTCCACGAAGTCGTCTCTTGACCTATATATGTAGATTAAATTTAGGTATATTTCCCTTTAACATTTAAAAATGGTAAAAAATGTCCAGTTATGAATATTCAGCACAAGATTGTTCTGATCTTTAGTTAAGAGCACTAAGTGACCATTTCAACCAACGCAAAAAGTTAATAGTGTACATTAGTGATGAGCGCAAGTGCTGGTTACTCGAGGTTGCCTGGATGCTCGGTTATGCACAGAGTATCGCCGATGCTCGAGTGACATGTTCGAGTCCCTGCGGCTGCATGTTTTGCGGCTGTTTGCCAGGCAATCCCTGCATGTTTCGTGGCTAACTTAACATCCGCAGGGATTCGAACATGTCACTGGAGCACCCAAGGCAACCTTGAGTAACGAGCACTTGCGCTCATCACTAGTGATGATCGAGTATACTCGTTGCTTGGGTTTTCCCGAGCATGCTCGGGTGACCTCCGAGTATTTGTTAGTGTTCGGAAATAACGTTTTCAGCGCCGCAGCTGAATGATTTACAGCTACTAGACAGCTTGAATACATGTGGGGATTCCCTAGCAACCAGGCAACCCTTACATGTACTCAGCCTAGCTAATAGCTGTAAATCATTCAGCTGAGGCGATGAAAACTTAATCTCCGAACAGTAACGAATACTCGGAGGTCACCCGAGCGTGTTCGGGAAAACCTGAGCAACGACTACACTCGCTCATCACCAGAGTACATAGTTTGATTTGTGTACTACTTTTTTTATTCCTTATTTTAAACCGGTGTAAAAATTAAAATTGACACAACAGTAAAGGAATTATTTGCACTTCCCTAACTATTTACAACTGTAAAAGTTAATAAAAGGTGTTTTTTTCCCCATGTATTGTCACCTTGCGGTTTTAAGGCAGTGATTTATATGCTTACTTCACCTGCTCAAGCACTTCTCATATTAGTAGGCCGAACCAAATATGGTAGAAGAGGCTGACAATCTAATGGGTGGGGTACACTGACTTTCTCTCATACAGTAGAAGCTAGGTGAAACATTGGACACGTTTGATTTCAATGTGCCCAATCACTGGGGAAAAGTAACATCAATAGGTGTCTACAGCATATTTCCCCCTCCCCATTGAAACAAACATGAATGTTTGACCAAACTAAGGGTTTATGTTCAGTGGTGTCAGGAGAGATTACCGCCGGCCAGACGTGTATTCGGCCACGAATATCCCAGGACTGTGTAACATGAACATGACATGACGACAGCAGATAATCTGGTGAGGTCAGTGACAGATCCTCCAGGCCACTCGCTGTCTCCACCACACCAAGGTGTCGGGAAACGCTCATTGCTGCTGGAGTTCCTCTCTAACCATTGCGTAGACTGCGCATTAACGACTCTATCCACGTCACATTTTTTCCTTTATATTCCGCATATACACAAATAGGTAAAAATCATCCAATGTATGTGCTGAGCATAAGGGCTACATATACTATTGAATGTCCAAGCAGCACGTGTCACATATTCAGAGTGGAATATACTTTTTGCGGTGATTCTCCCCCCCCCCCCCCCAAAAAAAAAAGAAAGAAATTGCAGAAGAATACACCATCCTATACAAGAAAAAAAAAGAAAAAGAATGCTGAGGCATGCCAGACTGATCAAACCCCAAAATACACTAGTTTTGGAAATATATTGAGAAGTCAAAAGAAATAACTAAACATAAACAGACTTACTCCATTTCTGACAGCACTGATCGCCAAAAATGATAATGATAAAATACAGTCCAGCAAGAGACAGTTATACTTCCCCCAAATACCCCAAGAAAAATGTTCACTTTATCATCTGCAACCTAAGACGGCGGCAAAGCGGCAGACAAGTGTCATCTCTTACACAACAAAGCATGGAGAGGGGTAGAAAGATACCAGAAGAATTGCCTGGACAGTCAGTATTGCACATCATAAATCCGCCCTCCAGATCAGCCAAGAAGCAGCAGTGAGGGTCCGTCCTACATGTGTCATATTAGTAATATATCTGCACAACGTCACAAGGCAGCAAAGCTATAAACCAGATTGGTTAGTGTTATTGAACAAATGGGACAGAATCCCGCAGGGACATGACAATTGCCCTGAATACAACGGATGTCAGAAACGCTGCAGTTTACATTAACCCTTCACAGGTGCCATAGAGGTACAGCATGGCATCTCCCGGCCCTGCTTGGCCCATGGCCAGTATGGATGGTGGACAACCACTTGCAGAGCTGTACTAGAGCAGTGTTCATCTGTGGATGACACATTTTTCCATTTTAAAAAAATAGTTAAAAATTCTTAATTTAGAATGGTGGTTTCGGCACCGGACCATAAAGCATAGTGCCGAAAACAGACTTGTAAGGGATTATGTATTAATGTGCAATTCAGGCAGCAAGATGTGTTTTTGTGAACCCACAGCCTGTCTTACCAGTCATGTTATTTTTCCTGGACTTAGTACCATACCACCATCACTGCATATGTCTAACATGTAAATGACTAATTCATTCAATACTCCTGCAGAAGTGTTTAAAATAAAAATTAAAAAAAAGCTGACTTTAAGCTTTGTTCACACGCAGGGGTCATGCTGCGGCTTTAAACTGTAGCGCTGCACTCTTTCCATAGTTATTCTGCTCTACCACTTTATTGTGCAGGGAGTGCAAAACCGCGTAGCCGTTATGATCGGCGGCACAGTCTTGCAACATTTAGTGATTGAGCAGGGAAACTGTGAAAGGACCACAGCGGCAAACCGCGTGTGAACATAGCCTTAAAGGGAACCTGTCACCCCCAAAATCGAAGGTGAGCTAAGCCCACCGGCATCAGGGGCTTATCTACAGCATTCTGTATTGCTGTAGAAAAGCCCTCGATGTAACCTGAAAGATGAGAAAAAGAGGTTAGATTATACTCACCTGGGGGCGGTCCGGTCCGGTCTGATGGGCATCTCGGTCCGGGGCCTCCTATCTTCATAGGATGATGTCCTCTTCTTGCAGTCACGCTGCGGCTCCGATGCAGGCGTACTATGTCTGTCCTGTTGAGGGCAGAGCAAAGTACTGCAGTGCGCAGGCGCCAGGAAAGGTCAGAGAGGCCCAGGACCTGCACACTGCAGTACTTTGCTCTGCCCTCAACAGGACAGACAAAGTATGCCAGAGCCACAGCGTGAAGACAAGAAGAGGACGTCATCGTAAGAAGATGGAAGGCCCCGGGCCGGACCGCGACGCCTATCAGACCGGACCAGAAGCGGGACCGCCCCTGGGTGAGTATAATCTAACCTCTTTTTCTCATCTTTCAGGATACATCGGGGGCTTATCTACAGCATTACAGAATGCTGTAGATAAGCCCCTGATGCTGGTGGGCTTAGCTCACCTTCGATTTTGGGAGTGACAAGTTCCCTTTAAGGCAGATTCACACAGAGAGGATGTGCTGTGGATTTTCCCTCCACACTTCTCTACAGCATTTTACAAATACTTAATTATGTCCGGTGTGAAGATATCGAGAGAGCCAAAAAACAGTCATGTAACAAGTGAGAAAGGGAAAAAAAAAAACACAAAAAAAAACAAATGACATGACAAGACTGTAACAAAGTGCAGGTTCTAAGAGCAACTCCAAAATGGACCCTTGAATTTGGGCACTTTTTAAAGGGAACCTGTCACCCCCAAAATCGAAGTTGAGCTAAGCCCACCGGCATCAGGGGCTTATCTACAGCATTCTGTAATGCTGTAGATAAGCCCCCGATGTAACCTGAAAGATGAGAAAAAGAGGTTAGATTATACTCACCCAGGGGCGGTCCCGCTGGGGTCTGGGTCCGATGGGCGTCGCGGTCCAGGGCCTCCCATCTTCTTACGATGACGTCCTCTTCTTGTCTTCACGCTGCGGCTCCAGTGCAGGCGTACTTTGTCTGCCCTGCCGCTGGGTGAGTATAATCTAACCTCTTTTAGGTTACATCAGGGGCTTATCTGCAGCATTACAGAATGCTGTAGATAAGCCCCTGATGCTGGTGGGCGTAGCTCATCTGCGATTTTGGGGGTGACAGGTTCCCTTTAAAGACCTCCTCAAAAAAAAGTGCACTCTTATAAAGACAGATGCAGGTTAAAGTGTACCTAAACTATTAGCAGTCCTGCAGATCAATGGGGTCCTGGGTCCTGAGACCCCACTGATCATTCAAAAGTCTGTGCAGAACCCCCTAGCTTCTGCATGTCAGTCTAAGGGCTCAGTACCCGGCTGTGCACACCTCATACAGAGCAGTCTCAGCGCTCCAACACAGCCTTCTGAGAAATCAGTCACGGACATGGATCTCCACCAGTCTAAAGGCTACAACCCAGAAATCACAACTACTCAGCGTTTAGAAGATTGCTGTAGTTCTGACAGATAGATCACCTGGCAGAAGAGAGAATCCGTACACGGCACCATCTATCTATTCTGAATGGCACCTTTAACAATGTAAGAAAGTTAATAATCTTTATTTTTTTTAATTTTAGTTGTGTGTCCTTTCGGTTTTCTCTTAAACTTTCTAGAACTGCAGAGATGGAGTCTACTGATTGAGAGAACGGAATTTGAGGCAAATACCTTTATATTCTTGGGTCAGTAAAAATGTTTTACAATGTCGATGTGGAATTCAGATATGATTTAGCCCAGGATGAAGCAATGTAGTCTCCCCTCTCTGGTCCGGACGTCCACAGGTACGGTACTCAGATACCAGATAACCGCACAGGTTGTCACCTGAGAAGCTGCCAAGGAACGGTGCAGATCACCATGTACATGTACTGAGCAGTAACATTTCTATCTTTATCATCGAGGCCTTTTAAACTTTATTTCTAAACCCATAAAACTTGCTTCTAAATTATGTATCAGTACAAAGTGATATCTGTATTTCTTAGGCTTTATTCACATGGCCAGCTAATTTTCCTATTTTTGCAATCAGAAAAACAAAAATATAATGTTTTAATACAGGATCCATTCATTTAAATGGGAATTAAAGTGTCAAAGTGTCTTTCGTTTGCCTACTTTCCAGGTGCAATAAATTTTTTTTTTTTTTTTTTTTTTAAGCTGGATCGAAAAACTAGTCCACAAAACTTTCTGGTTAGGCCCAAAAAACATATAGCAACTGGATCGTTTAATAAATATATATATTTTAACATTGAAGTCTATGGGAAATTAATATAAAAGGATTGTTTAAACTTTTGAATTTATTTTTGCTCTCTGTAATGGATCCAGTTTTTTTAATACTGGATTCTTTACAAATGGATGATAACTGGATATGTGAACGGAGGTTTACTAGACATAAAAGTACCAGGTCCGCTGGACGTTATGTAAAACTAAATATGGAACACACGGTACAAAACAGAAGGAAACAGAATGACAGCAAATAATAACACGGCTTTGCTGAGGTACATTAGGGGTACGAAGATCTCCTGCACTGAGGATTTTGTGAAAATTGTGCGTCTGAGCCACATTGTAAGGGGGAAACCTGTTATCACATCGGCAGAATAAATGGACATTTATGGATTTTAAATCTGATTGGCATTATAATGCAGACATTCCACACAGTTTGTGCATGAGATTGCTTCTGTCTGAAAAAAAACAGCTTTTTTTTTTTTTTTTTTTTATAGTAGAAGCGCTAGGTTTCAGATTTAAAGTGAATCTGCCACCAGGTTTTTGCCACCCCATCCGAGAGCAGCCTGATGTAGATATCCTGATTCCAGCGATGTGTCACTTACTGGGCTGCTTGTTGTGATTTTGATACAATCACCGTTTTATCTGCTGCAGATCTAGCCGTTCTCTAATGCTGATCCCTGTATAATCCTGCCCACACCACTGACTGGCAGCTTTCTATTCATGCACAGTGAAACCAGAAAGCTGCAACCAGTAGTGGAGGTGGCTTGAACTACCTGACATTAGGTTTACTAGTCCTCTAATAATCTCCTTCTGATAATACAGCCAGCAGTCCAGTAAGTGATATCACTGGAATCAGGGTGTCTGCCCCTTTAAAGAAATCTCATGGACACGTTGTGGGGTATGTACAGTGGATTTACTATATGGACATGTGTCCCAAGTGCTTGAACTCTAAAAGGAACACTCCTTGTAAAACTGAAACATGGCGTCATGCCCATTGCTGGGCTTTAGTGGGCGCACTGAGCCCTGCATGAGGAATAAGGCTTTTTCACAAGGTGTTTGCGGGGAGAGCTCCTGTGGCACACATTAAGCAATCTATAGGATTTGACGTCATGGTTCCCATTTTGTTTCTGCATGGAATTGTTAGTCCGCAAAGAGGTAACCAAGAAATAACTTAGCTCCGCAGAACACAGTATCACTATTACCTGAATTATTCCTTTACAGTGAAATAATGCACCTCCCCATTTACTAAGGTTGTAACAGTGGAATACAGATTACAATAAACAATATGTGACCATCAAAGCACCATCACTATGGAGTCACATTATGGTCAGGTCGCGGGTGCTTGGAGTGCCTGCTGGGGAGTGTAGTGCATACACAGCCCAAGAAACCTCACACATTTAATATGGAATTTGGGCATGATTTCCCTGTAGCTGGCTGGTGGACGGCCATTTCCCCACAGACAGACGCTTTTGGTCCTTTGTGGAGTTGAACGCACACATGTCTCCTGACTATTGGTACCAAGATGTTGGGTTCAGACTGCAGTTTGATGTCTGGTAATAACATTTATGCTGTTACCAAAACAGAGTAAAGTGTCTCTTTTTCTATGTCTACTTGAAAACTTAGTGTACCAGGTAAAAGTTCCAATACAAAGGTTTATTGCCATAAATATTGTTTGTATATTAAAGATGTCCCATGTAGTTGGGGGAAAAAACCCTTTCCAAGTCCTCCAGAAAATAAAAGCACAGATTTGGGGTTTATTCTTAATACTGACAAGAGAAGGACTGGTCCTGCTTTTATTCCCTGGGGTGTAGTCCATGTGCAATTCCCTGGCAGGGATTCTCAGGTCATACTTGTCTGTAGTGGTTCTCTATCCTGGGACACCGCGTGTCCCTCCGCTTCTTGGAGTGGTTTCATGTAGTCAGAAGATCTCAGCAGTTAAGTTTTTGTTGCCGGACTATTTTTGTCAGCTTCTTTGTAATCTTTCATTAGTGATGTGAATACCTGCAACGCAGACATGAGTCAAATCTGACAAGAAAGATAGCAAGGATGTAACATGGCCAATACTGTGCCACAATGAGGAGCCGTAATATTAGGAGTTCATTAGCTGCATATTCGTCGCTGTTAGAGGACCCCTTTAATGACCCCATCTAAAGCCACATTAGATGTAAAAACATGTAGATTAGAAAACTAACACTAAACAGCTCATTTACATATAAGAAAACAGAGAATCATATCAGAAGAAATGGCACAAAAGAACCAATAATAAAATATGAAAGCTTTATTAAGATAACCATATAAAAACATAGTTCCACCACTTGGCATACCACTGTCATCATCCTACTATCTGTACTTATGTATGTTTTTATATGATTATCGTAATAAAGCTTTCATTTTATTATTGGTTCTTTTGTGCCATTTTTTCTGATATGATTCTCTATGTTTGGGCGCTGAACCTTTTGCACTAATCATTTCATCCACATATATTGTCACTTGATAAATATATTTACTGTGGGTGCTCTGCCTCTATATAGGAGTTGATATAAGAAAACGTGGGTTTCTCTGGATAAGACATCACATTGCAGATAGCGAGGTATCATTGTTTCAGCTTCCTATGACCTGCATGCCCATATACGATTAGTGATGAGCGAACATGCTCGGATAACGCATTATCTGAGCATGCTCGGGTGTTACCCTGTTTGTTAGGCAATCCGCGCATGTGTTGTGGTGGTCTAACAGCCACGGTGACTCTAAACATATTATTCGAGCATGCCCAAGATACTCAGATAACACCCATCCTGGGGCTTGCGTCCGAATCCCCCTGCAAAAGGGTTTCAGCCGTATGTGCCGACAGGGCCATAGACTTTAATGGTGCAAACAGAGCCAATGTGTGTTCATTTTCAGGAGGCGGACAACCAGACACAGTGTACTACGTCCGAGTGTCCGCCTCCAGTAGGCACATGCGCCTGGGTTCAGAAGCAAGTCCCATCAGGAGCCACGAACGTGGAGAAAAGCGCAATGAGAGAGTACCCTTAGGAGGGTTGATCTTACTGACAGATTCCCTGTAAATCATATTGTGAACCTCCTCACAACCTGAAGCAGGTACCTAAGGGCCTCTGGGCCTCCCCACTAACCTGGGTCCACTTTTTATTACTGTTTTGCATTTGAATGGCGGCTATGCAGTTGAACAGCTTCTCTGCGGTGATGTCTTCAGGCAGTTTTGTGAGGAACTGTGCTATATGAATAAAGTCCATCTGTAAAAGGATATCCTCATACAGCCGCAAGATTCCCAGAGCGGTCCTAAACAAGAACTCCTCCCCGTCCCTGCAGAACACGTCCCACACTCGACAGGCCAGATCAAGTGGCAGAGATTTACTGTACAGGGTGAAAATCCTGTAGGCAGAAAAAGAACATTTATTGAAACCACAGTACATGGACTTCAGAGAAAACAAATGATCTATAAAGTTAACTGTCTAAAGGTACCGTCACATTTAGCGACGCTGCAGCGATCTAGACAACGATGCCGATCGCTGCAGCGTCGCTGTGTGGTCGCTGGAGAGCTGTCACACAGACAGCTCTCCAGCGACCAACGATGCCGAAGTCCTCGGGTAACCAGGGTAAACATCGGGTTACTAAGCGCAGGGCCGCGCTTAGTAACCCGATGTTTACCCTGGTTACCAGTGTAAATGTAAAAAAAAAAACCAAACACTACATACTTACATTCCGGTGTCTGTCGGGTCCCCCGGCGTTCTGCTTCCCTGCACTGTAAGCGCCGGCCATAAAGCAGAGCGGTGACGTCACCGCTGTGCCCTGCTTTACGGCCGGCCGGCGCTGACACAGTGCAGGGAAGCAGAACGCCGGGGGACCCGACAGACATCGGAATGTAAGTATGTAGTGTTTTTTTTTTTTTTTACATTCACACTGGTAACCAGGGTAAATATCGGGTTACTAAGCGCGGCCCTGCCCTTAGTAACCCGATGTTTACCCTGGTTACCAGTCAAGACATCGCTGAATCCGCGTCACACACGCTGACTCAGCGATGTCAGCGGGTGATCCAGCGATGAAATAAGGTGCTGGCCTTCTAGCTCCAACCAACGATGTCACAGCAGGATCCTGATCACTGCTGCGTGTCAAACACAACGATATCGCTATCCAGGACGCTGCAACGTCACGGATCGCTAGCGATATCGTTGTTAAGTTGTTCAGTGTGAAGGTACCTTAACCACCAGAATGTAAGATGCCGAGAGGTCACTGACAGATGCACTGTAGCAAGAATCCGTAACTAAACTGAATGAAACCTTCCCAACACAGTGCTAACAAGTTCTTCATAATTAGGAAATAGTTACCCAAACAAATGTATATAAATGTCCTTGATAGGGACACAGAGCAAACAATAAGAGTGTTTGGCTTAACAGATAGCTGAGCTCTTGCTGTAGAAGGCATGGCGGGTGATAGGACATATCCTAACCACTTAGATGCCGCAGTAAATGGCAACAGTAGAATCTAAGCGGTTAAGGAAGGAGGGTGGCCAAGCTCCCTCTATCACTCCACTACCCCCCTGCAATCCAAACATGTGCTGCTCATGGTTCCTTTGGTAACCAGAAGCCAAAAAATGTCCTTAAAGTCTATCAGCTACAGAAGCCAGAGGTAAGGTTTAATAAGCATAATTACAGAATTGATCAGAGCATTAAAATGTTCAAATCCCATATGAAAAAGTTCAATAATTTTCTTTAAAAAAAATGAATTAAAAAAAACTATAGAAAAAAAAAAATCACCCCCCAAAAATTGACAGGATAGGAGACAGCTGGGTGTTTGATCTCCACTGATCACAAACGTATCAGTGTTCCTGTGGGTAGTTGTAATAGTAGAACAATGTCAGGGCCTGATACCAGCTTCTTTCCTACCACAAGAGACCTTTACAGGATACTCGTGGAGGAACGTTTCCTCCTGTTGTCACCGCTCTCCCCAATATTAGACCGTATATGCCCTCCGATTGTCACACACGACTCTTTTCTATGTTCCAAGGAAGAAGATGAGCAGTTGCATATCTAATGACCCCTGTACATTATGTAAATGTGCAGCTTTGATGATCATCCCAAAAGAGAATGAACGGGAGAGTCTTCTGAATGAGGGACAAAATTATGCATGAACCCAGAAGGTAGGAAAATTAACAGAAAACAAATGTATAATTTCAATAGCGAATAAGTAAAAGGGGTGTACAATAGGCAATTCTGTGGATCAGTCTACATAATGGAGTGAGGCGGGCGGTCTCCACGGAGCATACCAGTCTATCAGGTAGAGGTCTGGAGTAAGACTATACGAATTGAAGTGCAGGAAAAGCTTGGGGAGATTTTCCTCAAAGAATACTTCAAAGGCTGCAAAGTATTTCAGCATCTAGAAAGGAGAGATAAAAGAGAAGTGAAGTACCCAGGAGAGAGCATGCAATCATATCGCTGACATAGACACGTCTGTTCATCCTTCTACACGTCCCCTAACACAGACTAACGTCCGCCTCATGTGCAGGTAGCCATGGGTTCAGCCACACTCTAAATGGGGGCACTGGACATAGTGATTGCCGGGACAGATGTCGATCGGCCATGTCAGATTTCAGTCTGCCGATCTCTCTGTTGTCTTGGGGTAAGCCGCCGGCAGAGAAGTCTGGCAACAAGGCTTTCCCATAGAGAACACAGGAGTGGTCAGCAGAGTGAGTGCTCTTGTGTACGAGGAAGCCGGCCGAGAAGGCTGTTGGCTTTGTACAGCCGGCTTAAAAGGACATTTAAGTGTATATTCCTCGAAGGGTATATTCACACAGCAACATTTTTCTACAACGGTCCTATTTTTCTCAATGAGAAATCCAAGCACAAAACAACCTGCTTTAGAGGAATGGAGTCAATTTTCAGCTGCAGGAATCTCAGTTGTACATGAACGCACCCTTACGGTAGGTGCACAAGACCATTTTTCCACCTTCTCCATTATGACAGTCTGGAAAAATCTGATATTTTCCATGGACCCATAGACTTGCATTGCTGATTTTAAGCAGACACTCAAAATCGGACACACAGCCCCATAGAATAACATGGGTACGAGTGCCATCAAAATCACAGCTAGCACTCGTCCGAAATAAACGGTCATGTGCACCTGCCCTCATACGTGAAGCAGGACTGCACTACTTTACTATACATTATTAATAATACACACATGCAATATAGAATACATAATTAACACCATGAAAATCGCTTACAAATCGGTTATGGTTTCAATCACTGTATAGTAAAAAATCCTACTACAAAAACTAGGTGTAGTCCTAGAGTTAGGCTTCATTTGGCTAATATTTATGGCCAATGGGCACAATGAGCAGCACACTGAGCAATGTACGTCAGTTCTCTACACCATATGAACTGAACGATGATCAGCGTGTAAAAAATCTGTCATTGGAGCTTTAAAAAAAAAAAAAAAAAAAAAAAAAAAATTAGACCTGTTTCAGCAATCATGTCCATAATCTGGACGAGAGCCCTGAGGACCATCTCTCACTTGATGGCATCCGCAGCTCTCATGTTGTTTAGCGGCTTGGTGAAGTCACGTGGATGTCACGTCACAAAGACCTAATGCAAAATGATTGGATCATAGGAGAATCAAAAGAAAAAAAAGAAGAGCCACAAATGACAGAAGGCGGGAGGTGGATCTCAGGGCCCCCTCCCTGATGTAGTTGCTGGTTGGGGTCCTACAAATCAATTTGCCCCGACTTTACTGGATATGACTGTCCTGTGAATGTCAACATTCATTTGAAGGTAGCCTTAGGATAAGGACACACGGAGCCACAGACACACGTCGTGGAAAAGTAGCAGAGAGATTTTGTGGGGAGTCAGCACTATTTCCTTTAAAACCACAATACCATTAACATCAAGTAATACTTATAAGTAAACAAGACTGCGTAATAATCATTAATGGCAGTGTGGTTTGGTGATAGAAGTGCTATTCGACTGCAAAATCAAGCAGTCATTAGTAACCTGAAAAGATTGGCCACTGTTGCAAGTCGTTTGTCCGCAGAAGGTTCATGCTCAGTGTGACTTTACCCTACATAAAATATCATGTACTGGAGGCGAAGACCCCTGTCTCTCCGTAAAATACAAACTACTGAACAAAACAGGACCCAGGGTGTCCCGAGAGGTTGCTGGACTATACTTTATATATAACACTTCTTAACAGGCAGTCCCGATGATGCTGCAGTGTATAATTCCCTGTCCACAACAAGACTATATGGAAAGACAGACTCCAGAAGAGACCCAAGTGTTTGAGAACTTGTGACCCAGATTACCATTTATAGGGAGTGGGATTGTAAATCATTAGAGTTGTGTGAACAAAGGTAAGGTTTCCTTACTATAATGAAATCCAGGGAGTTAAAACACAAAAAAACAAAGAAACCTCATTGAGACCTATACAGAGAAAATGCGCAGAATAAAAAGAGTGTAATGTCATTTCTAGGTCTGCATCTCGGATATATTACGGATAAAGGTATCATCACCATTCAGAATAAAAACTAAGTGCAAATACGAGAAAATATTCTCCTCTGCATCGCGGAAGACATTGTGTCCCAGTAAAAAGGCTCTTTTATCAATGCTGCCAACTCAGGAAGCCAAGAAGTCCGCGATGAAGAGTGGCTCTGTGAGTCTGCCTCACGTGACGGAGATGCTGCTATGGCGTACCATGCTGTGATCGACCCGGAAGAAGGCCAGCTGGCATGGCTTATTGAGGAGATTTGCAAAGGCTATGAATGCATCAGCTTCTTCCAAGTTAAGAATGAGCACTGCTGCGATGAAGGACATGCCCTGGACCTGCGCGGAGAAGAAGAAAGGAGCAGAAGTGGTTCATTAATATACAATTCTGTCATCCCAGCCCAAGCTTACAGCTGTGGAGCGATGGATAGAAATGGTGGGTGTACACTGTAAACAGGATGCACGTGTTACGGCTGCACACAGGATGCTGATTAATAAAACCCCGAATAATTGGGAACAAATATTCAGCAATGCTGTGCAGCAATAAGATAGTAATATAGTAATAACTCTTTGTATTCAGCCACAGAACTCCGTTCCACATTCTTGGGTAGAGAATCGGTCAGGACTATTCACCCCACAAAGCAGCCACTACTGTTTTATAGGGCAGGGGATAGCATTTTACACATGTCCCCATACACATTTTCTGGTCCAGAGGAGTCACACTGTTCCTGGCTTGTCTCCTATCCCCCTGGCCCGGATACATTGTCACATGTCAGCTCTGGTGTATGCGCAGAACAAGCGGAGGCCAGTACACCTCGCGTCACTGCGCATGTGCCGGACCCTGACCGAGCGGCCAGGAGGACAGTGATATAGAAGGGCTAATATTTCTGTCAGTACTACATTTTGTCTAGCATTAACACGTCTTGTAGTCTTATTTTATGTTTATTAATTTCTTAAGGTCTAATATTTGGTATATCATCTTCCCATCTCATATAGGATGTTTTAGGAAACTGGGTGTGTTATGGGTAGCTAAAGAGATTGTTCACGACTTTTTCATTGATGACCTATCCTCAATGTCTGATCTGTCGGGGTCCAACACCTGGCACCCCGCCGATCATAGGCCAGAAATACTCACTTGCAGAGCTGCTCCACCTACTGACAGTGGCAGGGTACTACACATCCGCCTCCTATTGATTTTTAATTATAATTATTCCCTGTCACTTTCCTTGGTCCAATTTTTTATGTTTTGGTGTTACCTTCCTTCTTGGTAGTGGTTTTACACTATAACTTTGGCACATGGGTGACCCATTTATTACAACAACTTTTGGATACCTTTATTAGCATTTTTTATATTGGTGTCATTTCTGTGTCTGTTACTAACTCCTATTGATTTGAATAGAAGGTGCATGTGTTGTGTCAAAAAAATGCAGCAATGCAAGAATATGTCATAAATAGAAGAGTAAACTATCCTTTATTTTCATATTCATGGACCCGTAGAAGTGCTGATTGCACTAAATGGCCGTCGTCCTCCCTCACTCCCCGCAACCTCGCTAAAACCTGATATGTGTCTAAAATAATCCGTGTTATGGACTGAAGGCACATTAAAGACGTTCATTCAGCAAACTGGTGAGTGCCGCTGTCTTTTATCTTTTGCGATATGGAAAATAGGATTCTTTATTTTTATCGACTAACAAAATGCAAACTGAATGAACAAAAGCAAAGAGAAATCTAAATACAAATATTTGACATCTTTTTATCTTTAAAAACATCAAAGCTTCACTTTCTCCTAGCTACACTTGCACAAACAACCCTAATCTCAATATCAAGTCTGTCTGGGATTACATGAAGAAACAGAAGGATTTTTGGTTAGTTCAAGTGCACGTGAACAATCAATACTTTGCTGCGGTTTTGAAGATAAAGGGCAGCCACACCAATGGTGATTTGATGTAGATGTCTCTTCGGTTCATTTACTTCATATTTTATCAATTAATGATGTGCAAATTATTAATGCTTCTATTTGTAAAAGCATGTTTACTTTGCAGCATTTTTCTCAGCAACTGCCTAAAACTTTTGCACAGCCCTGTACATATCCAGAATCTATGCTGCTCTTTATTGTAGCAGGGCATTTACAGGATAGCCTGGGGACGATGCTTCCTTACAGATCAGGGCCTGATCCTACAAGTATATTTCAGAGTCTGCATTCTCTCCCTTACTTTGATATTTTTAATAGAAGACGGTAGGCAGGAAAATGGAAAAATACAGGCCTGAAATTCATCGCACACACCTAATGTCCTGGAATGCTTATAATAGCCATTTTTAAGTAATTAACAGTGTTTCTAACCAAAAAAATACAGTTTTTATCTTTTTAGTGTGTGTCCCCTTGCTGCTGCTACCTGCAGACACAGCAAGATTAGTCTGCTCCCCCCTCTGGCAGCTGACAACAGAATCCCTTCTTACTTTGCCAAGATGGAGTCATCCAGCTTCACTGCCATATTACCGCAGGGGGCTCTACTCTTTTCTTGACATAGGGGCAATAGTTTAGTTATTTTTTGGCTGTAAACATGGGATTACCTGAGAACTAGCTGTGAGGGAAGTAATCGAGCACATGGCGTACCAAGCAGATGTTCACATTGCTGTACACTTTGGACACCAAGTGGTGCCATACTATGTGAGTAAATGTCATAACTCATCCCTGGAACTTCTTTGTTGTTACAACATGTAAATGGAAAACTTTCTTAGCTTATATATATATATATATATATATATATATATATATATATATATATATATATATATATATATATATTTATATTAATTAATATATATATATATATATATATATATATATATATATATATATTAATTAATTAATATATATATATATATATATATATATATATATATATATATATATATATATATATATATATATATATATATATATATATATATATATATATATATATATAATTGTCTAAGGTCCACTTCCGTCTGTCCGTCCGTCCCGGAAATCCGGCGTCGCTGATCAGCAACGGGCACAGCCCGGCCGAGAATTAGTCCCTCCCTACTTCCGTCCAGTCAGCGCTCACACAGGGTTAATGGCAGCAGTAACAGACCGCGTTATGCCGCGGGTAACGCACTCCGTTAACGCTGCTATTAACCCTGTGTGACCAACTTTTTACTATTGATGCTGCCTATGCAGCATCAATAGTAAAAAGATCTAATGTTAAAAATAATAAAAAACCAAAAAACCTGATATTCTCACCTTCCATCATCCGCCGATGCGCGCGCGGCAGCTGCCAGCTTCTGTTCCCAGAAATGCATTGCGAAATTACCCAGAAGACTTAGCGGTCTCGCAAGAACGGAACGGAAGCTGGTGGCAGCCGCGCGCGCATCGGGACAGCTTCGCTGGACGAGGGCGGGTGAGTATATAACAATTTTTTATTTTAATTATTTTTTTTTAACACCCCTTAAGCCCCGAGGGTGGTTTGCACGTTAATGACCGGGCCAATTTTTACAATTCTGACCACTGTCCATTTATGAGGTTATAACTCTGGAACGCTTCAACAGATCTTAGCGATTCTGACATAGTTTTCTCGTGACATATTGTACTTCATGATAGTGGTAAAATTTCTTCGACATAACTTGGCGTTTGTTTGTGAAAAAAAACGGAAATTTGGCGAAAATTTTGAAAATTTTGCAATTTTCCAAATTTGAATTTTTATGCTCTTAAATCACAGAGATATGTCACACAAAATACTTAATAGATAACATTTCCCACATGTCTACTTTACATCAGCACAATTTTGGAACCAAAATTTTTTTTTGTTAGGGAGTTATAAGGGTTAAAAGTTGACCAGCAATTTCTCATTTTTACACCACCATTATTTTTTTTAGGGACCACATCTCATTTGAAGTCATTTTGAGGGGTCTATATGATAGAAAATACCCAAGTGTGACACCATTCTAAAAACTGCACCCCTCAAGGTGCTCAAAACCACATTCAAGAAGTTTATTAACCCTTCAGGTGTTTCACAGGAATTTTTGGAATATTTAAATAAAAATGAACATTTAACTTTTTTTCACACAAAATTTATTTCAGCTCCAATTTGTTTTATTTTACCAAGGGTAACAGGACAAATTGGACAACAACCTTTGGGGTCCATTTTCTCCTGAGTACGCTGATACCCCATATGTTGGGGTAAACCCGTTTGGGCGCACGAGAGAGCTCGGAAGGGAAGGAGCACGGTTTTACTTTTTCAACGCAGAATTGGCTGGAATTGAGATCGGACGCCATGTCGCGTTTGGAGAGCCCCTGATGTGCCTAAACAGTGGAAACCCCCAAATTCTAACTGAAACCCTAATCCAAACACACCCCTAACCCTAATCCAAACGGTAACCCTAACCACACCCCTAACCCTGACACACCCCTAACTCTAATCCCAACCTTAAATGTAATCCTAACCCTAACTTTAGCCCCAACCCTAACCCTGACTTTAGCCCCAACCCTAACCCTAACTTTAGCTCCAACCCTAGCCCCAACCCTAACCCTAGCCCTAACCCTAGCCCTAACCCTAATGGGAAAATGGAAATAAATACATTTTTTAAATTTTATTATTTTTCCCTAACTAAGGGGGTGATGAAGGGGGGTTTGATTTAATTTTATAGCGTTTTTTTATAGCGGATTTTTATGATTGGCAGCCGTCACACACTAAAAGACGCTTTTTATAGCAAAAAAGTTTTTGTGTCTCCACATTTTGAGACCTATAATTTTTCCATATTTTGGTCCACAGAGTCATGTGAGGTCTTGTTTTTTGCGGGACGAGTTGACGTTTTTATTGGTAACATTTTTGGACACGTGACAGTTTTTGATCGCTTTTTATTCCGTTTTTTGTGAGGCAGAATGACCAAAAACCAGCTATTCATGAATTTCTTTTGGGGGAGGCGTTTATACCGTTCCACGTTTGGTAAAATGGATAAAGCAGTTTTATTCTTCGGGTCAGTACGATTACAGCGATATCTCATTTATATCTTTTTTTATGTTTTGGCGCTTTTATACAATAAAAGCTATTTTATAGAAAAAATAATTATTTTGGCATCGCTTTATTCTGAGGACTATAACTTTTTTATTTTTTTGCTTATGATGCTGTATGGTGGCTCATTTTTTGCGGGACAAGATGACGTTTTCAGCGGTACCATGGTTATTTATATCCGTCTTTTTGATCACGTGTTATTCCACTTTTTGTTCGGCGGTATGATAATAAAGCGTTGTTTTTTGCCTCTTTTTTTTTTTTCTTCTTACGGTGTTCACTGAAGGGGTTAACTAGTGGGAGTTTATAGGTTGGGTCGTTACGGACGCAGCGATACTAAATATGTGTACTTTTATTGTTTTTTTTTAATTTAGATAAAGAAATGTATTTATGGGAATAATATATATATTTTTTCTTTATTTAGGAATTTTTTTTAATTTTTTTTTTACATTTTTACTTTGTCCCGGGGGGGGGGGGACATCACAGATCGCTGATCTGACAGTTTGCACAGCACTCTGTCAGATCAGCGATCTGACTTACAGCGCTGCAGGCTTACCAGCGCCTGCTCTGGACCCGGAAGTAGTCCCTGCAGGACCCGGATGCAGCCCCGCGGCCATTTTGGATCTGGGGCCTGCAGGGATAGGAGGTAAGAGACGCTCGGAGCAACGCGATCACATTGCGTTGCTCCAAGGGTCTCAGGGAAGCACGCAGGGAGCCCCCTCCCTGCACGATGCTTCCCTGGCCGCCGGAACACTGCGATCATGTTTGATCGCAGTGTGCCGGGGGTTAATGTGCCGATGGCGGTCCGTGACCGCTCCTGGCACATAGTGCCGGATGTCAGCTGCGATAGTCAGGTGACGATCGGCCGCGCTCCCCCCGTGAGCGCGGCCGATCGCATATGACGTACTATCCTGTCGGTGGGAATTAAGGCCCACCCCACCTCGATGGGATAGTACGTCATATGGGATTAAGGGGTTAACAGGGATATGGTGCCCACACTGCTATATAGTACGTGGGCTATGTTTTATACTGCGTGGGCCGTGCTATATATTACGTGGGCTGTGCAATATACTGCGTGGCCTGTGCTATACATTACGTGGGCTGTTATATACTGCGTGGCCTGTGCTATATACTATGTGGCTGCTATATACATACATACATATTCTAGAATACCCGATGCGTTAGAATCGGGCCACCATCTAGTAAATTATACAAGGCCTTTCATATCTATTGGTGAAGAGATCACTTAAAGGGAGTGTCTGCAATTTTTTTCTGAAACTCCTCCACTCCTTTTCATAGGCGGTGTCTAGTATTGTAATCCTGCCAAATAACTCCCTTTTTATAAAATAATTTTAACAGCCTTTTTAACCTTACTCACAAAAAACACATGAAAAAGCTTAAAAAAACCCCTCTTAAATAGTTTATACTATATAGGCTGCACACGCCTATCTTCAGCAGCCCGAACTAAGTAAATGGAGCACATGGCTTACTAAGCTATGGAGCATGCCCGACCGCTACTCCATTCAGAGGCCCACCGCTATTAAGTTATCCTCTATACTACAAATAAGAAATTAAGTAAACTCCTTTAAGGGGTTAACTTATTTTCTAAATCTCAGAGTTAAATTAGTGGCAACCTTGCACGTTTTATACGTAGGCTCAGCACAAAAATAGAAAATTCAACATACGTAGCCAACGTCTGGTCTGTAACACGTGTAGGCCCCCAGCACACTGTGCAGCAAGTCATGGTACGGTCCCCCCTGAAAACCGCAAGAAAATTTGGTTAACATGTCATTTTAATTTTTTTTCTAATACAGAGGCAAAAAAAAAAAAAAAAAAGCGCCTAGTTTCATATCAATACTAAAATGTGAAAATAAACACAAAACTGTGTTTACATGTAAATCAAAGGCCATTCTAAAGATGGAGTAGAGAGCAGTGAGACTTCCGCACAGGATGGGTGTGTGTTCATCAGCAGGAATATACAGCAATATGGTGCACAGGACGACCAGCGTCTGGAGCACACAGATAACCTTTACAGACCTGATGTCTGCCAGTGACAATGGCCAGGAAAACTGATAAATATAAAACTGAGTGGTGCTCGCCTCCATAACCTGCACTGGTCCTAGAGGCGGACATGAAATGGACTGTCCTACACAAAGCAGAGCCTCGTCCTTTACAGGGACTGGGAGATTGTGTGGAAACCTCACTGGGATGTGTTTACACAACCATTTTGGTTTCCTGCGCCCAATTCCACAAGTAATTCACAACCCAGGCATGTAAAGGGCGATTCCACAGCCTCATTCAAAATTTTCCACAAGGATTTTAGTGCCACTGTGAGGAGTAAATCTGTGCTGAAAAAGGTGGTTACTCCATTTTTCCCATGGAGATGGCACGGAATAAGCGAGGATCTGCTAATCACTGAGCAGTTCTGCACCAGTGTAACATGCTAATCCGTGGCATGAATTTGGGAATCCGCTGGGATTTCGGTCACTGAGAATACTGTTGTGTAAACATGCCCATAAGGACAAGGCCTAACAATAATGTCTGGGAAGGCGGACCGAGACAAGAGGACAAAGCTTCACTTTTCCCCATGGTCCCCTCCAAACACTGTGGACTGAATGTACAGTACACTGTGGACCTAGGAGCCAATGTGATGTCTGCAGTCAATCACTGGCCTCAGTGTTGTAGGGCCCAAGACCGCTGAGGACAGTGATTGACTGCAGACATCATGCGACTTACAGCTGCCTGCAATGTAAAGGTGGAGGAGAAGGGCTGGAGCAGAGGGCGAGGAAGTATTATTTGTTTTAGCAGTCACATAACTTGGCAGCCACTTTAAATAAAGAAAAAAAAAAAAAAAAAAGGAGAAACTTTTACCTTCTGGAAAATATACAGTGACGGGAATGTTCGGGATATGTCTAGCTTAATTAGCTCTAGACTGGCTTCTCTGTCAGCAACCGACACCCCGGCGTCTAGATGAAACATAGAAAGACATTGGCAATAGAAACCCATCGGACACGTCAATGAGTCTAAATAGCGATGAGTGCAGATTATTAAATGCTGAATAAATCAATAGCTACAACGTCTCATACATCAGTGGCTCTATCACTAGATGCATCTTCTTTAATGCTGGATAAATCAATAGCTCTAAAGACACAACTAATTAATTCCAAGGGTAAGAGACTTGAGCGGCGCAGTCAGAGCAGATATTGATAGCTATATAGTCAGAATAAGAATGAACAGAAACACATGCCAACAGTAATTGTAATTTCTCACTTCCATGGTCAAATTTCACTGGCATCTTAATGAATAATCCCATTTGCGAAACACAATACTACACAGTAGGCTAATGTATTGCTTCCAAAAAGCTTAAAGGGATTCTCTGGGAATAGAAAAACAAACCCAAAAACAAAGAAACAAAAAGGAAATGTCGCTAAAATTCCAAGATGTGTTTAATTAGTGGTACTGAGGTAAGAAGAGGCTGCTCATACTGCTGTCCACCTGATCGAATACTGGAGATACTAAAGGTACTGAGGGTGGTAAGAAGAGGCTGCTCACACTGCTGTCCACCTGATCGAATACTGGAGATACTAAAGGTACTGAGGGTGGTAAGAAGAGGCTGCTCACACTGCTGTCCACCTGATCGAATACTGGAAATACTAAAGGTACTGAGGGTGGTAAGAAGAGGCTGCTCACACTGCTGTCCACCTGATCGAATACTGGAGATACTAAAGGTACTGAGGTAAGAAGAGGCTGCTCATACTGCTGTCCACCTGATCGAATACTGGAGATACTAAAGGTACTGAGGGTGGTAAGAAGAGGCTGCTCACACTGCTGTCCACCTGATCGAATACTGGAGATACTAAAGGTACTGAGGTAAGAAGACGCTGCTCACACTGCTGTCCACCTGATCGAATACTGGAGATACTAAAGGTACTGAGGGTGGTAAGAAGAGGCCGTTCACACTGCTGTCCACCTGATCGAATACTGGAGATACTAAAGGTACTGAGGTAAGAAGAGGCTGCTCACACTGCTGTCCACCTGATCGAATACTGGAGATACTAAAGGTACTGAGGTAAGAAGAGGCTGCTCACACTGCTGTCCACCTGATCGAATACTGGAGATACTAAAGGTACTGAGGGTGGTAAGAAGAGGCCGTTCACACTGCTGTCCACCTGATCGAATACTGGAGATACTAAAGCTACTGAGGTAAGAAGAGGCTGTTCACACTGCTGTCCACCTGATCGAATACTGGAGATACTAAAGGTACTGAGGGTGGTAAGAAGAGGCTGCTCACACTGCTGTCCACCTGATCGAATACTGGAGATACTAAAGGTACTGAGGGTGGTAAGAAGAGGCTGCTCACACTGCTGTCCACCTGATCGAATACTGGAGATACTAAAAGTACTGAGGTAAGAAGAGGCTGCTCACACTGCTGTCCACCTGATCGAATACTGGAGATACTAAAGGTACCGAGGGTGGTAAGAAGAGGCTGCTCACACTGCTGTCCACCTGATCGAATACTGGAGATACTAAAGGTACTGAGGTAAGAAGAGGCTGCTCACACTGCTGTCCACCTGATCGAATACTGGAGATACTAAAGGTACTGAGGGTGGTAAGAAGAGGCCGTTCACACTGCTGTCCACCTGATCGAATACTGGAGATACTAAAGGTACTGAGGTAAGAAGAGGCTGCTCACACTGCTGTCCATCCTGTCTATCTCCTCTAATATTGGAGACACCAAGGGTACGGAGGAAATAAACTGTGCACATTGCTGTCCATCCTATCCGGTCTAATAGGATATACCACGAGTGCTGAGGTAAAATAAGAAGCTGTTCACACTGCTGTCCATCTGATCTAATACTGGAGATACCAGGAGTGCTGAGGTAGAAAAGGTAAGAACAGGCTGCTCACACTGCTGTCCACCCTGTCCATCAGATCGAACACTAGATATACCAGGGGTGCTAAGGTAAGAAGAGGCTGCTCACACTGCTGTCCACCCTTGTCCATCTGATATAACATTAGGAGATACCAGGGGTGCTGAGGTAAGAAGAGGCTGCTCACACTGCTGTCAACCCTGTCTATCTCGTCTAATATTGGAGACACCAAGGGTACAGAGGAAATAAACTGTGCACACTGCTGTCCACCCTAACCAGTCTAATAAGATATACCAGGAGTGCTGAGGTAAAATAGGAAGCTGCTCACAATACTGCTGTCCACGCTGTCTATCTGATCTAATACTGGAGATACCAGGAGTGCTGAGGTAGGAAAGGTAAGAAGAGGCTGCTCACACTGCTGTCCACCCTATCATGCTGAATGACTATAGAGAGCATAGTCTCCAAGCACTCTAGTGGATCTTCGTACTGTACATGCTCAGTCACTTGTTTAACATCTTAGGACAGTTTTGTGTTCGTAGAAAAGTATGCAGCTTTTTTGTTAGACTTTTACTGAACAATTGTCAGACAAATAAGCAGGAAACATAAAAAAACTACAACACATATAGAAAACACAAGAGGACATTACCAAACTAATGTGTGTATTGAACAGGCAACAAAAAGAATTAAGAATACAATGCGGTCTATAAATGTTTAAAGCATGGAAGGAAGATGAGGTGGGGGAAGAGAAAGAACAAGAAAGGAGAAGAAAAAGTTTAAGGAGGGAGAGAAGTAGCCATACTAAGCCCACTTAAAAGGAATCTGTCAGTAGGAGTTCAGGACTTCACCCCACAAACTATTTACATGTGCATGTAACTTTTTCAAGACAAGTATAGCAGTACCGTTTAACACTTCAGTCTGTTCCTCCATTACTGAAAAAATGAAGTGTTTAAATTTATATGCAAATGAGGCTGAAGGGCTATTTGTAGATCTGAAGCCTCTGTCACTCCAGCTCTATTCACATTCCTGTAGAGTGCCAACTGCTCCTGCTTGTGGAGGTGAAATTCTTGTGGGGGTGAACCCTGCTGACAGATTTCCTTTACGGGAGGGAAGAAGGGTTCTAGGATGCATCTAGGCGAGTACTGTATCAGCAGCAAGACCAGGCTCGTTCTGGGTCTATGATCTGAAGGAAAAGTAGGAAGCCCTGGCACCCAGATCAGGTGCTCCATTGAGTCAACATTTTGCTCAGTTTAATTCTATGGCAATAACCTCCCTAGATAAAATTATCGTGATTTGCTAATTAAATGTATTTATGATGTTATTTATAGAGACATTCCCTTTAGTATATCTTTTTCTATTGCCAGAGATCCCCTTTAAGATATAAACATGCTGTAAGAAAATCTCTATCTACCTGGTGCCATTTTATAAATCATTGAATAATCATATATCAGGGGGTAGATTAAAACCCAGGGAATGAAAATCCACGAGTGGGTTACAATAGGACGGCTTTTATTTATGAGGGTTTCCAGCAGAATGCATTTGTCACCTATACACTGGGGTAGCTGATAAGGATGGATTGGTGGAAGGCCGACTGCTGGGAACACATCTGTGTCAGTCAGAGGAGCCGCAGCTTCACGTTTGGCTTCTGTTTCATTCATACTCCTCCTAGGTACTGAGATCAGTAGGGGGTCTCAGAAGTCAGACCACCACACATCACTATTTATCACCTACAGTATGCAGTAGATAGGTCAAGGACAAATGCTTTATGGTTAGAATATGCCTTCAAAAACCCAAACAGTTTATTAATCTCTACTCTCTTTATAATGCATATTAGTTTTGACAAAGATCGCAGCTGCGATCGAAATGCGTCGCTCATGTCCTCATGTGCGTTATAATGTGGTCCTAGGAGCTGGAGTTATTTTAATCATGTGTAATAAAATTTGATAATTTTTTATTTTTTATTTTAAAGAGGAGCTGGAACATCAACTTTTTTTCTTCGTTAAGTTAGAATACCGTAAAAGTAGATTTACCTTCAGATTCATTTTCGGAGGTGGTCTCACTTAAGCTTTTCCAACGCTCCTTAGCTCTAGAGAGGAAGATGTCATACAGCTCTGGAAATGTAAGATAAAAATGAGAATAAAAGAAGAATAGTGCCTGAGAAGAAACACACTGGATCATTAACACTGGATATGCTCACCGGGGGTGATATTAAGCTCATTCCCTACAGCCAGGCTCCACACCTTGCCACGTACGCTGGGTGGTAAGCCTTGCCACCAAAGGTCTCGAACTTTCCTTGAATTTCTCCTGGAAGAAAGGAAGGAATAAACGATACACTCACTAAACTAGATTTTAGATTTCCACCACAGATGTGGATTCACAAATTCCTGAATAAGCAAAAAACTTCTTCCTCAAAGTGTTTCAGGCACAGACTCCAAATCCAAAATTTATAGCAACAGACTTTTCCTTCCAAAATGAAATCATTCTCTCCATATACTGGTATCATCAGTGCAAAGATACATTCATTAATGCAAAACCATCTCAAGAACATTTGTCCCCAGTTACTATTGTGGAGAGTGTGGATGGTGACTTCATTCTGAAAGGTGCAATAGATACTAAATAATACTATGTGAGGGCATCTACACATGCATAGCAGACCTGTCTAGAGACTTGTTTGCTGCAAACCGTGTCAAGTAAGACTACTTACCTAAGGTTATGGGTGGAAGCAATAACAATACTCAGAAAAGATGTTAGTGCCAAGCCCATCTAACTGTGTGGCAAACTTACTTTTACCTTCATAAATAGATGATCTCCAATACACACACCCGTTTAAGTCCCTAGTTATTGGTTTCGGTCTCGGATTTGATAACCTATCAGAAAAGGAGCCCTTGGGACCTGATCCTTGCACCCTCAGCAAACAGCAGAATATGCAGGGGAAAGCAACGGCTAGCCATTAGTATTAAGAAGTGGCCATTGAGATGAATGGCAGACCAGAGCAAGTCCGACAGAACAGTCTTAATTCTGACTCATAGGGGGACATGTGAACAAGGGTGGTCTTCATGAGACAAACGTAAGAACGGTTACCATTATTTGTAAACCATTCTCTGGGAACTAGCTTTTGGAGTAGCTAAGATTTTATCATACGATTGATTGTCCAGGGCCGGTATCTGAATTTTAAAGCTGCTGCAGTCAGTTGAATATTGGTCTAAAAAATACAAGGATGAGCCAAATGCAGTAGGAGTAGGACCGGCGTCTATCAGACATCTACAACCCCTTTATTATGTCTAGCCATCAGTTCTGACTGTGCCATGGTGCCACTGGTTTCCCTTTTGTTCAGTATTGCTCAGATAAATATAAAATGAGGAGCCATCTCTCCAAAAGGGGCACGTGTGTTCCCAAAGAGACCTGGCTGTAAAATATGTGTCCTCTATTGACAGAGCACGGAATCTTTCCTCTATAACAGGTCAGTGTTTCCTATTTCATTAAAAAGCACTGACTGAAAGGTGGAACGAAAATCATAAAATCAGCCAAAAAGTGATCACTAATGGTGAGAACCAGCTTGTTAGCAGAGAATGTGAGGTGGCCACTCAGTGCTGCCGCGATGCCATCTGACCATGTGCATCGTGTATACCAGGTCAGATACCGTGACTGGAGAAAACTTACACAGCGTCCCAGTTTGGCAAGATTTCAGAATTCCACACAACCATGGCACTCGCAATATTTTCCTCTTGCTTGAATCTTTCCTTCATCATCTTTTTTCTTCTTTGTGCCTCTTTAACTTCTACAGAAAAAAAAACCACGTTATATGACTCGATAAAACGTTTTCAAAAGCTTAATCCTTGGATCGTCTCTGTATACTCACCACGACCCAGGGATGTACGTGTCAGCCAAGTGTGACATCAAACCTCCTAATAGTAGCTTAGAACATGATAAAGGGAATCTGTCAGCAAAAACCTGACTATTTCCTATATCCCAACTATTTAATCTGAGAGCAGCATAAGGTAAGGGCAGAGAGCCCGATTCCAGGGATGTGTCACTTATAAGGCTAGGTGCGGCAGTTTCAATGCAATCCGTGTTTTATCAGCAAGAGATTATTAACTTAGTCAGGCTAATCTGTGTAACCCCACCCCAGCACTGATTGGCAGTTTTCTGCCTATGCACAGTGTACACAAGAAGATGCCAATCAGCGGCGTGGCAAGGGTTATCCACAACTCTGCATACTGACCACTGCTACATCTACAGCAGAGAACACAGGGATTGTATCTAAACTGCACCAAGCAGCCCAGTAAGTGACATCACTGGAATCAGGTGCTGGCCCTACATTATGCCGCTTTTAGATTAGATAGCACAATCTTGCTGACAGATTTCCTTTAATATTTAAGGATCGTGTTGTTTATTATTATTTTTTATAAACCCCTCGATCTCTCTCCATGACTATGGTTAATTGACTTTTAACCTTTCCTCGTTGACAAGTGTTTAGTAATATCATCTAAAACCGTAAAAGTATCCGTATCTTCAGCTAAAACAAATTCCATATTAACACTGCTGAAAAAACAAGCCTCTCCTTTCCTCCAACGCTGGCTCATAAAGCTGCGGCTAAATGGTTTGGAGTCCATAAAGCAGATACGTGCGGCTTCTGTAAATGACATTATTCGCCATCACTCGGCGGTCCCGCGACAGCTCTGTGATGGAAGACTGTAGATTGTGTGTGGGCAGATCACGCTCCCTGGGACTTCGGAAGAGACTTTTAATCAAAATACATTTTTCAGTTAAGTTATTGCCCCTCTGAGTGATGGAGGAAATGGGAAGGTCAGTGACTATTAACAGATGATGATTTATCCCCCACTTTTCACCATTCCCCATCATTGCGCTGAACTCTGCCTGTGAGCCGCACTAGCGCTGTGGCGAGGATGATGGACTATCAGGAAATCGCTCCCAGCAGAGTCTAGGAAAGCCACATGGGGTGGAAAGGATTTATATTCGTTCCCATCGACTCTCCGCCTGTGTGCCGTAAACACACTCTACCAATAACGCTTTACTGATTGCAGCTTTAATTACGGCTCTATTTCTTCCTCTTAATGTCTCATTTCATTCTGGGGCCATGCACGGTGCTAGGAAAGCATCATCCAAATTTATCTCAATAAAAGTGATATGTCTGCATGGCAAAGTGAAGCGTAAAGACACTGGGCAAAACAGATGTAGGAAACCAGCAGAAAGTAACTAGGAAAAGCAAGGACATTAATAAAGTAATGGTCACCAGATTTCACAATACAAGACAAATGCATCACTAAATAGATCTTAGACCTGATGAGGCTGGTAGACTTATTTTGATAAGCCATGTCAGAATGATTGTGTACTTACTTCTGAATGAACTTTTACACCAACCCTCTGTCCAACCAGCCTGATTGACAGCTCCTCCGCGTCCCTTCTTCCTCCTGCTGCAGAGACCTCACACTGCTCAGCACAAGCTGCAGCCATGCTGAGTGGAGACTGGAAACACATGGACTCCTGATTAGTGATGATAGTGTGCTCGTTACTCAGGTGTTCTCCCAGTATTTTGGGCGTGCTCGTAGAGTATGTTTGAGTCGCCACAGCTGCACGATTTGCAGCTGCTAGACAGCCTGAATACATGTGGGGGTTGTCTGTTTGTTAGGGAATCCCCACATGTAATCAGGCTGGCTAGCAGCTGCGGCGACTCAAACATAATTTACAAGCACGCCCAAAATACTCGGAGAACACCCGAGCATGCTCGGAAATCTCGAGTAAAGAGCACACTCGCTCATCACCACTCCTGATCTCGCTCATTCTTTACCTGGTCTCTTTATAATCAGTATCCTACAGAGATAGATGTGCATGGTAAATATATCAGCCCCATCAGGTCTATAAAATCTAATAGTGTGTGCTATACAGTGTGTATTGTGGAATCTGGTGACAGATCTGCTGCAATACACTGATTGGCTCAAAATGGCTTGTACAGAATACTTGGTGAATAGGTGCAGTATAGTCCTGCCACAATGGGTGTTGAGGCCAAGACTAAACGGCATGACACAAATTACCAGACAAGATGTGTGACCAAAACCATTTGTTAAACTTGTCTGCAACTTATTAAGGAACTATATTAGACTTGTGTTGTGGTTGTTTTATTATGGTATATAAAAAATATATATTTATATATTTCTTAAAAAAATACAACTAAAAACAAAACAAAAAAAAACGACAAATTGCACACAGGTCACAATCAAGTCGCAATCCCACTTCCAATGAGATCTGTGGGGGTGAGATTGCATACAATTTGGGTACAAATATCTAACTAGGCTGGACTTTTTTGGGACAGAAGCATTGCTGCGGGTCACTACAGGACCTCACTGTCAAACATTAGATGCCATGTTGCAGTGCGATACAAGAAAGGTTGAATAATAAACAAATGTGCATTTTGGAATTTCTCTCAGTCATTAAAATTTGTACAAAATGCTGCAAAGATGCCAAAAGGACTAATGAGCTGTGGATTGAAACCACTTCAAATCTTTTAGGACAAAATAACCAAAATGCGCATGAGAGTTCAGAAATCTCATTCACTTTGCTGGAACTGAAAAAGGCTGTGCTTTCACAGCAAAAACGGGATGTGTGAACATACTCTAAGGGTGAGGTCACACTAGGTGTTTTTATTTAATTTTTTTAATTTCAGAAATCTCATGCACACACGCTGGTTTTTTGTCATCAGTGTCTTGTGACTTGAATGTTTTTTTGCACACTAGAGCATGTCACTTTTTTCACCGTTTTTTATGCATTTTTCAGTGTTTTTCATACATTGAAAGTAATGGGTGGTGAAAAAATGCTGAAAATCTGAAACAAAAAATGCAGGCATCAGGTTTTGCAACTTTTTTTGTGCCAAAACCTGGTTCAACAGAATGAGATTTTGTCACTAAACTTTATCAGCATCCACAAAAGACAAATGTAGCATGATTAAAAACGCTGGAAAAAACAGCAAAACACACAAGTAAAACTTGATTTTTTTTCTGCAGCTTCTTTCCTGCCAGATCAGGTTTTACTGCAGGAAAACTGCTGAAAAAGTGTCTAGTGTGAGCTTACCCTAAGGGAAGAAAAAGTAACAGGACAAAGGCATTGGGCCCCGGGATGCACCAGATAATTGGGCTGTAACAATATCATCGTGAATTAGGAGCAATTACCCAGCGGGCAGGAAAGTGATAGCGCAGAAACACTATGCAGAAGGCTTCTGGTCTTGATAAGCCGGGCACATTAGTCTCATGGTAATGCATCTCCGAGGGTCCGCAGCCCAGAGCTAATGATCTACCAGTACACGGCACTTATTACAGGCAGTGACCCGGTGACCCGTCAGGCTGGTTAGTGAGGTCTTGCTATCGATCACGGTACTGATACTAGAGATCATACAGTACAGGAGGAGAGGCTGGTAGGAAAATGTGCAGCTTTCAGCTCCAAAACGGATGACAATGAGGCCATTTATATGACAGCATGTTGTATAATCCAAAATTACAGCCCATAATGTTTTAGCACCTTCCAATAGTGAAGGACGAGCTATAAAGTAAGAATTGTGGCACAGCAGCTTTATTTTATCACTCTTATACAACCTTGCATAACACTGAACGGCTGGGAAGCTATTGGGGTTTTATAAGACGCCAACAATAAAACGTGTGGGATTAAATGACATTTTATAGCTTGTACCTTCTGCAGCCGTATACATTGCTTGTCTGTGTATTATCCTAACCTGCCTCCATTATGTGGTGGAATCATACACTGTGTAATTGACAGTAGGGGCAGTCAGACGGCCGAGTACCACGGATGGCGATTGCATCGCAGTGCACGGACTGACCGGCGGCTCTGCTGACCCAGGCGGGACAGTGACATAGAATTACATGCTGTCACACCGGGGCCAGGAGAGCCGCCAGCCAGTCCGTGCACTGCAATGCAATCGCCATCGGTGGTACTCAGCCGTCTGACGGCCCCTTACAGTAGAGAGGCTAAAATTACCTTACGCTGTGTAGAATGAGAAACATGAAACGACATAAAGTCCCAGCAAACAAACTGACTGTTTTATGCTGCAGATCAAATAGCAACCAGCATTTACCAGGAGGTGGTGTGAAAATGCCTCTCACATCGACAGCTGGGGTATGTCCGCACAGGTCAGATGATACGAATTTTCTAAGGGGATATGTGGCCAAAAAAAATAAATCTGCAATGGATTTCAGTACCAACCATGTGGATCAGATCTTAATAAATCCTAAAGAGAATCTGTCAGCAGGTTTTTGCTATGTAATCGGACACAGTGGGATGATGCAGGGACAGAGACCATGATTCCTGCAATATATATCAACGCAAACAACTCAGAGTAGTAGAGGCCGAGTACTGAAGAGATCCATAAAAAATAAGTTTTTATTGAACACAAACAAGAAATGTCCAACAGGGGACGCTAGTGTGACCATAATAGATAGGTATAACCAAAATGCAGGAAAAGCAATGAATTAGATCAATGGAAGGGATTTTTAAATGTTTCAGGTACCAAGACCACCCTTCCTTATTGGGGCTTATTAAACAGGTATACCATGCAGAAGAAAAATGCCTTATTCAGCGGGATCAGGTATATGAGCAATGTGACAGCGGTGCGGAGCAGTAACATCCAGTCTCTAAGGGAAAGTTCACACAGGGCGTTTTTGCAGCTTTTTTTTCTGCAGCAAAACCGGATCTTGGCAGGAAAGAAGCTGCGTCAAAAACGCAAGTTTAGGTGCATTTTTTGTTGCATATTTAGTGCGGTTTTGTTGCCTTTTTTTGCTGCGCTTTTTTCTCTTTGTCCATGCTAATGTCCTTGAATTTTCAGCAGCAAAAACGCAGCAAATAATGATACCTGCGTTTTTGTTATGTTTTTGCTGAGTTTTTTCAACACCCATTCAAGTCAATGGGTGAAAAATGCTGAAAAATCACAGCAAAAACGCTGAAAGAAGTGACATGCTCTATGTCCAAAAAAAAGCAAAGCACAAAATACTGATCACACAAAAACCCAATGTTTGTGCATGAGATTTCTGAAATCTCATAGGCTTTGCTGGTACTGTGAAAGGCAGCTGAAAATTATCATTAAAAAAAACGCACCACAAAATGCAAATTCAATTAAATTCAACTCCCTATTGAGCCAATTTCTGGACTGGGTATTTGAAAATAGAATAGACATCAATGATTCATACAGATGTCAAGCCAATGTCAGACAAACCTGGATATGAGCCCAAGAATGGAGATAGTCACCACTTGCATCACTTCACCCCGACGCACGTTTCACCGCCAACTTATTGAAAACACTTCTCTTTTTTGTCTTGTGGTATTCACTATTTTTTTTTTTACACCACACTCTTCAAAATTGCCTGTGTTTTATGAATGTGGTGTGAAATCTAAAATACGCTTCATTTTTGTCTTTGACCAGTTTTGGGGACTTTTCAGAGTCAAAAGTCACAGATCCTTTGAAAAGTTGAATGTCAGTCTAAAAGTTTGCCAAATTGAAACTGGGGACTGGAGATGCGACAAAAAATGGCAACATTTCCTAAAAGTGGCATTTCACAAATCTGTCTAAAACAACCGGACAAGAAAAGCAGTCAAGGATAAAGAAAAAAAAAAAAAACTACTTACAAAATGGTGCAAATCCAATAGTAAATAAGGTACAAATACTAAAGCCACTAAAAAAAAAAGCAAATTACCGCAGAAAACTGGAAAATCAACAATGATGAGTGGGGCCTGTGAGCCTAAAAGGGCCTACTAAATTAGTGAAGCCTGTATCTCAGTTACAAAGGCTCTGTGGCATCTACTGCTCATGTACCCAAAGTAGCCAATCACTGGGCTCAGTGGCAGGCTCAACATCTCGGCCAAATCCAGTGATTGGTTGCAGTGGTCAAGTGCACTTCATGACTTCACCGCCGCAGCCAGTCAAGTCAACAAAGGACTGGAGCAGCAGCAGAGAGGCTTTGCTGGACTTGCAGGATAACTCAGATTTTTCCAAAAAGTTGAGCAATGCCAAATATGACAAGGCCAGTCTTACAGAAGGGAAGGTGTGACGTGGAATAGAAGTGTCAGCTCCATATAAAATGCTGCTTTATGTGCAGAAGACACCAGATTAGAACATCACTTCTATTCTGTACAGAGCAAAACCAGAACTCAGATCTCTGGCCATAAAATATTGGGCATTATATACTGTAATACTGAGATTATACAGGGCAGAATCCCTTCAGAAAGATGTTACATGAACTACAAGTCACAGAGTAGAAACTCGTCCTACCTCGCTTCTTAGCTTCTGCTACCATCTCATCATACTCCTGTCGGTGGCGCAGGGTTTCATGGACGGATTTTGCTGGAAGATTCCTATTATAATAATAATAGTAATTTAAAAATTGCTAATGTCACTTACAATGAAGTAGTGATATGTTATGTAAGGAGGAGACAAGACATTGGAAGATTTCCTTTCCACTGTTAATGCAGATAACTAAAACTAAGTTCACATTACTTTGTTTGCTTTTGTTAAATGAACACAACCTGAATTCAAGCACAAACAGATCTGTTCCATAACTGATGCAAATAGAGGCCGAGAGACCCCACTGATGGCTAGGAGGTCCATAAGGGCTTGGTTACTGAAGACCAGAAGAAGACATGCTGAAATAGTTTTCAAAACCTGAGAGGATAGTGAGCAGACCCTTAAATATTAAGCTAGATGCACTTTCCCAGTAGACTACACAATCTAGGTCAGTGTTTCTCAACTCTGGTCCTCAAGACCCACCAACAGGTCAAGTTTTCAGGATCTCTTATAGTATTGGACAGGTGATAATTTCATCATCTGCTCCAGCATTAACTCCATCGCCTATGGAAATCCTGAAAACATGGCCTGTTGGTGGGTCTTGAGGACTGGAGTTGAGAAACACTGATCTAGGTGCTGCCTATACTAACCAGCATAGTGGAGAATAAAAATGCAATTAAATGGCGTTAGCACAGTACGAACACATATACTCACGCAGGTCGATCTTCTAAGATGAGAGCGGTGGTAGAGAGTGGTTCAATCTCAAATTTTTTACGTCTTATGGATTGTGCTGGGACTTTGCATGTCCTCGCAGTGCGTTCTTCATATTCCTTAAAAATAAAAATAAATAAATTTGCTAGGGACTATAAAGTAGATAAAAGGAGTGGTTAGTGGAAAGAAAGTGAATATATCTATCTATATAATCGTCTAAGGGGTACTTCCGTCTGTCTGTAACGGAAATCCTGCGACCAATCAGAGACAGGCTTAGTCTGGCCGCAAATTGGCCTCTCCCTACTCTCCTCCAGTCAGTGCCCCCTCCCTACTCTCCTCCAGTCAGCGCCAGTGTGTCGCCCCATCCCGGACCAACTTTTTACTATTGATGCTGCCTATGCAGCATCAATAGTAAAAAGATATAATGTTAAAAATAATTTAAAAAAAAATAAAAAATTGTGCTATTCTCACCTTCCGCCGTCCACCGATGTGCGCGATGCTGCCGCCAGCTTCCGTTCCCAGTGATGCATTGCGAAATTACCCAGATAACTTAGCAGTCTCGCAAAACCGCTAAGTCATCTGGGTAATTTCGCAATGCATCACTGGGAACAGAAGCTGGCGGCAGCATCACGCGTATCGGCACAGCTGGAGGGTGAGTATATAACTATTTTTTTTTTTTTTTTTAAACAGGGATATGGTGCCCACACTGCTATATACTACATGGGCTGTGATATATACTGCGCGGCCTGTATTATATACTGCATGGGCTGTGTTATATACGTGGGCTGTGTTATATACTACGTGGGCTGTTATATACTACGTGGCCTGTGTTATATACTACGTGGTCTGTGTTATATACTACGTGGTCTGTGTTATATACTACGTGGTCTGTGTTATATACTACGTGGTCTGTGCTATATACTATGTGGTCTTTGCTATATACTACGTGGTCTGTGCTATATATATTGTGTGGGCTGTGCTATATATTACGTGGGCTGTGTTATATACTACGTGGCTGCGCTATATACTATGTGGCTGTCTGTGTTACGTGGGCTGTGCTATATACTACGTGGGCTGTGCTATATACTGCGTGGGCAGTGTTATATACTACGTGGCCTGTGTTATTAACTGCCTGGGCTGTGCTATATATTACGTATATTACTATGTTATATACTGCGTGGGCTGTGTTATATACTGCGTGGGCAGTGTTATATATCTAATATATAATTGCCTAGAATACTACTTCCTGCAATTTGTGCCAACTTCCGTGGCTTTGTCCGGAGCTATTGTCCGGAGCTATTGTCCGGAGCTATTGTCCGGAGCTAATGTCCGGAGCTAATGTCCGGAGATAAGTGACGTCACCAGTGTCCTACACCCAGGCAGAGCACAGTGGCCCCAGGCAGAGCACAGGGGCCCCAGGCAGCATATGGGGCCCCAGGCAGAGCACAGGGGCCCCAAGCAGCATATGGGGCCCCAGGCAGAGCACAGTGGCCCCAGGCAGAGCACACACCAAATCGGAGGCCGAGGGGCCCCGCCCACCAAATCGGAGGCCGACGGGCCCCACCCACCAAAGCGGAGGCCGAGGGTCCCCGCCCACCAAATCGGAGGCCGAGGGTCCCCGCCCACCAAATCGGAGGCCGAGGGGCCCCGCCAACCAAATCGGAGGCCGAGGAGCCCCGCCCACCAAATCGAAGGTCGAGGGGCCCCGCCCACGAAAACGGAGGCCGAGGGGCCCCGCCCACCAAAGCGGAGGCCGAGGGTCCCCGACCACCAAATCGGAGGCAGAGGGTCCCCGCCCACCAAATCGGAGGCCGAGGGTCCCCGCCCACCAAATCGGAGGCCGAGGGCCCCCGCCCACCAAATCGGAGGCCGAGGGTCCCCGCCCACCAAATCGGAGGCCGAGGGTCCCCGCCCACCAAATCGGAGGCCGAGGGTCCCCGCCCACCAAAGCGGAGGCCGAGGGGCCCCGACCACCAAATCGGAGGCCGAGGGTCCCCGCCAACCAAATCGGAGGCCGAGGGGCCCCGCCCACCAAATCGGAGGCCGAGGGTCCCCGCCCACCAAATCGGAGGCCGAGAGTCCCCGCCCACCAAATCGGAGGATAAGGGGCCCCGCCAACCAAATCGGAGGCCGAGGGGCCCCGCCAACCAAATCGATGGCCGAGCGGCCCCGCCCACCAAAGCGGAGGCCGAGGGGCCCCGACCACCAAATCGGAGGCCGAGGGTCCCCGCCCACCAAATCGGAGGCCGAGGGGCCCCGACCACCAAATCGGAGGCCGAGGGTCCCCGCCCACCAAATCGGAGGCCGAGAGTCCCCGCCCACCAAATCGGAGGATAAGGGGCCCCGCCAACCAAATCGGAGGCCGAGGGGCCCCGCCAACCAAATCGGAGGCCGAGGGGCCCCGACCACCAAAGCGGAGGCCGAGGGGCCCCGCCCACCAAATCGGAGGCCGGTCCCCGCCCACCAAATCGGAGGCCGAGGGTCCCCAGGGTGCAAAAGTAAGTGCGCCCCCGGGTGCAAAAGTAAGTGCGCCCCCGGGTGCAAAAGTAAGTGCGCCCCCGGGTGCAAAAGTAAGTGCGCCCCCGGGTGCAAAAGTAAGTGCGCCCCCGGGTGCAAAAGTAAGTGTGCCCCCGGGTGCAAAAGTAAGTGCGCCCCCGGGTGCAAAAGTAAGTGCGCCCCCGGGTGCAAAAGTAAGTGCGCCCCCGGGTGCAAAAGTAAGTGCGCCCCCGGGTGCAAAAGTAAGTGCGCCCCCGGGTGCAAAAGTAAGTGCGCCCCCGGGTGCAAAAGTAAGTGCGCCCCCGGGTGCAAAAGTAAGTGCGCCCCCGGGTGCAAAAGTAAGTGCGCCCCCGGGTGCAAAAGTAAGTGCGCCCCCGGGTGCAAAAGTAAGTGCGCCCCCGGGTGCAAAAGTAAGCGCGCCCCCGGCCCCGGGTGCAAAAGTAAGCGCGCCCCCGGCCCCGGGTGCAAAAGTAAGCGCGCCCCCCAGTCCCGTGTGTGAAAAGTGCTGCTGTAAAGCTGGTAGCGCTGTTCAAGCACCATGTATTTCCTTCAGGAAATGCCCATCTAATATATAATTGCCTAGAATACTACTTCCTGCAATTTGTGCCAACTTCCGTGGCTTTGTCCGGAGCTAATGTCCGGAGATAATGTCCGGAGCTAATGTCCGGAGATAATGTCCGGAGCTAATGTCCGGAGCTAATGTCCGGAGCTAATGTCCGGAGATAAGTGACGTCACCAGTGTCCTACACCCAGGCAGAGCACAGGGGCCCCAGGCAGCATATGGGGCCCCAGGCAGAGCACAGTGGCCCCAGGCAGAGCACAGGGGCCCCAGGCAGCATATGGGGCCCCAGGCAGAGCACAGTGGTCCCAGGCAGCCTATGGGGCCCCAGGCAGAGCACAGGGGCCCCAGGCAGCATATGGGGCCCCAGGCTGAGCACAGGGGCCCCAGGCAGCATATGGGGCCCCAGGCAGAGCACAGTGGCCCCAGGCAGAGCACAGGGGCCCCAGGCAGAGCACAGGGGCCCCAGGCAGAACATGGGGCCCCAGGCAGAGCACAGGGGCCCCAGGCAGAGCACAGGGGCCCCAGGCAGCATATGGGGCCCCAGGCAGAGCACAGGGGCCTCAGGCAGAGCACAGGGGCCCCAGGCAGCATATGGGGCCCCAGGCAGAGCACAGGGGCCCCAGGCAGAGCACAGGGGCCCCAGGCAGCATATGGGGCCCCAGGCAGAGCACAGTGGTCCCAGGCAGCCTATGGGGCCCCAGGCAGAGCACAGGGGCCCCAGGCAGCATATGGGGCCCCAGGCAGAGCACAGTGGCCCCAGGCAGAGCACAGTGGCCCCAGGCAGAACATGGGGCCCCAGGCAGAGCACAGGGGCCCCAGGCAGCATATGGGGCCCCAGGCAGAGCACAGGGGCCCCAGGCAGCATATGGGGCCCCAGGCAGAGCACAGGGCCCCAGGCAGAGCACAGTGGCCCCAGGCAGAGCACAGGGGCCCCAGGCAGAACATGGGGCCCCAGGCAGAGCACAGGGGCCCCAGGCAGAGCACAGGGGCCCAGGCAGAGCACAGGGGCCCCAGGCAGAGCACAGGGGCCCCAGGCAGAGCACAGGGGCCCCAGGCAGCATATGGGGCCCCAGGCAGAGCACAGTGGTCCCAGGCAGAGCACAGGGGCCCCAGGCAGCCTATCGGGCCCCAGGCAGAGCACAGTGGCCCCAGGCAGAACATGGGGCCCCAGGCAGAGCACAGGGGCCCCAGACAGCATATGGGGCCCCAGGCAGAGCACAGTGGTCCCAGGTAGAGCACAGGGGCCCCAGGCAGCCTATGGGGCCCCAGGCAGAGCACAGGGGCCCCAGGCAGCATATGGGGCCCCAGGCAGAGCACAGGGGCCCCAGGCAGCATATGGGGCCCCAGGCAGAGCACAGTGGCCCCAGGAAGAGCACAGGGGCCCCAGGCAGCATATGGGGCCCCAGGCAGAGCACAGGGGCCCCAGGCAGCATATGGGGCCCCAGGCAGAGCACAGCGATATTTTGGACCACTGTGCGGTGTTTCAGACCCCCTGTGTGATGTCTGGGGCCCTGTTCTTAAGTATATTAAAGATTAAAGTAACGTATATTAAAGTATATTATAGATCAAATTTGACACGTTTATGAGCACCATTGAGTGATATACTCAAGAATGACATAATTTTTCAACATTATATGGTTTCAAACTGTAAACACTCAGTTTTTTTTACTTCAACCAGAAAACCTTAACGGTTCATAAAAAACTTGACTGTTCAGGATATGATAAAAGTCATAGTATTCTGAATCTTTAACTTATAAAGATACCTTTACATGGGGTGATTATTGGTTCCAGAGAGGCTTTCGGCCGATAATCGTACACATGGCTGGTGACAGGACAATACAATATAAACGTTCAAAGGTAAACACTGATAACATTAAAATCTAATATATAATTGCCTAGAATACTACTTCCTGCAATTTGTGCCAACTTCCGTGGCTTTGTCCGGAGCTATTGTCCGGAGCTATTGTCCGGAGCTAATGTCCGGAGATAAGTGACGTCACCAGTTTCCTACAACCAGGCAGAGCACAGTGGCCCCAGGCAGAGCACAGTGGCCCCAGGCAGAACATGGGGCCCCAGGCAGAGCACAGGGGCCCCAGGCAGCATATGGGGCCCCAGGCAGAGCACAGGGGCCCCAGGCAGCATATGGGGAACCAGGCAGAGCACAGTGGCCCCAGGCAGAGCACACACCAAATCGGAGGCCGAGGGGCCCCGCCAACCAAATCGGAGGCCGAGGAGCCCCGCCCACCAAATCGAAGGCCGAGCGGCCCCGCCCACCAAAGCGGAGGCCGAGGGGCCCGGCCCCGCCCACCACATCGGAGGCCGAGGGTCCCCGCCCACCACATCGGAGGCCGAGGGTCCCCGCCCACCACATCGGAGGCCGAGGGTCCCCGCCCACCACATCGGAGGCCGAGGGTCCCCGCCCACATAATCGGAGGCCGGGGGTCCCCGCCCTCCAAATCGGAGGCCGAGGGGCCCCGCCCACCACATCGGAGGCCGAGGGGCCCCGCCCACCAAATCGGAGGCCGAGGGTCCCCGCCCACCAAATCGGAGGCCGAGGGTCCCTGCCCACCAAATCGGAGGCCGAGGGTCCACCCCATCCAAATCGGAGGCCGAGGGGCCCCGCCCACCAAATCGAAGGCCGACGGGCCCCACCCACCAAAGCGGAGGCCGAGGGTCCCCGCCCACCAAATCGGAGGCCGAGGGTTCCCGCCCACCAAATCGGAGGCCGAGGGTCCCCGCCCACCAAATCGGAGGCTGAGGGGCCCCACCAACCAAATCGGAGGCCGAGGAGCCCCGCCCACCAAAAGTAAGTGCGGCCCCAAAAGTAAGTGCGCCCCCGGGTGCAAAAGTAAGTGCGCCTCCGGGTGCAAAAGTAAGTGCGCCCCCGGGTGCAAAAGTAAGCGCGCCCCCGGCCCCGGGTGCAAAAGTAAGCGCGCCCCCCAGTCCCGTGTGTGAAAAGTGCTGCTGTAAAGCTGGTAGCGCTGTTCAAGCACCATGTATTTCCTTCAGGAAATGCCCATCTAATATATAATTGCCTAGAATACTACTTCCTGCAATTTGTGCCAACTTCCGTGGCTTTGTCCGGAGCTAATGTCCGGAGATAATGTCCGGAGCTAATGTCCGGAGATAATGTCCGGAGCTAATGTCCGGAGCTAATGTCCGGAGCTAATGTCCGGAGATAAGTGACGTCACCAGTGTCCTACACCCAGGCAGAGCACAGGGGCCCCAGGCAGCATATGGGGCCCCAGGCAGAGCACAGTGGCCCCAGGCAGAGCACAGGGGCCCCAGGCAGAGCACAGGGGCCCCAGGCAGAGCACAGGGGCCCCAGGCAGAGCACAGGGGCCCCAGGCAGAACATGGGGCCCCAGGCAGAGCACAGGGGCCCCAGGCAGAGCACAGGGGCCCCAGGCAGAACATGGGGCCCCAGGCAGAGCACAGGGGCCTCAGGCAGAGCACAGGGGCCCCAGGCAGCATATGGGGCCCGAGGCAGAGCACAGGGGCCCCAGGCAGCATATGGGGCCCCAGGCAGAGCACAGTGGCCCCAGGCAGAGCACAGGGGCCCCAGGCAGAGCACAGGGGCCCCAGGCAGAGCACAGGGGCCCCAGGCAGCATATGGGGCCCCAGGCAGAGCACAGGGGCCCCAGGCAGCATATGGGGCCCCAGGCAGAGCACAGTGGCCCCAGGCAGCATATGGGGCCCCAGGCAGAGCACAGTGGCCCCAGGCAGAGCACAGGGGCCCCAGGCAGCATATGGGGCCCCAGGCAGCATATGGGGCCCCAGGCAGAGCACAGGGGCCCCAGGCAGAGCACAGGGGCCCCAGGCAGAGCACAGGGGCCCCAGGCAGCTTATGGGACCCCAGGCAGAGCACAGTGGCCCCAGGCAGAACATGGGGCCCCAGGCAGAGCACAGGGGCCCCAGGCAGAATATGGGGCCCCAGGCAGAGCACAGGTGCCCCAGGCAGAGCACAGGGGCCCCAGGCAGCATATGGGGCCCCAGGCAGAGCACAGGGGCCCCAGGCAGCATATGGGGCCCCAGGCAGAGCACAGTGGCCCCAGGCAGAGCACAGGGGCCCCAGGCAGCATATGGGGCCCCAGGCAGAGCACAGTGGTCCCAGGCAGCCTATGGGGCCCCAGGCAGAGCACAGTGGCCCCAGGCAGAACATGGGGCCCCAGGCAGAGCACAGGGGCCCCAGGCAGAGCACAGGGGCCCCAGGCAGCATATGGGGCCCCAGGCAGAGCACAGTGGTCCCAGGTAGAGCACAGGGGCCCCAGGCAGCCTATGGGGCCCCAGGCAGAGCACAGGGGCCCCAGGCAGCATATGGGGCCCCAGGCAGAGCACAGGGGCCCCAGGCAGCATATGGGGCCCCAGGCAGAGCACAGGGGCCCCAGGCAGCATATGGGGCCCCAGGCAGAGCACAGTGGCCCCAGGCAGAGCACAGGGGCCCCAGGCAGAACATGGGGCCCCAGGCAGAACATGGGGGCCCCAGGCAGCATATGGGGCCCCAGGCAGAGCACAGGGGCCCCAGGCAGCATATGGGGCCCCAGGCAGAGCACAGCGATATTTTGGACCACTGTGCGGTGTTTCAGACCCCCTGTGTGATGTCTGGGGCCCTGTTCTTAAGTATATTAAAGATTAAAGTAACGTATATTAAAGTATATTATAGATCAAATTTGACACGTTTATGAGCACCATTGAGTGATATACTCAAGAATGACATAATTTTTCAACATTATATGGTTTCAAACTGTAAACACTCAGTTTTTTTTACTTCAACCAGAAAACCTTAACGGTTCATAAAAAACTTGACTGTTCAGGATATGATAAAAGTCATAGTATTCTGAATCTTTAACTTATAAAGATACCTTTACATGGGGTGATTATTGGTTCCAGAGAGGCTTTCGGCCGATAATCGTACACATGGCTGGTGACAGGACAATACAATATAAACGTTCAAAGGTAAACACTGATAACATTAAAATCTAATATATAATTGCCTAGAATACTACTTCCTGCAATTTGTGCCAACTTCCGTGGCTTTGTCCGGAGCTATTGTCCGGAGCTAATGTCCGGAGATAAGTGACGTCACCAGTTTCCTACACCCAGGCAGAGCACAGTGGCCCCAGGCAGAGCACAGTGGCCCCAGGCAGAACATGGGGCCCCAGGCAGAGCACAGGGGCCCCAGGCAGCATATGGGGCCCCAGGCAGAGCACAGGGGCCCCAGGCAGCATATGGGGAACCAGGCAGAGCACAGTGGCCCCAGGCAGAGCACACACCAAATCGGAGGCAGAGGGGCCCCGCCAACCAAATCGGAGGCCGAGGAGCCCCGCCCACCAAATCGAAGGCCGAGCGGCCCCGCCCACCAAAGCGGAGGCCGAGGGGCCCGGCCCCGCCCACCAAAGCGGAGGCTGAGGGGCCCCGCCCACCACATCGGAGGCCGAGGGGCCCCGCCCACCACATCGGAGGCCGAGGGTCCCCGCCCACCACATCGGAGGCCGAGGGTCCCCGCCCACCAAATCGGAGGCCGAGGGTCCCCGCCCACCAAATCGGAGGCCGAGGGTCCCCGCCCACCAAATCGGAGGCCGAGGGTCCCCGCCCACCAAATCGGAGGCCGAGGGTCCCCGCCCACATAATCGGAGGCCGGGGGTCCCCGCCCTCCAAATCGGAGGCCGAGGGGCCCCGCCCACCACATCGGAGGCCGAGGGGCCCCGCCCACCAAATCGGAGGCCGAGGGTCCCCGCCCACCAAATCGGAGGCCGAGGGTCCCCGCCCACCAAATCGGAGGCCGAGGGTCCACCCCATCCAAATCGGAGGCCGAGGGGCCCCGCCCACCAAATCGAAGGCCGACGGGCCCCACCCACCAAAGCGGAGGCCGAGGGTCCCCGCCCACCAAATCGGAGGCCGAGGGTCCCCGCCCACCAAATCGGAGGCCGAGGGTCCCCGCCCACCAAATCGGAGGCTGAGGGGCCCCACCAACCAAATCGGAGGCCGAGGAGCCCCGCCCACCAAAAGTAAGTGCGGCCCCAAAAGTAAGTGCGCCCCCGGGTGCAAAAGTAAGTGCGCCTCCGGGTGCAAAAGTAAGTGCGCCCCCGGGTGCAAAAGTAAGCGCGCCCCCGGCCCCGGGTGCAAAAGTAAGCGCGCCCCCCAGTCCCGTGTGTGAAAAGTGCTGCTGTAAAGCTGGTAGCGCTGTTCAAGCACCATGTATTTCCTTCAGGAAATGCCCATCTAATATATAATTGCCTAGAATACTACTTCCTGCAATTTGTGCCAACTTCCGTGGCTTTGTCCGGAGCTAATGTCCGGAGATAATGTCCGGAGCTAATGTCCGGAGATAATGTCCGGAGATAATGTCCGGAGCTAATGTCCGGAGCTAATGTCCGGAGCTAATGTCCGGAGATAAGTGACGTCACCAGTGTCCTACACCCAGGCAGAGCACAGGGGCCCCAGGCAGCATATGGGGCCCCAGGCAGAGCACAGTGGCCCCAGGCAGAGCACAGGGGCCCCAGGCAGAGCACAGGGGCCCCAGGCAGAGCACAGGGGCCCCAGGCAGAGCACAGGGGCCCCAGGCAGAACATGGGGCCCCAGGCAGAGCACAGGGGCCCCAGGCAGAGCACAGGGGCCCCAGGCAGAACATGGGGCCCCAGGCAGAGCACAGGGGCCTCAGGCAGAGCACAGGGGCCCCAGGCAGCATATGGGGCCCGAGGCAGAGCACAGGGGCCCCAGGCAGCATATGGGGCCCCAGGCAGAGCACAGTGGCCCCAGGCAGAGCACAGGGGCCCCAGGCAGAACATGGGGCCCCAGGCAGAGCACAGGGGCCCCAGGCAGCATATGGGGCCCCAGGCAGAGCACAGGGGCCCCAGGCAGCATATGGGGCCCCAGGCAGAGCACAGTGGCCCCAGGCAGCATATGGGGCCCCAGGCAGAGCACAGTGGCCCCAGGCAGAGCACAGGGGCCCCAGGCAGCATATGGGGCCCCAGGCAGCATATGGGGCCCCAGGCAGCATATGGGGCCCCAGGCAGAGCACAGGGGCCCCAGGCAGAGCACAGGGGCCCCAGGCAGCTTATGGGACCCCAGGCAGAGCACAGTGGCCCCAGGCAGAACATGGGGCCCCAGGCAGAGCACAGGGGCCCCAGGCAGAATATGGGGCCCCAGGCAGAGCACAGGTGCCCCAGGCAGAGCACAGGGGCCCCAGGCAGCATATGGGGCCCCAGGCAGAGCACAGGGGCCCCAGGCAGCATATGGGGCCCCAGGCAGAGCACAGGGGCCCCAGGCAGAGCACAGGGGCCCCAGGCAGCATATGGGGCCCCAGGCAGAGCACAGTGGTCCCAGGCAGCCTATGGGGCCCCAGGCAGAGCACAGTGGCCCCAGGCAGAACATGGGGCCCCAGGCAGAGCACAGGGGCCCCAGGCAGCATATGGGGCCCCAGGCAGAGCACAGTGGTCCCAGGTAGAGCACAGGGGCCCCAGGCAGCCTATGGGGCCCCAGGCAGAGCACAGGGGCCCCAGGCAGCATATGGGGCCCCAGGCAGAGCACAGGGGCCCCAGGCAGCATATGGGGCCCCAGGCAGAGCACAGGGGCCCCAGGCAGCATATGGGGCCCCAGGCAGAGCACAGTGGCCCCAGGCAGAGCACAGGGGCCCCAGGCAGAACATGGGGCCCCAGGCAGAACATGGGGGCCCCAGGCAGCATATGGGGCCCCAGGCAGAGCACAGGGGCCCCAGGCAGCATATGGGGCCCCAGGCAGAGCACAGCGATATTTTGGACCACTGTGCGGTGTTTCAGAACCCCTGTGTGATGTCTGGGGCCCTGTTCTTAAGTATATTAAAGATTAAAGTAACGTATATTAAAGTATATTATAGATCAAATTTGACACGTTTATGAGCACCATTGAGTGATATACTCAAGAATGACATAATTTTTCAACATTATATGGTTTCAAACTGTAAACACTCAGTTTTTTTTACTTCAACCAGAAAACCTTAACGGTTCATAAAAAACTTGACTGTTCAGGATATGATAAAAGTCATAGTATTCTGAATCTTTAACTTATAAAGATACCTTTACATGGGGTGATTATTGGTTCCAGAGAGGCTTTCGGCCGATAATCGTACACATGGCTGGTGACAGGACAATACAATATAAACGTTCAAAGGTAAACACTGATAACATTAAAATCTAATATATAATTGCCTAGAATACTACTTCCTGCAATTTGTGCCAACTTCCGTGGCTTTGTCCGGAGCTATTGTCCGGAGCTAATGTCCGGAGATAAGTGACGTCACCAGTTTCCTACACCCAGGCAGAGCACAGTGGCCCCAGGCAGAGCACAGTGGCCCCAGGCAGAACATGGGGCCCCAGGCAGAGCACAGGGGCCCCAGGCAGCATATGGGGCCCCAGGCAGAGCACAGGGGCCCCAGGCAGCATATGGGGAACCAGGCAGAGCACAGTGGCCCCAGGCAGAGCACACACCAAATCGGAGGCAGAGGGGCCCCGCCAACCAAATCGGAGGCCGAGGAGCCCCGCCCACCAAATCGAAGGCCGAGCGGCCCCGCCCACCAAAGCGGAGGCCGAGGGGCCCGGCCCCGCCCACCAAAGCGGAGGCTGAGGGGCCCCGCCCACCACATCGGAGGCCGAGGGGCCCCGCCCACCACATCGGAGGCCGAGGGTCCCCGCCCACCACATCGGAGGCCGAGGGTCCCCGCCCACCACATCGGAGGCCGAGGGTCCCCGCCCACCAAATCGGAGGCCGAGGGTCCCCGCCCACCAAATCGGAGGCCGAGGGTCCCCGCCCACCAAATCGGAGGCCGAGGGTCCCCGCCCACCAAATCGGAGGCCGAGGGTCCCCGCCCACATAATCGGAGGCCGGGGGTCCCCGCCCTCCAAATCGGAGGCCGAGGGGCCCCGCCCACCACATCGGAGGCCGAGGGGCCCCGCCCACCAAATCGGAGGCCGAGGGTCCCCGCCCACCAAATCGGAGGCCGAGGGTCCCCGCCCACCAAATCGGAGGCCGAGGGTCCACCCCATCCAAATCGGAGGCCGAGGGGCCCCGCCCACCAAATCGAAGGCCGACGGGCCCCACCCACCAAAGCGGAGGCCGAGGGTCCCCGCCCACCAAATCGGAGGCCGAGGGTCCCCGCCCACCAAATCGGAGGCCGAGGGTCCCCGCCCACCAAATCGGAGGCTGAGGGGCCCCACCAACCAAATCGGAGGCCGAGGAGCCCCGCCCACCAAAAGTAAGTGCGGCCCCAAAAGTAAGTGCGCCCCCGGGTGCAAAAGTAAGTGCGCCTCCGGGTGCAAAAGTAAGTGCGCCCCCGGGTGCAAAAGTAAGCGCGCCCCCGGCCCCGGGTGCAAAAGTAAGCGCGCCCCCCAGTCCCGTGTGTGAAAAGTGCTGCTGTAAAGCTGGTAGCGCTGTTCAAGCACCATGTATTTCCTTCAGGAAATGCCCATCTAATATATAATTGCCTAGAATACTACTTCCTGCAATTTGTGCCAACTTCCGTGGCTTTGTCCGGAGCTAATGTCCGGAGATAATGTCCGGAGCTAATGTCCGGAGATAATGTCCGGAGCTAATGTCCGGAGCTAATGTCCGGAGATAAGTGACGTCACCAGTGTCCTACACCCAGGCAGAGCACAGGGGCCCCAGGCAGCATATGGAGCCCCAGGCAGAGCACAGTGGTCCCAGGCAGAGCACAGGGGCCCCAGGCAGCCTATGGGGTCCCAGGCAGAGCACAGTGGCCCCAGGCAGAGCACAGGGGCCCCAGGCAGCATATGGGGCCCCAGGCAGAGCACAGGGGCCCCAGGCAGAGCACAGGGGCCCCAGGCAGCATATGGGGCCCCAGGCAGAGCACAGTGGCCCCAGGCAGAGCACAGGGGCCCCAGGCAGAGCACAGGGGCCCCAGGCAGAGCACAGGGGCCCCAGGCAGAGCACAGGGGCCCCAGGCAGAGCACAGGGGCCCCAGGCAGAACATGGGGCCCCAGGCAGAGCACAGGGGCCCCAGGCAGAACATGGGGCCCCAGGCAGAGCACAGGGGCCTCAGGCAGAGCACAGGGGCCCCAGGCAGCATATGGGGCCCGAGGCAGAGCACAGGGGCCCCAGGCAGCATATGGGGCCCCAGGCAGAGCACAGGGGCCCCAGGCAGAACATGGGGCCCCAGGCAGAGCACAGGGGCCCCAGGCAGCATATGGGGCCCCAGGCAGCATATGGGGCTCCAGGCAGAGCACAGGGGCCCCAGGCAGCATATGGGGCCCCAGGCAGAGCACAGTGGCCCCAGGCAGCATATGGGGCCCCAGGCAGAGCACAGTGGCCCCAGGCAGAGCACAGGGGCCCCAGGCAGCATATGGGGCCCCAGGCAGCATATGGGGCCCCAGGCAGAGCACAGGGGCCCCAGGCAGAGCACAGGGGCCCCAGGCAGCTTATGGGACCCCAGGCAGAGCACAGTGGCCCCAGGCAGAACATGGGGCCCCAGGCAGAGCACAGGGGCCCCAGGCAGAGCACAGGGGCCCCAGGCAGAATATGGGGCCCCAGGCAGAGCACAGGTGCCCCAGGCAGAGCACAGGGGCCCCAGGCAGCATATGGGGCCCCAGGCAGAGCACAGGGGCCCCAGGCAGCATATGGGGCCCCAGGCAGAGCACAGTGGCCCCAGGCAGAGCACAGGGGCCCCAGGCAGCATATGGGGCCCCAGGCAGAGCACAGTGATCCCAGGCAGCCTATGGGGCCCCAGGCAGAGCACAGTCGCCCCAGGCAGAACATGGGGCCCCAGGCAGAGCACAGGGGCCCCAGGCAGAGCACAGGGGCCCCAGGCAGCATATGGGGCCCCAGGCAGAGCACAGTGGTCCCAGTTAGAGCACAGGGGCCCCAGGCAGCCTATGGGGCCCCAGGCAGAGCACAGGGGCCCCAGGCAGCATATGGGGCCCCAGGCAGAGCACAGGGGCCCCAGGCAGCATATGGGGCCCCAGGCAGAGCACAGGGGCCCCAGGCAGCATATGGGGCCCCAGGCAGAGCACAGTGGCCCCAGGCAGAGCACAGGGGCCCCAGGCAGCATATGGGGCCCCAGGCAGAGCACAGGGGCCCCAGGCAGCATATGGGGCCCCAGGCAGAGCACAGCGATATTTTGGACCACTGTGCGGTGTTTCAGACCCCCTGTGTGATGTCTGGGGCCCTGTTCTTAAGTATATTAAAGATTAAAGTAACGTATATTAAAGTATATTATAGATCAAATTTGACACGTTTATGAGCACCATCGAGTGATATACTCAAGAATGACATAATTTTTCAACATTTTATGGTTTCAAACTGTAAACACTCAGAGTTTTTTTTACTTCAACCAGAAAACCTTAACGGTTCATAAAAAACTTGACTGTTCAGGATATGATAAAAGTCATAGTATTCTGAATCTTTAACTTATAAAGATACCTTTACATGGGGTGATTATTGGTTCCAGAGAGGCTTTCGGCCGATAATCGTACACATGGCTGGTGACAGGACAATACAATATAAACGTTCAAAGGTAAACACTGATAACATTAAAATCTAATATATAATTGCCTAGAATACTACTTCCGGCAATTTGTGCCAACTTCCGTGGCTTTGTCCGGAGATAATGTCCGGAGATAAGTGACGTCACCAGCGTCCTACACCCGCTCAGGGTGGACAAAGATATATGCCTTCGTGGTGCGCGGCACTTTTCTGATTGGTTGCCGCCTGCCGCGAGCGACCAATCAGAAATGTGCCGTACTGTCAAGAATTGTCAAGAGCTGGTGAGTGCAGCCATTTTTTGTTCTTTCTTACTATTATTTATTAATTGTATTATTCTTACATTTGAATAAATAAAGTATATATGGATTCTAGACTCCCGATTCTTTAGAATCGGGCTGCCATCTAGTATATATATATATATATATATATATATATATATATATATATATATATATATATATATATATATATATATATATATATAAATAAATCCTAGCACCGGTAAAGCTTGGAGGAACTCAGCAATTTCACATGAGAAGAAAAAATTATTATGCTCCTTGTTACGGTCACCAAACCTGGGGAGGGGTCGGGATCTGTATTATATTCAAATCACCCTACTACAACACTGTAACCTTCTGCCCATTGCTCAACCCTGATGCCAGTGCTGTGGCGCTTAATAGCCTTCTTGGTGTAGTTTTGATAGAATACCCATTTTCTTGGTGATCTAGTCTGCACGTGACACGTAGTCCTCTAGTGAGAATCCCATGCTGATAAAACATTGACTTTAATGGAGCTAAAGTACACAGTCTAATAAGTGACATCAGTGGAATCAGGATCTCAGCTCCTACATTATGGTGCTCTCATTAAATAGCAAAAACCTTTTGACATTCTTTTTCAAAGGGATTAAGTGGGATACATCTTCGTAATGTTGCAGCATTGCTGGGTTGAGCTGAAAAAAAAATATTTTTGATTGTAAGTGGGGCCCACGGATTATTGCATTTGACAATAGCTGATGACTTCCCATTTCAAAGACTTCATTTCACGCTTGTTTCATTGTAATGGGCTGGAGCTTTCTGAAAGTACAATTTTCGGTGACTCACAAAGTGATGTTAATATCCGCAGATGAGAAACTGAACGATAGAAAACCTTCCCACTTCTTCTGCGTGCGCTGCTTGTGTAAATTACTACAGGGGTGACTATGGTTCTTACAGACAATCTTGCAACACTTATGTTATGGCCACGGCTCAGCGCTATCCTTCATGACACTGCACCTGAGTGCTACCCCACTCCTTCCACCCCTCCCCAAATATTGGAGCACGTCCTGGCTCTCCAGTCATACTTTGGAAACAATTGCTACGGTGTAAGGCCCCACATAGACAAATGTCGGTGACGGGTCAGCCGACCGTGCGCTCCTGTGTACGGGTGATATGGCCGAGGATGGGTGTGGGCTGAAAGATCGGCTGAAGCATTGCTTGGCCGGCGGTTACTGCTCTCTTATTCTGAACAATCACATGCACATGAATACGGTTTTGTACAATGTTACAACCTAGATTCAATTCCAACAAAGACACTCAGTCCTGCTTCCATGGGGACAATCTGGGAAATCTGCCAAATATTTGGTTACATTGAATCAGTTAGAAAAAGAAACAAACAAAAACTGTATTTTGGCTACGTTCACATTTAGGCTACTTTCACACTAGCATCCTGCACTGCACGTTGCTATGCGTCGTTTTGTAGGAAAAAACGCATCCTGCAAAAGTGCTTGCAGGATGTGTTTTTTCTCCATTGACTTGCATTAGCGACGCATTGCCACACGTCGCAACCGTCGTGTGACGGTTGCATCGTGTTGTGCCGGACCGTCGCCACCAAAAAACGTTGCATGTAACGTTTTTGGTGCGTCGTGTCCAGCATTTCCGACCATGCATGCGCGGCCGGAACTCCACCCCCGCCTCCCCGCACCTCACAATGGGGCAGCGGATGCGTTGAAAAACAGCATCCGCTGCCCCCGTTGTGCGGCGCATTCACAGCTAGCGTCGGTGAGCCGCAACATCGCATTGCGACGTGCAGTGCATGACGCTAATGTGAAAGTAGCCTAAGGCTATGTGCACACGTCAGGATTTTCTGCAGAATTTTCCTGAACAAAACCGAACTTTTTCTGCAGGAAATCCGCATGCGTTTTTTTCCGCGTTTTTTGCGCGTTTTTTCCGGCGTTTCCCAATGCATTAAATAGCGGGAAAAACGAGAAAAATCCGCAAAATTAATGAACATGCTGCGTTTTTTACCGCGATGCGTTTCTTTTGCAGAAAAAAACGCATCATGTGCACAAAAATTGCAGAATGCATTATAATTGATGGGATGCATATGTGTGCGTTTTAGATGCGTTTTTATCGTGGAAAAACGTGAAAAAAAACGCGAAAAATCCTGAACGTGTGCACACAGCCTAATACAGCGCTCTTTTGCCGATCACTGCGTCAGGTTTTCTATAGGAATAACCGAAAAACAGTATTCCGACGAGGGACCCAGCAGCCAGAGCCGTGAATGGACCAGACGGGGTCACCACGGACACTGTTGTATGTGCAACAGCTGAATGTCACAGTGTCCACAGGACAGAATTAATTCAAGTGAATGGCAATGTCGGGGCTCCTTTTGTAGAACTATTTTTGGGAATTCAGAAACGGACTGACAGCGCTCAGCAGGGCGCACCATATTCATGCGAACATGGCCTTACCTGCAGCCACAGTGATAACCTGATGCAAATACCACTTAAAAATGTGCAGCGTTCTAATGGGAAGCACAACTGCAGAGAGAAAACGCAGCTATATTCCTTGAGCCGCTCGCTTACAGTCATCACTCTCCTGCTCCTATGCGTGCAGCGTGCGGTGTCAGGGAGCAGGAGAGTGATTCAGCCGATCACTGTGCAGCGAGCGCTCACCGATCCCACCAATACCCGCCCCAGTGCCTGGAAGCGAGCGACTGCAGGGAGAATGGAACTTCCAATTACACTGCTGCACATATAGAACAATATTTCCTTGCAGATTACGACTATGGCTAAGGATGAATAATGTTTGTTTTTTTGCCAACAGTTTCTCTTTAAATGTTTCCTACTATTTATGCAATATCATCTACACAGACATTTTTTTCTCCTTTAAAAACAGAACAATTAAACTTGGTGGGTAGAAATAACTAACAGCCCTAAAAGAGGTCATTGGGGCTGCAGCCAAGACCCGTGTCTGACCTGCTCTTTTACCATTTTGTGGGAATACTCAGTGCAGCTTTTTGCCAGTGCATGAAGTGAATCCAGTGGGATGGAGAAGTAAAAGTCATTCATTTACATTTCCCATTCCGCTTGTATCCACTGCTGACTGCAGTAAATGCTGTGTATGAAGTCACCTTTCTAAAAAGAAAAGAAAAAAAAAAATAACCTAGAAATACTGTCGCGTAGGTAGTGGGCTGCAAAGCCCAAACGCTCCATGCAAATAAAAGTCAGCTTAAAGAGGTTGTCCAGGACTTACTTTACTTTTTCTTTTTTTTAACCATGGGCCTAAAAATTAACATACAGGTAGATGACAGTTATCTGGCTTAACTAGCGGTCATCGACCACTCCTGCCGGCAATTCAGCCGCTCCACATCAAGAGAGCAGCTCTTCTTCTGGGCTGCTGTCAACGGGGCACGACTGCCGATTTCATGCTGATTGACAGCAGGCTCCCCGCAGTTAGGTAGCGGGGAGCCGACAGTTAATCAGAATGAAATTGGCACTCACACCCCGTCGACAGAGCAGCGTGGAAGAGAAGATGCTGCTCTGTTGATGTAACATCAACAGAGCCGCTGGCAGGAGCAGTCTGTGACAGCTGAGATTGGTGCCAGTCACAACAGGCAGGCATGTAACAACTAGCTGTCAGTTCTTAGGCACACTGTAAAAAAAAAACAAAAGCATCCCTGATAACACCTTGAACACACTGATTTTGGCGGGTCCAACTGGCCATCTGACGTGTATAGATATGTTCAGACTCTCCACCAACAGATAATGTCAGGGAAGAGAAGGACTTGGCAGTCTTAAATAAAACACAGAATCCTTTTGACATCTCTGGAGATAAGAAGTGTCTGGCAGCAGTGTACTCCCTTCTGCCCATTGGAAACTATTAAGGGCATATTCACAAGTTGTATGGTCAAGTCTAAGGTTTCAAAACATGCTTGATCCTCCTCCCATTCACAGCAGACATCTAGGATCTGTCAGTTGTCCCTTCCCTAAATATTGGTGTAAAATAACATATAGCAAATGTGTATGAAGGGTTTTACCGAGCAACAAAATCTTAGTTATCCTTTGCTCATCATATTCCACAGCGTTTTACATATATCATCACTGTCCCCATTGGGGATCACAGTCTACATTCCCTATAAGTATGCCTCACAAACACGGAGAGAACATTGAACTCCTTGCAGAAGTTGTCTTTGGTGAGCTTTGACCCCAGGGCTGCAAATAAACAGTGCTAACCACTGAGCCACTGTACTGACCAAATCTGCATGGGATCTTATTTTGGACCCATAAGACTACCCATTTTGAAATCCTAACATGACATTTTAAGTAAATAATTGCAATTTTCTTAAAACAATTATCCCAGAGAATCTTGTACATGGTATCGCTCCATTATTGGTCCCTGAAATGTATGAATTATCAGTGGCTATGAACATTCCCTTTATTAATAGGGCATGCCCTGATAAAATGCTGAGAGCTAAGCCTCCCTCTCCATACACTTTAAATGGTTGTCGGCTCAACAATGGTTCCCTGGGAGAGTCTCTCTGATTCTCCCATACACAGTAGCAGTCACTCGGCCCAGCGCTCCGGGCGCTCTAGGAGAGACATGCTGCCAGACGTATATAGAGGTGGCTTATGTCACAGAGAACAAAAGTTTGGCAGTCCGAGTTCATACAAGCTGGTTCCTTATCTGTCCTGACAACTATCTGTTGGGGTTCCCCATATACATTTGACAATAGGGCAAACCAGTCAATATCGACAAGTTCGGCCAACGTTAGTCTGATGTGTACAGGGGGCTTTAGATTGGGCATGGACAAAGACATAAAAAGGGCACCAGTCAGTTGTCACTTAATTCCAGGAAGAATAGCAGAGGAATGGCAGAGACGAGAAATGATGCTCCAGCAGGGTTACCCAATGCCAGGAGAGTGGACAGGTAAAGCGTGACTTGGGCAGCACGGTGGCTCGGTGGTTAGCACTGCACCAAGGACAACATCTGCAAGGAGGTTGTATGTTCTCCCAGTGTTTGCGGGGGTTTCCTCCGGGTTCTCTGGTTTCCTCCCACATTGCAGACAGACTGATAGGGAATGTAGAATATGAGCCACAAAGGGGACAGCGATGATAATGTCTGTAAAGCATTACGGAACATGATGGCCCTGTATAAGCGACTAAAATAAATAAGGAAACTTAATTGTCTAGGGAATGGAGAGTACAGAGCTGTAATATATGTTGTGGATGCCAACATTAACATTCAGACGGCAGTCAGCTGCAATGTCCTTGAAAGCAGATTGTTCCATCTTGTATAAATCACAGCTCCATTCCTCTCCTTGCTCTTGGCAACACAAATATGATGTCCCCATTTATCAGAATGATGTTATTAGGGAGGCAGCCAAAGGTTCCCAAGGTCATGCGGACCCTCCCCATGATATATTCAGGCAGGGATGAGGTCATTCCTGCAGTATCACAGGAGGATTCACGCTCGCTGCTCTCCAGGCTCCCTCATCCATGAGTCAGGGAGTCAGGACAGCTGCAGCTCCACCTTTATAGGAAGCGATTCTGCCCAAACTAGGAATTACTAAGCGAACCTCAAAAAGTGATGTATATAGCAGGAAGAAATAAGGCTACAATGGTGACCATGTTACAGATAAAGGACAAGTAGGGAACTGCAAGGGGCACATGGTCTTATGGGATATGGGGCCTCCAGACTCTTCCCCAAAAGATGATGGTGGGTGAAAGGGGATTGGACATGTTGCATTGAAACATGCCTGATCCTTTGTCCGTATAGCAGATTAGCTTCCACAGGAGCCTATCCCACCTAATGAGTGCACCGAGTGTACATCTGAACGGCTGACCGGGAGGTGGTGTATGGCCATCTTTAGCTCTGCTGTAATGTGGTGGACATCAGCATAAGGTGTTGTGTATAAGTTTCAATGTGGAGCAGGAGGATAGCCTTTGTCAGACATCTTTGTTAACACCAAGCATTGCATCTCCTTTGGAGTGAGTGAGGATAAAACATTTCCATCATACCTTGTACGGTCTAATGCTTGGCCGCCACTCTGTCTGCAGAAGACGCTATGCAGCAGCTGAAAACTAGCTGAAGTATTGAAAGGGGAGCAGTGGTCGCGTGTGCACAGTGCCACTCCATCCTAATGTGGGGAAAAATTACGATGTTCATGTGAGTCCAATTTATAAGCGAGTTACATTATTTTAGAAGACCCCCCTTTAACCCCTTCCCGACCCATGACGCCTATGTGGCTTCATGGAATGATCGCATCCCTGCAGATCGGGTGAAAGGGTTAACTCCTATTTTACCCGATCTGCAGGGAGAGGGGGAGTTGTACTTCAGCCTAGGGGGGTGGCTTTGCCCCCACGTGGCTACGATCGCTCTGATTGGCTGTTGAAAGTGCAACAGCCAATCAGAGCAATTTGCAATATTTCACCTATGAAAATGGTGAAATATTGCAATCCAGCCATGGCCGATGCTGCAATAGCATCTGCCATGGCTGGAAATCATGTACTGGCCCCCCCCACCGCCCCCGATCTCCTCCCCAGTCCTCCGCTCTGTCCGGTACCCCCCTCCTTCCCCCTGTTCGCTCCCCTGTGCTCCTGTCCGCTCCCCCGTGCTCCTGTCCGCTCCCCCCGTCCTCCGATCCCCCCCTTGTGCTCTGATCCACCCCCCCACCACCCCCTCATACTTACCGAGCCTCCCGAAGTCGGTCCGTCTTCTCCCTGGGCGCCGCCATCTTCCAAGATGGCGGGCGCATGCAAAGTGCGCCCGCCGAATCTGCCGGCTGGCAGATTCGTTACAAGTACATTTTGATCGCTGTGGTAGGTTCTACCACAGCGATCAAAATAAAAAAAATAATAAATAACCCCCCCCTTTATCACCCCCATAGGTAGGGACAATAATAAAATAAAGAAAATATTTTTTTTTCTTTTTCCACTAGGGTTAGGGTTAGAACTAGGGTTAGAACTAGGGGTAGGGTTAGGGTTAGGGTTATGGCATGTGCACACAGTGCGGATTTGGCTGCGGATCCACAGCGGATTGGCCGCGGATCCGCAGCGGATTGGCCGCAGATCCGCAGCGGATTGGCCGCGGATCCGCAGCGGATTGGCCGCGGATCCGCAGCGGATTGGCCGCGGATCCGCAGCGGATTGGCCGCGGATCCGCAGCGGATTGGCCGCTGCGAATTCGTAGCAGTTTTACATCAGGTTTACAGTACCATGTACACCTATGGAAAACCAAATCCGCTGTGCCCATGGTGCGGAAAATTCCGTGCAGAAACGCTGCGTTGTATTTTCCGCAGCATGTCAATTCTTTGTGCAGATTCCGCAGCGTTTTACACCTGTTCCTCAATAGGAATCCGCAGGTGAAATCCGCACAAAAAAAACACTGGAAATCTGCTGTAAATCCGCAGGAAAAACGCAGTGCCTTTTACCTGCAGATTTTTCAAAAATCGTGCGGAAAAATCTCACACGAATCCGCAACGTGGGCACATAGCCTTAGGGTTAGGGTTGGAATTAGAGTTAGGGTTGGAATTAGGGCTAGGGTTAGAAATAGGGTTAAGATTAGGCTTGTGGTTAGGGTGACGGATAGGGTTAGGGGTGTGTTGGGGTTACAGTTGTGGTTAGGGTTGGGATTAGGGTTAGGGTTGGGATTAGGGTTAGGATTGGAATTAGGGTTACGGGTGTGTTGGGGTTAGGGGTGTGTTGGGGTTAGGGTTGTGATTAGGGTTATGGCTACAGTTGGGATTAGGATTAGTGGTGTGTTGGGGTTAGTGTTGAAGTTAGAATTGAGGGGTTTCCACTGTTTAGGCACATCAGGGGTCTCCAAACGCAACATGGCGCCACCATTGATTCCAGCCAATCTTGCGTTCAAAAAGTCAAATGGTGCTCCCTCCCTTCCAAGCCCCGACGTGCGCCCAAACAGTGGTTTACCCCCACATTTGGGGTACCAGCGTACTCAGGACAAACTGGGCAACAACTGTTGGGGTCCAATTTCTCCTGATACCCTTGCAAAAAAAAAAAATTACTTGCTAAAACAATTTTTGAGGAAAGAACAATTATTTTTTATTTTCACGGCTCTGCATTATAAACTTCTGTGAAGCACTTGGGGGTTGAACGTGCTCACCACACATCTAGATAAGTTCCTTGGGGGGTCTAGTTTCCAAAATGGGGTCACTTGTGGGGTGTTTCTACTGTTTAGGCACATCAGGGGCTCTGCAAATGCAATGTGATGCCCGCAGACCATTCCATCAAAGTCTGCATTTCAAATGTCACTACTTCCCTTCCGAGCCCTGTCGTGTGCCCAAACAGTGGTTTACCCCCACATATGGGGTATCAGCGTACTCACAACAAACTGGGCAACAAATATTGGGATCCAATTTCTCCTGTTACCCTTGTGAAAATAAAAAATTGCTTGCTAAAACATCTTTTCTGAGGAAAGAAAAATGATTTTTTATTTTCACGGCTCTGCATTGTAAACGTCTGTGAAGCACTTGGGGGTTGAACGTCCTCACCACACATCTAGATAAGTTCCTTGGGGGGTCTAGTTTCCAAAATGGGGTCACTTGTGGGGGGTTTCTACTGTTTAGGCATATCAGGGGCTCTGCAAACGTAACATGATGCCCGCAGACCATTCCATCAAAGTCTGCATTTCAAAACATCACTACTTCCCTTCCGAGCCCCGGCATGTGCCCAAACAGTGGTTTACCCCCACATATGGGGTATCAGCGTACTCAGGAGAAACTGGAAAACAACTTTTGGGGTCAAATTTCTCCTGTTACCCTTGCAAAAATAAAAAATTCTGGGCTAAAATAATATTTTTGAGGAAAGGAAACACATTTATTAATTTCACGGCTCTGCGTTATAAACTTCTGTGAAGCACTTGGGGGTTCAAAGTGCTCACCACACATCTAGATAAGTTCCCTTGGGGGTCTAGTTTCAAAAATGGAGTCACTTGTGGGGAGTTCCTACTGTTTAAGCACATCAGGGGCTCTGCAAACGCAACATGAAGCCCGCAGAGCATTCCATCAAAGTCTGCATTTTAAAACGTCACTACTTCCCTTCCAAACCCCGACGTGTGCCAAAACAGTGGTTTACCCCCACATATGGGGTATCAGCGTACTCAGGAGAAACTGGACAACAACTTTTGCGGTCCAATTTGTCCTGTTACCCTTGGGAAAATAAAAAAATGTGGGCTAAAAAATCATTTTTGAGAAAAGAAAAATTATTTTTTATTTTCATGGCTCTGCGTTATAAACTTCTGTGAAGCACTTGGGGGTTCAAAGTGCTCACCACACATCTAGATTAGTTCCTTCCGAGGTCTAGTTTCCAAAATGGGGTCACTTGTGCGGGAGCTCCAATGTTTAGGCACACAGGGGCTCTCCAAACGCGACATGGTGTCCGCTAATGATTGGAGCTAATTTTCCATTCAAAAAGCCAAATGGCGTGCCTTCCCTTCCGAGCCCTGCGGTGCGCCCAAACAGTGGTTTACCCCCACATATGGGGTATCATCGTACTCAGGACAAACTGGACAACAACATTTGGGGTGCAATTTATCCTATTACCCTTGGGAAAATAAAAAATTCTGGGCTAAAAATCATTTTTGAGGAAAGAAAAATTATTTTTTATTTTCACGGCTCTGCGTTATAAACTTCTGTAAAGCACCTGGGGGTTATAAGTGCTCACTATGCATCTAGATAAGTTCCTTGGGGGGTCTAGTTTCCAAAATGGGGTCACTTGTAGGGGAGCTCCAATGTTTAGGCACACAGGGGCTCTCCAAACGCGACATGTTGTCCGCTAATGATTGGAGCTAATTTTCCATTCAAAAAGTCAAATGGCACGCCTCCCCTTCCGAGCCTTGCCGTGCACCCAAACAGTGGTTTACCCCCACATATGAGGTATCGGCATACTCAGGAGAAATTGCCCAACAAATTTTAGGATCCATTTTATCCTGTTGCCCATGTGAAAATGAAAAAATTGAGGCTAAAAGAAATTTTGTGTGAAAAAAAGTACTTTTTCATTTTTACGGATCAATTTGTGAAGCACCTGAGAGTTTAAAGTGCTCACTATGCTTCTAGATAAGTTCCTTGGGGGGTCTAGTTTCCAAAATGGGGTCACTTGTGGGGGAGCTCCAATGTTTAGGCACACAGGGGCTCTCCAAACGTGACATGGTGTCTGCTAGCGATGGAGATAATTTTTCATTGAAAAGTCAAATGGCGCTCCTTCCCTTCCGAGCCCTGCCGTGTGCCCAAACAGTGGTTTACCCCCACATATGAGGTATCAGCGTACTCAGAACAAATTGGACAACAAAGTTCGTGGTCCAGTTTCTCCTTTTACCCTTGGGAAAATAAAAAAAATTTCGCTAAAAGATCATTTTTGTGACTAAAAAGTTAAATGTTCATTTTTTACTTCCATGTTGCTTCTGCTGCTGTGAAACACCTGAAGGGTTAATAAACTTCTTGAATGTGGTTTTGAGCACCTTGAGGGGTGCAGTTTTTAGAATGGTGTCACGTTTGGGTATTTTCAGCCATATAGAACCCTCAAACTAACTTCAAATGTGAGGTGGTCCCTAAAAAAATGGTTTTGTAAATTTTGTTGTAAAAATGAGAAATCACTGGTCAAATTTTAACCCTTATAACTTCCTAGCAAAAAAAAAAATTTGTTTCCAAAATTGTGCTGATGTAAAGTAGACATGTGGGAAATGTTATTTATTAACTATTTTGTGTCACATAACTCTCTAGTTTAACAGAATAAAAATTCAAAATGTGAAAATTGCGAAATTTTCAAAATTTTTGCCAAATTTCCATTTTTTTCACAAATAAACTCAGAAATTATCGACCTAAATTTACCACTAACATGAAGCCCAATATGTCACGAAAAAACAATCTCAGAATCGCTAGGATCCGTTGAAGAGTTCCTGAGTTATTACCTCATAAAGGGACACTGGTCAGAATTGCAAAAAACGGCAAGGTCATGAAGGGGTTAATTGGCTCCAATAATGTACAGCTTGTTTGTTAGGCAACCCCCGCATGTGTTGCGGCTGTAACAGGGACATATTATTAGGGCACACCCAAGATACTTGGGTACCACCAAAGACTGCAGACTGGTGAATCCTCACATGGCGAGGACTGCACGCGGTAAGGATTCTCGGGTGGTGGCGGGTGGTCATGTGACCACAACTATAAAATATGCATACTCCCAGCCACATTCCGACTGTGTCCAGCCTCGCTCAATACACTTGCATTGCGTGAGGCCGCGCACGTTTAGAGGGCACGTGACCGCATGAAAGCAAATCGCATACTTGCTGTTACCGGAGAATCCTCGCAGTGTGTGTGATGTGAGGATTCACAAGTCTGCAGTCACATGGAGTGACTGCAGATTTGTAGCTGGACAACCCCTTTAAAGACATCATTCAGATGCCTAGATCTCACGTACATGTGCCACTGTTTTTCCCCTGAATGGAACACATACTAGTATAGTATAGGGTGATATTCACATGAATGCCATTATGCACACACAAAAAAAAAAAAATCAAGAAAGTCTGAATGAGGTCTGAAGGGCATAAACCATCCACGTACAACATTTATCACTTATCCATGCAGTATATAGGACTGAAGGAAATCGCTAAGCGCTGTACTCTGCCATTGGCCAGTCCTATAGACGATGAATGCACGTGGGACCATTGCTCAGGTCTGGAAGGGCACATAGTCAGTGGGGATCCCAGGGCCGGGGCCATCAGAGATCACATAGATACCACATATCTTCTGGACAGGTGACACATTTTGTTCATGGTTCATCCCCTTTAACTAGTTTTATTCTGGCCTACTGGACCTCACCACCCACAAAATACCAGGATTGGAAAAGTTTACTCCTGATATCAGTTTAGCTCGGTCCAGTCTTTTCTAGGTTATTTTTTAGCTTTTCTTTGCCATTCTATATACTTTCCAGCACTTTGATATGTGATGGCTCATACAGTGCTATACACTTGTTATAGTCATTCATCTTTCTGTCAGGAGAACAATTTGCACAATACAAACGTGCTGTAAATGCAATGTATGACATAGAAATCCAGCACGATTACATCCCACTCAGGAATCCTCCAGATCCCTGCATACACCATCACTTTGTATGTAAAGAGGACCGGTTAGCTCTCCTGTGTAAGGAAATGCTGGCGACGGCAATGAAAGACTACTGAATCTTTTCCTTAAAACTCTTGGTTACTCCTGAGAAAAGTATGAACAAATCAGCATCCTAGGGTAGGGACAATTAGAATTCTTAGATAAGCCTCCTAAAACATTTGTGTGACTAGATATGGTGTGAGCATTTTAGACCTGTGATTTGGTTGAAAAAAAAAACATTGTTACATTGAATCCTTTGGGGGAAAACATTGTGTGCAACTTGCAACCCAAAATCTAACAGGACTGGATTTTTTTCCTCTGCTCCAGTTATGTCTTCATGTGCTGTTCGTAGAAACACAAATCCACTGACAATATGCTGTGAAGTAACAGCGCAGTATCACGTCACAATTCACCCCATAGACAAGGTCACAGTGTCGCCATTGTCCATGTCAGTAGGACGTGTCCCTGCAGCTGACAGTCAGCACGGATTGGACAAGGTTGGGCTGCTGCCGGTCATCAGATTAGGGATAAGTCACAGCATTATGGCTTTCCTTCTGAAAGGAAAGGAATAACTGAGGACAGCATAGTCTGAAGGAAAGCTGCTCTAGTGTTGATAGAACATAGGAATCCTATATGGTCATGGCAAAAGTGTTGGCACCCTTGAATTTGTCCCAGAAAATGAAGTATTTCTCCCAGAAAATTATTGCAATTACACATTTTTTTGTTGCATACGTTTATTTCAAATTGGACATCATTTCACACAAAATCCCAATAATGGGCTGGACAAAATTGTGGGCACCCTCAACTTAATATTTGGCTGCACACCCTTTGGAATAAATGACTGCAATCACTGGTTTCCTATAACCATCAGCTTCTTGCACCTCTCACCTGTAATTTTGGATCACTCTTTTGCAAATTGCTCCAGGTCTCATGTGCAGGCGCCTTCTCCCAACAGCAATTTTAAGATCTCTACACAGGTGTTCAATGGGATTTAGATCCGGACTCATTGCTGCCACTTCAGAACTCTCCAGCGCTTTGATTCCATCCATTTCTGGGTGCTTCTTGAAGTATGTTTGGGGTCATTGTCCTGCTGGAAGTCCCATGACTTACCGTATATACTCGAGTATAAGCCGACCCGAGTATAAGCCGACCCCCCTAATTTTGCCACAAAAAACTGGGAAAACTTATTGACTCGAGTATAAGCCTAGAGTGGAAAATGCAGCAGCTACCGGTGAATTTCAAAAATAAAAAAAGATGCTCCATACCGTTCATTATGGCCCCATAGATGCTCCATATAAAGCTGTGCCACATATAATGCTCTGCACCATTCATTATGGTCCCATAGATGTGCCATAGAAAGCTGTGCCCCATATACAATGCTCTGCACCGTTCATTGTTGCCCCATAGATGTGACATAGAAAGCTGTGCCCCATATACACTGTGTTCCAAATTATTATGCAAATAATATTTCCTCATATTTTCTCTAAATTACCTATCTGAATTGCAGTCATTGTTATTTTCCAGTCATATACTATTCTAGTATAATTGCAATGTTTTGGAACAAACTGCCTATGAAAACAGTATCTTTTTAAAAAAAATAAACACTCAAAATGCATGTTCCAAATTATTATGCACAGCAGAGTTTTCAACCTTTTTTTTTTATTTTGAACAAAAAAATGGTCAATTGTGAAGTTATAAGCATTATCAGCTTATTACAAAATGAAATTAAAGTTTTCAAGTGAAAACTTTATTCTAGGTGATGTTACATTTGCACATAGGACCCCTTGTTCGAAAGAAGCTTCTGAACTCTCTCGTCCATTGAATTTGTCAGTTTTTGGATGGTTTCTGCTTCAATTGTTTTGCATGTGGACAGAATACCCTCCCAGAGCTGTTGCTTAGATGAGAACTGCCTCCCGCCATCATAGACATTCCTTTTGATGATGCTCCAGAGGTTCTCAATGGGGTTGAGGTCAGGGGAAGATGGTGGCCACACCATAAGTTTGTCCTCTTTTATGCCCATAGCAGCCAGAGATGCAGATGTGTTTTGCAGCATGAGACGGTGCATTATCATGCATGAAAATGATCTTGCTGCGGAAAGCACGGTTCTTCCTCTTGAACCATGGCAGGAAGTGTTGTTTTAGAAACTCCACATAGATTATGGAGTTCATCTTTACCCCTTCAGGGATCATAAAGGGGCCGACAATCTCTCTCCCCATGATTCCAGCCCAAAACATTACTCCACCTCCTCCTTGTTGGCGCCTTAGCCGTGTTTTCATGGGGTGTCCATCAACCAGCCATCTCCACTCCATCCATCTGGACCATCGAGCGTTGCACGGCACTCATCGGTGAACAAAACAGTTTGGAAGTCAGTCTTCATGTATCGTTTGGCCCACTGGAGCCGTTTCTGCTTGTGTGCAGTGGATAGAGGTGGTCGACAGGATGGCTTACGCACAGCTGCAAACCTCTGAAGGACCCTGCATCTTGTTGTTCTGGGGACGATGGAGGCACCAGCAGCTTCAAAAACTTGTCTGCTGCTATGACAAGGCATTTTTGCAGCTGCTCTTTTAACCTTATGCAATTGCCTGTTGGAAAGGGTCCTCAATTTTTCCTTATCAGCACGCACACGTGTGTGCTGGGAATCAGCTACATACTTCTTGATTGTGCGATGATCACGATGAAGTGTCTTGGCAATGTTGATTGTAGTCATGCCTTGACCTAAATACTCCACAATTTGTTGCTTCTCAGCAGCCGACACATCCTTTTTCTTTCCCATTTTGGCCAAAAATGTAGGCTGCTTAATAATGTGGAACAGCCTTCTTAAGTAGTCTTGCCTTTATTTGGACACACCTGCCAAACTAATTTGCACAGGTATCTGCAATTGCTTTCAGTGATATAATGAGCCCTGACACACATCACCATCAATGAGTTTAAATGACAATCCAAAAAATTCTAACCTTATCACTCCTAAACTCTTTGTGCATAATAATTTGGAACACAGTGTACAATGCTCTGCACCGTTCATTGTTGCCCCATAGATGCTCCATATAAAGCTGTGCCCCATATACAATGCTCTGCACCGTTCATTGTTGCCCCATAGATACTCCACATAAATCTGTGCCATATATAATGCTGCTGCTGCAATAAAAAAAAAAAAAAAATATGACATGCTCACCTCTCTTGCTTGCAGCTCCTCAGCGTCCCGTCTCGGCGTCTCTCTGCACTGACTGTTCAGGCAGAGGGCGGCGCGCAGATTAGTGCGTCATCGCGCCCTCTGACCTGAACAGTCAGAGCAAGAGGACGGGAAGACAGAGCGGCGCCCGGCGTGTGGAACGGGGACAGGTAACTATGTAATACTCACCTGCTCCCGGCGTCCCTGGCTCCTTATCCCGGACAGCTGGTCTCCGGGTGCCGCAGCCTCTTCCTCTGTCAGCGGTCACCGTTACCGCTGATTAGAGGAATGAATATGCGGCTCCACCCCTATGGGAGTGGAGTCCATATTCATAGCTTTAATGAGCGGTCCCACGTGACCGCTGAACAGGGGAAGAGCTGCGGCACCGAAGACCGTGGGACGGGCAGGGGGAGCGCCAGGACTAGGCGAGTATGCGACAGTCCTCTCTCCCCCTCACCCGACGACCCCACTGCCGATCATGACTCGAGTATAAGCAGAGAGGGGCACTTTCAGCCCAAAAATTTGGGCTGAAAATGTCGGCTTATACTCGAGTATATACGGTAACTCCTATGGTAACCTTCAGATTTCATGATGCCTTGCAGACAGTCAAGGAACCAAGTGCAAGGGACAGCAAAACAACGCCAAACTATATTTGAACCTCCACCATATTTGACTGTATGTACTGTGCTCTTTTCGTTGTAGGCCTCATTCTATTTTCGGTAAACAGAAAAATTAAGTGCTTTACCAAAAAAACCTCTCTGTCTCATCTGTCCACAAGACACGATCCCAGAAGGATTTTGGCTTACATACATTTTGGTAAACTGCAGTCTAGCTTTTTTTATTCCTTTGTGTCAGCAGTGGGGGTCCTTGAGGGTCTCCTGCCATAGCATTTCATTCAAATATCGACAGATAGTTCACCCTGACACTGATGCACCCTGAGCCTGCAGGACAGCTTGAATTTCTTTGGAATTTGATTGGGGACGCTACCATTCGGACTATCCTGCATTGCATCCTTTTTCTGTGCCTTCCCCATCCTGGGAGATTAGCTACAGTGCCATGGGTTGTAAACTTCTTGATTAAGTTGCGTACCACGGACAAAGGAATGTCAAGATCTCTGGAGATGGACTTGTAACCTTGAGATAGCCAATATTCAGCAATTTTGGTTCTCAAGTCCCCAGACAGTTCTTTTCTTTCTGTTCTCCATGCTTAGTGTGGCACAAACAGACACACAATGCAAAAACTACCGTATATACTCGAGTATAAGCCGACCCCCCTAATTTTGCCACAAAAAACTTGGAAAACTTAATGACTCGAGTATAAGCCTAGGGTGGAAAATGCAGCAGCTACCGGTAAATGTCAAAAGTAAAAATAGATACCAATAAAAGTAAAATTAATTGAGACATCAGTAGGTTAAGTGTTTTTGAATATCCATATTGAATCATGAGCCCCATATAATGTTCCATAAAGTTTATGATGGCCCCATAAGATGCTCCATATTAAAATATGCCCCATATAATCCTGCATAAAGGTTAATAATGGCCCCATAAGATGCTCAATAGACACATTTGCCCAATATAATGCTGCACAAATGTTGATTATGGCCCCATAAGATGCTCCCTACAGACACTTGCCCATATAATGCCCCACAAACGTTAATTATGGCCCCAAAAGATGCTCCATAAAGATATTTGCCCCATATAGTGCTGCACAAACGTTATGGCCCCATAAGATACTCCATACAGACATTTGCCACATATAATGCTGCACAAATGTTATGGCCCCATAAGATGCTCTATACAGACACTTGCCCCATTATAGTGCTGCACAAACGTGATGGCCCCATAAGATGCTCCATACAGACACTTCCCCCATTATAGTGCTGCACAAACGTTGATTATGACCCCATACAGACACTTGCCCCGTTATAGTGCTGCACAAACGTTATGGCCCCATAAGATGCTCCATACAGACACTTGCCCCATTTGCTGTTGCTGCGATAAAAAAAAAAAAAAAAAAAAAAAAAATCACATACCTCTCCGTCGCTCAGGCCCCCGGCACATTCAATATTCACCTGACTTCGTTCCGGCGCCGCTCCATCTTCAGCACTGACGTTCAGGCAGAGGGCGCGCACTAACCATGTCACCGCGCCCTCTGACCTGAGCGTCACTGCAGAAGATGCTGAAGACGGAGCGGCGCCCGGAACGAGGAGCAGGACAATATCGCGCAGCGCTGCGCTCCCCTCCCCGTTATACTCACCTGCTTCTGGCGCGGTAAAGTCCCTGTTTCCCCGGCGCTGCAGCTTCTTCCTGTACTGAGCGGTCACGTTACCGCTCATTACAGTAATGAATATGCGGCTCCACCCCTATGGGAGGTGGAGCTGCATATTCATTACTGTAATGAGCGGTACCATGTGACCGCTCAGTACAGGAAGAAGCTGGGGCGCCGGGCAGCCAGGGACCTGCAGGGACCGCGCCAGGAGCAGGTGAGTATAACTAGACAGCCCCCGCTCCCCCTCCCCTGCCTACCCCTGGGTATGACTCGAGTATAAGCCGAGTGGGGGACTTTCAGCCCCAAAAAATGGGCTGAAAATCTCGTCTTATACTTGAGTATATACGGTAAGTCAATTTCCACAGTTTTTATCTGGTTTCAGGTGCGATTTTCATATTGCAGACACCTACTACTTGCCACATGTGAATCTGAAAGTGCATCACATGCTTGAAACAAAGCTGTTTATCCACAATTTTGGAAAGATGCGAACATTTCTGTCCGACCCATTTTTGGGGTTTTGTGTGAAATTATGTCCAATTTGCCTTTCTCAGTTTTTCTGATGTTCCAATACACACAATGGAAATACACATGTGTAATTACAATAGTTTTCTGGAACAATTTCAAAAGGTGCCAACACTTTCAGCTATGACTGTACATGCACACAATTTTGCTAGGATGGCGATGAGTTCAATCCACACTACCCTTGTACAGTGGAAGTAATATTGTCAAAAGAACAAAAAAATACGGTACTCCAAAAGGACCTAATCTTGCAAATAAAGGTGAAATAGGGCAATATTTTTACATACTTCAAAAGTTTCACAAAAAAGTTGTGAATTTTTGGAAAATGAGCAGAACTTAGCCAGGATGGGGAGTGCAGACGATCAACTTACGCCACAATGTACTGTTGTCCACGACTGGAGCACGCATCTTAATGAATTTGGTGCCTCCTATTTCAGAGCTTTCTTCATAAAGACTGGTGTGCAAAACTTTATATATCTGTGGCCCTAGTTGCTAAATTTGGCACAAAATGGGCAATTTGTCATGGCTGCATGTGAAATATTCTAGTAGGTTTATAGAATGTACAAATATGTTGCATCTGGTCAATCTATGCAGACTGTTTTTACACAATAATTACTATTTATCTGCTTTAATGTACAGCAGTATATGAGGAGCCTGACACAGGACATACCATGCTAACCGCACAAGTCTTATACAAATGCTCGCAATGGTCATAATGGTCAGACATGTAACATGCAGAGCTGTCGCTGGGTTCGGTACACATTAGATCGTTTTGATGAATGGGTTGCAATAAACATGCACAACAAGACTTGACTGTCAGACAGCCCATGCATCGAGCAAACAGTAACTAAGAAATGAATATATTAAATTCCATACCCCTGTGTTTAATAGATTTGGTGTGGAGACTGAAGAGAGACTGCCAGAACTGTCATCCTAATGAGAAAAACAGAAGTGAAGCCTTAGTGACACACTAAACATGGAGGAAAAGAAAGAGCAATCATAATGCCATCTGTGATGAAAAACAACAAACATGTGAAATACTCAACAATACGGATATATCTGCCCCCTCCCCACATCCTAACACGTCATCAGCGCTTTCTTCTGTCTAGGGGACATCCTCCTGACCATAGGTTATTAACCTACAGTATGAGGACACCCTACACAGGGCGCCTGTGGGAAAGCACAAGTCTAAATAAGCATAAAATAGTATAAACTAACAAAATAATCACCTAATCAAGGCATTGTTGCTCAGATAACATTAGATATAAAAATAACATCATGTCTATCTTTCAGTGTTCGCTGCAGCCAATCACTGGCCTCAGTCATTCATGCCCACGTGAAAGCTGTGGAATATGATTGGCTGAAGCGGTCACAGTAATGATGGATGTGATGTCATTGTGACAGCAGGAGAGGCGTTTGAATAGGCAAGCAATACTACTTTTATTCCATTTTCTGCTTTTTACCCATTTTTTTTTAAATCCTAAACAACCCCTTTAAGCTACTTCTGCACTATTAATTAGGGTAAGATCACACAGGGCTTTTTTGCTGCTTTTTTTTTCTGCAGCAAAACCGGATATTCTTGGAAGGAAAGAGGCTGAAAGGAAAGAGCGTTTTTTTTTTTCCCTCTTAGTCCATGCTAATGTCCTTGGATTTTCAGCAGCAAAAACGCTGAAAGAAGTGACATGCTCTATGTCCAAAAAACACAGCAAAGCACAAAATACTGATCACACAAAAAACCAATGTGTGTGTATGAGATTTCTGAAAACGCATAGGCTTTGCTGGTACTGTAAAAAGCAGCTGAAAATTTGCATAAAAAAACGCAGCAAAAACGCCCTGTGTGAACTTACCCAGTTAGGCTATGTGCACACGTTGCGGATTAGGCTTAGGAATTTCTGGTGCGGATTCTGTCTCTCCTGGCAGAAAACGCACCTGCGGGTTTTTTGTGCGGTTCCGCAGCGTTTTTTTGTGCGTTTTTGCTGCGGGTTTTCTTGCGGATTTGCTGCGTTTTTTACCCCTGCTGTCTTCTATAATGGAGTGGGTGCAAAAACGCTGCAGATTCACAAAAAAGAAGTGACATGCTACTTCTTTTAAACCGCAGCGTTTCCGCAGCGGATTTTCCGCAAAGTGTGCACAGCATTTTTTTTTTCTCATTGATTTACATTGTACTGTAAATCAATTGCAGATCTGCAGCGTTTCTGCACTGCAAAAAACGCTGCGGATCCACAGAGAATCCGCAACGTGTGCACATACCCCAAATCTCTGTCTTGCTAAAGACCCCATGACTGCCCCATAGCTCTTCATTTACAATTTACCTTAAGAAAGCTGTTCGTCTTATGGCTATACGTCAGTGTACCTCATTGTATAGAATAGTACCTAGTTTGTAACTTTTATCACACTTTATCATTTGCATGGTCACATTAGTTCAGAATAGATCACAATATCTTACTGTATTTTTGCTCAGTATGTCCTGGATTTTTTTTTTACCCCCATACAACAAAGTTATTCATTAGAAATACACTGCTTAAACTGTTTTCCACATTAGTGATTAGTCACAGAATTATCCCCCAGTTACTAGGAAAGGAAGTGGTGTAGTGTATACTGTGTAATGCTACGTTCACATTTGCGTTGTGCAGCGCAGCGTCGGGCGCAGCTGCGGCGACGCATGCGTCATGCGCCCCTATATTTAACATGGGGGCGCATGGACATGCGTTGTCTTGCGTTTTTAGACGCTTGGGTCTTTTTTGACGCAAGCGTCAGGGCGCAGTGGACGCAGCAAGTTGCATTTTTTGGCATCCAAAAACACAACGCATGCGTCGCAGCGTTTTGCATGCGTTGTGTATGCATTGTGCGTTGCGCCGCCAACGCTGCGCTGCACAACGCAAATGAGAACGTAGCATAACATCACTGTCAGGCTACCAGTGCTCCGCTACTCCCACTACTGCTGGAAACTAGTCATACATTTAGGGGGATGCCCATGTACCCTCCACCAATAGACGTTACAGTGATCACTACAGCCACATTACCTATGGAGTGCTATTCATGCTCAAAGATGTCAGAAGGCTATCTGTGGAGTTTCTCCACACTGCTCATAGTATGAAGACGTCAATCCAGAAGTAGATTTAAGAATAGTGGTTTATAATATTATTATTATTATAAAACGCATTTCAAAGTATTAAAGGAACCTGTCACCAGTTTTGGCAGATACGAGTTACGGCCATCACCTTTCAGGGCTGACAGACAGCATTCTATAATGTTGTATATAAGCCCCGATCCGACCTGCAAGAGAAGAAAGATATACTCACCGGCGGGGCGGCCCGGTCCGACAGGTGTCGCTGGTCTTGGTCCGGCACCTCCCATCTTCTTGCGATGCCGTCCTCCTGCTTGCTTCATGTGGATGACGCGTCCCTGCGTCATCCACACAGGCTTCCTGGCATCGCACTCCTGTGCAAGCCTACTTATCTGCCCTGTTGTGGGCAGAGCAAGTCCTGCAGTGCGCAGGTGCCAGGAAAGGTCAGAGAGGCCCGGCGCCTGCGCACTGCAGGGCAAATGACTTCGCCTGCGCAGGAGCACAATGCCGGGGAGCCTGTGAAGCAACAGGAGGGCGGGGATCATAAGAAGATGGGAGGTGCCGGACAATGACCTGCGACACCCATCGGACCGGACCGCCCCGCAGGTGAGTATAATAAAAGTTATTTTTCTTCTCATACAGGTCCGATCGGGGCAGATATACAGCATTATAGGATGCTGGATATCAGCCCTGAAAGGCGGAGGTCGTAGCTCGTATCACCCACACCTGGTGACAGGTTCCACTTAATTACTTCTTAATCAGTAAAATAACCATGTCTTCCTGATGAAGAAGCAATTAATACTTTGAAACGCGTTGAGTAAACCACTATTCATTAATCAACTTCTGGACTGACGTCTTCATACTATCAGCAGCACGGAATCACTCCACAGATAGCCTGACATCTATGTGAACGTCACCTGCTGACCCGTGGATCTGCTGCAGCTACCACTTATACTAAGGGTATGTGCACACGTTCAGGATTTCTTGCAGAAATTTCCTGACAAAAACCGGACAATTCTGCCAGTAATCTGCATGTGTTTTTTTCAAGTTTTTTTGCGCGTTTTTTCCCAATGCATTAAATAGCGGGAAAAACGTGAAAAAATCCGCAAAATTAATTAACATGCTGCTTTTTTTTTTTACCGCGATGCGTTTTTTTTCGCGGAGAAAAATGCATCATGTGCATAAAAATTGCGGAATGCATTCTAAATAATGGGATGCTTATGTATGCGTTTTTTATGCGTTTTTATCGCGAAAAAAAACGCGAGAATACCTGAAGGTGTGCACATACCCTTAATGCTCAAACATTGGATCTATCAGGTTAGTCTAGTCTAATATAATTTTTTCAAGTATTCCAGATAAGACCCTATTTGCGCTCTTTTTCTCCTACAGTTTCTCCATTGATTAATTCTGAAAGGACAATGCTGCTGTAAACAGATCTCTGAGCAAAATATCTGGCCAGGAAAAAAACGGCCTATTGATGAGGAACCAGTACTGGAGCAGGAGAAGGCCATCTGGTTATTACGGCTAGAGACCATACACATATTACATTAGAACAGGGCCTGTGTGGCAGATGCACCACCAGCCATGTAAGAGCGGACGGAGTCACTTCTCACTGCAGACATGTGCTGTACGAAGCAGGAAGTTTGAGATCAATGGGACGATGGCCAGCAATCACACATGAGTCGCAGCCTGCACAAAAATTACACATTCATATTGTTTATTGAATGCTTCATTTTAAAGGTGGCCACCTGGTGCAAACAAGTGAATGGGTGACAGCATACTGATCAGTAAGGTCTCACTGGAACCGGCATCGATTGGCAGAATGAGGAGCGGCCACGGCCCATTCCCATCTGCGGCTCCACTCGTTATCTAAGGAGCTGCCAGTAAAGGCCAAGAACAGTGCTCACCCTAGGAAACAAATGGAGCAGCGGTGGAGCATGGGCCCTGCCACTGGATTTAACGGGGAGAAAAGCTCCTCATTCTGTCAAATTGGTGCAAGTCTCAGCATCGATCATCCTGAAGAAAGGTTATAACTTATAACTTCTTTTCACTGGACAACCCCAAGATCGATATTGCACATGACCGTACTACTGTAAAATTATATATATTATATTCTGTCATGTCTAATGTATCTATACACACATTTAATGGGATTTTTATTGCCATCTACACACACAGACGTGAAAAAATATATGTCCAGCAAAATATTCTAATGCCAAGCAAATTTAATTATTTTCATGTCTTTGCCGATTTGAAAAAAATTGACAAAATTGCTGAAGAAAAAGTCCCGTGCTATTGCTATAGAAGGACTGCATAGGAAAGCAGCAAGAAGCATCTGTTCCTTTGAAGAGGTTTGCAAGGCCCAGCCCTGGGATACCCGAGATGCCTCTCCCACACACATTCCAAAATTCTCAATCATTTCCTTACCAATCTGCACAAGAAGCTAAAAACCTGTCCCATCTACACAGTAATAATCTCCATCTAGAGTATTTGGCTAAAGGTACTCTAACAGTGGGGACAATCAGCGTTCATTACTAGGTATAGCACCGATCGTGTCCAACAGAAGGGGCTGATATTGACCCACTGTAGGAGTCGTTGGGCAGCCATTACCACACCAAGTGAATGACGGCTATTTCCATAAACCGCTAGGCAAAAGTGTAGCTACCATGGGGCTGATACAGTTGAAAGAAATGATGAGAGAGGAAGCGTCACGCTCCCTCTCCCATCATTCCCCCTCTGCGTCTGGCTTCACCGACGCACACACTGACAGCGCACAAGGATGTCACTACATTCCGCCAGCTGTGTGGGTGCTTGGAGGACTGGGGGGAATGAGGAGAGGTGAGTATTGTAATTTTTTTTTCTGGGTAGAGCATTATACTATATGGAGGCCTATGGGGAGTGCATTATACTATATGGAGGACTATGGGGTGTATTATACTATATGGAGGCTAATTAGGGGGCCATATTATAGTGTGGGGATTACAATGAGTGGGCTATCATACAGTGAGGGAGTGGTCATACAAGTGGGAGCTAATGTGGGGTCTTTGCACAGTATGGGGGCCATCATACAGTTTGGTGTTACTATGGGGTCAGTATACATACAGTGAGGGGGCACTATACTGTGTATAAGAGATAATCACACTGTGTAGAGGGGAGCTGTACAGGTGGTAGACTTGGGACATTATTAACCCCTTCCTGACCTTGGATGTCCCCAGTACATCATGGTTGGCAAGTACTTTCCGCCGTTGGACATACTGGGTACGTCATGGTTAAAATATGGCACCGTGACCGCAGTCATGGTGAGCGCATTATGGTGCCTTCTGTTTTTAACAGCAGAGCACTGGGACTCATAGCCACGGGGGTTGGTGCCACCCCCCGTAACTACAACAAACAGCCTATCCAAGTGTTTTCAGTGTTTCAGGCAATGAAAATGCCTGAAACACTGATGTCCAGCCTATCAAAGACGGCATCATAAGGGCCAGCTCTGATTGGTGCTATGGGCGCTGATTGAACCAGAGTGCACAGAGGTGATCTGATCTCAGTTTGACTGTTCGAAGCTAGAATGAGGAGCGGTCATACTGTCGGGCTGTGCCTTGAGACACCAAAGACTTTTCAAGCCTGTGCCATCACAGCTGGTGCTGCTCCTGGAGAAAGATGACATTCCTGATCCTTCCGTGCTCCATGATCTTTCCTAATCCACCTCAATCTCCCTCCGCACCCCTCTTCTGCAACCAATCACTGATCAGTACTTGATTACTCAAGTTTTAGCAGTTATTTTATTGTTCGTGTTACCTGCAGCTACTGAACGCTGATCAGTGACACAAACCACTGATCAACATCTGTATTCGCTGTTTTCCAGGACTTTTTTGGTCCAGCCTACCCTGCCTCTTTGCATCATATCCGTGTGTGCATCCTGCAGCCACTGAGCGCTGGTCAGTCGCAAAAATCACTGATAGGCCACTTGTGCTAGTTGTTTCCCTAGACTTTGCTATTTCACTGTCTCCCCTCTATCCTTTGAACCACCTCCGTGTGTGCGTCCTACAGCCGCAGATCACTGATTTTTGCATGCGTGCTCACCTTTGGCCAGGATTTTTTGTTTTCCCATTTTTTTTTTTATCCCCATTTTGCACCACATCTGTGTAGGAGTCCTACAGCCGTTGAGCGCTGGTCAGTGACACAAATCACTGGTTGGCCTCCAGTTGTTTGTGTGTGTGAAAAAAAAATAAAAAAAAATATTTAGATTAGTTGATAGGACTAGATTAGGGACAGTAAAAATATACAGTAGTAATCTGTGCCTACTATAGTATTTTTGACTGAATTTAGACGGGGTTAGTGTCAGAAATAAAGAGATGTCAGTTTAAAAAGAAAAGTTTGTTTTTTATTTTACGTGATGTACAATAACAAATTGTATTGTGGTACCGTGTTAGCCAGAAAAATCGATGTGAATACTTTTTTGCCCAATGATGACAGAAGTATTCTAGGAGTGATACCTTTATTGGCTAACCAGAAAATAATATGTTTGTAAGCTTTCAGAGCACAGTGGCTCCTTCTTCAGGCAAGACTACAAAACCTGAAGAAGGAGCCACTGTGCTCTGAAAGCTTACAAACATATTTTCTAGTTAGCCAATAAAGGTATCACTCCTAGAATACTTCTGTCATCATTGGGCAGAAAAGTATTCACATCGTTTTTTATTTTACCAAATTTTTAGCTTTTTTTTTGTAAATCTTTTTCTTTCCAGACACACATACATACACACACACACGTGAAAAAATGTCATCCCGCTCATCCCAAATGCAATATTCAGCAGAGGAGGCATACACTTTCCTTGCCTCACTGATAGTGAGGGAGAGGATGCCACCTTTGTTTATTTTTCATCCTCCTCCTCTCCTCAAGTATTACTGAACCGCCAGACGCCCCAGGATTGAAAATGAACAAGTGCCCACAGTTACTGACCCAGTCACAGATTCCAGATTTTGTGGTGCAATTAGGAATCCAATTTGACACCACCGGCCTCACAGAAATAGACTTTCAAAGTCTTTTTCTCTGAGGATTTTGTAAACGTCATGGTGGCTGAGACAAATTTGTACGCCCAACAATTTTTGGCCCAAAACACAACTACTTAATTTTCTAACTTGACCCCTGTAGTCGCAGTAGAAATTATGACAATTTGGTGCCTTGCTCTTCACATGGGGCTAGAGAAGAAGCCAGAACTTCAGCAATATTGGAATGTTTAGGTTTTTCACAACAATGTTCCATATGGCTATGACCTGGAAACTTTTAGAGGCCAGCCACAAATGTTTGCATTACAACGATAATGCACAGTGTCTGCTTTCTCCCAGAGATGACCCCAACTTTGACCGTGTTTTCAAGTTCGGACTCCGCAACAAACTTGCCGAGGTGCGCATTCCCCAAAGGGACATTTGCGTGGATGAATCACCAATATATTTCAAGGGGAGGATCAAATTCCAGTAAGACGGCCAGTTACGGAATTAAAGCCTACAAGCTGTGTGAGAGTACATCAGGGTACATCCACAGGTTTAGGACGGGAAGGGCATCCAGATTCAACCCCCCGAATGCCCCCTGTCCTTGGAGTGTGAAAATTGTGTGGGATTTGCTGCACCCACTGCTGGATCAAGGTTATCATCTCTACGTATATAACTTTTATACCAGCACCCAGGGCCGTATTTGCCACTAGGCACCCGAGGGCACGTGCCTAGGGCGGGGACGATGCGGGGGGCGGCACCAGAGCAAGCGAGCAAGGTTTTTTGTTTTTTTTTTTCCCCCACCTCCCGACCGCCCCAACCCCCCCCGGGACCAGCCTCCCACCCACCCTCCGACCGCCGCCCCCCCGCCCTCCTTGAAGACGATACTCACCTTGCTCCAGCGATGCCTGGTCTCAGCTTCTGTAGCGCGTCCTGAGTGAGCGGTCATGTGGTACCGCTCATTAAGGCTCATGAATATGCGCATATTCATGAGCCTTAATGAAGCGGTATCACGTGACCGCTCACGCAGGAAGAAGGAGCTGCGAGCCTGCGCCTGTGCGCCGGGACAGAGAGCCGGAGGGATGTCGCCGTCGGCGCGCCCGCTTGGTGTGAGACAGCTGACAGGTGAGTATGAGGGACAGAGGACAGGGGGGATTGAAGGAGGACGGTAAGCCGCCCGTGCCATGGGAGAAGGAGCGGGGAGCGGAGGGCGGAGTGATGAGCCATGCATGGGGGGGGAGGGGGGAGTGATGAGCCATGCATGGGGGGGGGGAGGGGGGAGTGATGAGCCATGCATGGGGGGGGAGGGGGGAGTGATGAGCCATGCATAGGGGGAATATGAGTCGTGCATACAAGAGGTGGGGGGGGTTATGAGCCATGCATACAGCCAGGGGGGCGGATATGAGCCATGCATACAGGGGGGGGGAATTATGAGCCATGCATAGGGGGATATGAGGCATGCATACGGGGGGGTGGATATCAGCCATGCATACAGGGGGGAATTATGAGCCATGCATACAGGAGGTGGGGGGGAATTATGAGCCATGCATATGGGGATATGAGCCATGCATACGGGGGGGGGGGGGGGGGGGAATTATGAGCCATGCATACGTGGGGGGGATATGAGCCATGCATATGGGATGGGAGGGCGGCATTATACACTATTGAGCATCATATGGGGTCATTATACAGTATGGAGCATCATGTGGGGTCATTATACAGTATGGAGCATCATGTGGGGTCATTATACAGTATGGAGCATCATGTGCGGTCATTATACAGTATGGAGCATCATGTGCGGTCATTATACAGTATGGAGCATCATGTGCGGTCATTATACAGTGTATGGAGCATCATGTGCGGTCATTATACAGTGTATGGAGCATCATGTGCGGTCATTATACAGTGTATGGAGCATCATGTGCGGCCATTATACAGTATGGAGCATCATGTGCGGTCATTATACAGTATGGAGCATCATGTGCGGTCATTATACAGTATGGAGCATCATGTGCGGTCATTATACAGTATGGAGCATCATGTGCGGTCATTATACAGTATGGAGCATCATGTGCGGTCATTATACAGTGTATGGAGCATCATGTGCGGTCATTATACAGTGTATGGAGCATCATGTGCGGTCATTATACAGTGTATGGAGCATCATGTGCGGTCATTATACAGTGTATGGAGCATCATGTGCGGTCATTATACAGTGTATGGAGCATCATGTGCGGTCATTATACAGTATGGAGCATCATGTGCGGTCATTATACAGTATGGAGCATCATGTGCGGCCATTATACAGTATGGAGCATCATGTGTGGCCATTATACAGTATGGAGCATCATGTGCGGTCATTATACAGTGTATGGAGCATCATGTGCGGTCATTATACAGTGTATGGAGCATCATGTGCGGTCATACAGTGTATGGAGCATCATGTGCGGTCATTATACAGTGTATGGAGCATCATGTGCGGTCATTATACAGTGTATGGAGCATCATGTGCGGTCATTATACAGTATGGAGCATCATGTGCGGCCATTATACAGTATGGAGCATCATGTGTGGTCATTATACAGTATGGAGCATCATGTGCGGTCATTATACAGTATGGAGCATCATGTGCGGTCATTATACAGTGTATGGAGCATCATGTGCGGTCATTATACAGTGTATGGAGCATCATGTGCGGTCATTATACAGTGTATGGAGCATCATGTGCGGTCATTATACAGTGTATGGAGCATCATGTGCGGTCATTATACAGTGTATGGAGCATCATGTGCGGTCATTATACAGTGTATGGAGCATCATGTGCGGTCATTATACAGTATGGAGCATCATGTGTGGCCATATTTTTTTGGTTATAATTATTGTATATGAAACAGTTGTGATCAGCAGTGCTAAATGGGTGTGGTTGGGACTTGGATATGGGTGTGACTAGTTGTGAAATGGGTGTGGTCAGAGGCGTGGCCTAAAATTTGCCGCAACCTTTATACCTCTTTCCCTTCAAGAGTTGGGAGGTATGGTACCGCATTTGCCAGATCACAGCAAGTGCCACAAATCCCATAGGGAATGAATGAAGCCAAGCGCAGTGTTGCCGTAAGTGATCCGTTGTAAGTGATCCGTTACGTGGCAGATGCAAAAAAACTGCCCGATCTGCTGCAAAAGGCTATTTTCACAACAGCGATTCTTGCCAAAGTCACTGCCGATAGTGTCATACTCACCAATGGGGGGGCAGCGCTAAAAGTGCCTAGGGCAGCAGAAACTCTAAATACGGCCCTGCCAGCACCCCACACTTTAAGTCCCTCTCTGCGAGATCTACCACAGCATGCTGTTATGTCTGCAAAAATCAGAGACGCCTCCCTGAGACACAAATTGGGCAGCTGCATAGAAAGGGTGAGAGCAGAGCCCAATGTAGCTACAACATGCTGGTGGCAAAGTACAAAAGGGATGTCCTTTTCTTGACCACTATACATGGTAATGAAAGCAACCCCACTGCTGTAATAGGTACCTCTACACAGATCACCAAACCAGACTGTGTACTGGGGTACAACAAGAACATAGCTGGAGCTGATCTCTCTGATCAAGTCCTCCAGGCATACAGCACCATGGGAAAAGACAAAATACAAGAAAATAAAAGAACCGGGCGTGCACATCGTACAGACGGCATTGTACAACGCTCTCGTTCTATCACATTTACTATGTGCAGGCCAGACCGGTAGGTCGTACCTTCAGTTCCAGGAGGTAGTGATCAAGGCCCTAATCTTTGGCAGTCAGGAAGGAGAGGGCCCCAGTACTTCCGGAAGTGGAGGTGCTCGTATCGTACCAGGTCAACAACATTTCGCCGGTGAGGTCCCTCAAATCTCAGAAAAAGGAAAGTCATAAAAGAGGTTCCAAGTGTGTTACAGAAGGGGGATACACAAGGACACTGTTTGGCAATGCGACACCTGCCCCGACAAACCTGGCCTGTGTATAAAAGAAAGCTTCATACTGTACCACACATACATGGACGACTACATTCATCTCTGACTTGAACAACTCACGTACACTACACGATTTAAGTATGCAATTACATTCTAAAATTCATATAACAGGAAACCCTAGATCAATTCCAATATAGGGTCACTTGTGGGGGCTCTTCACCGTTTAGGTACATCAGGGGCTCTCCAATCACGATATGACGCCAGAAGAACATTCCATCAAAGTCTGCATTCCAAAGCGTCACTCCATCCCTTCCGAGCCCTGCCAACAGTAGTTTTCTCCCACATATGGGGTATCATCATACTCCGGAGACATTGCACAACAAATTTGGGGGTTAATTTTTTCACGTTACCCTTGTGAAAAATTTGTTAAAAATGCGGCTAAAAGCACATTTTTGTGGCAAAAATGTGATTTTTTTTTATTTTCACGGCTCAACAATACAAATTTCTGTGAAGCATCTGTGGGTTCAGGTGCTCAATACACATCTAGATATGTTCCTTGAGGGGTCTAGTTTAGAAAAAAAGTGTCACTTATCTGGGTTTCCACTCTTTGGGCACACCAGGGGCTCTCCAAACGTGACAAGGCATACACTTAACATAATTCGGGAGAAATTGCACAACAAATTTTTGATTCCATTTTCTCCTGTTACCCTTATGAAAATAAAAAAAAATATTTTTTTGTCAGAAAAAGTGTTAATTTTTTCCTTCCACATTCCATTCATTCCTGTGATGCATCTGAAGGGTTAATAAACTTCTTGAATGTGGTTTTGAGCACCTTGAGGGGTGCAATTTTTAGAATGATTTACCTTTTGCGCATTTTCCGCCATATAGGCCCCTCGAAATCACTTCAAATGTGATCGAAATGAAACGCTCCAGAGATATTAACTCAAAGTGACACTGGTCAGAATGCTAAAATTTGGCCTCATCAGGAAGGTGAAAACAAGCTTGGGGGGGGGGGGGAGTAGAGGGGTTAAAAGCTAAGTGGGCACTTGTTGTTACAGGGGAACTCAGGTTATTGCGACTGTCAAAGTGGTACACTGAGGACATTATTACTTTCTAGGGAGCAAAATGTGGGCACTGTTTTCTAATTATTGTACTCTAGAGGGTTCTTTTACCAGGAGGAGGCACACAGTACCAAGCAGTTTGCAGCAGAGGGGTATCAGCAGGATGAGTAGTTTGTGCAGGTTGGGTATAGATGGGGACGGTGCCTGAAATGTGTGAAATTCAGATGTGTCTTTTTTAGCAGAGTCCCGGCTGCAAGAAGTGGTCATGTTGGTGAATGGTAACTAAACATAAAAATGAAACACAAAAAAGCCAATAATTCCCACCCCAAAATTCCATTCTCTTCATTGTTGCTTCTGACTATCTGGTGGTAAGACAACTGACTGGAGCTGTATCATCTCCCCTGTTGTCAACAGGACATTATTAATTGGACATTTTTGCAATATCAGCACATTTCAATTTTTTCCCCCACTTTCCAGTGCATGACTTGTACTTTTGAATGACACCATTCACTCGTCCGGCAAAAAACAAGCCCTTATATGGCTATGTGGATGGAAAACTAAACAGTTATAGCTCTTAGAAGAAGAGGAGGGAAAAACTAAAAAAAAAAAAAAAAAAAAAAGGAAAACAGCCTAGTCATGAAGGGGTTAAGCTGCATATGTATTGTCTGCGCGTGGCCACTGTGAATTAGTGGTGACTTGTTACCACTTCAGGCAAGTAGGAAAATCCTACCAACAAACAGTATATGTCCTGCAAAACATGGAGTCATGCAACCAACAACAAATTACAAATTCCATTAGAATGACACAAAACCATAATAAGGGAAAATAAAATCTGAATCAAAGGTGAAGACTCAAGCAAAAACACCATGGTAGAATGCACAATGTATGGAGGGACAAAAACAGCAAAAATAACTATTTATTCATCTACACCGAAGATTAGACCCATGGTAACGTCCACAGTGAGAAAAAGGACAAAAAAATGACCAGTGCTCAGTAGATAATATGGTAAGAACTTAGGATGAAGATCCAGAGTCCATGAACAGGCAAGAACCAAGTGTGTATAACACCGATGCGTGTTTCGCGTTGGGGCTCGTGTGTCGCATGTCTGGGTCCGGCACCTCCCATCTTCTTGCGATGCTGCCCTCCTGTTGCTTCATGGCTGCCCGGCATCGCACTCCTGCGCAGGCGTACTTATCTGCCATGCTGAGGGCAGAGCAAAGTACTGTAGTGCGCAGGCGCCAGGAAAGGTCAGAGGCCCAGCACCTGGGCACTGCAGTACTTTGCTCTGCCCTCAACAGGGCAAATCAGTACGCCTGCGTAGGAGCGCGATGCCGGGGAGCCATGAAGCTCCTACAGGAGGTCTACGCCTGCGTAGGAGCGCGATGCCGGGGAGCCATGAAGCTCCTACAGGAGGTCTACGCCTGCGTAGGAGCGCGATGCCGGGGAGCCATGAAGCTCCTACAGGAGGTCTACGCCTGCGTAGGAGCGCGATGCCGGGGAGCCATGAAGCTCCTACAGGAGGTCTACGCCTGCGTAGGAGCGCGATGCCGGGGAGCCATGAAGCTCCTACAGGAGGTCCGCTTTAACCCCTTCATCCCTGTGCCCCCCTTGCTTTTTGCATTTCTGTTTTTCGCTCCCCTTCTTCCCAGAGTCATAACTTTTTTATTTTTCTGTCAATATGGCCATGTGAGGGCTTGTTTTTTTGTGGGACGAGTTCTACTTTTGAATGACATAATTGGTTTTACCATATCGTGTACTCAAAAACGGGACAAAAAATTCCAAGTGCAGTAAAATTGCAAAAAAAAGTGCAATTCCACAACTATTTTTTGGATTATAATTCTCCAGGTCATTACGAGTTCACAGACACCAAACATGTCCAAGTTCTTTTTTATTTAAGTGGTGAAAAAAAAAATCCCTGCAAAAATTGTGTCATTTTCAGAGACCCATAGCATCTCCATTTTTCGTGATCTCGAGGTTGGGTGAGGGCTTATATTTTGCGTGCCAAGATGATGTTCTTAATGATACCATTTTGGTGCAAGTACAATCATTTTTTATTGCATTTTATTGCAATGTTGCGTCGACCCAAAAAACTTAATTCTGGCGATTCTGAATGCGGCAATACCAAATATGTGTATGGTTGATTTTTTTAAAATTTTATTTTGAATGGGGCGAAAGGGGGTGATTGGACTATTTTTTAAATTACTTTTGGCATGCTTCAATAGTGTATGGGAGACTAGAAGCTGCCATAACCCGATCGTCTCTGCTACATACAGGCGATGATCAGATCGCCTGTATGTAGCACAATTGCTGACTCGCTATGAGCGCCGACTGCTGGGCGGCGCTCATAGCAATCCGGCAGTGACAACCTTAGAGGTCTGTGGGACACCTCTTGTTGTCATGCCAACCCATCAGTGACCGGGGTCACCGATGGGCGGATTTCCAGCACGATTGCCGGAAGCGCATGTTAAATGATGCTGTCAGAGTTTGACAGCGGCATTTAACGGGTTAACAGCTGGGGAGGAACGCGATTCCACCGCAGCTGTTCCGGGCATATATCAGCTGTTCAAAATAGTTGACATGTGCGGGGACAGATGTGGGCTCAGCGCCTCAGCCCACATCAAAGAGGGAGAACCAACATGCGCCATACATGTACCCTGACAGCTTCCCTTTAAGGAACAGTAATGAAAATGAAGACGCTGCAATGGGATGTCCATATATTCTGATTTCGAAATGCAAGTTGGAACGGATTTTTTTTTTTTTTTTAATTTGGACATTTGCTACATAATAGCCATAGATGTAATTACACAGAGAATAGGAAACATTGTCACAAAGTCATGAAATCGCAGCCAATGCTGGTGAATATGGGTATGAAAGAACAAACTGGGGAGATTCTGGTCATTGCTCCGCAACTTCAGAAACTGCTGGTAACAGATGTGTCATTATTACATACAATTATTTAGTAGTTATGCTGAGACAGATTCTAGTGTAAAATGTATAAAAGGGCTCTGCTGAACTACCATGCATGAATAACACTGGTGAATTGTTATGTGGCAGAGGGGAGCTGGCATTTCCTTAATACGTGCCTTGGGTGCAGCCACTACCTCCGCACAACTCACACCTACGCTCCTTTTTGTAGCACTGATGTGAATTATTATTATTATTATTATTTATTGTTATAGCGCCATTTATTCCATGGCGCTTTACAAGTGAATGGCATAAGGGTATAATGAAACCAATCACATGAGAAAAGACTTAAGAGATCAGAAGCTACATTCCCTGGTTGTCTTCCTGCATTCGATATAAAGAAGAAGAGGCATGAAAATAGGGAGGGTGCAGATACTGCGTGCCCGAGATAAGCAGGAGGAGGACCCATGCAAGGCCAGGCTGCACCACCAGATATCAGGACACACACACTTCGTGGCTTTGAATGAACAGCCATTGATCAGATCAGAGGAGAAATAACTGAATTCAGAGTAATAGGCTAAATATACTTACACATGTGTACATTTTCATTTTGGTTGTAGGCTCAATAATATACACAACAGTTCTACTTTGACAATTCGTTCCTGAATGCCCAAGTCCACCATGTTAAATAATGCTTTCCCCCACCTCCTGGTGCTAGCATGACATTTATGTCACCAGTTGTTCCCTTTATTATTTCATCAGAGGGGACGATCACCCCCCAATTGGCTGCAGCTTTCCAGTGACATTCTCACGTGAGCACTGGTGTGAGAGGAGAGTATACCGTCTACCTATTTCACAACAGAGACTGGCACTTAAGATGCGGTTGTCCAAGTACGGACAACCCCTTTAACTAAGGGTAGGTTCTCATGGCGCAGATGCCACAAGTAGCTACAAACAACGCCTACTGCAAGTTCAATAAAGGGCACAAACGTCCGACGATACAGCCATTACCAACAAACACGCTCACTTATCTGCCCTTCCACAAGCGAGTGTTGCCTCTGGCCCTTTAGGACTGCTGCACGGAGGGACCCTTTACTGCCCAGTACCAAAGGGGTTTACAAAGTACATTTCAATCAATAGACCTTGGAATAATAATAAGTTCCACAACTGGATGTGTTAAAAAATTATGTTATTATGCCAAGAAAATCTTAGACTATATATTGGCTGTGACTGTACCGGGGAGGAATAAAAAGAGTATACAGACAGGACAGCACGGGATCGCACAGGATTCTCTGACTTAAAGCATTTCACTGCCTGTTTTAAACAGTCTTTTTTTTTTTCAATGCATTATATGGAAAACAATGTGCAGCCTGATATGGGTGCAGTGCTGCATAGTTTAGTCAAAATATCAGCTAATACCTCATGTAATTTTCCATTATTGCAGGATGCAGACAGGCTTTTGTAGTAAAGTAGAAGTACGCCAGGTCACCTGCTATGGCTCATGTGAGGAGCAGTGCCCATCTACCCCTTCACGCCCCTCCTGTCAAGGATGTCATTTTTAAAGCATTTTTTCATCAATAAACACATTGGTTTCATCTGGAGCTGGACTCGCGTCCCTTTTTCTTAGGCATTTGTAGTGTTGGTGGTGGAAGCCGTGTATTTGTTCTTGTGTTGTGCACTAGTATAGTGCTGGGCAGGCCATCTGATCTACTAGGCTCCCCCAAAATAAGGCCGGACCTTATATTATTTTTTGCTACAAAAGATGGGTTAGGGCTTATTTAGTTTCAGGGGATGTCTTGCTTTTTTCCATGAACAACAATCCACCTTTATTCTTAAACACAAAAAAATAAATCAATATTTATTCAAATATACCGTATATACTCGAGTATAAGCCGAGAATTTCAGCCCATTTTTTTAAGGCTGAAATTGCCCCTCTCGGGTTATACTTGAGTCATACCCAGGGGTCGGCAGGGGAGGGGGAGCGGCAGCTGTTTAATAATACTCACCTGCTCCTGGCGCGGTGCAGTCCCTGGTTCTCCGGGCGCTGACAGATTCTTCCTGCCATGTTCAGCATTATATGGGGCAAATGTGTCTATGGAGCATCTTATGGAGCCATAATCAACATTTGTGCAGCATTATATGGGGTGTATTTTGTATGGAGCATCTTATGGGGCCCGTCATGAACTGTATGGAGAATTATATGGGGCTCCTGATTCAATATGGATATTCAAAAACACTTAACCTACTGATATCTCAATTAATTTACGGTAACTCTTATTGGTATCTATCTTTATTTTTTAAATTTACCAGTAGCTGCTGCATTTCCCACCCTAGGCTTATACTCGAGTCATTAAGTTTTCCCAGTTTTTTTTGGCAAAATTAGGGGTCTCGGCTTATACTCGAGTATATACGGTAATCATCATATCATCAAACACGTGTGTATACACAGACACACACACTGCACATACACGTGTGTATACACAGACACACACTGCACATACACATGTGTATACACAGACACACTGCACATACACGTGTGTATACACAGACACACACTGCACATACACGTGTGTATACACAGACACACACTGCACATACACGTGTGTATACACAGACACACACTGCACATACACGTGTGTATACACAGACACACACTGCACATACACGTGTGTATACACAGACACACACTGCACATACACGTGTGTATACACAGACACACACTGCACATACACGTGTGTATACACAGACACACACTGCACATACACGTGTGCATACAGACACACTGCACATACACATGTGTATACACAGACACACTGCACATGTGCATACACACACTGCACATACACGTGCATACACAGACACTACACACACATGCATACACAGACACTACACACACATGCATGCACAGACACGTGCATACAGACACACTGCGCACACACACACACGTGTGTATACAGACACACTGCACATTCACATGTGTATATACAGACACTGCACATACACGTGTGTATACACACACACTGCACATACCGTGTATACAGACACACACTGCACATACAAGTGTGTATACAAAGACACAGCACATTACACGTGTATACACACATACTGCACATACACGTGTGTATACACAGACACACTGCACATACACATGTATACACAGACAGCACACTACACATGTGCATACACACACACTGCACACACTGCACACACACGTGTATACACACATACACTGCATATACACTGCACATACACGTGTGCATAGTCACTGCACATACACATGTGTATACAGACACTGCACATACACGTGTGCATACAGACACACTGCACATACACGTGTGTATACACAGACACACTGCACATACACATGTGTATACACAGACACACTGCACATGTGCATACACACACTGCACATACACGTGCATACACAGACACTGCACACACGTGCATACACACTACACACACTTGCATACACAGACAATACACACACGTGCATGCACAGACACACGTGCACACAGACACACTGCACACACACACACACGTGTGTATACAGACACACTGCACATTCACATGTGTATATACAGACACTGCACACTACACATGTGCACACACTGCACACACACGTGTATACACACATACACTGCATACACACTGCACATACACGTGTGCATACATACACACTGCATACACGTGTATACACACACACACTGCACACACACGTGTGTATACACACACACTGCACACACACGTGTGTATACACACACACTGCACACACACGTGTGTATACACACACACTGCACACACACGTGTGTATACACACACACTGCACACACACGTGTGTATACACACACACTGCACACACACGTGTGTATACACACACACTGCACACACACGTGTGTATACACACACACACTGCACACACACGTGTGTATACACACACACTGCACACACACGTGTGTATACACACACTGCACACACACGTGTGTATACACACACACTGCACACACACGTGTGTATAGACACTGCACACACACGTGTGTATACACACACTGCACACACACGTGTGTATACACACACACTGCACACACACGTGTGTATACACACACACTGCACACACACGTGTGTATACACACACACTGCACACACACGTGTGTATACACACACTGCAGATACACGTGTGTATACACACACACTGCACATACACGTGTGTATACACACACACTGCACATACACGTGTGTATACACACACACACACACACTGCACATACGTGTGTGTATACACACACACACTGCACATACAAGTGTGTATACACACACACTGCACATACAAGTGTGTATACACACACACACTGCACATACAAGTGTGTATACACACACACACTGCACATACAAGTGTGTATACACACACACACTGCACATACAAGTGTGTATACACACACTGCACATACAAGTGTGTATACACACACTGCACATACAAGTGTGTATACACACACACTGCACATACAAGTGTGTATACACACACACTGCACATACAAGTGTGTATACACACACACTGCACATACAAGTGTGTATACACACACACTGCACATACAAGTGTGTATACACACACACTGCACATACACGTGTGTATACACACACACTGCACATACACGTGTGTATACACACACACACTGCACATACACGTGTGTATACAGACACACTGCACATACACGTGTGACACACACTGCACATATACATGTGTAGACACAGACACTGCACATAAATAAAAACCCGTCTCCTCTTCAGTTCCTTTAGACTTATGCACTTAGACCTTTGGTGACATCATGGTCACATGATCGTGATGTCACCAAATGTTGTTAAGCAGTCTTAACCTCAGATAAGAAATGCTGGGGGCCTCTAAGAGAGCGGGGGTCTAGAGAAATTGCACAGTTCTCTCCCCTTCCCTCTAACGCCTACACTATATACCAGTCTGTCTACGCTTCAGTTGCTCTTGACTTCCACAATAAAGAATCCTTAACGTTGACATCATGGTCACATGATCGTGATGTCACCAAAGGTCCTTAATAGTGATAGGCAAACCTGTGGATGTTCAGGCTCAGCCGATCATTTCAAAATTAAAAAAAAAAAAGGTTGGTTTGGGTACCAGACCAGTACCCCAACCCTATTCAGATGACCGAGGGGACCGAACACCTGTTTGCCCCACTGTCATCTATGTGACAGAGCAGCAAACATGGGCTCTGATCGGCAGCAAGATCGTTACCCCCGGATAGAGAGCTGCGGTTCCAATGCTGTCGGATGATGTGTCTGGCGGTAAAAAGGTTACCACTGGTCACAGGCATCGGCTAATGAGTACTTCTTTCATCAGCGTACGCCTGCTGTTGCTGATAGAAGCGGGAGAAGTACGGTGATGAGAGTTCATCAGCCACCGCCAGTGCTATAAATAACTTAAAAAATTAGGTGGGGTCTCTATTTTTGTTAACCAGAGTAGACAAAACTGACAGCTGCAAAACTGAGGGTTGCCTCAGCTGTCAGCTTTATCATGGCTGGCTATCAAGAATTGAGGGGTCCCACTCTGTGTTTTTTTATTATGTATATTAATTAAAAAAAAAAAAAAAAGATTCTCAGTCTTGTAACGGGTCATGGATATTGCCCCTACCCCCTAAAAATAAGTAACCTTTTTAACGGCCAGTCATAGCTGCTGGCTCACATGCAGTAATCTAACAGCTCTCTGACCGATGGTACGGTTCTTACTGCCAGTATTTTCTGTGCTGTCATTCAGATGGCAGCGTGGGAAACCTCTGATGTTCAGGGTGCAGATTCCGAACCGTAGTACAGACTTCCTGGAGAAATCTGTGTTTGGGGTCCGTGCACCGACACTAGCTGTCTAACTGCGTGAAGTCGGCAGTGAATCAAATCAGCATGACGTAGGCAATCACGCCCCAGCAACAGAGCAGCCGGGAAGAAGAGCTGAAGAGGAAGAGCTTAAGGACAACATCCGCAAGGAGTTTATTTGTTCTCTCCGTGGTTACATTGGTTTCCTTCCACACTACAAAGACATACTGATAGGGAATGTAGATGATCAGCCCCAATGGGGACCGTGATGATAATGTCTGTAATGCGGTGTAGAAGAATTGGGGCTATATAAGTGAGTAAAATAAAATTAAAAAGAAGACTGATTTTTAACTGCTGAACATAAGAGGGTAATGAGACCGAAGGGCTGGTTAAAGAGGCCACATTCAAAGACTTATTCACATGTAGCAGATAAAGTTAGTGCTGTGGATTTTACTATATTGCAGTTTTTCCACCTATTCACATTTTCTACTGGAAAAATCCAGTAAGTCTGATCTTACCCTAAAAAAATAAATTCAGAAAGCAGTAGGAAAACAAAAATAAAATTAATACAGAAAGCAGGTTTTGGGAAACTTACAGTGCAGATAAGTGATGCTTATGTCTGTAACCCGAGCACAAAGCTTAGACAGAGAGTGCAAAACTAAACAATTGTGTGTCCAGTCTATGATCGCACAGCGAAGACTTCTCATGTCAGGTTTGTATCTAAACAGTTCATGGCGTATCCTATATGGACAGGGATGGCGTCTACACAAGGGGGCCGCTCACCTGCTGAATGATTTTACAGTCTTTCTGAGCGTTCTCTCTAGGAGGAACTTTACCAAACAGCTTCCAGCCAGGAGCACTCGATGCTGCGGATTTGAGGTCCTTTGATCTTTTAGAAAAGAAGTTCCTGGAAGAAAAGAGACGTATATTAAATGCCTGTTTAGCCATAGAGCTACACGAGTCATCAATGAATGGATTGTGACACTGCCTCTTAGCACAAAGGGTTTAATAATAATTTATAACAATTAGCAGGATACCGCTTATCGAAATAATGTGCAAAATCACATAACACAATATTGTACAGCGGGAAACAAATATAATAATGAAGGTCACAACTAGCTATGGATTCAAAGGCTATCCTCTCCTACACTAGAAAGTATCAGTAGCTGCTTTTCCAAAAAGTAGTAACAATCTCAGCTGATAGAAGCAGGGCTGTGGAGTCAGTAAACCATGGTTACACTGCCTATTTTTCAACACTCTGACTCCTTCACAGTCAAGAATTAGTAAGAACAAATTTACTGCAGTAAAATGGTAACATCAGTATTAAATAGGGACCATATAGTGATTTACTGTAAATATATTTTATATTCTATTGACGGTTCTAATCTTTATCAGGACTATGAGGTTTTTGGCCTATCTGGCTAAGAACTTACGGGCAGGTAGTTGCCATCTACCTGGCTGTTCTGCCCTGTGACAATGTGGTCCGGCTCAGGCGGTGATTCTCCAGCTTCCTTTGATCTCATTTCAACAGACCAGCTCTTCTTCTTTGCTCTGTTGATGGAGTGTCACTGCCGACGTCATGCTGATTGCCAGCCTACTCCCTGCAGTCAGGCAGTGGGCAGCAGACCATCAATCCGCATGACATTGGCAGTGACGCCTGACCAATAGAGCAGAGAAGAGAAGGAGCTGCTCTGTCAAACTCACGTCACTGTAAGAACCGCTATCAGGAGTGGTCCGCAATCCTTCTGAGCTGAAACAGTTCGGCGCTGGGCAGAACAAGCAGGTAGTTACGAACTACCTTCTGGTAAGTTCTTAGTCCAATAGGCAAAAAAAAAGTTCTGGATATTTAATATATTAACCAAAAATAAACAATGTGTATATATATATATATATTTTTTTTTTTAGTGCGTGAATTAATGGATTTCTACAAATTTCAACTCCACCAAAAACTAGCTCCTACTCTGCTGTTGCCACAGCCCTCAACAAACTCAAAAGCAGCCAAAGAGCCTGGAAAATTAACTCAAGTTTTTGGGGTTGCTTGATGACAAAAGCTTTGACTGTGGCTACAAGAAAGAAAGAAAAAAAAAAAAAATCACGCCTGTTAAAAGTTACTGTACGAGTTCTTATTTCAGGTTAATCTGCAGGGTCCACGTGCTGCTTTATGCTGCCCATCTGCATGATGGAGATGCCTGCCATTTAGACATGCAACATTTGGTCTCTAAAATGGACGAGACTAGCCCATGTTGCAATTTTTCATGTGCAAAATTAATCACGTGCACAATAACCATAAAATTTGGCTGTCTGAATATATGCAAACTTGTCTTTCCTCTAGGGGTCTTTCCAAAGTGAAATTAGCTGTGTCCATCGGATGGAAGAATTCCCCCAACATATACCTCCGACACATGTAAAGGCATACAGTGCCATTTGCCAGCATAGGCTCCTTTTTTCCCCTTAATACAACAACACGCATGGCAAAAGTTTCTTTCATGAATGTCTCTACTGTGCCATTTCATGTGGCAAAAAAAGGACACTGCCGTGCATTTGTCAAGCAGATATTGTAAGTTTCCACAGTTTTTGTTCTGATTTTAACAATTTGTGTGCATCTGTTAATTACATAAAAACATGTTAAAATCCAAATACGTTTCCTACAGTGAAAAACAGTGATTTGATGCAGATTTTGGCATGTATGTAGAAAAATCCCTGTAAAAATACAGCTTCGGTTCAGCTTTCAGCATCTATTAACCTCTTTAGCTGAAATGTATCATGGCGAGCAGTCCTTCAGGTAATTTCCTGAAAGCTCAGTTCTTATGAGTATTCCTTCTGCCTACTGCAAATATATTTTAAAGGCCTAGAGGACTAGTTCAATGATGCAGCCCGAAATGCTGTGAAATGTACCATCCCCATCTGTGGCGAGATCTTGCCGCTGTAATTACTAAAGTATCATGGAAGTGATGTCTCATCAGAAACTGAAGATAACAAGTCCTTCATTAACAACTTCTGGGTTGCACTTAATAATAGAGTTTCAGTTCTTCCAAGGAAAATAGGTCATCCAAATGATGTTTTCACTTTTCCTCCTTGCTGGAGAGCGGTATGTGATTTCTTCTCAAATCCTTGTGATCTACCACAGCCATTTCCTCTTCTTTTTCTTCCATGAAATCTGAGTGAAACCATGTGTCAAAACACCAGCGTCCCATACGGCCCTGCAGAAACTATGCGGCACTGGAGACAACCCCAGAACTCACCCACCCTTTTTGTTATTATTTGACCTTTTTCTTGTCAGATCATCCAATCAATTCAGCATTTGGGCAAAAGAAAAGCTTGTTCACATCTGTAGGGTCCACCAGCCGCTTTTCTCCAGTCTAGTAAAGCATCAAAAGGAAAAAGATAACAAAACTAACATGACAGTTTCTTCGTTTGTGTCTGATGTCCTTTGATTATAAACATAAGGATTAATGACCTCGGGGAGATCAAAACATCCAACACTGCGGAGACACCATCACGTGGTGTCCTTTGATGACAGTGAAATGGTGGCTGTAGAAAAAAACAAGCGCGTAAAACTGCACATTTCATCATTTGTTTCCAGCTCTGTCAAAGAAAACCTGACCAGACTCAACGTATTGTGAACTAAGCCTAAAAGGGACCATACATGAATATTACATGGAGATGCTGAATTGTCGAAAACTGGACAATAATCTAATCAATGGCAGATGTCTGGGGAAAGAAAGAAGGATCGGGGATGTTGGATTGCAGTATGCGTATTTGTTTTGTTGTCAGGGGAGGAACTGCTGACAGAGCACATTACCCACCTCGCGAGAAGCCTGGATAGACTTACTGCCCTCTCCCCACTGAGAACACATGCACACTATATATCGGGGAGCTGGGAGAAACTTTGTTTGGATAGCAGTATATGGCTTTAGGGTGAAATCTTTGCTCAGTCATGTTAAAAATACTTGGTCAGCCCCCAATAATCAGTAGACAGATATTCGAGTGTCTGTAGAGAGAAAAGGAAGGGAGAGGGAGGAAACGATGGCTGAAGCTACCAGGAAGCGAGAGAACCAATAACCAATATGGATGGCAGGAAGCTTCTGGAGCTCACGTTCAGTTGGGCACTTCAGGGTAAAACATGCCTGGCTGCAATCACACAACCAGGCTCTGAGTTATGCTGCCCGTGGCTCGGACAGCAAGAAGCAGATCACACGTTCCCTTTAAACAGTCATGATCAGAGGCTGAAATCAATGGAGGGGGGGTTAGGACTTATACACTTCAGCCTTTTGATGAACCTATAGAATAAAGTCCCTTAATACCACCCCCCCCCCCAAAAAAAAAAACCACCACACATGTTGGCAGTCATTAATGAGTTAACTTTGTCTCCTGCACAGATCAACACAGAATAAATCTTTCAGAGAAATATCAGCAATAAGGAACAGTCATGGGTTTCCCCAGGTCCCGTTTCCAGTACTTCCATCAAACAGCTCGTTTGTATTGGAGAGTCAGGGCCATCTCAGCAGCAGTATGGCCGTTCTTGTAATACAAGGAGACATGGAAAGATTACTCTGTACTACTGGCTCCATTCTGGCCCCCAGAGATGGCTACTATGAGTACCACCACTCATTTATGTCCAGATGTCTTTACAGAGCATCAGGAGAACTTCTAAATGCCAAAAAGCAGGAACGGGTCCAAAACATTAACAAATCTTAATCTTGGCCAGTTCTGGTTCAAGAGGTTTCTGGAACAATTATTTTGTGTGTCCTGGCTTGTCCAGTACAAAAATAACAAGATGCACTGTACTCACCTAAGGTCCAAATGCTGCCAGTTCACCGCTGCCCCTAGTCTTTGCTGACAGGCTGCAGTGGTGACATCACAACTACAGCATATGTGATTGTGGCAGCTAATCACTGGACTCGGCAGTCTCGTGCCAGCTATTTTTTCATGACTGTTGAGCCAAGCTATTCGCTGCAGAGGATAAGTGCACTGTACTCCTGTAGTTGGGATAACTTTAATTAAAGTGGGTGTCTTACAATAACATGAAGGAAATGTGTTTTAATAGCTTTGGGTTACGCAAACCATTCAGAAAATTAATGCAGGATTCACATGTGTGTCGTGGTCTGAGTGCAGACGAATGGATGCATGGACGGCCGCTGGGCTCATCAGAACAGCGGAGGCTGGTGAGTTTGGGTTGTGAGCCTGCAGTCAGCCCGTGCATCACGTGGCTCAGATGTGCAACCCCAGGGGCATCACAAGTGGAACGTTAAAAATTAAGTCTCCACAGTACAGCATTTCTAGCATAAATCTAGTGGTGCTTTGGTTAGTAATGCTACATTCAACATGACTCACTTTAGACATCACACTCTGACATCGCTCGGGAGGTCCTGCCAATATAGCCATCTGTTCAAATAAGAAAATGGAGATGTCCTGCATATTCGACTAAGGGCCCCTTCACACTGTGCAATCAAAGTCTGAACGAGCGTTCGATTTGTGACGTTTATCCGTCCTCGTTCCGAGGTTGCAAAGTGTGACATGGCGTTACGATTTGCGACGCAGCCCAGCATCGTACGATGTGAAAGAAAGAGCAGAACTTTCTTTCGTCGTAAATGTCTCGCTGTGGCGGTCGAAATCGTAGTATGTGACGGCGGTCATACGAGCTCGTAATGCGACTACGTGGGTTGGGCTTCCGCATACCTGTCTCCTGATTGGGCGTGACGTTTTAGCACGCCCATGCTGGTAATACGTCACGCTCGGAGTCGTAGGACTATGGCGGTGTGAAGGGTAGCGTACGATTGCGACGCGTGACGTTCACATCGCAACTACGTCAGAAAAAGCGTTAACATCGTAGAGTGTGACCGCTGGCTACGAGCTCGTACTGCGATGTCGAATATGACGCAAATGCGTCGTAATCGTAGCAGAATCGACCAGTGTGAAGGGGCCCTAAGGGTACCGTCACACAGTGCCATTTTGATCGCTACGACGGTACGATTCGTGACGTTCTAGCGATATCGTTACGATATCGCTGTGTCTGACACGCAGCAGCGATCAAGGATCCTGCTGAGAATCGTACGTCGTAGCAGATCGTATGGAACTTTCTTTAGTCGCTTGATCACCCGCTGACATCGCTGGATCGTTGTGTGTGACAGCGATCCAGCAATGTGTTAACTTGTAACCAGGGTAAACATCGGGTAACTAAGCGCAGGGCCGCGTTTAGTAACCCGATGTTTACCGTGGTTACCAGCGTAAACGTAAAAAAAACAAACAGTACATACTCACATTCCGGTGTCTGTCCTCCGGCGTCTCAGCTTCTCTGCACTGTGAGCGCCGGCCAGCCAGAAAGCGAGCACAGCGGTGACGTCTGACGTCACCGCTGTGCTTTCCGGCCGCTGTGCTTACACAGTGCAGAGAAGCTGAGACGCCGGAGGACAGACACCGGAATGTGAGTATGTACTGTTTGTTTTTTTTACGTTTACGCTGGTAACCAGGGTAAACATTGGGTTACTAAGCGCGGCCCTGCGCTTAGTAACCCGATGTTTACCCTGGTTACCCCGGGACTTCGGCATCGCTCCAGCGCCGTGATTGCGACGTGTGACCGCAGTCTACGACGCTGGAGCGATAATCATACGATCGCTGCGACGTCACGGATCGTGCCGTCGTAGCAATCAAAATGGCACTGTGTGACAGTACCCTTAGGTGAGAAACCACTCAAGAGTATATGACATCCAAAAAATAAAAATATACCATAGATTTCATAGCACATTCACACAAACATGAGAAACATGCCTTTTTAATTAAAAGTCCTGGAAAACACTGAACCTGAAGCAAAATCTATGGCTGCGTGCCCACGATCAGGAATAGCAGTGTTTTGGACGCAGCGTATTTTTGCAGTCTTTTACATTACAAGCACAGTGGATGAGATTTATAGAAACCCCATGCCCACTGTGCTTTTTAACGCTTCATAAACTCATGAAGCAGAAGCATGTCAATTTCTGTAGTGGAGATGCTTAGTCTCATGAGCGTAATCCATATATTTACAAACAGGGCTGTGGAGTCAGAGCCCATTTTGGTGGAGTTGGTGTCATGGAAATTGAGGAGTCAAGAGGTTTGGCTTACCGACTCCACAGCCCTGGTTACAAAACACATGCATTAAAAGTGTGCAATGTAGAACGCAGCGTTTTGGAAGCCAAAACGCTACTATTCCTGATCGTGGGCACGTACCTTAAGTGTGCAAGAGAAAAATGGGAGCAATTCTGCATTAGGAACCAGCTGAGAGGTAAAGGATGGCTAAAGGGAAGAGGTTTAGATTGCCTGGTCTTAAGTGCTGATGACCTTCACCCCCCATCAACACACCCAAATTGTTCTCTCACATTGACATGGGGGAAGGCAGGTGTATTCACCCTGCAATGTGTATACTGTAGACGCTTTCATCCTCTGGATGAGGAAGGTCATATATAATCTATAACCATATCTAAATGTAAATGTCATACCTGATCTTTATGACCGATAAGGGCAAACAATAGCTACTGCAGTTACAAAATGTCACTGGCACTTCGGGAATTACAGTTTTTTCCCCCCCATAAATCTGCAGTATATGTGAAAATAAGAAACTTGTAATATATCATTTCTTAGAGAAAACTGTTTTCAGGGAGTACAGACTTACCCATTACTGAGATAGGTGCTGACAGTTGGTGCTCATAGAGTTCTATGGAGAACGGGAACTGATGTTTTAGAGCAGAACTTGCAGCAGAAGGCCTGTGTCCGCCTCGAGCTCCTCCCTATAGAGTGTTAAAAGCACCAACTGCCGCCTCTCAGTAATGGGAAAAGCCTGTAATCACTGAATACAGAGTTTATGGAGAATTGAGAGTGGATGATCAGTCCAGGAAGAGAAAGGAGAACATTTCTCTGATAATATAATCTACAAAGTTACTTATTTCCATGTGTACTGTTAATTAAAACAATTACTCTAAGTTAAATACAGATGAGCTTAAAACAATTACTCTAAGTTAATACAGATGAGCAGTTTGGCAAGTCACATCAGATCTATGTTCACAGATTCAAAACAAACATACAAAGAACATTGTAGCTACTGTGAACCATGAAGGAGGCTCAGCTAGGTTTTGAGGCTGCTTTGCTGCATTTGCACAAGGTGACTTGAAACTGTGCATAGGGGTAGGAGCACACAGGTTGGACGCTGCGTACCTCTGAAGTGTCCACATGTTACAGAATAGTGGATGGGATTTCAAGAAATCCCATGCCCACTATGCGTGCACAGACGACCTCAGCTTATCTGCGGAGACGGACGTGTGGCGCGGCTTTCCAGACCGCAGCATGTCTATCTTGTGGAGATGCGAGCCTCCGTAAGATAAAATTTCACTCATACAATGTATTGGAGGCGGTGAATCCACACGGTTCAATGAACACATGCGTTCAAAAGCCGGCAGCGCTTTGGATGGAGAGGACAACATATGCTGCGTCCAAAGCGCTGCCAATTACTGACCGTGTGCACCTACCCTAGTACAACAAAATATGAAGACTATGAAGGCATTCTGGCCAAATGTGCTGCCCGACTATGAAGGCATTCTGGCAAAATGTGCTGCCCCGTGTCAGAAAGCTTGGTCTGAGTCGCAAGTCATGGGTCTGCCAACAGGATAATGACCCAAAACACACAGCTGAAAACATCCAAGAATATTTCAAAGCAAAGCATTGCACTATTCTGAAAGTGGCTTCTATGTTCCCTGATCTAAATCCTGTTGAATATCTGTGGACGGAGCTAAACCTGCCGTCTGGAGAAGGCGCCTTCACGCCTGAGACCGCGGGATTAGTTTGATCATGATGAGTGGCCAAAATACCTGTGCACAGGTGCAGAAGTCTCACTGAGTTACAGAAATCGTTAGTTTGCAGGAATTGCATCAAAAGGTTGTGCAACACAATATAAAGTTATGTACCATCATTTTTAGCTAGGCCGTTTTCATTAGTTTTTTTTATTTATTTATTTATTTTAATTTTCTGTTGAACCAAAATTCAAAAGCAATGTCTGATTTTCATTAGTTGATGTTCAGTAAATATAACTTGGAACCGACAAAAGTAATTTTCAATTTATTTCAGTGACCATTGTGGATTTTTTTTGTACATCTGTATATCTACTTCTAAGCCGAATATTTTCTTCTGTGGATTCTTACTTCACCTTTCATTGAAGCCCACTAGTGATGAGCGAGCACGTTCATGTCCTAATCGAGTATTTTTCTCGTGCCTGAAAAAATACTCCCGACACCACAGTTGTTTGACAGCCGCGGCAGCCAGAGTATTTTTTTCCAAGCACGCCAAAAATACTCCAAGACACTAGCGTGCTGAGAACACCTTATCCAAGCACGCTCACTCATCACTAAAGCACACTTATGATTAGACTTGCTACACTGCACAATTATATTGTAGAAACAAGCAACTTCACAAGGTTCCCCTTATTAAATATCCTCTCAATTCTATAGTCAACAGTGTGTTACCTAGGTTACTGGCCACCTATGCAGACTATCAGAGGTGGCTGGTTTCCTAGGCAATGAGAGTAACAACTAAGCCGTGTGTTACAGTATCATTAGACCCGGCCAGCTTCCGTCCCTCTGAGCTCCTCCGAAGCTGCCCCGGCTTGCAGAATCAAAGAGTCCACAGTTCAGGTCAGCAGCTCCACCATGCCACCGGCCGGACTTGCCAAGCCCCCACCAAGCAGTGTACTTCTGAAAATTAATAATGAATAGACCTCTTTAAGGTCACTTTACAGATTGTGAACAATCATTGGCACGTGTAAACATGACGCCAACTACCACAAACAACCAAAACGCTAGTTTATCGCCCCTCATAACCAGGTGATGTGCTACCAACAATGTACCCACTGTAAGAAGAAGAACAAATGAACAGTAATGTCACATGCACAATACAACCATGACCACCGCAGCAGACAGATTATGTCAGCCAAAAAGGAGTGAACGATCAGAGAAATCTCTTCACAATATTGTCCTTGTGTTTATGGCCAAACCTGCCATTCTCCTCCTTGTACATGTGACTGAGGAGACATCTAGACGCCTGGACTTATTATTCTACTGAATGGAATAAAGATATGCAGCCACCCACACTGGAGAGCCATAGTCTTTGCTTTTGTTTAACCCTTGAAGGACCAGAGAATTTTTCGCCTTGTGCTTTGGTTTGTGTTTTTTCTCACCTTCTTCTATGGGGCAACATGGTGGCTCAGTGGTTAGTAATGACAACATCTGCAAGGAGTTTGTATTTTCTCCCCGTATTTGCGTGGGTTTCCTCCCACATTCCACAGGGAATTAATGTTGTGAGCCTTAATGGGGACAGTGCCAATAATGTATGTAAAGCACTGCGGAATATGCTATATAAGCAAAGCATAATAAATAATAATACAAAGCCATAACTTAAATAGATGTTTGAGGGATTTGCTTAATTTTGCAAGAAAAGTTGTAGTTTTGATTGACACATTCATTTTGCCATACAATGCACTGAAAACCGTGAAAAAAAAAACTTCCAAATGGGATGAAATGGAAAAAAAAAAGGTTATTCCGCCATTGCTTTTTGGGTTTCGTTTTTTGCTTTTGTGTGGTGAAAAGGATCTGGAAATATGACTGTCCAGGTCACATCCGTTAGGGGGGTTGATCTTTTCTACTATAATAATACAGTATTGCAGTATATGGCAACGTTCACACATTCAGTATGTGGTCAGTATTTTACATCAGTATGCGTAAGCCAAAATCAAGAGTGGAACAATCACCGAAGAAGTATAATAGAAACATGTCAACACTTCTGCATTTTATTTACCCACTACTAGTCTTTGCTCACAAATACTAATGGAAAATACTGATCATGTGAAAGTGGCCTATAGTCTACTATGGTGATCTGTGACTGAGCCTCATAGGAGTAGCAACGAGGGTCTTCAGCAGGACGTGTGCTGCCATGGTAACAAGTTTTGCTGCAGATCACACCCATACTAATGAGTGGAGAAAAATCTGTAAAAAAAAATCTCGTGTTAAAAAAATGCATTAAAAACTAAGCAGAAATATGTATTTTATGTGGCGTTTTTCCTGCCAAGAGATGCAGAAATTTCTGCAAACACTTAACATGTGCACATGGTAAAAATAAACTCTGGGACAAAGTATTTCCAGGCAGCACAGAAGAAATGTTACAATGTAAATATGTGAGGAAGGAATCTGGGGCCTGGCACCTATTACTTATCAGAAGGATCTCCGACTGAGGGGAGAGATAATGACTGCGACCAGGTCGATCCCTTTCCTGCTGGGAACAATAGTTAGAACTAGATGGGCATTTCCTGAAGGAAATACATGGTGCTTGAACAGCGCTGCCAGCTGCCAATGAACCTCAGGAGCAAGTCTGGCATGCAGGGCCCTGCCCCTGGGTATCCAATTTGGCCCCTTGGTAGCCACTTTGATGTGCGGGGCCCCTTGTTAGCAACTTTTGCCCCTTGGTAGAAACTTTGATGTGCGGGGCCCCTTGTTAGCAACTTTGGCCCCTTGGTAGCCATTTTGGCATTTAGGAATCCTTGGTAGCCATTTTGGCATTTAGGAATCCTTGGTAGCCATTTTGGCATTTAGGAATCCTTGGTAGCCACTTTAATCGGAGGCCGGGGACCCTCGGCCTCCGATTTGGTGGCCGGGGACCCTTGGCCTCCGATTTGGAGGCCGGGGACCTCAGATTTCGTGGCCGGGGACCCTCGGCCTCCGATTTGGAGGCCGGGGACCTCAGATTTGGTGGCCGGGGACCCTCGGCCTCCGATTTGGAGGCCGGGGACCCTCGGCCTCCGATTTGGAGGCTGGGGACCCTCGGCCTCCGATTTGGTGGCCGGGGACCCTCAGCCTCCGATTTGGAGGCCGGGGACCCTCGGCCTCCGATTTGGAGGCCGGGGACCCTCGGCCTCCGATTTGGTGGCCGGGGACCCTCGGCCTCCGATTTGGAGGCCGGGGACCCTCGGCCTCCGATTTGGAGGCCGGGGACCCTCGGCCTCCGATTTGGTGGCCGGGGACCCTCGGCCTCCGACTTGGAGGCCGGATACTCGGCCTCCGATTTGGAGGCCGGGGACCCTCGGCCTCCGATTTGGAGGCCGGGGACCCTCGTCCTCCGATTTGGAGGCCGGGGACCCTCGGCCTCCGATTTGGAGGCCGGGGACCCTCGGCCTCCGATTTGGTGGCCGGGGACCCTCGGCCTCCGATTTGGTGGCCGGGGACCCTCGGCCTCCGATTTGGAGGCCGGGAACCCTCGGCCTCCGATTTGGTGGCCGGGGACCCTCGGCCTCCGATTTGGAGGCCGGGGACCTCAGATTTTGTGGCCGGGGACCCTCGGCCTCTGATTTGGAGGCCGGGGACCTCCGATTTGGTGGCTGGGGACCCTCGGCCTCCGATTTGGAGGCCGGGGACCCTCGGTCTCCGATTTGGAGGCCGGGGACCCTCGGCCTCCGATTTGGAGGCCGGGGACCCTCGGCCTCCGATTTGGAGGCCGGGGACCCTCGGCCTTCGATTTGGAGGCCGGGGACCCTCGGCCTCCGATTTGGTGGCCGGGGACCCTCGGCCTCCGATTTGGAGGCCGGGGACCCTCGGCCTCCGATTTGGAGGCCGGGGACCCTCGGCCTCCGATTTGGAGGCCGGGGACCCTCGGCCTCCGATTTGGTGGCCGGGGACCCACGGCCTCCGATTTGGAGGCCGGGGACCCTCGGCCTCCGATTTGGAGGCCGGGGACCCTCGGCCTCCGATTTGGTGGCCGGGGACCCTCGGCCTTTGATTTGGAGGCCGGGGACCCTCGGCCTCCGATTTGGAGGCCGGGGACCCTCGGCCTCCGATTTGGTGGCCGGGGACTCTCGGCCTCCGATTTGGAGGCCGGGGACCCTCTGCCCGATTTGGAGGCCGGGGACCCTCGGCCTCCGATTTGGTGGCCGGGGACCCTCGGCCTCCGATTTGGTGGCCGGGGACCCTCGGCCTTTGATTTGGAGGCCGGGGACCCTCGGCCTCTGATTTGGAGGCCGGGGACCCTCGGCCTCCGATTTGGTGGCCGGGGACTCTCGGCCTCCGATTTGGAGGCCGGGGACCCTCTGCCCGATTTGGAGGCCGGGGACCCTCGGCCTCCGATTTGGTGGCCGGGGACCCTCGGCCTCCGATTTGGAGGCCGGGGACCCTCGGCCTCCGATTTGGTGGCCGGGGACCCTCGGCCTCCGATTTGGAGGCCGGGGACCCTCGGCCTCCGATTTGGTGGCCGGGGACCCTCGGCCTCCGATTTGGTGGCCGGGGACCCTCGGCCTCCGATTTGGAGGCCGGGGACCCTCGGCCTCCGATTTGGAGGCCGGGGACCCTTGTCCTCCGATTTGGAGGCCGGGGACCCTTGTCCTCCGATTTGGAGGCCGGGGACCCTCGGCCTCCGATTTGGAGGCCGGGGACCCTCGGCCTCCGATTTGGTGGCCGGGGACCCTCGGCCTCCGATTTGGTGGCCGGGGACCCTCGGCCTCCGATTTGGAGGCCGGGAACCCTCGGCCTCCGATTTGGTGGCCGGGGACCCTCGGCCTCCGATTTGGAGGCCGGGGACCTCAGATTTTGTGGCCGGGGACCCTCGGCCTCTGATTTGGAGGCCGGGGACCTCCGATTTGGTGGCTGGGGACCCTCGGCCTCCGATTTGGAGGCCGGGGACCCTCGGCCTCCGATTTGGAGGCCGGGGACCCTCGGCCTTCGATTTGGAGGCCGGGGACCCTCGGCCTCCGATTTGGTGGCCGGGGACCCTCGGCCTCCGATTTGGAGGCCGGGGACCCTCGGCCTCCGATTTGGTGGCCGGGGACCCACGGCCTCCGATTTGGAGGCCGGGGACCCTCGGCCTCCGATTTGGTGGCCGGGGACCCTCGGCCTCCGATTTGGAGGCCGGGGACCCTCGGCCTCCGATTTGGAGGCCGGGGACCCTCGGCCTCCGATTTGGTGGCCGGGGACTCTCGGCCTCCGATTTGGAGGCCGGGGACCCTCTGCCCGATTTGGAGGCCGGGGACCCTCGGCCTCCGATTTGGTGGCCGGGGACCCTCGGCCTCCGATTTGGAGGCCGGGGACCCTCGGCCTCCGATTTGGTGGCCGGGGACCCTCGGCCTCCGATTTGGAGGCCGGGGACCCTCGGCCTCCGATTTGGTGGCCGGGGACCCTCGGCCTCCGATTTGGAGGCCGGGGTCCTTCGGCCTCCGATTTGGAGGCCGGGGACCCTCGGCCTCCGATTTGGTGGCCGGGGACCCTCGGCCTCCGATTTGGTGGCCGGGGACCCTCGGCCTCCGATTTGGAGGCCGGGGACCCTCGGCGTCCGATTTGGAGGCCGGGGACCCTCGGCCTCCGATTTGGAGTCCGGGGACCCTCGGCCTCCGATTTGGAGGCCGGGGACCCTCGGCCTCCGATTTGGAGGCCGGGGACCCTCGGCCTCCGATTTGGTGGCCGGGGACCCTCGGCCTCCGATTTGGAGGCCGGGGACCCTCGGCCTCCGATTTGGAGGTCGGGGACCCTCGGCCTCCGATTTGGAGGCCGGGGACCCTCGGCCTCCGATTTGGTGGCCGGGGACCCTCGGCCTCCGATTTGGAGGCCGGGGTCCCTCGGCCTCCGATTTGGAGGCCGGGGACCCTCGGCCTCCGATTTGGAGGCCGGGGACCCTCGGCCTCCGATTTGGTGGCCGGGGACCCTCGGCCTCCGATTTGGAGGCCGGGGACCCTCGGCCTCCGATTTGGAGTCCGGGGACCCTCGGCCTCCGATTTGGAGGCCGGGGACCCTCGGCCTCCGATTTGGAGGCCGGGGACCCTCGGCCTCCGATTTGGAGGCCGGGGACCCTCGGCCTCCGATTTGGTGGCCGGGGACCCTCGGCCTCCGATTTGGAGGCCGGGGACCCTCGGCCTCCGATTTGGAGGCCGGGGACCCTCGGCCTCCGATTTGGAGGCCGGGGACCCTCGGCCTCCGATTTGGAGGCCGGGGACCATCGGCCTCCGATTTGGAGGCCGGGGACCATCGGCCTCCGATTTGGAGGCCGGGGACCCTCGGCCTCCGATTTGGAGGCCGGGGACCCTCGGCCTCCGATTCGGTGGCCGGGTACCCTCGGCCTCCGATTTGGTGGGCGGGGCCGGGGGGGCACTTACTTTTTACACACGGGGCCGGGGGGCTCTTACTTTCCACACCCGGGGCCAGGGGCGCACTTACTTTTGCACACGGGGCCGGGGGCGCACTTACTTTTGCACACGGGGCCGGGGGCGCACTTACTTTTGCACACGGGGCCGGGGGCGCACTTACTTTTGCACACGGGGCCGGGGGCGCACTTACTTTTGCACACGGGGCCGGGGGCGCACTTACTTTTGCACACGGGGCCGGGGGCGCACTTACTTTTGCACACGGGGCCGGGGGCGCACTTACTTTTGCACACGGGGCCGGGGGCGCACTTACTTTTGCACACGGGGCCGGGGGCGCACTTACTTTTGCACACGGGGCCGGGGGCGCACTTACTTTTGCACACGGGGCCGGGGGCGCACTTACTTTTGCACACGGGGCCGGGGGCGCACTTACTTTTGCACACGGGCCCGGGGGCGCACTTACTTTTGCACACGGGCCCGGGGGCGCACTTACTTTTGCACACGGGGCCGGGGGCGCACTTACTTTTGCACACGGGGCCGGGGGCGCACTTACTTTTGCACACGGGGCCGGGGGCGCACTTACTTTTGCACACGGGGCCGGGGGCGCACTTACTTTTGCACACGGGGTCGGGGGCGCACTTACTTTTGCACACGGGGCCGGGGGCGCACTTACTTTTGCACACGGGGCCGGGGGGGCACTTACTTTTGCACACGGGGCCGGGGGCGCACTTACTTTTGCACACGGGGTCGGGGGCGCACTTACTTTTGCACACGGGGCCGGGGGCGCACTTACTTTTGCACACGGGGCCGGGGGCGCCATTACTTTTGCACACGGGGCCGGGGGCGCCATTACTTTTGCACACGGGGCCGGGGGCGCCATTACTTTTGCACACGGGGCCGGGGGCGCCATTACTTTTGCACACGGGGCCGGGGGCGCACTTACTTTTGCACACGGGGCCGGGGGCGCACTTACTTTTGCACACGGGGCCGGGGGCGCACTTACTTTTGCACACGGGGCCGTGTGATAAATGATCATGTCCTAAAATTGATACCGTACATTTGCATAGCTGCCATCTTTGGAAGGTCAAGTTTGGGGTAATGGAAAGTTCGCCATTATTTCCTATGGGAATTTTTTTTTTTTAAATGCGATTTAAATAAAATCTACATATCGGATCGACTATAAAAGTCATAGCACACCTGTCCCCACCGAGGGCTTCGAAACGCCGCCTGAACGGGGTCTCTGCGCCGAGCGGTTCGGGCCGCATTAATTGCGGAAAACGCGGAGAAGAATAATAATAATAATAAGAAAATATAAGAAATCGGATTACAATATGTTGCTTGAACCTAGGAGGTTCAAGCACCATAATTACACAGAATGACACACCCCGACAATATCTCATTCCAAGACACAAACGAAGATACAGATCAAAAGTATAAATTATTATTTTATACCACAGTTTTCAGTTAAAAGGCATCAACCACCGAGGACTCTCAATTCTAAGTAATTTTCAGTTTTATACCAGAAACGTTCCAATCATTGCCCTTCTGTAACCGTGATAACAAAATAGCCCGACCTCTCATTATCCCCCTTACCGGGGAAGTTCTTTGTAGAAGTTTGGATTTATTGATACATAGTAACGATGTCGGGAAAGATACAGATCTTTCCCCTTGAGAAAGCAGCACGGTGCTGCCGCGAAACGCGCGTCGGGGTCCATTCTCCGGCTGTCCCCCCACTTCGTCCCCCTTATTGGTAAGCCTGGCCTTTTGTCCGTCAGACTCCTTTTACTTGTTATGGAATTTAGCGATACTTAAAATATATTCTCGGGATGTCGGTGACCATGACTATAAATCCTGTGCAGCTGGCTTACCTAATTTAGACCATTTGCTATGGTTTGTCATTATTTGACATTATTAAATTATGGGGTTTTTCTTTTTTGGGGCGCTGTGGGTGTTTTTCAGCATTTGATTAGCATCATCTTGTGAGTGTGTTACTTTGTGGTACAAACAAATTTTAACTTTTATATGGATCATTAATTAAACAAACTTTGTTACCTAGTTTTCATCGATGCTCCACATGTTCTCCTTATTTATAAGATACAGATCGGGTAGTGTAAATTTAGACTGCTTGTGATTTGGTTCTCCCGGGCTCTGTTAGCCGCTTACTCTTCACTGCCCTGAGCATGCGATCTGTCTCAAAGCCTTTGGGCTCTGTTCACATCTGCATTATCAATTCTGGTTGTCTGTTCTGACAAAGGAGCAATAAAACAATTCACAGCTGTGAGGACACAAAGGCCACTCAACCCACTGATCAGTCTATAATGGGGTCCGCTGGGGCATCATCTTGGTGAAGAAAAAAAACTAAAATGTAGCATGCTGTGATTTTTCCCTTTTTTTTTTTTTTACATAGCTTCCACCTATTTTTTTTTTATATAATGTTGTAAAAACTTGTCCAGAAACACTGAAAGAATATGAGAAATTATATTTCTTGTAATTGAGATGATGCGCGCTCATTAGGAAAACTCCCAGTAAACACATTCCACATAAAGGGATTGCTCATCAGTGACACTAGCACAACTTGTCTGTATGAGCAGTTTCCTCCCCACGTCTTTCCCCTTGTCATGTGGCCAGATAGCTGCACATACATGGGGCCGTCTTGTGACTATTCCTATATACTATGCTAGTCTATACAACCCCACCCAAAGTAACCAAATGTTACCACCAGTCATCCCTACATGGTGATTACACCAAACAATTGGAACAACCAGAATCCCTCAATGTCTGTCCACTATTTCATCCTTCTTCTCCGCTAAATTTCTGAAACTTAACATGGACAAAACAGAATTCATCATCTTTCCCCCATCTCACGTGACCCCCCCAACGAACCTATCCATTACAGTAAATGGCTGCCCACTCTCCCCAGTCCCACAAGCTCGCTGCCTCGGGGTTATCCTTGACGCTGATCTCTCCTTCAAACCACATATCCAAGCCCTTTCCACTTCCTGCCGACTTCAACTCAAAAATATTGCACGAATCCGTTCATTCCTCAACCAAGAATCTGCAAAAACCCTAGTCCATGCCCTCATCATCTCTCGTCTTGACTACTGCAACCTCCTGCTCTGTGGCCTCCCCTCAAACACTCTCGCACCCCTCCAATCTATTCTAAACTCTGCTGCCCGACTAATCCACCTGTCCCCCCGCTATTCTCCGGCCTCTCCCCTCTGTCAATCCCTTCACTGGCTCCCCATTGCCCAGAGACTCCAGTACAAAACCCTAACCATGACGTACAAAGCCATCCACAACCTGTCTCCTCCTTACATCTGTGACCTCATCTCCCGGTACTTTCCTACACGCAACCTCCGATCCTCACAAGATCTCCTTCTCTACTCCCCTCTTATCTCCTCTTCCCACAATCGTATACAAGATTTCTCTCGCGTATCACCCCTACTCTGGAACCCTCTACCACAACACATCAGACTCTCGCCCACCATCGAAACCTTCAAAAAGAGTCTGAAGACCCACCTCTTCCGACAAGCCTACAACCTGCAGTAACCACCGATCAACCAACCGCTGCACGATCAGCTCTATCCTCACCTACTGTATTCTCACCCATCCCTTGTAGATTGTGAGCCCTCGCGGGCAGGGTCCTCACTCCTCCTGTACCAGTTATGACTTGTATTGTTCAAGATTATTGTACTTGTTTTTATTATGTATACCCCTCCTCACTTGTAAAGCGCCATGGAATAAATGGCGCTATAACAATAAATAATAATAATAATAATAACAAGAGGAATCTGCAAAGTCTCTGCTCCAAACTACTACTGAAAAAATGAAAAAGCACAGCTCATCCTAAAATCCGTGCATTGATCCTCACCACATGCGAATAAGGCTGCCGTCACACTAGCAGTATTTGGTCAGTATTTTACATCAGTATTTGTAAGCCAAAACCAGGAGTGGAACAATTAGAGGAAAGTATAATAGAAACATATGCACCACTTCTGGATTTATCACCCACTCCTGGTTTTGGCTTACAAATACTGATGTAAAATACTGACCAAATACTGATAGTGTGACCGCAGCCTAAAGTCGTAAAAAATGTGTTAAATTAAAAAAAAACCTTTAAACGAGAAAACGGTCATATTGTGTGACCTGGAAAGAGAACAGGAGCTATGTCCCACTATGAGCTTTTGATGTTGCATATTTTCTGCACTATTTCTGCACCTATTAAAGGGGCTGTCTGGTCTAAAATGAGAAGTTTGCAGTCACTCTGTATGACTTCAGACCTCTGAATCCCCCCAGCGTGACTTCAGACCTCTGAATCCCCCCAGCGTGGCCTCGCTCCATTTACTTGTATTGAGAGAGGCCATGCCCACTAGACGGGCTCTGGCCAGGGGTAGGCGTATCGCATACATCACAGCGGTTTCCTAAGTCATAAGTCTGAAGTCACACAGACTTTTCATTTTAGACCGGATAACGCATTTAATTATGGTTATGTTCAAACATTGCTTTTCTGCTGTTTTTTTCCTGCAGCCAAAACCCGATATATGGGCAGTAAAAAAGCTTCAGTAAAAACGCAGGTTTTGCTCTCTTTTTTTGCTATTTTTCTTGCTACATTTTTCAAGTTCCCAAAGTTCAGCTTTGCTTCCACCCTGAGGTTACACGAGTTCATGAAAAAATACACAATTGCAAATGTAAAACAGAGAGGAAAGTTGAATTGGCCAGGATTTGTTTACTTTCACACATTATGGCCATGTTCACACGATCCTCTTTTTTATCCTTTTTTTGATCCTTTTTTTTTCAGGTCCTTTTTCCATGCAGGGTACAGTCCAATGTTACTCTATGGAAAACAAAAACTGCTGTGCCCACTATCCTTTTTTTCTCAGGCAAATCCGCGAGGATTTGCCTGCAGAAAAAAAGAAGTACCATGTTACTTCTTTCTGCGGATTCAGCTCCTGTTTTCAACAGGCACCAATAGGAAAGTGCTGTTGAAAACCCGCAGAGGAATCTGCAGAAGAAACTGCAGGAAAATCAGCAGTGCAGTTTTGCACTGCGGGTTTTCCAAATCAGGACCTGAAAAAAAAAGGATAAAAAAAAGGATCGTGTGAACATGGCCTATCACTAAATTAATTCAACTGTACTAATACTAACATCCATACTCATGTGAGGAGACCAAGATACTTTAAATTTGTTTAGGGGGGGGGGGGGGGGGGGGGACACAAAAATAAATGGGTTTCACCTGCTGAACCTGTTTTTTTTTCCACCAAAAACTGATAGCGGCGTTTTTGCATCTAGTCCTTGCATCCTATGGCTCCTAATCTAGTTCGGACTAACATTGCCCTTACACCGCCGTCCATAATCGGTCTCCTCTGAACGAATCTCCTAATACCCTCTAAAGACCTCCTCTCCTCATCACTTATACGCACCTCACCCAATTGCCTTCAAGACTTCTCCGGAGTATTTCTGATCCTGGAATTCTGTGCCCCGAAATATCCGATTATCCACCACATTAGGAAATTTCAGACAGAACTTGAAAACCCATCTCGAAAAAGCTCACAGCCTGCAATGACCCCTGTGTGACCTCTCCATCACCGGAACTCGTAGCGTTCCAGAGTCAAACATACCTATCTGATATAATACAGCCAGAGAGTGATACAAGCTGTCCACAGATTGAGCAGCATGTATCAAAAATGAAATGCGCTCTAATTGGTTGCTATGGGCAACAAGTTTTTTTTTTTCTTTTTTATAGCTTTGCTAAATTAATCCCATTCTCTCACGTTCTTCTATGTCAGATCAGGACGTCGTTCTAACAGGATTTCCCATTTTGGGATGGAAAATGCAAGTAGCTTTTATCAGGCCCCCTGAAAAAGCAAAAATGAATGGACGTTTCTCCTGCCACCTCAGATACAGGGAACTTTAGCGGGTGACAGAGTGCAGGAAAATACAAAAAAAGAACAGCTGACCATAAGCAATTCTGCAGCCCCTTACCCTGCCTTCCTGCAGCCAGAACCCCACTGATGAGGATGTGATGGTATAGGACATCCTGCACTGAGAAAACCACTTGAGTAAATGCAAACAGTGAAAAATCTGCTGTGGATTTCAGCTGATAGCAATATGGACTCAGGAGGTTTTGCCCTACAGTTGCAAAGAGCAGATTCACACATCTGACTTCCACGATCTGACTTGAACTAAGCTCATCAGTCTCATATACACTAATGCGGAAGCTGAGTTTGGGTGACGAAACCCAAAGCCGGACCAGACATCACAGATCCTACCAGGATTGGGAAAGTCGGATATGTAAAACTGTTTCAAAGAGGGACCCTGCTGGGCCACAAAAGAGATCCCCACCACCAAAATATTGCAACATAAGGGTGCATGTCCACTGTCCGGATTTACGGCGCTTTGGACGGAGCGGATAACCAGCTCCGCCCAAAGCGCCGCCCCCTTCTGTACGCGCGGTGATTCCAGATGTGTTCATTGAACACATCTGGAATCTCCGCACCCCATACAAAGGGCCCTGTGATTTACTGTACCTTGTGGCGACAGAGCGTCGCCGCAAGGTAAACAGACATGCTGCGTTCTAAAAAAACGCGCCGCATGTTCAGAAACGCAGGGCCGCCGGGTGCGTGTTCACACGCATAGTGGAGACGGGATTACATAAAATCCCCTCCACTATGCTGTAACATCTGCGGTTGTACACAGCATCCAATCTGCAGCTAATCCGGAAGTAGACCGGCCCGTGGACACATACCCTAAGTGTTGTAAAAGACTCATTGCCAGTTATTGCATGATTGCGGTTGTTGCTACTAAGGGTGGCCCATCCATTTCTTAGTTTTATGGGGAAATTACTTTTTCACACAGGGCCCTGTAGGTTTGGATTTCTTTTTCCCTTTATAATAAAGACCTTCATTTAAAAACTGCATTTTGTGGTTACTTGTGTTATCTTTGTCTAATACTTATATTTGTTTGGTGATTGGAAACATTTAAAAGTGTGACAAACATGCAAAAGAATAGGAAATCAGGAATTAAGCAAACACTTTCACACAACTGTATGTAATAAAGTTTCACAAACTGTCTGAGAAGCCAGAACTGGAAATTTCCATCTGCACAGAGAAATGATGGAAACAGGACACAGCCTTCTCTGGTCTGGTAAGCCTCAGTGTTATTTTCCAGCAGACGATCTGTTTTCCAATGTCCAACAATTACAAAGCAATGTAACAGTCTGTGACGTTATACATAAAAAAAACACACAAAACTAATGCAACAACATAGCAAACCAGACTGTACATAACAGATTGTAAAGCATCTCATTCTAAAACGGTCTTAAAACATTAAAGCAGATGTTTATTTTTCCCAAGCAAAATAGACACTGTCCATTGATTTTTAGGCTACGTTCACAATTGCGTTGTTGGGCGCAGCGTCGGCGACGCAACGCAAAACGCATGCACAACGCATCGTTTTGTGACGCATGCGTCCGACATTTACATGAAATTTGACGCTCAAAAAACTGCATCATGTAGCGTCGGCTGCGGCCTGACTGTTGCGCCCAAATGACGCATGCGTCACAAAACGCTTGACAACGCATACCGGCGCATGTCCATGCGCCCCCCATGTTAAAGATAGGGGCGCATGATGCATGCGTCGGTATCCGTCGACGACGCTGCGCCCAACAACGCAAATATGAACGTTACCTTACTTAAACAGGTAGTCTCATCTCAAAGATACCATTTCAATATGTACTAGGTGCAATATTTATATTAGCAATTACCTCAAATTAGACATTCTGTATACTTTATGTAGTTGCATCGCTCACCCCATGTGAACGTATTGCAGTCACTCGGGTGTCCATAGTTTCGGCCACTATGGTGTTCCCGGCCGCTCTTGCGCAGTTAATAAGGAGTTTATCATTATCAATGGCCGGGTTCTATGCGCACTGACTGTACAGCCGTCCTGTCTAGAAGCTCTCCTCATATAGTGCTTTCACACAAGTTGGCTAAGCCATTGATAATATGCAGTGCAGGAATAAGGTGCCTGGGCACGGAGCCACTACACAGGCTGTAACTATGTGCGCTAGAGAGAACCCAGCCATTGATAATATGCAGTGCAGGAGTCAGGTGGCCGGGCACGGAGCCACTACACAGGCTGTAACTATGTGCGCTAGAGAGAACCCAGCCATTGATAATATGCAGTGCAGGAGTCAGGTGGCCGGGCACGGAGCCACTACTGTACACAGGCTGTAATTATGTGCGCTAGAGAGAACCCAGCCATTGATAATATGCAGTGCAGGAGTCAGGTGGCCGGGCACGGAGCCACTACTGTACACAGGCTGTAACTATGTGCGCTACAGAGAACCAAGTCACTGATAATATGCAGTGCAGGGGTGAGGTGCCTGGGTACGGAGCCACTACACAGGCTGTAACTATGTGCGCTAGAGAGAACCCAGCCATTGATAATGTGCAGTGCAGGAGTGAGGTGCCTGGGCACGGAGCCACTACACAGGCTGTAACTATGTGCACTAGAGAGAACCCAGCCATTGATAATATGCAGTGCAGGAATAAGGTGCCTGGGCACGGAGCCACTACACAGGCTGTAACTATGTGCGCTAGAGAGAACCCAGCCATTGATAATATGCAGTGCAGGAATAAGGTGCCTGGGCACGGAGCCACTACACAGGCTGTAACTATGTGCGCTAGAGAGAACCCGGCCATTGATAATATGCAATGCAGGAATGAGGTGCTTGGGCACGGAGCCACTACACAGGCTGTAACTATGTGCGCTAGAGAGAACCCAGCCATTGATAATGTGCAGTGCAGGAGTGAGGTGCCTGAGCATGGAGCCACTCCACAGGCTGTAACTATGTTCGCTAGACAGAACCCAGCCATTGATAATATGCAGTGCAGGAATAAGGTGCCTGGGCACGGAGCCACTACACAGGCTGTAACTATGTGCGCTAGAGAGAACTCGGCCAGTGATAATATGCAATGCAGGAGTGAGGTGGCCGGGCACGGAGCCACTACACAGGCTGTAACTATGTGTGCTAGAGAGAACCCAGCCATTGATAATATGCAGTGCAGGAGTGAGGTGGCCAGGCACGGGGCCACTACACAGGCTGTAATTATGTTCGCTAGAGAGAACCCAGCCATTGATAATATGCAGTGCAGGAGTGAGGTGGCCGGGCACGGAGCCACTACACAGGCTGTAATTATGTGCGCTAGAGAGAACCCAGCCATTGATAATATGCAGTGCAGGAGTGAGGTGGCCGGGCACGGAGCCACTACACAGGCTGTAACTATGTGCGCTAGAGAGAACCCAGCCATTGATAATATGCAGTGCAGGAGTGAGGTGGCCGGGCACGGAGCCACTACACAGGCTGTAACTATGTGCGCTAGAGAGAACCCAGCCATTGATAATATGCAGTGCAGGAGTGAGGTGCCCGGGCATGGAGCCACTACACAGGCTGTAACTATGTGCACTAGAACCCGGCCATTGATAATGTGCAGTGCAGGAGTGAGGTGGCCGGGCACAGAGCTAATGAACCATCTATGTAACTGCAGTTAAAAAGCCATCTACCAGCAAAACATCACTGGATGTGACTACACTTTCCAAACCACAGAGGTATTGGAGGGACATTTATTGCTCAAACAATGAAAGATGGCCGCTGGTCTGCCTACAGTGATCAGCCTGACTCTTGTATTTCAGACTCTTATTGGAAAAGAAAGCTCAGACCCCCCAAAAATCAATAAGGGCAACTCCTCCAGTTTTCACTAATCTCTCCTACTGCATCGCTATAATAGAAGTGAAGTTTTAGCAAGGTTATTTTAATGCTCTATGGTGCCTCCAGCGTAACAGCCTTCTCCTTGAATTTGAAAGTGATGGCCTATCGCTTTATATATTTGACTGGTGAGGTCTGATGAGCATTGCTTCCTCTTCACCATTTACCCAGGTACAGAGCCAATTGGCTCCAAATAAAACATTTATATTCAGCTTGGCGTCACATGGATTTGGTCATGAAACTAGTACGGCCATTTCTCCAAAGTGTTTCAGGAGCCGTTGTTCAACACAACCATCCCAGACTGCATGTTTCTCGTGCTACTTTGAGCAGCCTGCACGTGCTCCCATGGCCTGCAGCATCTCCAGACTTGTTGAGTACATCTGTGTCTTATTTGGTTGGAAATTGCACAGGGAGATGCCAGCAGCGGATCTTGATGATTTGTGTGCCTCAGTGCTTTCAGAATGGAAGAACAATCCCCAAACATTAATAACCTCACAGATAGCAGCCAGGCCGTCTAAGTGTCGGGATTTCTGCATGTGGGGCTCACAATCCAAACAAAGTAGATTGAAATGTTTAGAAAATTTACTTTACATTTTTTTTTATCATTCCATATCATTATCATATATATCCATCCCTGGATTTCCATAAGTCCACGATTTTTCTTTTTGGAGTTATAATTTCAGTGTTCAAGAGTGTAGATATTTTTTCGTCATTTGAAGCAAAGATGGTCATCACCAGAGAAGCCAACAACTCCAACCAAGAGAAGAGAGATAAGAGCTGATTAGCACCACTGGCATCAGGACTTTTCGCACCCACTGACTTGGTTGGCAGGAGAAAAAGAAAGAAACAAAGAGAAATGAATATCCTTTCCTGGCACAACATGAAAAACCTGAGGCCTGAATGTAACACACTGATATAGAGTGCTCGTCAAACACAGCACAAAGACATCTGGAAACCTACAAGGATTTATACAATTACTTATTCTATCTGACAGAACAAAAGAACAACCAGAACCGTGGGCAATGCCTTCACAGTGGATTACACTGGATGCCAGAGAAATAACAGAGGGGCGTCACTGTGATAGACCGGCAGGTTGGTACAGATTACCAGTCTATCATCTCTTCAAGTTCATCTTTCACTCTATCATCATTAGTATGTAGGTAACAGGCAGGGAGGGATATGGTCAATTCAGGTAAGTATTATAGAATGGCATGAACAATAGTCCTGACATCTTCCAAGAGTAGGGATTTATAGCAGAGGTCCTGTGAAGTTTCAGACTAGAGGATTCTGTGTCAATCCTGGTCCCCACTTCTTGACTTCCAGTGTTTCCACATAGGACACAATTCTATATAGTGTTGGGCTACAGGGTGAAGAACACTAGTCCTGCTTCCTGCACATCATCTCAGTGGTACAGAGCCCACAATCACATCATGGTGCCTCCTGGGTGACAGCATGAGAACATCGAGAGGTTATGATTCTTTATAGGGGCAGCATGGGCTTCTCTTCTCATCAGAGAATAGCATTATTATTTATTATTATTATTATTATTACTATGGGGGCAGAGTGTTACCATGTCAGTATTTTTCTAATTCATCACAAAATATGCGGTATAATGGTAGTAGTGTTCAGGAGGCAATGTGTTTGGCATACTTATGTTCAAGGGAGCACAGTTTGGGCACTCAAGGCACTCAGTTTTGGGAAATATCTGTATTCAGGAGGCAAAGTCTAGGCATTTTATTAACCCTAGAACGCATACGCATTGAAATCTACACATTCACGCACCTGGGGCCTTTTAGGCCTGTTTACAATTATCATGGAATAACTCAAATAAAAATACTTTTTAAAGTTTATTGTAAAGTAAGGATCCGCCAGGACGGGATTCCGTAATGGATCTGACCTCCTGGCGACCCCAGCTAAGGCTGGCGGACGCATACCTGGGGCCTCGCAGGCCTGCCAGGTTACTTGTTTTCTATTTTCTGTAAAATTACTTTAGTAAGAATTTTGAAACTCTAGGTATTCCTCAGGTATATAGTTGTTAGTAATTTCCAGTTGTTCATATATTTTTATGTTATAGGCATTTCGGTATAACAACCTTTTTTGGGACTACCCCATATTCACGCACCTGGGGCCTTTTAGGCCTGTGTGCAAATAACACGGAATAACTCAAATAAAAATACTTTTCAAAATTTGTTTTACAATTGCAAGGTAAGGATGCATTCCAACTAGCGCTGGGGTCCGCCAGGAGGGGATCCGTAATGGATCTGACCTCCTGGTGACCCCAGCTAAGGCTGGCGGAATCCCGCCATTCCGGCAGCCTTAGCTGGAGTTACCAGGAGGTCAGATCCATTATGGATCCCCTTCTGGCGAACCCCAGCGCTACTGGGAACACAGCCTAAGATGTGTATATTTCAAAACATAATTATGTGCATAAAACAACAAAAAAGTCAGTAAACGGGCACGCCAAATATAGGCATTCTATATGCAATTTTTTTATGAAAACATTTTTTGGTTGCAGCAAACTTGGTGCAGGAATATTTATTTGTAACTTTACATATTCCCCCGACAATTCTCGCGTATTATTTTTTCGGCTGAATGTTCCTTGCATACATTTTGTCTGCAAGTAGAACAGAAACGCTCCGATTTTCTTTCCTTCTTTGCTGGACAAATATAGCAGCGCTTTCTTTTTTTTTCTCTTTGCTCTGGATGTTCCAGAAAGCGTATTCCACATCGGATCATTGCCTCCGTAATTTGCCTTGATAAGCATATCATGCTGCTTCTCTCCATCATAGTAGGCATCAAAAGTTCATAACAAAGTTCTGTCAAAAATAGACGTCTCTTGTCTTTCCTGTTGGCATGGAATTCTGGATTAGTTTGACAATAAACAATGTAGCTATTGAGGGCTGACACATCAAGGATATTGGAAAAAAGGGAATGCAGAATACGCACTCTTCCCAGCAATAGCAGCAATAGCAGAGTCATAAAAGTTCTTCCCCAGCAACAATACAGACAAAAAGACTGAGTATCACATGTAAACCTAGTACAGGCCTAAGGCTAGGTTCCCATTGCGGTAATGGGTGAGCGCTAACGGACAGCATTGCACGGCGAAATTAACGCCGTGCACCGCGTCCGTTAGCGCTCCGATTGCCAGCAATGTTTAAGCGCATTGCTAGCGCGTGTCATTTTCGGCACGCGCTAGCGATGTGCCGTTCTTTTGTAGCGCGCCTCGGACGCTGCTTGCAGCGTCCGCGGCGCGCCCGAGGTCCGTTCCCCGCTCTCGCAGATCGGGGATCTGCGCTAGCGGGGACGTTTAACGCGACCCCTTAAAAGACATTGCGTTAGCGCAATCCGCTAGCGCTTAGCGCTAAACGGATTGCCCTAACGCAATCTGAACCTAGCCTAAAAGGCCCCAGGTGCGTGAATATGGGGTAGTCCCAAAAAAAGGTTGTTATACCGAAATGTCTGTAACATAAAAATATATGAATAACTGGAAATTACTAACAACTATATACCTGAGGATTACCTAGATTTTCAAAATTCTAACTTAAGTACTTTTACAGAAAATAGAAAACCAGTAACCTGGCAGGCCTGGGAGGCCTCAGGTATGCGTTCTAGGGTTAAATTGGTGCCCAGTATTGTATTTAGGCGTGCAGTGTGGGGCATATCTTCAATCAAGGGGTCACAGTGGGGGCCTCTTTATATTAAGGGGCACAAAAAATGCATATAAATATTATTACTTTTATTTTATTAAGTGGGCATAGTGAGGATTATAACTCCTTCATCAGGGTATATTTTGTGAGAAAAAAGGGAGTCTGCGTAAACTAAGCACAGAGCCTTGTAGGTAACATAACACTATACAAATTATACCTTTAGTGTCCTAATTACTGCCTTCATTCTGCAGGAAGTGAAGTTTAATCAAACATGCTAATTAGGGGCCTGGTGTCACTCAGCCTGGCCAAAAGACTAAAGGCCCCGTCTCACTAAGCGATTTACCAACGATCACGACCAGCGATATGACCTGGCCGTGATCGTTGGTAAGTCGCTGTGTGGTCGCTGGGGAGCTGTCACACAGACCGCTCTCCCCAGCGACCAACGATCAGGGGAACGACTTCGGCATCGTTGAAACTGTCTTCAACGATGCCGAAGTCCCCCTGCAGCACCCGGGTAACCAGGGTAAACATCGGGTTACTAAGCGCAGGGCCGCGCTTAGTAACCCGATGTTTACCCTGGTTACCAAAAAAAACAAACACTACATACTCGCCTTTCGGTGTCCAGGTCCCTTGCCGTCTACTTCCTGCTCTGACTGAGCCGCCGTACTGTGAGAGCAGAGCGCAGCGGTGACGTCACTGCTGTGCTCTCACTTCTCACTGTACGGCCGGGAGTCAGTGAGAGCAGGAAGCAGACGGCAAGGGACCTGGACACCGAAAGGCGAGTATGTACTGTTTGTTTTTTTTTGGTAACCAGGGTAAACATCGGGTTACTAAGCGCGGCCCTGCGCTTAGTAACCCGATGTTTACCCTGGTTACCAGTGAAGACATCGCTGGATCGGTGTCACACACACCGATTCAGCGATGTCAGCGGGGCCTCAACGACCAAAAAAAGGTCCAGGCCATTCTGACACGACCAGCGATCTCGCAGCAGGGGCCTGATCGCTGGTACGTGTCACACATAGCGAGATCGCTATGGAGGTCGCTGTTGCGTCACAAAACTAGTGACTCAGCAGCGATCTCGCTAGCGATCTCGCTATGTGAGACGGGGCCTTTAGGGTACTGTCACACACTGCAATTTCGATCGCTACGACGGTACGATTCGTGACGTTCTAGCGATATCGTTACGATATCGCAGTGTCTGACACGCAGCAGCGATCAGGGATCCTGCTGAGAATCGTATGTCGTAGCAGATCGTTTGGAACTTTCTTTCGTCGCTTGATCACCCGCTGACATCGCTGGATCGTTGTGTGTGACACCGATCCAGCGATGTGTTCGCTTGTAACCAGGGTAAACATCGGGTAACTAAGCGCAGGGCCGCGCTTAGTAACCCGATGTTTACCCTGGTTACCAGCGTAAACGTAAAAAAAACAAACAGTACATACTCACATTCCGGTGTCTGTCCCCGGCGTCTCAGCTTCTCTGCACTGTGTAAGCACAGCGGCCGGAAAGCGAGCACAGCGGTGACGTCTGACGTCACCGCTGTGCTTTCCGGCTATGGTGCTTACACAGTGGAGAGAAGCAGAACGCCGGGGGACAGACACCGGAATGTAAGTATGTACTGTTTGTTTTTTTTACGTTTACGCTGGTAACCAGGGTAAACATCGGGTTACTAAGCGCGGCCCTGCACTTAGTAACCCGATGTTTACCCTGGTTACCCGGGGACTTCGGCATCGCTCCAGCGCCGTGATTGCAACGTGTGACCGCAGTCTACGACGCTGGAGCGATAATCATACGATCGCTGCGACGTCACGGATCGTGCCGTCGTAGCGATCAAAATTGCAGTGTGTGACAGTACCCTTAGTGCATCGCTCCACCCACTGGATTTGCACTTCCCTGCCTCCCTCACCGGTGACTGACAGCGCTGGCCAGGGCTGTGGAGTCATGGAAATTGAGGAGTCGGAATCGAAGGTTTGGCTTACCGACTCCACAGCCCTGGCTTGCTCGATCTCTGTGCAAGCAGTGATCACACTACACAAGCCAAAAGTTTCAATCACCAGGTAGGGAGGAGGGAAATGTAAGGCCGGGGTTTGTCCTGATTATTATTTATTTATATAGCACCATTAATTCCATGGTGCTGTACATGAGAAAAGGGGTTACGTACAGGGTTATAGATAACGTTTACAGTAAACAAATTTACAATGACAGACTGGTGCAGAGGGGAGAGGACCCTGTCCTTGCGGACTTACATTCTACGGGATAATGGGGAGGAGACAGAAGGTTGGAGGAACGGCAGCTCTGGCGGCTGGTGACGAAGCAGCATGGTTATTGCAGGCTGTAGGCTTTCCTGAAGAGATGGGTTTTCAGGTTCCGTCTGAAGGATCCGAGGGTGGTGGATAATCGGACATGTTGAGGCGTGGAGTTCCAGAGGATGGTAGATATTCAGGAGAAATCTTGGAGGAGGTTGTGTGAGGAACGAATAAGTGTGGAGGAGAGTAGGAGGTTTTGGGAGGATCGAAGATTACGTGAGCGAAGATATTGGGAGATTAGTTCAGAGATATAGGGAGGGGACAGGTTGTGGATGGCTTTGTAGATCAGTGTTAGTAGTTTAAACTGGATTCGTTGGGGAATTTGGAGCCAGTGGAAGGATTTGCAGAGGGGAGAAGCAGGGGAGTAGCGAGGAGAGAGGTGGATTAGCTGAGCAGCAGTGTTGAGGACTGGAGTGGTGAAAGGGAGTTAGCGGGGAGGCCACAGAGGAGGGTGTTGCAGTAATCGAGGCGGGAAATGATGAGGGCATGCACAAGAGTTTTAGTAGATTGTGGGCTGAGGAAGGGATGGATTCTGCCAATATTTTAGAGTTGGAGGAGACAGGAGGTGGCAAGAGTTTGGACGTGCGGCTTGAAGGACAGGGCAGAGTCGAAAGTTACCCCGAGGCAGCGGATTTCAGGTGCGGGAGAGAGCGTGATGCCGTTTACCATAATAGATAGATCAGGTAGGGGGGATACATGAGATGGGGGAAAGATGAAGAGTTCGGTTTTGTCTACATTGAGTTTTAGGAAGCGAGAGTTGAAGAAGGAGGATATGGCTGACAGACACTCCGGGATTCTGGACAGCAGAGAGGTGACATCTGGGCCAGAGAGGTACATCTGAGTGTCGTCCGCATACAGGTGGTACTGGAAGCCATGGGACTTTATGAGTTGTCCTAGGCCAAGGGTATAGATGGAAAAAAGTAGGGGCCCTAGGACAGAGCCTTGAGGGACTCCAACAGAGAGAGGGCGGGATGAGGAGGTAGTGTGGGAGTGGGAAACGCTAAATGTGCGGTCAGAAAGGTATGAAGCAATCCAGGACAGGACAAGGACTAAGGCCATGTGCACACGTTCAGGATTTTTAGCGTTTTTTTCGCGTTTTTTCGCTATAAAAACGTGATAAAAACGCGAAAAAAACGCTAACATATGCCTCCTATTATTTACAAGGTATTCCGCATTTTTTGTGCAAATGTTGCGATTTTTTCCGCGAAAAAATCGCATAGCGGAAAAAAAAGCAACATGTTCATTAAAAATGCGGAATTGCGGGGATTCCGCACACCTAGGGGTCCATTGATCTGCTTACTTCCCGCACGGGGCTGTGCCCACGATGCGGGAAGTAAGCAGATTATGTGCGGTTGGTACCCAGGGTGGAGGAGAGGAAACTCTCCTCCACGCACTGGGCACCATATAAGTGGTCAAAAAATAAGAAATAAAATAAAAAACAGTCCTATACTCACCCTCGATGTCCAGCGCAGTGTTCCCGCCTCTGTGCTGCACGCTGGCTGGTTCCTGTAGCTGGTGTGCGGAGAAGGACCTTGCCGAATGACGTCACTGTCCTGTGATTGGTCGAGACCGCTCACGTGACCGTGACGTCATGGAAGGCCCTGCGCGCACACATCAGCTATAGGAATGGACGCCGGTGAGATCTGATGTCTGCGGGTGAGTATAAGCATTTTTTTTATTTTTTTTATTATTTTTAAACGTTCTATCTTTTACTATAGATGCTGCAAAAGCAGCATCTATAGTAACAAGTTGGTCACACTTGTCAAACGCTATGTTTGACAAGTGTGACCAACTTGTCAGTCAGTTTTCCAAGCGATGCTACAGATCGCTTGGAAAACTTTAGCATTCTGCAAGCTAATTACGCTTGCAGAATGTTAAAAAAACGCAAAAAAAACGGAAAAAAAACGCAAAAAAAAAAATGCGGATTTCTTGCAGAAAATTTCCGGTTTTCTTCAGGAAATTTCTGCAAGAAATCCTGAACGTGTGCACATACCCTTAGAGTCAGATGAGAGGTTGGAGGAAAGTTGAGCATGGACATGCTGCTCAAGGAGTTTGCAAGCAAATGGGAGCAGTGATATAGGGCGATAGCTGGGCATAGCAGTTGGGTCAAGGTTAGCTTTTTTGAGGATGGGTGTCATGGTGGCATATGAAGAGGTCCTGCGTGACTTCGAAACGCGTTGACTTTTAACCTGTTCTAATAAGTGTTTTTAATCTAAGGATATTCCATCTCAGCAGCGCATAAGTGATACCTCCGTTCGTCTTTCATGATTATAAGAAAGCTCAGGCCACGTCTGGCAGCTAAGTCATCCGATAAGTGAACAGCCTTGTGTTTCATGGATGTGTGAAACTGGCCTGGTTCGGATATGATAGGAAGTCGCCAATACATGCTACCCACAGTTTGTGGATGTTTTAGCTGACAGGTTCCCTTTAAAAGCTGTCTGGAGCCCTAACTGATAGTATAGATTAAGCACATGTAAAATAGGCCTAACGGTGCAATAACATTAAAAAGTTTCCCTTTTTTTTTCAATCAACCGCATGGCATTGAAAGGTAAAAGCCCATTGATTGACTTCTTTGCTTTTTGCGCAAAAGTTGAATCGTTCTGCAAATTTACAGGAGTTACAAAGAAGTTAGGCTTCTTCTTTCCATTTTATAGTTAAATTTAGGTTCAAATAGTTTTCCATGATTTAAAGATATTATGTATTATTACTGGTTTTTGTCTTTTGCAAAAAGAATATTCAGAAGGGAATCCCAAAGGTAGCAGCTTTTTCTCCAGGAGAGCCTCAATCATGAAAAACATGGGAAATACTGTCCTAAATATTGAATTGCAATAGTATCAGACTTTACACGGGGCTGGACAAATTGCTTAGAGCTCTAAGTACAAACTTTTTTTTTTTTTTTTTTTTTTATTTTGTTTAAATGTAAAAGGAAAAAAGTTTGACAGCAGCAAAGTCCCAGAAAACAAAGGGAAACACTAGCAAAGAGAGTGACCCAAGGTTTCTGGATTAACAGGGATCAGAAAGACTGGATGTCAAATGGTCTGATCCTATTATTTCTCCCATTGTACGGGTGGTCAAAGGTGTCTAGAAGCAGCTGGCTCCAGACTCCACAGAAATAAGGAATAGCCAGGGGCTGTAAGACCACACAGCCATCACCTTTCTGAGGTCAGCATCTGTTCTGCATAATATTGCCCTCAACCAATGACTGATATTAGAAAAAAGAAAATACTAACTTGGTTGTGAAATAGTTAAGAAGTGCTATGAGGTGTTCGCACTACTAGTCACAGCTGGTGCTGTTTTCACTTCTGCTTTTCCTCCAGGGTTTTTCCAGGCTGTGATCAGAAACTGGCGAACACCGCACATTACAGGTTTCTGGTGGCAGAAAACCTCTGAGTCTGCAACAAAAAGGTTTGAGATGCCAGGCTTTGTTGGTCATTATCAATGTACTAGAGTTCACATGAAGTCCCCTGCATTGTTGGGAACCATACTGTACCTTCAGGGTACACAGGTATCATCATGCTACTGTCCGTATTTACGCTCCCTCCAATCTCCAAATGGCCGTCATATACCGACCACCTGGCTCAGCGCTATCCCATTAACGCAATGGGAACCTAGCCTAAGGCCACGTTCACACTTTGCGGCGTCCCTCTGTGGGTTCTCCCGCAGCGGAATTGATAAATCTGCAGGGCAAAACCACTGCGGTTATCCCTGCAGATTTATCGCGGTTTGTTCCGCGGTTTCCGCTGCGGGATTGCTCCTATACTATTGATGCTGCATATGCAGCAATATGCAGCATCAATAGTAATGTTAAAAAATAATAAAAATTGGTTATATACTCACCCTCCGATGTCCGGATCTCCTCGGCGCTGCACGTGGCGCTCCGGTTCCAAAGATGCTGTGCCGAGAAGGACCTTCGTGACGTCACGGTCATGTGACCGCGGCGTCATCGCGGTCATGTGACCGCAACGTCAACGCAGGTCCTGTTCGCACAGCAACTGAGACCGGGCGGCCGCGTGCAGCGCTGAGAGGGGAGTATAACATGATTATTTATTTTTATTCTTTTTTTTTTTTTTTACACTATTTATGCTTCCCAGGGCCTGGAGGAGAGTCTCCTCTCCTCCACCCCGGGTAGAAACCGCACATTAGCCGCTTACTTCCCGCAACGTGGGCACAGCCCCATGCGGGAAGTAAGCGGTTCAATGCTTTCCTATGGGTGCAGAATCGCTGCGATTCTGCACAAAGAAGTGACATGCTGCGGGTTTTAAACCGCTGCGTTTCTGCGCGGTTTTTCCCGCAGCATGTGCACTGCGGTTTGCGGTTTCCATAGGGTTTACATGTTAATGTAAACGCTATGGAAACTGCTGCGGACCCGCAGCATCAAAATCGCCGCGGATCCGCGGGAAAAACCGCTAAGTGTGAACGTGGCCTAAACCTTCCAAATTCAAGCACCACACCTCAAATCACCTCCAGGCCTTTTATCTGCTTAATTGAGAATGACATAACGAAGGGATTGCCCACACCTGTCCATGAAATAGCCTTGGAGTCAAATGTCCAATTACTTTTGGTCCCTTTAAAAACAGGGTGGCACATGTTTATTAGACAAAACTCCTAAACCCTTCACCCAATTTTAATGTGGATACCCCCAAATGAAAGCTGAAAGTCTGAACTTCAACTGCATCTGAATTGTTTTGTTTAAAATTCATTGTGGTAATGTCTATAACCAAAATTAGAAAAATGTTGTCTCTGTCCAAATATATATGGACCTAACTGTAGGTATGGTCCATGGAGCAGTCACTACCCAAAGAGTACCACAATGTAAGGCTACTTTCACATTTCCGTCAGTAGTCGCCCGTCACAAAGGGTCAGCGCGACGGACCGACAGAAGTGTGTCCTTTCACATTTCCGTCTGCAGTCCCGGGGAGGAAAGAGAGAGATTTCCTGCCGGGCATGCGCAGACGGAAAAACAGGATACAACGCACAGAAAAACATTCCCTTGAACGTTTTTTCCAGACGACGGGCCGCCAAAATCCGACGCAACCAGTGCACAACAGATGAAACGTGTGGCCATACGTCGCGATCCATCGGTAATACAAGTCTATGGGAAAAAACGTATCCTGCGGGTCAATTTGCAGGATGCGTTTTTTCCCCAAAACGACGTATTGTGACGGATTCTAAATAACGTAATTGTGAAAGCAGCCTAAGCTAAAATATGAAAAAAAAAAGGCATCGGGATACAACAGACACTGTATTAGTCACGATAATACTTCACCATGGTACCATCATAATGTTTTGGACCTCCAACACCCTTCATTAAAACATAAAAATCAAAACAGTGTCAGCCATAACTCTCTGTCAGTTTATATTGTGTGGGGATCTGGATTGTAAAGGACAATAATCAGCTGTAAATCACATCACATGTCCGGATTTTGGTCAATATTCTGCACTATTATTTGTAAAAAAAAAAAAAAAAAAAAAAAAAAAGAGATTGCTGAGTAAATTGATAAAAAAAGCCCACCAAATCAAACTGTGGTATAGCGTGCAGTGAGGGGAGTAAAACGTAACCTTTACTTTACCTACTTGGCATTGATATCCTAATTTAGGCTATGTGCACACGTCCGGAATTTTCCGCGGAAATTTCCGCGGCAATTCCGCAACTCCCTGCCGCGGGTATAACGCATGCGGAATTGACATGCATATTCCATGCATATTCCCGCTAAACACTAGCGTTTTCCAAGTGATCTGTAGCATCGCTTGGAAAACTGATTGACAGGTTGGTCACACTTGTCAAATAGCGTTTGGCAAGTGTGACCAACTTTTTACTATTGATGCTGCCTATGCAGCATCAATAGTAAAAGATCTAATGTTAAAAATAATGTTAAAAAAAAAAATCGTGATATTCTCACTTTTCGGCGTCCCCCGCACCCTTCCTGCTCCTCGCGATACTCCCGTTCTCAGTAATGTCTCGCGGCAATGACCCCAGATGACACAGCATCACGCGAGACCCACGTCACCCACGGAAGTAAGTGGATCAATGCATTCCTATGTGTGCGGAATCGCAGCGATTCAGCACAAAGAATGAACATGCTGCGCTTATTTCCAGAATGCGATTCCGTAGCGGAAAAAAATGCAGTATGTGCACAAAAAATGCGGAATGCATTAAATATGATGGGATGCTTATGCAAGCATTTTTCTAGTGTTTTTTCGGCGGAAAATGGCCGGAAAAAAAAACCCGCTAAAAATCCTGAACGTGTGCACATAGCCTTAGACAAACAGCACACACAGTACAGATGGACCTCCAGCAATACATGGTGACCCATGCACACAGGTGTTCATTTATATCAGATTTCATGAAAAAAGATATGTACGGCTTGCTGCAATAAGTAGGGTCCACACACACTGCATAGTCATGTACATAACCTCAATGGCAGGAACACATCAGGAGAAATGTTACTCAAGAAAAAGTGTAATAGTAAAGTGGAAATAAATAAGTGTCTGACCACAAAATACACATTGGAGATTCATCAGTGACCAGCATGCGATCCTCATTCACAAGGACAATCTGAGATGACAGAGGATTTCCCACAGTGTTAAATACAAAAGTCATAACTGTACAAGATCAGATCAGCAGAAATCTGTGTCTGGAGCACATCACAGAGAATAGAACCACCATTACTTGGCAACATTTGTCCCCGACACCGGGGGAGAGGTACTTGTGCTTGTGGGGTCCATAGCTTGGGTCCAAGCCACAGAAATACCTGCATGGAAAATATGCACTGGATATAAAAAAAACTCTCTCCACCTTTAGGCTATGTGCACACGTTGCGGTTTTTACAGCGGAACCGCAGCGTTTCTGCAGCTGCAGGTCCGCAGCAGTTTCCATTGCGTTTACAGTTACATGTAAACCTATGGAAACCGCAATCCGCTGTACACATGCTGCGGGAATAAACGCGCAGAAACGCAGCGGTTTACATTCACTTCTTTGTGCAGAATCGCGGCGATTCTGCACCCATAGGAATGCATTGATCCGCTCACTTCCCGCATGGGGCTATGCCCACGATGCGGGAAGTAAGCGAATCATGTGCGGATGGTACCCGGGGTGGAGGAGAGGAGACTCTCCTCCAGGCCCTGGGAACCATATTTGTGTAAAAAAAAAAAAAAAAGAATTAAAATAAAAAAGAATTATATACTCACCTCTCAGCGCTGCACGCGGCCGTCCGGTCGCAGGGTTGCTATGCGAGCAGGACCTGCGATGACGTCGCGGTCACATGACCGCGACGTCACGAAGGTCCTTCTCGCACAGCATCTTTGGAACCGGACCGCCGCGTGCAGCGCCGAGGAGGTCGGGACGTCAGAGGGTGAGTATATAACCATTTTTTAATTATTTTTAACATTACTATTGATGCTGCATATTGCTGCATATGCAGCATCAATAGTAGGAGTAAACCCGCAGCGGAAACCGCAAGACAAACCGCCATAAATCTGCAGGGATAACCACAGCGGTTTTGCCCTGCAGATTTATCAAATCCTCTGCGGGAGAACCCGCAGAGGAACCTCCCTACGTGTGCACATAGCCTTAAAGTCATCCATGATATTTAAAATTTGGTGAAAAATATACAAATCTTTTGGGTGGAAAAGGATAAATAAAGAACTAAAATAATGTGTCTGCATAAAAATGCACACCCTTAAACTAATACTTTGTTGACATCACCGTTTAATTTATGACAGCATTCAGGGTCTATTAGCAGGGCACATCTAGAATTGGTGATCTTTGCCCACTCTTCCTTGCAAGAGCTCCAAATCTGTCAGATTGTGAGGGCATCTCCTGTGTACAGCGCCCTCTTCAGGTCACCAACGGATTTTCAATAAGACTGAGGTCTGAGCCATTCCAAAACCTTCATCTTAAACTGGTGAAGCCATTCTTTAATCGATTTGGAGATATGCTAAGGGTCGGATGGCTTGCTAAAAAGTGAAATTTCTCTTTGTTGGAAGCTTTTCAGCAGCAGCATAAACATTTTGAAGCAAAATTGACTGATGTTTGAAACTGGTCATAATTTCCTCCTAAGTAAAAAAAAAAGGGGAGAAGCCAGCGCTGCTTAAGGTCAGAACGCAAAACATAAAGCGCACAAGCACATATTGATTTCTAACTGTATTTCAAAATGAGACATTTAGCAAACAATTGATCAATTCTTTGAGTCACCCGCCACTTCACGGCATTCTCATAATGGGGCAGTCCTACTCTACTTTTTTCATATTCGCTGTGCCATTACGGCCTCCTAAATGTATTAAAAGCAAGACCACATTAAATGCAAGCTGTACCTGAAGCATTTCTGAATCACTCCCATGGCACCAGAGAGGGCAGCACAGATAAAGGTTGACCAGGTCTGGACACAGACATTTCAATTACAACCTCCACACTGCCTAACCAGCACAACAGATAATTTCCTCCTACCTTGACCAAGGGCCCCAGTTCTAGCTGATGAAAAATAGCAGCTAAAAAGTTCGGCCTTGGTCCCATTGGACCACAATACATTTTCCAGCTTGGTTTTTGCAGCCATGATGCAAGTTTTAGCAAAACTTATCAGGCTTGGATATTTTTCCTTGCAAGTAAAGGTTTCTATATTGCCACCCTACCGCACACACTAGACATAAAGAATATGACAGATTGTGGTCACAAGCAGAACACAACCAGCGAGGTACTGGCCACAAATTCATGCAGCTCCTTTAATGTTACTGGAGGCCTCTTTTCAGCCACATGGATCAATTTTCCTTAGAAGTTTTCATTATTGTGGGACGTCCAGTTCTTGGTAATGTCTCTATTGTGCCAAATGAAAGCCACTTCTTGATAATGTCTTAACAGTGGAAATGTTTTTGCACCTTTCTCCTAACTGATAACTTTCAACACTGAGATCCCTTTGCTGTGTTGTAAACTATTTATGGACCATGATGTTTACTGTAAAATGCAAGTAGGAAAATGTCACGAATACCCTACTAGCACAGCTTAACTTTATATGGGGTTAATCAAAACCACTGTACATAATGGCAGCTGTGCACCGCCTATTATTTAACATGAGTTTACATGTGATTGGCTAATTCTGAGCATATACACACATATGCAACCACATCATTTTAGTTTTGTTATTTTTATTTTCACAATCAAATCGACCTCAATTGATTTGTACAGATTAAAAGTGGAAAGAATTCTGAAAAGATTCTTCTTGGCATGATTTTTTTTACATGACAAAACCTGGTATTGTTTATGGGGGGGGAAACTCATGGGGAAGCAGTGTGACGAGGCATCGTACTCTGTACACTCTGCATTGATAGAAAGCTGCCACTCAATGGTAGAGGAAATATTACACAGAGCTCATGGATATGGAGAAGTACAAGGCATGAGGCAACTAGCACTGTAATAATATTCTGCTGATAAAACATTAATTGTACTAAAATAACACAGCCCAAACAAAAAAAACACATGCAGGGGAACATAAAACGGACGTGTCTCTGATCCTAAACGGTGCTGCTCTCTGATTAAATAGTAAAAACCGCCTGACAGATTCCCTTTAAATCCACGTAGGTGATAAATATCTGATCACTGCAGGTCACAATTAGTCTCTCTGTAGCCGGGAGTGGAGTATGGTGGTCGCCATTACCTGGATACAGGCCGAAGACCCAAAGATGTTAAATAGAGCAGCAGTAATCAAGTGCAGCCATGCCAGCCCAGTCACTGCCCACAATAGTAAGGAGGAACAGGACCCCAATCAATGTGATTGCTGCGGCTCCCACTGATCAATGTCTTCAATTAACACTGGTGTCACCCAGCTTTCCTACAGTCCTCACATACTGTGATGACAACCAGTCAGGGGGAATAGCGGAGGCTGTCACCCAGCTTTCTCACATACTATGGTGACAACCAGTCAGGGGGCACAGCGGAGGTTATCACCAATCTTTCCTACAGTCCTCACATACTGTGATGACAAAAAATCAGGGGGCACAGCGGAGGTCGTCACCCAGCTTTCTCACATACTGTGGTGACAGCCAGTGAGGGGGCACAGCGGAGGTCATCACCCAGCTTTCTCACATACTGTGACGAAAACCAGTCAGGGGGCACAGCGGAGGTCATCACCCAGCTTTCTCACATACTGTGACGACAACCAGTCAGGGGGCACAGCGGAGGTAATCACCCAGCTTTCTCACATACTGTGACGACAACCAGTCAGGGGGGGCATAGCGGAGGTTGTCACCCAGATTTCTCACATACTGTGGTGACAGCCAGTCAGGGGGCACAGCGGAGGTCGCCACCCAGCTTTCTCACATACTGTGGTGACAACCAGTCAGGGGGTACAGCGGAGGTCGTCACCCAGCTTTCTCACATACTGTGGTGACAACCAGTCAGGGGGCACAGCGGAGGTCGTCACCCAGCTTTCTCACATACTGTGGTGACAGCCAGTCAGGGGGCACAGCGGAGGTCGTCACCCAGCTTTCCCACAGCCCTGGTGTCAGGTGACAACCAGTCAGAGGGCACAGCGGAGGTCGTCACCCGGCTTTCTCAGATACTATGGTGACAGCCAGTCAGGGGGCACAGCGGAGGTCGTCACCCAGCATTCTCACATACTGTGGTGACAGCCAGTCGGGGGGCACAGCGGAGGTCGTCACCCAGCTTTCTCACATACTGTGGTGACAGCCAGTCGGGGGGCACAGCGGAGGTTGTCACCCAGCTTTCCCACAGCCCTGGTGTCAGGTGACAACCAGTCAGAGGGCACAGCGGAGGTCGTCACCCGGCTTTCTCAGATACTATGGTGACAGCCAGTCAGGGGGCACAGCGGAGGTTGTCACCCAGCTTTCTCACATACTGTGGTGACAGCCAGTCGGGGGGCACAGCGGAGGTCGTCACCCAGCTTTCTCACATACTGTGGTGACAGCCAGTCGGGGGGCACAGCGGAGGTTGTCACCCAGCTTTCCCACAGCCCTGGTGTCAGGTGACAACCAGTCAGAGGGCACAGCGGAGGTCGTCACCCGGCTTTCTCAGATACTATGGTGACAGCCAGTCAGGGGGGCACAGCGGAGGTCGTCACCCAGCTTTCTCACATACTGTGGTGACAGCCAGTCGGGGGGCACAGCCGAGGTCGTCACCCAGCTTTCTCATATACTGTGGTGACAGCCAGTCAGGGGGCACAGCGGAGGTCGTCACCCAGCTTTCTCACAGCCCTGGTTACAGCCAGTCAGGGGGTACAGCGGAGGTCGTCACCCAGCTTTCTCACATACTGTGGTGACAACCAGTCAGGGGGCATAGCGGAGGTTGTCACCCAGCTTTCCTACAGTCTTCACATACTGTGGTGACAACCAGCCAGGGGGCACAGCGGAGGTCGTCACCCAGCTTTCTCACATACTGTGGTGACAGCCAGTCAGGGGGCACAGCGGAGGTCGTCGCCCAGCTTTCTCACATACTGTGGTGACAGCCAGTCAGGGGGTACAGTGGAGGTCGTCACCCAGCTTTCTCACAGCCCTGGTTACAGCCAGTCAGGGGGTACAGCGGAGGTCATCACCCAGCTTTCTCACATACTGTGGTGACAGCCAGTCAGGGGGTACAGTGGAGGTCGTCACCCAGCTTTATCACATACTGTGGTGACAGCCAGTCAGGGGGCACAGCGGAGGGCGTCACCCAGCTTTCCCACAGCCCTGGTGTGAGGTGACAAGCCCTCCTGGTCCTCCATGACGTCACAGCCAGCAGCCGTTGCCATGGTGACAGGAGGTGGGCGCCTCACCTGGTGAAGAAGTCGGTGATGCCCATCTTCCAGGGCCGGTCTCCATCCTGGTCCTCGGGCCCCGGGCCGCCCCCCTCGGCGAGGCTCAGGCCGTCCGCTAGGTGGTCGGGGGCGCTCTGTCTCCGGCTCACTTCGTACGTATTCCGGGAGCTCAGAGTCACATCCAGGAAACGGAACCGATCAGCCTCGGCGGACACGAAGTAACCGGCCACCGTGTGCGCGCTGAGCGGGGACGAGTCGCAGCTGGACGGGCTGAGCGGCGGGGTGCAGGGGGCCGGGGCGGAGCAGCACTGCCGGTGACAGGCGCAGCCCCCGCTCACCCCGCCGTTCGGCAGCTTGGCCCCGCCGGGCAGGTAGCCCAGGTCCCCGTTGGTCAGCCTCATGCCCGGAGCGCTGATGTACGGCCCGGTCTCCTCCTCCTCCGCTTCTTCCCCCTCCTCGGTCACGTTCTCCCCGCAGCGGCCGCCGGCATCCTCCGGCCCAACCATTTGCCGCTTCCCCCGCCACCTTCAGGCACGGCCTACAGGAGCTGCGTGTGACGGGCCGGCCCCCGGGAGCGCTGCAGGGGCCGCCGCTGCCTGGTCCCGGTGTAGTGCTCCGTGGTGGTGGGCGGCCACCGACTGCTTCACAAGTACATCCCCAGCCAGCCCGGGGGTCTGAGGAGAGGAACGTCCCTGCTGCGCAATGTGATCACGTGACGCGTAAACACGGAAGTCCTTGGATTCCCCGGCCCCGGTGCATTGTGGGAGTTGTAGTTTGTGCCATGTGATGATGATGACTACTACCCACGGAGACTGACTGGCGGCTCCGTTCTGTGGTCTTTTCCTCTTGTGTCGCTGAAAGGAATACATTTCTTACGAAAAGTCAACTTTCCACAACGTAATTGTCAGGGCCTGACAGACTGAAAGCTGAAATCTAATCGGTTGCTATCGGCTACATACCTAACCCCTTAAAATAAAACCGGGACGTCTTGTATTTCATCTCAAGCAGCGGCCATGCGTCGCATCAGGATCTAGTGGCCAAGCTTCCTGGAAACAAGCTGTGCTCTGTAGGAGATAAAAGCTTCCACTGCAGGATAATGACATCAGATGGAAAAAACTTGCTTATTTCCATGTCGTCAACAAATGAAATAGAATAATATGAGGACTACCCCTTTAAATTTGGATTAGGCCCAGACAGTCCGTGTATGAGGACCATGTGACTGTGGCATTAGTGATGTAATCGCTTCCTCTATTCTCCAGTCTGCGAAAAATCAGTTTTATTAAATTTGCTAATTCGGGTGCTGGGTCCTCCCTTGGTTTGGCCCAGAATCATAGAATGGTAGAATTGGAAGGGACCTCCTGGGTCATCATGTCCAACCCCCTGCTCAAAGCAGGAGTCACTAAACCATCTATGACAGATGTCTGTCCAGCCTCTGGTTGAAGACTTCCATTGAAGGAGAACTCACCACCTCTCGTGGCAGTCTGTTCCACTCATTGATCACCCTCACTGTCAAAAAGTTTTTTCTAATATGTAATCTGCATCTTCTCCCTTTCAGTTTAATTCCATTGTTTCTTGTGTTTCCATGTGCAAATGAGAATAAGGATCATCCTTCTACACTGCGACAGCTCTTCAGATATTTGTAGACAGCTATTACGTCTCCTCTTAGCATTAACAACTAAACATTCCCAGATTCTTTAACCGTTCCTCATAGGACATACCTTGCAGTCCGCTCACCATCCTGGTCGCTCTTCTCAGAACTTGCTCCAGTTTTTCAATGTCTATTTTAAAATGTGGAACCCAGAACTGGACACAGTGTTCCAGATGAGGTCTGACCAAGGAGGAGTAGAGGGCAATAATGACTTCATGTGATCTAGACTCTATGCTTCTCTTAATACATCCTAGAACTGTGTGTTAGGTCTCGGGATCTTCCTGCTGCGGGTATAGATCCCAAGCCTTATCTGCCTCTGCAGTCTCCCATTCGGACTCGGCCGCTGCTCAGCACAGACCTCGGTCCCAGTGTCTTGCTCAGGCTTGCAGTGTTCGTTTGGTCACTGCTGGCTCTCCAGCCAAGTCTATATCCACCAGCGATGGGCATCTGAAGCCTGAAGCTCTGGCGTCTAAGTCCATAAATCACCTTACTGATCATGTCCATGAGGTGGCGTCTTCTCATTTGTGGTCGGATATCAGCTGCTCTGGTGATGTGGCAGCTCCAGATTGGTCCATCTGGACATGAGTCTAGTGTATAAAAGACTCTCAGAGGCGCACGCCTAGGCGCTAGTATCATTTGTGCGTGGTTGTTGCCAGTGGATACTCTACCACTCTGTCTGCATGTGTTGTGTGTCTGTCTAGCCTTGGGACTGTACACGTAGGCAGGCAGCTAGCATCAGTGGGGGCAATTAGCCGTTGGCTTAGCATCTGGTTCCTACATGTGTGCGGTTGGCACAGCTGAGTTCCAGAGCAAGCAAAACCCTAGTCAGGGTATTAGGCAGAGCATCTGTTCCGTGTCTGTGTGCGAGTGACCCAGCTCAGTTGCAGAGCATCTGTTACATTTTTGTGTGCGAGTGACACAGCTCAGTTGCAGAGCATCTCTTTCGTTTCTGTGTGCAAGTGACACAGTTCAGTTGCAGAGCATCTCTTTCGTTTGTGTGCGAGTGACACAGCTCAGTTGCAGAGCATCTCTTTCGTTTCTGTATGCGTGGGACACAGCTCAGTTGCAGAGCATCTCTTGTTTGTGTGTGAGTGACAGCTCAGTTGCAGAGCATCTCTTTCGTTTCTGTGTGCATGTGACAAAGCTCAGTTGCAGAGCATCTCTTTTGTTTCTGTGTGCGAGTGACAGCTCAGTTTCAGAGCATCTGTTTCGTTTATGTGTGCGAGTGACACAGCTCAGTTGCAGAGCATCTCTTTTGTTTCTGTGTGCGTGTGACAGCTCAGTTGCAGAGCATGTCTTTTGTTTCTGGGTGCGCGTGACTGTTCAGTTGCAGAGTATCTCTGGTTTCTGTGTGTGAGTGACACAGCTCAGTTGCAGAGCATCTCTTTCGTTTCTGTATGCGAGTGACAGCTCAGTTGCAGAGCATCTCTTGTTTCTGTGTGCAAGTGACACAGCTCAGTTGCAGAGCATCTCTTTCGTTTCTGTGTGTGAGTGACAGCTCAGTTGCAGAGCATCTCTTTCGTTTCTGTGTGCGAGTGACACAGCTCAGTTGCAGAGCATCTCTTTCGTTTCTGTGTGCAAGTGACAGCTCATTTGCAGAGCATCTCTTTTGTTTCTATGTTCGAGTGACACAGCTCAGTTGCAGAGCATCTCCTTTGTTTCTGTGTGCGAGTTCGGTTCATGTGCTGTTCACACTGAGTGGCGTTCAACCCAGTGTGTACGGGTAATTGCGCGCCGTGTATTCCATCATTATTCACTAGCAGCAGTTTTCCATCTCTGCACGGTGGACCCCGGGTTGCTATTGCGCTTTATTATTTATTTTATTTAGGTCGATCCGCCAACCCTAACACCGTGTTTGTCTTTTTTGCTGCTGCATCACAGTGTTGACTCGTGTGTAGTCTGTGATCTATTAGTATACCCAAGTCTTTTTCACACATGCTGTTGCTTAGATCTATTCCCCCATTCTGCAGATGTAATTTTCATTTTTGTTGCCCAGATGTAGAATCTTGCATTTCTTCCTGTTAAATACCATTCTATCAGTCGTGCACATTGTTCAAGCTTATCTAGGTCCTTCTGAATCCTTTATCTTCTCTAGTGTTAACTATCCCTCCTAGCTTTGCATCGTCTGCAAATTTGATCAGTTTACCTTCAGTTCCCTTATCTGGATAATTTATAAAAATGTTGAACAACCCTGGGGCCAGGACAGAGCCTTGTCGCACCCCACGTGAAACACTTTTCCAATTTTATGTGCAACCATTTATTACCACTCTTTGAGTACGATCACTGAGCTAGTTATGAATCAACCTAACTGTAGCCTTGTCAATACCATACTTGGTCATTTTTTCAATAAGGATAGTATGAGATACCTTATCGAATGCTTTGCTGAAGTCAAGATATACTATATGTGCCGCATTTCCCTGATCCATCCAGTCAGTGATTCCATCATAGAAGGAAATTAAATTAGTCTGGCAGGACTTGTTTGCTACAAACCTGCGCTGGTTAATTACTGTATTCCTATCCAAGTACTTACATGCTGTTAAATGATTTGTTCAAATATCTTTCCTGGTATAGAAGTAAGGCTCACTGGCCTGTAAGTTTCTCGCTCTATCTTCTTTTCTGAAGAGAGGGACAACATTTGACCTTCTCCAATCTTCTGGGACTTCTCCTGTTCTTCATCCTTTTTCAAAGATTCTGGCTAGTTGTTCTGCAAGTTCCTATAAGTCTTTCAATACCCTAGGATGTAATATATCTGGACCAGGAGATTTAAATTCATTTAAATTAGCTAAGTATTCCCACACCATGATGTGGATTATTTTATTCCTTCAATGGCATCATGAAGATCAGTTGATATTACAATTGCTTTCTTAGATAACAAAGTAGGAATTTAAAGTTCAGCCTTCTCAACATCATTTTTAACACTTCACCCCTTTCATACTCTAGAAATCCTATAGCATCTTTGACTTTTCTTTTGCTTTTGACCTACCCCCAAATCCTTTTTTATTGCTTTTGGTCTCCCTTTCAAGCCTCACTTTATTGCTGGCTTTAGCTCTTCTAACTCTTGCCCTGCGTTCCCTGCAGACAACATTATATTCTTCTTTATATATGCCCCCTCTTTCCATTTGATATACAATTCTTTTTTCCTTTTTAGTAAGTGTTTAAGTTCTGTGTTCATCCATCTTGGTCTCTTAAAATTCTTCCAATTCTTCCTTATTTTCGGGATTGTTACTAATTGTGCAGTGAGAATTTCACTTAGCAAAATTTCCCATCCTTCTTGGACGTTTCTGTCCTTTAGAACATCCAGCCATTGGACCTTTCCCACCCACTTTCGGAGTCCATAAAAAATCTACCTTTCTGAAGTCCAATCTTAACCCCTTTCCCACCTTAGACGTATAGATACGTCTAAGGTGGGCTCCGCCTGTTTGCTGTGGGCTTCGGCAATGAGCCTGCAACTTTTCTGGCACATTTTAGCTGATTTGTTACACCCCTAACATCCGCGGGTGTAATCGCGATCCACCCGCGGCTAATAACATGTAAAATGCCATTGTCAATCTCCGACAGTGGCATTTAACATACTCGCTCCAGAAGCGCATCACTAATCCCGCCCATCGGCGCCCATGTGACATGATCGTGGGTCGCCAATGGGTTGGCATGACAACCACGGGTCTGCAGCAGACCCCTGTGGTTGTCATTGCTAGATTGCTATGAGACTATTGAAGTAAGTGAAAAGAAAAAAAAAAGTTTTAAAAAACTATTAAAAAAATTAAAATAATATGAAAGTTCAAATCAACCCCCATTCACCCCTTTCAAAATAAAACATTAAAGAAAAAAAAAATACACATATTTGGTATCACCGTGTACAGAATTGCCCGATCTATCCATATATAAAAAGAATGAATCCAATCGGTAAACGGCGTTAGGAGAAAAAAAGTAAAAATGTCAGAATTACTTTTTTAGGTCGCTGCACCATTGCATTAAAATGCAATAACAGGTGATCAAAAGAACATATCTGCACCAAAATAGTATCAATAAAAGCGTCAGCTCGGCACGCAAAAAATAAGCCCTCACCCAGCCCAAAATTGGAAAATGGCGACTTTTTCTTCCTTTTAGTAAATTTTGATTTTTTTTACCACATAAATAAAAAAGAACCTAGGCATGTTAGGTATCTACAAACTTGTAGTGACCTGGAGAATCATAATTCAGGTCAGTTTTAGCCTTTAGCAAATGGTAAAATAGCAAAACAATTGTGGAATTGCACTTTTTTTGCAATTTCACCTCACTTCCAGTACACGATATGGCAAAACCAATGGTGTCGTTCAAAAGTACAACTCGTTTCTCATGTCATCCAACCCTAAAAAAGCATTTCCTAAACCTTTAGACACCTTTGACCAATTCGGTGAACTAACTTTAAAATTTAGAAAAATCTGAAGTCCTCAATATCTCTACGTCCCTGTCTGATATGCACTGTGTGGTCATATCTGGGGCTTCCATATTTTGACAGAATGAGGGAGTCCTGACTATTGTGAAGCATGATAAAGAATAGATTAATCCAAGAATTTTGGGATTGTGAACCGGGATGGAGGGAATCTATCTTTCTGATAGGCCGGACTCCTAAAAATGGAACCAGAATCTATTTGTTTTGTGTTACTTATATTTTATTGTTGACCTTGGGTTTGATTCAATCTTCCAACCCCCAAAAATTGGGATGTAGCTTAAAGTCATATTCTTCATAAATCCGGAATCCGATGGTTAATTGGGCATCCATGCATTGCAGGACAGTCTCTGTTCACAGGGATCGGAAGTGTGTATAAGCACTTACAGTTACATATTATATGTGTTGCCCAGGATTAGAAAACATGATTATTTTATTCTAAAGATTTCTCTCAGTCCCATTGAAGTGAATAGGAAGCTCCGATGCCACACAACCTATAAACAAGAGAAAGGAGCCATGTTTTTTTATCCCCTTTAAAACACAATACTCCTCATTTGCTCAAATAATGGAGATACTTCCCTAATATACTGACAAAATGGAAAATGAAAACTAAGTGTAACACTTGAGCTGCGGATCAAGTGATTTACAGCAGGTTTCCAGTTGTAGACATCTAATTATTAATACAAAGGCAATTACCGGGTGGAATGAGGCTTAGGGTTCCATGTGAGCGCTCTATAATGCATACATGAATACTTGTGTCTGACCTATAAAGTAATCCGTATATACGCCAGACAGAAAATTAACCATGAATATTTCATGAATTGAAAAGTCATGATGGATGAAGTTGGAAATACATGACACATGGTTTCCTTTGCTTCATAAAGGGAACCTGTCACAGTCCCATTTGTGGATAGCATGGTATAGGGAAGGAGAAGCTGAGCAGAATTATATATGGGTTTGTTTGAAAAGTTTCACTATAACTTGTATTGTATTCATTTAAATCCCTGGTGTTTATATGTAGAGTCCAGTAGGCGGTCCTAATAGTGATTGACAGTTCTCTGCATGCACAGCCATACAGAGAAGACTGTCAGTCATTGAGTAGGACCGCCTACTGGACTCATGCATACAAACACCAGAGATTTTCAATAAACAAAATGCAGATCAGATGCCTTTTCCACCATGACTGGTTCATTTTAATTGTTTGATGCCCACATTTAGCGCTAGGTCACTTTCTAATTTCCAGTGCAGAAGCAGCTTACAATGTACTAGACTGGGAGCCCTGACAAGAAGCCACATAACACAACAATTGAGTTAGCGGAATCCACTTAAAAAGTTGTAGTGTAACTATACTCCGTAATATAGAAATTGCACCACCAGGAAGGAAAAGTCATGGAGTAATGGAAATCACAGGATGGAGACAGGTTACCCATCTGCAAATGATGAAAAAATAGAAGCCAAATTTTCAAAACATTTCCATCTATTCAGTCTGGAGTATGAGCACCACGTGCAGAAATCTCCCCACTTACAGCCTCGGCTGCTATCAATGCTGTTATTAATGGTTGCCTGAGGAAGGTTCTGCCTCTGAATGCACTTGGGCTAATCATCAAGATCCACTGCTGGCAGCTCCTGTCTAATCACTGACCAATGACGTCCCAGATGTACTCGATGAGAGAAAAGTTAGGAGAAGATGAAGGCCATAGTGGCATGTTTAGGCCCCTCACAGTAACAACAGCAACATGTGGTCTGGAGTTCTGTTGAAAAACGTCTCCTGGGACAATTTGAGCAATGGCCGTACCACGAATTCCACCACCAAATCATTGTAACAGTACATGGAATGTAAACTAGAGGGGAATGTAAGCTAGAGGGGTCCTGCTACTGTAACCCTAACCCCACACCATAATCCTGGAAGTAGAACCAATGTGACCTTCTCTCATGATGTCCTCATAATGTGGCCAAATATTCTCACAATATACTGTATTTGGTGAGAGAATGATGAGAATGCGCAGGGCTGGTGTCAGCACCCGGTGTACCCGGGCAAATGCCGGGGCCCTGGCGAGTCAGTGGGACCCATTCAGGGCCGGCGTTAGGGGCAGGCAGCTGCCAGTGCCTAGGGCCCCCACTCCCCCAGGGGCCCTCAGCTAGTGGCACACCATGCAGCTGCTATGGGGCCCCTGTGAGGCAGAGGGGGCCCGGGGCCGCCTGTCGCAAGCGCCAACTCCCCCGCCGCCACTTTGAACTTTACCGGCATCTGCCGGTAAAGTTCAAAGCAAAGGATGGAGGAGTGAGCATCACCTGACGCTCCCTCTCCCATCATTCCCTGCTCTGCCTCTGACACTGCCGCTGCGGGTGCACGATGACGCCATCGCGCACACTCACTGTGTCAGGCAGTGCAGCGGCAGCCGCTCAGACCAGAGCAGGGAGGGAGCAGCGCGGCGCGGGAACGTTGAGAGGTGAGGAGTGTTTTTTTTTGTAACAGTGAGTACTGGACTATCGGGCCTTTCTTGGGGGGAGGGGGGCTGTGCTGTATACTACATGTCTGTGCTATATATTACATGGCTGTTCTATATACTACATGGCTGTGCTATATACTACGTGGGCCATGTTATATACTACGTGGGCTGTTATATGCTACGTGGGCTGTGTTATTTACTACATGGCTGTTCTATATACTACGTGGGCCATGTTATATACTACATGGGCTGTTATATGCTACGTGGGCTGTGCTATATACTACATGGCTGTTCTATATACTACGTGGGCTGTGTTATATAATATGTGGCTGTGCTATATACTATATGGGCTGTTATATGCTACATGGGCTCTGCTATATACTACATGGCTGTTCTATATACTACGTGGGCCGTGTTATATACTACGTGGGCTGTGCTATATACTACATGGCTACATGACACTTCAATAGGGAGAGTGCAGGGCATGATATTGCTCAGGGGTAGCTGTGGACTGCCTTTGTAAGGGGCGGGAGCTTGGGACCTAGGTTTACTGATAGCCCCTCAGGGATTGACAGGGTATTGTCTCCCGACATCGCTGATCTATGGATTTCTCCGCTCCAGCGAATTGTGGGCTTCACTTACCTGGTCTACGGCAATTGGTGAGATCATTCCTGTTTTAAACATTTTTATATGATGTCTACCTTATGTTGCTTTAATTCATCCCGCCTGCCTATTATCTGCCTTTGATACCTGCTGATACTTATATAAACAAGATTACCTGGTAAAGCATTTTCGCACTTATGTGTGCTCTTGTTATAAACTAGAGGTATCTTGACAGTTTGGGACAGCACACCTGGTGTGTATAACGACTGTTCCTACTAGAATCTATCGGTACTATTCATTAATGGTACTTCACCATACAGGTTATATCATTGAGTACCTTTCTTGGGGTGACACTATTTGTTTGTTTTTTGGTGTTTAGTTTTTACCTTATATAATAATAAAGGTTATGTTTTAATTCCTACTATAGCTTTGTTCCTCTAATATTGGTGGGATTTTTTGGATAATTTCCAAATAGATATATTCAAATTTGCTGTTTTTGCGTTCCACTACATGGCTGTTCCATAAACTACGTGGGCCGTGTTATTTACTATGTAGCTGTGCTATATTCTATATGGGCTGTTATATGCTACGTGGGCTGTGCTATATGCTACATGGCTGTTCTATATACTATGTGGGCCGTGTTATATACTACGTGGGCTGTTATATGCTACGTGGGCTGTGCTACATACTACATGGCTGTTCTATAAACTACGTGGGCCATGTTATATACTATGTGGCTGTGCTATATACTATATGGGCTGTTATATGCTACGTGGGCTGTGCTATATACTATGGCTGTTCTATATACTACGTGGGCCGTGTTATATATTACGTGGGCTGTTATATGCTACGTGGGCTTTGCTACATACTACATGGCTGTTCTATAAACTACGTGGGCCGTGTTATATACTATGTGGCTGTGCTGTATACTATATGGGCTGTTATATGCTACATGGGCTGTGCTATATACTACATGGCTGTTCTATATACTACGTGGGCTGTGTTATATAATATGTGGCTGTGCTATATACTATATAGGCTGTTATATGCTAAGTGGGCTGTGCTATATACTACGTGGCTGTGTTATATGCTACGTGGGCTGTTATATACTACATGGCTGTGTTATATACCGTACTATGTGGCTGTGCTATATACTATATGGGCTGTTATATGCTACGTGGGCTGTGCTATATACTACATGGCTGTTCTATATACTACATGGGCTGTGTTGTATAATATTAATTTAACAAATAATCCCGAAGACATATTAATCTCAAAATATTACCATGCATATAGTAGCATATATATGCTAAATTGCATATTTCAATGAGCAAAGCGACTCAAAAATATATGGAAAAACAGGAGAAAAAATGAGTCAAATGCTAATAATTGACAAAAGTGAACAAACTTTATTAAGTATCAATGTAAATAGAATTTTAAACCATAAATATATGTGCACACAGTTCATTGAGCAATCAATGTGTAATGTAGGTAGTAATGGAGGTAGATGACAAAAAACCCAACTAAGTGAGTACCGATACGGCCTGCCTCCACAAATGGGCTTTCATAATGTAATATGGTAGAAAAAGGAATCACTGTGGCACACCTATGCACAATATACTACCACAGTTTATAAAGGTATCTATGGCTGGTTGATGTAATCAGTAAGCGGAGAAAGCAATTCAGATCCCTGTGAATACTGACCGCTCCTAATCTCATCCACTCTGACCACCCCCAAAGTGTATAAAACCTATATCAGCCGATGTAGCAAGCTGCTAATAACAACAACGTGAGCCACAGTGATACATAGTTACAAACAATAATTACCTTTTTTTACCATATTACATTATGAAAGCCCATTTGTGGAGGCAGGCCGTATCGGTACTCACTTAGTTGGGTTTTTTGTCATGTACATCATAGTGTTACATTACACATTGATTGCTCAATGAACTGTGTGCACATATATTTATGGTTTTAAATTCTATTTACATTGATACTTAATAAAGTTTGTTCACTTTTGTCAATTAATAGCATTTGACTCATTTTTTCTCCTGTTTTTCCATGTGTTATATGTAGCTGTGCTATATACTATATGGGCTGTTATATGCTAAGTGGGCTGTGCTATATACTATGTGGCTGTGTTATATGCTACGTGGGCTGTTATATGCTACATGGCTGTGTTATATGCTACGTGGCTGTGCTATATACTACGTGGGCTGTGTTATATACTACATGGCTGTGTTATATGCGATCATGAATCGTGGTATGTGTTAAAGGGGGGGCCCACTGAGACTCTTTCGCCCGGGGCCCTCAAAAACCTCGAGCCGGCCCTGAGAATGAGCTTCCACTTTTGTACACCAGCAGCTGTTGGAGAGAAGGGTTATCTGACCCAGAAAGGATGGACCCACTTGACAAAGGGGCAAAACTTATCTATGATGGAATCTCCTTCTACGTGGTCCCCACAGCAAGTACAGGGTCTTTCATTCTTGCATGACTACTTTTAAGATTACATTTCAGGTCATCTTGTCTTGTTTTTGTATCCAACATAAGCAATGCTGTAGACCAGGGGTGTCAAACTGCATTCCTCAAGGGCTGCAAACAGGTCATGCTTTCAGGATTTCCTTGTATTGCACAGGTGATCATTTAATCACCTGCACAGAATGATTCCAGCACCTTGTGCAATGAGAAGGAAATCTTGAAAACACGCATGGTTTGAGGCCCTCGAGGAATGCAGTTTGACACCCCTGCTGTAGACTGCCCCATGATGGCATGCCAGTGGAGTACCCGCAATATTGCCAGCTTCAGCAGCCGAGTGCCCTACTTTTTTTTTCCAGCCATAGAGTTCAATGATAACATTCATTCTTCCTGTAGACGTCTTTGAGCCCGATCTGCTCTAGAACCCCCTTGTTCAAAATACTCTGGGTTTTCCGAAAGGGCAAGTATGTGGCATGTCCAATTATGTTTTGTAGAAAGCGCACAAAGAATGATGCAATCAAGTATTTATTTATTTATTTTTGATTATGATGATTATCTTCCTTTTATATGCAACATTAATATAAACAAAGCAATAAGGCAATAATGAAATGTTCTTCAGACTCTAATTACTGATATTATCAAACGTATTCCGCTAAGATACTGTATTGACCCCAGCAGGTGTATTAATGCGAAGAGACGAGAGCCCCAAATGCTGAATGTGTGCACCGATCCATCAGTTCCACAGAAGTGAATAATGCTGTTTGTGTGCACTATGGCTCCATTCACATGGGGGAGTTTGGGACCCTCATTCTTGATAACGGTAGGGATCCCAGTGTGCACTTTGTATTCCAAAAATCTGAGGCACCAGAATTAAATTCTTCAAAAATTGCATTTTTAATGATGAAAGAAATGTTAAGTAATAAGAAAGAAAGAAAGAAAGAAATGTTACGTTTTGGAGAATGAAATTCTAGTGCCTCTTGTTTGTGTAATATAATTGTTTTACCGGCCTGGTGGGAAGCCGAGCTGAGTAAGTTCATGGATCCACCAATGGTGAATGGGATTTCTCTGCAGTTTGATTAAGTCATCCCAATTTTTATAATCTGCACCACTTTTAGACTCTGGACACCAATAAGAAAAAAAAGTCAAGGTTTGAAAGATGTAACCTGTTGTCATGTCGGACGCTGTTCATACCAGGGCGTTCGACAGACAGCGGTAATTCCACTTTTGTCCACTATGCGCTCAGTGGCGTTGGCTAGATTTTATCTAGCTGGTTCGGGGTTAATTTAGCTGGTGCTCGGATTGGAAGCTGGGCCACGCCCACTGCCTTTAAATAGTTCTTCTGAACATTGGGCGTCGCCGATTATAGCTTCTGTCTAGTGCGTTGTTATCTCGGTCTGGAGTGGTGAGCTAGGAGTTGGAGTATCGTATCTGGTGGTGTATTTCCCTTTGTCTTATTTACTCCTTCCTATATTTGTATTTATTTTGCCCTGCACATTTATAGTGTATTCCTGAGTGACTGCGGCGTGGTGTGTATTTTCCGTTATCCTTGTCTGTGCTAACTGTGGGTATTGGTGTATGATCTTTTCACTGGGTGGTGGGCGGTGGTTTCAGCCTAGGGTTGAAACAGGAGACAGGGTGAGGGTCGAGGCCTAGACATGCACACCATCAGTGTAAACTCTAGGTAGAGGGTCAGTCAGGATTTCCCTAGTCTGAGAGAAATTACAGGGGCCCGGGTTATTAGCTCTTGCCCACCTGTGCCTTCTCCATTCTTGGTGGATGGTAATTTGGAATTCAAAGTCTCCAAGGTGGTTGACTCTCGTGTAGTGCGCCGCACTTTACAGTACTTGGTACACTGGCGTGGTTATGGGCCTGAGGAAAGGTCCTGGGTACCAGCCTCGGACGTTCATGCGGACCGGCTGGTCAGTATGTTTCACCGCCGTCATCCGGACAAGCCGGGTCCTATAAGCCGTGAGGGCCCTGGGGTCCCTCGTAGAAGGCGGGGTACTGTCATGTCGGACGCTGTTCATACCAGGGCATTCGACAGACAGTGGTAATTCCGCTATTGTCCACTATGTGCTCAGTGGCGTCGGCTAGATTTTATCTAGCTGGTTCGGGGTTAATTTAGCTGGTGCTCGGATTGCAAGCTGGGCCACACCCACTGCCTTTAAATAGTTCTTCTGAACATTGGGCGTCGCCGATTATAGCTTCTGTCTTGTGCGTTGTTATCTCAGTCTAGAGTGGTGAGCTAGTAGTTGGAGTATCGTTGCTGGTGGTGTATTTCCCGGGTTATTAGCTCTTGCCCACCTAGTCTTCCCGTGACACCTGTCCTGTCTCGTACTTATCTTCTTCCCTTCCCGGTGGCCAACTCCCTTTGTGCAAGTGCAAAGTAGCTGGCTCAGGTGGCTGTATGCTGCCTGATTATTCAGGTAGCAAGAGTATATTGCTACCACGTGCTATGCAGTACTCTAGCCACACTTCTTCCTGGGCTCTACAGCAACAAGGCACCCGATTGTCTCCTGAGTGCTCTGCGTAGTTCCAGCTTTACTACAACAAGGTGTCTGATTGTCAACTCAGCCCTGCTGTTCTTGAGTAAGCTATCTGCGCTTCCAGCTTTGCAAAAGGAAAGTGTCTACTCAGCACTGCTGTTCCTGGGTGCTGTCTGCACATCAAACCCTGCTACAGCAAGGTACCTACCTGCCTACTTCTCATTGTTCTGTCCACACACTCTAAACTGCTGTATCACGCTGCCTACTCACCCCTACTCACACCTACTTATCTTAGGTGCTATTGCAAACTCACATCTGTTGCATCTAGCACTTCCAGTTCCACTGATCCACATGCTCTCCTGCATATCCAGCTCTACTAGTCCATGTGCCATCTGGCTAGTCCAGCTCTAAGACTATGCTAAATTACGGCTTAGCAAATCCATGTCCCCAGATGAGCCATAAAAAAAGGCCCCTGCTAACATTTTTAAGAAGCCGGGTCATAACTTTTGGCGATGTAGCAGTATTAGTCATACTAGGGCTTTGGTGTTTAATCGGCTAAGGGACCCTCTACCATATATCAAGATACCAGTGGGGTGAAAACCAAGATTTTGCATAGCATTAGAGGTTGAAAACAAATTGAGACATTTAGAAAAGTGTTTGCCTTGTGTTCATGTTTTTCTCTTTTTTTCCTTCTAATTACAGTCACCCTTTAGTGATTGTCATAAGTAAAATTGAGATTTTATGTAGAAGTGCAACTAATTACCTGCTACAGTCAATCACACGTATGTATGCAGAACGCTCTTAAGCGCCCTCTAGTGGTGGCTACGGACATCAAAAATTTTATCTGTGGCTACGCAGTGGACTGTGAGCTCTGTAAAACAAAAAATAGCTGCTAGAATTTTATATAGAAAAAGTAATAAGCAGAGTATGTTGGATCTAATGCTACATGGTGTTAAAAGATAAAAATTCACTTTAATTTTTTTAACCGTGTTTTCTACCTGAACTAATGATATCTACCAAAAGCACCAACTCCATTCATTATCAGTGCTAGACAGAGGTCATCATCACCTGCTTAACATTTAATGAAATCCTTATCAAGAGCCGTGTTCATGTCATTTGTCTATTGAATGGATTTCCATCTCATTTTGAAGCGCTGTTTCCTATGGATTAGTTTTGTGCTGCTGATTTACTTACCGTATTTTAAACATTAGTTTTCTTCTTTTATCTTCTGCCTTATTTTATAGTTCCTAAAAAAAATACTGATTTAATTCCATAGAGCAAAGTGTATACATATCTACAAACCAATCACCTGATGTTTATAGAAGTGTTATTTTCAAGTAAAAGCTTGAGAAGAGAAATATTATAACTAGTAGTTTCTCTGACAGTATTTTAGAGCACTACCCTGGACATATCCATGGATATACCAGTAATGACAAGATATAGATTGAGACAGTGCTAGTTTGAACAGCGCTGCAGCTAATCTCTCATCTTAGCAGCTCATGCCATCAGTGATTGGCTGCAGTGCTGTTGACCTGATATCATCTCTGCAGCCAAACAAAAGAGGAATGGGGAAAGGAGAGTCTGCCTACATTAAAGAGAGTTTACCCAAAAATCTTCATCTCCAGTGCAGGTGGCTTATTCATCAAAAGCAAAGATGGGTCTATTAGAAAATCACGCTTAGAGACCATTATCCATTGCCCTCCGTGTCTAAATCATAAGCCTGGATTAAAGGTGCTACCATCTTCACCAAATTTAACTAAGCCATCCAAGAAGTAAAATCAATTTTTGTCCAATTCTCCTGTCCCACACAATCCTGATGTCAGGAGGCCATTTCATCTCAAAGTGGTTGCCTCTGATTTACCTGCGGCTTCATGAATGCACCTTACCTGAACTCTAACACCCGCGTAATGGGCCGTGTAATATCATGTGATGTGATAGCTGCAAGGCCGTATGGGGAAGCCTGAAGCCATCCTTGCAGTCATATGAGGCTTCTCTTGCTTATCTTTAGCTTACCGTATTTTTCCGACTATAAGACGCACTTCCCCCCCCAAAAAAAGGGGGGAAAATGGGGGGTCTGTCTTATAGTTGGAAAGCAGGCTTACCGGCAGTGGTGTGGCAGAGGTGCGGGGATGAGGAGGCGCAGTGAGCGGTATGGCATGAGCGGGGTCCCTTCCACAGGTGAGGTGACGCAGCAGAGCCGGGTGAATCATGGCGTTATCGGTGGTGGTGGCCATCTTACTGAGGCTGCGCGTGCGCAGATGGAGTGCTCTGCTTCCCGGGGCTTTAGGAAAATTGCCGCGGGAGGCCACGCGTGCGCAGATAGAGATTGCGGCAGCCATTTTCCTGAAGCCGAGTTCGCAGATTTAGATCTCAGCTTCAGGAAAATGGCCAACGCGATCTCCATCTGCGCACGCGCGGCCTCCCGCAGCCATTTTCCTGAAGCCCCGGGAAGCAGAGCACTCCATCTGCGCACGCGCGGCCTCAGGAAGATGGCCGCCGCCACCAAGAAACCAGTAATTAACCCCTTTCTGACATTGGACATACTATCCCGTCGAGGTGGGGTGGGCCCGTATGACCACCAACGGGATAGTACGTCCAGCGCGATCGGCCGCGCTCACGGGGGGAGCGCGGCCGATCGCAGCCGGGTGTCAGCTGACTATCGCAGCTCACATCCGGCACTATGTGCCAGGAGCGGTCACAGACCGCCCCCAGCACACCGCGATCAAACATGATCGCGGTGTGCCGGCGGTACAGGGAAGCATCGCGCAGGGAGGGGGCTCCCTGCGTGCTTCCCTGAGACCCCTGGAGCAACGCGATGTGAACGCGTTGCTCCGAGGGTCTCTTACCTCCTCTCCCTGCAGTCCCCGGATCCAAAATGGCCACGGCATCCGGGTCCTGCAGGGAGGGAGGTGGCTTACCGAGTGCCTGCTCAGAGCAAGCTCTTGGTAAGCCTGCAGCACTGTAAGTCAGATCGCCCATCTGACAGAGTGCTGTGCAAACTGTCAGATCAGCGATCTGTGATGTCCCCCCGGGACAAAGTAAAAATGTTAAAAAAAAATTTCCACATGTGTAAAAAAAAAAAAAAATTCCTAAATAAAGAAAAAAAAATATATTATTCCCATAAATACGTTTCTTTATCTAAATAAAAAAAAACAATAAAAGTACACATATTTAGTATCGCCGCGTCCGTAACGACCCAACCTATAAAACTGTCATACTAGTTAACCCCTTCAGTGAACACCGTATAAAAAATAAAAAAAACCGAGGCAAAAAACAACGCTTTATTATCATACCGCCGAACAAAAAGTGGACTAACACAAAAAGACGGGTATAAATAACCATGGTACCGCTGAAAATGTCATCTTGTCCCGCAAAAAATGAGCTGCCATACAACGTCATCAAAGAAAAAATAAAAAAGTTATAGTGCTCAGAATAAAGCGATGCCAAAATAATTATTTATTCTATAAACGAGTTTTTATCGTATAAAAGCGCCAAAACATAAAAAAAGATATAAATGAGGTATCGCTGTAATCGTACTGACCCGAAGAATAAAACTGCTTTATCAATTTTACCAAACGCGGAACAGTATAAACGCCTCCCCCAAAAGAAATTCATGAATAGCTATTTTTTTGTCATTCTGCCTCACAAAAATCAGAATAAAAAGCAATCAAAAACTGTCACATGTCCAAAAATGTTACCAATAAAAACGTCAACTCATCCCGCAAAAAACAAGACCTCAAATGACTCTGTGGACCAAAATATAGAAAAATTATAGGTCTCAAAATGTGGAGACGCAAAAACTTTTTTGCTATAAAAATCGTCTTTTAGTGTGTGATGGCTGCCAATCATAAAAATCCGCTATAAAAAATGCTATATAAGTAAATCAAACCCCCCTTCATCACCCCCTTAGTTAGTGAAAATTAATATTAAAAAAATGTATTTATTTCCATTTTCCTGTTAGGGTTAGGGTTAGGGCTAGGGTTAGGGTTAGTGTTGTGAATTTGGATTCTGGGCTCCCCCGGTGGCTACTGGTGGAATTGAACTTGTGACATCATCTTCCCTGTTCACCTGTTCTGATTAGATCTGGGTGTCGCTATATAACCTGGCTTCTCTGTTAGATGCTTGCCGGTCAACAATGTTATCAGAAGCCTCTCTGTGCTTGTTCCTGCTCCCAGACATCTACTAGATAAGTTGAACATTCGTCCATGTTTTGTTTTTGTATTTTGGTTCCAGTTCACAGCTGCAGTTTCGTTACTGTGTCTGGAAAGCTCTTGTTGATCAGGAATTGCCACTCTGGTATTATGAGTTAATGCCAGAGTCCTAAAGTAATTTCTGGATGTGTTTTGTTAGGGTTTTCTACTGACCATGAAAGTATGCTTTCTGTCTTCTGCTATCTAGAAAGCGGACCTCAAATTTGCTAAAACTATTTTCCTGCTGCGTTTGTTGTTTCATCTCATATCACCGCCAATATATGTGGGGGGCGTCTGTCTCCTTTTTGGGCATTTCTCTAGAGGTGAGTCAGGTCTTATATTTCCCTCTGCTAGCATTATTTAGTTCTCCGGCCGGCGCTGGGCATATAGGGATAAAAAGTAGGACATGCTACCTGGCTACTTCTAGATGATGCGGTAGGTTTAGTTCATGGTCAGTACAGTTACATCTTCCAAGAGCTTGTTCCTATTGAGGCTTATGCTAGTTCTCTGGCCATGGAGATCATGACAGTTTGACCGGCCCACTAAAGGGTTAAAATCCTTGGCTGAGAAAGGAGAGAAATAAGAAGTCTGCTGAAAATTTTTTTTTTTTTTTTTTTTCTCTAGTAGTTAGTGTGCTCTTAATTGGATCACTTGCCAGTCTGTCTATGCTGCAGTCTTTCTTTTTTTTCTCTCTCCTTCTAATCTTTGAATGGCTCTATGTTCACCTGTCTATAATGGATCTACAGAGTGTAACTGCAGGTTTGAATAATCTCGCCACGAAAGTACAAAGTTTGCAAGATTTTGTGGTTCATGCTCCGGTATCAGAGCCGAGAATTCCTTTGCCGGAATTCTTCTCAGGGAATAGATCTAGCTTTCAGAATTTTAGAAATAATTGTAAGTTATTTTTGTCCCTGAAATCTCGTTCTGCTGGAGACCCTGCACAGCAGGTTGGGATTGTGATTTCCTTGCTCCGCGGCGACCCTCAAGATTGGGCTTTTGCATTGGCACCAGGGGATCCTGCGTTGCGCAATGTGGATGCGTTTTTTCTGGCCTTGGGCTTGCTTTATGAGGAACCTCATTTGGAACTTCAGGCAGAAAAAACTTTGATGTCCCTATCGCAGGGGCAAGATGAAGCTGAAATTTACTGCCAAAGATTCCGTAAATGGTCTGTGCTTACTCAGTGGAATGAGTGTGCCTTGGCGGCTACTTTCAGAGAGGGTCTTTCTGATGCCATTAAGGATGTTATGGTGGGGTTCCCTGTGCCTGCAAGTCTGAATGAGTCCATGACAATGGCCATTCAGATCGATAGGCGTCTGCGGGAGCGCAAACCAGTGCACCATCTGGCAGTGTCCACTGAGAAGACGCCAGAAAACATGCAGTGTGATAGAATTCTGTCCAGAAGCGAGCGGCAGAATTTTAGACGGAAAAATGGGTTGTGTTTCTATTGTGGGGATTCTACTCATGTTATATCAGCATGCTCTAAGCGTACTAAAAAGCTTGATAAATCCGTTCCCATTGGCACTTTACAGTCTAAATTTATTTTGTCTGTGACCCTGATGTGCTCTTTGTCATCTATTACTACGGACGCCTATATCGACTCTGGCGCCGCTTTGAGTCTTATGGATTGGTCCTTTGCCAATCGTTGTGGGTATGATTTAGAGCCTTTGGAGACTCTTATTCCTCTGAAGGGGATTGACTCCACCCCATTGGCTAATAATAAACCACAATTCTGGACACAAGTGACTATGTGTATTAATCCGGATCACCAGGAGACTATTCGTTTTCTGGTGCTGTATAATCTACATGATGATTTGGTGCTAGGATTGCCATGGCTGCAGTCTCACAACCCAGTCCTTGACTGGAGAGCTATGTCTGTGTTGAGCTGGGGATGTAAGGGGACTCATGGGGACGTACCTTTGGTGTCCATTTCATCATCTATTCCCTCTGAAATCCCTGAGTTCCTGTCTGATTATCGTGACGTCTTTGAAGAACCCAAGCTGGGTTCGCTACCTCCGCACCGTGAGTGCGATTGTGCTATAGATTTAATTCCGGGTAGTAAATACCCAAAGGGTCGTTTATTTAATCTGTCTGTGCCTGAACATACTGCTATGCGAGAATATATAAAGGAGTCCTTGGAAAAGGGACATATTCGTCCATCGTCATCTCCCTTAGGAGCCGGTTTTTTCTTTGTGTCAAAAAAAGACGGCTCTTTGAGACCATGTATTGATTATCGGCTTTTGAATAAAATCACGGTTAAATATCAATACCCATTGCCGTTGCTGACTGATTTGTTTGCTCGCATAAAGGGGGCCAAGTGGTTCTCTAAGATTGATCTCCGTGGGGCGTATAATTTGGTGCGGATCAGGCAGGGGGATGAGTGGAAAACCGCATTTAATACGCCCGAGGGCCACTTTGAGTATTTGGTGATGCCTTTTGGTCTTTCTAATGCCCCTTCAGTCTTCCAGTCCTTTATGCATGATATTTTCCGCGATTTTTTGGATAAATTTATGATAGTGTATCTGGATGATATTCTGATTTTTTCGGATGATTGGGACTCTCATGTCCGGCAAGTTAAGAGGGTTTTTCAGGTTTTGCGGTCTAATTCTCTGTGTGTCAAGGGTTCTAAGTGCGTTTTTGGGGTTCAGAGAATTTCCTTTTTGGGATATATTTTTTCTCCCTCTTCCATTGAGATGGATCCTGTCAAGGTTCAAGCTATTTGTGATTGGACGCAGCCCTCTTCTCTTAAAAGTCTTCAGAAATTTTTGGGCTTTGCCAACTTTTATCGTCGATTTATTTCTGGTTTTTCGGATGTCGTTAAGCCATTGACCGATTTGACTAGACAGGGTGCTGATGTTGCTAATTGGTCCCCTGATGCTGTGGAGGCCTTTCAGGAGCTTAAGCGCCGTTTTTCTTCTGCCCCTGTGTTGCGTCAGCCTGATGTGACTCTTCCTTTTCAGGTTGAGGTTGACGCTTCTGAGATCGGGGCTGGGGCAGTGTTGTCGCAGAAAAGTTCTGACTGCGCCGTGATGAGGCCTTGTGCCTTCTTTTCCCGTAAATTTTCGCCCGCTGAGCGGAATTATGATGTTGGGAATCGGGAGCTTTTGGCCATGAAGTGGGCGTTTGAGGAGTGGCGCCATTGGCTCGAGGGGGCCAGACATCAGGTGGTGGTATTGACTGACCACAAAAATTTGATCTATCTTGAGACCGCCAGGCGCCTGAATCCTAGACAGGCGCGCTGGTCATTATTTTTCTCTCGGTTTAATTTTGTGGTATCGTACCTACCGGGTTCTAAGAATGTTAAGGCGGATGCCCTTTCTAGGAGTTTTGAGCCTGATTCACCCGGCAACTCTGACCCCACAGGTATTCTTAAGGAGGGAGTTATCTTGTCAGCCGTTTCTCCAGACCTGCGGCGGGCCTTGCAGGAGTTTCAGGCGGATAGACCGGATCGTTGTCCGCCTGATAGGTTGTTTGTTCCTGATGATTGGACCAATAGAGTCATCTCTGAGGTACATTCTTCTGCATTGGCAGGTCATCCTGGAATTTTTGGTACCAGGGATTTGGTGGCAAGATCCTTCTGGTGGCCTTCCCTGTCACGAGATGTGCGAGGCTTTGTGCAGTCTTGTGACGTTTGTGCTCGGGCCAAGCCTTGTTGTTCTCGGGCTAGTGGATTATTGTTGCCCTTGCCTATTCCTAAGAGGCCTTGGACACACATCTCGATGGATTTTATTTCAGATCTGCCTGTTTCTCAGAAGATGTCTGTCATCTGGGTGGTGTGTGACCGTTTTTCTAAGATGGTCCATTTGGTTCCCCTGCCCAAATTGCCTTCTTCTTCCGAGTTGGTGCCCCTGTTTTTTCAAAATGTTGTTCGTTTGCATGGTATTCCTGAGAATATCGTTTCTGACAGAGGAACCCAATTTGTGTCTAGATTTTGGCGGGCATTCTGTGCTAGGATGGGCATAGATTTGTCTTTTTCGTCTGCTTTTCACCCTCAGACTAATGGCCAGACCGAGCGGACTAATCAGACCCTGGAGACATATCTGAGGTGTTTTGTGTCTGCTGACCAGGATGATTGGGTTGCTTTTTTGCCATTGGCGGAGTTCGCCCTCAATAATCGGGCCAGCTCTGCCACTTTGGTGTCCCCGTTTTTCTGTAATTCGGGGTTCCACCCTCGATTTTCCTCCGGTCAGATGGAATCCTCGGATTGTCCTGGAGTGGATGCGGTGGTGGAGAGATTGCATCATATCTGGGGGCAGGTGATGGACAATTTAAAGTTGTCCCAGGAGAAGACTCAGCTTTTTGCCAACCGTCACCGTCGTGTTGGTCCTCGGCTTTGTGTTGGAGATTTGGTGTGGTTGTCTTCTCGTTTTGTCCCTATGAGGGTCTCATCTCCTAAGTTTAAGCCTCGGTTCATCGGTCCGTATAAAATATTGGAGATTCTTAACCCTGTTTCCTTCCGTTTGGACCTCCCTGCATCCTTTTCTATTCATAACGTTTTTCATCGGTCGTTATTGCGCAGGTATGAGGCACCGGTTGTGCCTTCCGTTGAGCCTCCTGCTCCGGTGTTGGTTGAGGGTGAGTTGGAGTACGTTGTGGAAAAAATCCTAGACTCCCGTGTTTCCAGACGGAGACTCCAGTATCTGGTCAAGTGGAAGGGATACGGCCAGGAGGATAATTCTTGGGTCACTGCATCTGATGTTCATGCCTCTGATCTGGTTCGTGCCTTTCATAGGGCCCATCCTGATCGCCCTGGTGGTTCTGGTGAGGGTTCGGTGCCCCCTCCTTGAGGGGGGGGTACTGTTGTGAATTTGGATTCTGGGCTCCCCCGGTGGCTACTGGTGGAATTGAACTTGTGACATCATCTTCCCTGTTCACCTGTTCTGATTAGATCTGGGTGTCGCTATATAACCTGGCTTCTCTGTTAGATGCTTGCCGGTCAACAATGTTATCAGAAGCCTCTCTGTGCTTGTTCCTGCTCCCAGACATCTACTAGATAAGTTGAACATTCGTCCATGTTTTGTTTTTGTATTTTGGTTCCAGTTCACAGCTGCAGTTTCGTTACTGTGTCTGGAAAGCTCTTGTTGATCAGGAATTGCCACTCTGGTATTATGAGTTAATGCCAGAGTCCTAAAGTAATTTCTGGATGTGTTTTGTTAGGGTTTTCTACTGACCATGAAAGTATGCTTTCTGTCTTCTGCTATCTAGAAAGCGGACCTCAAATTTGCTAAAACTATTTTCCTGCTGCGTTTGTTGTTTCATCTCATATCACCGCCAATATATGTGGGGGGCGTCTGTCTCCTTTTTGGGCATTTCTCTAGAGGTGAGTCAGGTCTTATATTTCCCTCTGCTAGCATTATTTAGTTCTCCGGCCGGCGCTGGGCATATAGGGATAAAAAGTAGGACATGCTACCTGGCTACTTCTAGATGATGCGGTAGGTTTAGTTCATGGTCAGTACAGTTACATCTTCCAAGAGCTTGTTCCTATTGAGGCTTATGCTAGTTCTCTGGCCATGGAGATCATGACAGGTTAGGGTTGGAGCTAAAGTTAGGGTTAGGGTTGGGGCTAAAGTTAGGGTTAGGGTTGGGGCTAAAGTTAGGGTTTGGATTACATTTACGGTTGGGATTAGGGTTGGGATTAGAGTTAGGGGTGTGTCAGGTTTAGGGGTGTGGTTAGGGTTACCGTTGGGATTAGGGTTAGGGGTGTGTTTGGATTAGGGTTTCAGTTAGAATTGGGGAGTTTCCACTGTTTAGGCACATCAGGGGCTCTCCAAACGCGACATGGCGTCCGATCTCAATTCCAGCCAATTCTGCTTTGAAAAAGTAAAACAGTGCTCCTTCCCTTCCGAGCTCTCCCGTGCGCACAAACAGGGGTTTACCCCAACATATGGGGCATCAGCGTACTCGGGACAAATTGGACAACAACTTTTGGGGTCCAAGTTCTCTTGTTACCCTTGGGAAAATATAAATTTGGGGGGCTAAAAATCATTTTTGTGGGAAAAAAAAGGATTTTCAATTTTCACAGCTCTGCGTTGTAAACTGTAGTGAAACACTTGGGGGTTCAAAGTTCTCACAACACATCTAGATAAGTTCCTTGGGAGGTTTAGTTTCCAATATGGGGTCACTTGTGGGGGGTTTCTACTGTTTGGGTACATCAGGGGCTCTGCAAATGCAACGTGACGCCTGCAGACCAATCCATCTAAGTCTGCATTCCAAATGACGCTCCTTCCCTTCAGAGCTCTGCCATGCGCCCAAACAGTGGTTCCCTCCCACATATGGAGTATCAGCGTACTCAGGACAAATTGGACAACAACTTTTGGGGTCCAATTTCTCCTGTTACCGTTGGGAAAATACAAAACTGGGGCTAAAAAATCATTTTTGTGGAAAAAAATATTTATTATTTACTCGGACTCCCATGACAGCACGACGAGAGAGGGGATCCGCCCATCAGGAACAGGAAACCTACAGATACAAAAGGGCGGCACCTCTCCCCTGCATCAGTTGGTTTCCTGTTCCTGAAGGGACGGGTGCCTACAGATACATTTAAGTTAACCCCTTTACTTCCTCCCCCCTTGAACAAGCAGCCTTGGAAGCAGAGGTCATCAACTTATGCTCCAAAAATGTTTTGATTGAAATCCCAGAATCAGAAAGAGGGAGGGGATTTTACTCACCTCTTTTTCTGATCAAGAAGCCAGACAGATCGTTTAGAACGATCATAAATCTCAAATGCCTTAATGAGTTTCTGGTCAATGAATCGTTCAAAATGGAAACAATCAGTTCAGCAATAAAAATGTTGTTTAAACACTGCTTCATGGTAGTTGTAGATTTAAAGGATGCATACTATCATGTTCCGATACATGAAGACTTCCAGAGATTCCTGAGCGTAGCTGTGTCAATGGGGGGACAAATTCGTCATTTCCAGTTCAGAGCTCTTCCCTTTGGCTTATCAGCGGCTCCTGGGGTGTTTACAAAGTTAGTGGCCGAAGTCATGGCGCACTTATGGGAGTCTGACATCCTGATTGTCCCCTATTTGGATGATTTCCTTATAGTAGGGAGTTCAGCAGACCATTGCCTTTCACAGCTAGAAACAACCACAACCAAACTTGAGCATCTGGGGTGGATCGTAAATTATGAAAAATCCCGATTACAACCCCAAAAATTACAGAGATTCTTGGGACTGTTATTAAATTCAGAAACCCAACAGTGTTGTCTTCCGCCCGATAAGTTGTTACACATCCAACAACAGGTGTCTAGGGCAATTGATAAACCATCCATGACCCTTAGACAGGCTATGTCACTGTTAGGATCTCTAACCTCATGCATTCCCGCTGTCCGTTGGGCCCAATTTCACACCAGACCTTTACAATCCGAGGTACTGGTTAATGATAGAGTTTTACAAGGGTCTTTGCAGAATCGACCAGATATGTAAGGCGGCCACATGTTCATCCCCGTCCACCTTCTTTAAACACTATAGGTTGGATTTGGGGGCTTCCTCTGATCTCACCTTCGGGTTAAGGGTGCTACAGGCCATAGTCCCTCCCTAAGGTACCTTACGTCTCTGTAAATCTCTCGTCGTGCTGTCATGGGAGTCCGAGTAAAGCATTAAGCTACTTACGGGTAGCGGCATTTCTCGGAGGCCCATGACAGCACCCTTAGTTCCCTCCCTATTCACGTGGGGGTTGCACTTCCTATAATGTATATATCTCACGTATGATTCCCAGTTCCAATATATTGGTTAAAATTTTGTATATAAACTGTATATAATGTATATTTTTGCGTGCCACTAACCGCGGTAGTCCTCTCAAGGCTCTGAAATACAACTGATGCAGGGGAGAGGTGCCGCCCTTTTCTATCTGTAGGTTTCCTGTTCCTGATGGGCGGATCCCCTCTCTCGTCGTGCTGTTCTGGGCCTCCGAGAAATGCCGCTACCCGTAAGTAGCTTAATGCTTTTCACGGCTCTGCGTTATAAACTGTAGTGAAACACTTGGGGGATCAAAGCTCTCAAAACACATCTAGATAAGTTCCTTAGGGGGTCTACTTTCCAAAATGGTGTCACTTGTGAGGGGTTTCACTGTTTAGGCACATCAGGGGCTCTCCAAACGCAACATGGCGTTCCATCTCAATTCCAGTCAATTTTGCATTGAAAAGTCAAATGGTGCTCCTTCCCTTCCGAGCTCTGCCATGCGCCCAAACAGTGGTTTACCCCCACATATGGGGTATCAGCGTACTCAGCACAAATTGTACAACAACTTTTGGGGTCCATTTTCTCCTGTTACCCTTGGTAAAATAAAACAAATTGGAGCTGAAAAAAAGTTAAATGTTAATTTTTATTTAAACATTCCAAAAATTCCTGTGAAACACCTGAAGGGTTAATAAACTTCTTCAATGTGGTTTTGAGCACCTTGAGGGGTGCAGTTTTTAGAATAGTGTCACACTTGGGTATTTTCTATCATATAGACCCCTCAAAATGACTTCAAATGAGCTGTGGTCCCTAAAAAATAATGGTGTTGTAAAAATGAGAAATTGCTGGTCAACTTTTAACCCTTATAACTCCCTTAGAAAAAAAAATGTTGGTTCCTAAATTGTGCTGATGTAAAGTAGACATGTGGGAAATGTTACCTATTAAGTATTTTGTGTGACATATCTCTGTAATTTAAGGGCATAAAAATTCAAAGTTGGAAAATTGTGAAATTTTCAAATTTTTTGCCAAATTTCCATTTTTTTCACAAATGAATGCAAGTTATATCGAAGAAATTTTACCACTATCATGAAGTACAATATGTCATGAGAAAACAATGTCAGAATCGCCAAGATCCGTTGAAGCGTTCCAGAGTTATAATCTCATAAAGGGACAGTGTTCAGAATTGTAAAAATTGGCCCGGTCATTAACGTGCAAACCACCCTTGGGGGTAAAGGGGTTAACCCGGCTCTGCTGCTTACATTGGATACCGGGCCCCTGCATCACCCCACCTGTGGAAGGGTCCCTGCTCACGCCATACCGCTCATTATCCCCGCACCTCAGCCATCGCCACACCACTGCTGCAACCCCCCCACCAGGCCGTGGCGTTGCCCACCTAAGCAGGAAGGGACCCTGCTCAGGTGCATGCCGTACCGCATCACCCCACCTCTGCCGACACCATGCCTACTGTGACCCTGCTCTGCCACCGCCAGCCCTCAGGTAAGATACTGTAAATTCGGACAATAAGACGGACCCCCATCTTATAAAAATCTTTTTTTCTGCAATTTTCACCCCAAATTTGGGGTGCGTCTTATAGTCCGAAAAATACGGTATATAAAATGGTAGCAGGCATTTTTTGGCATTTCAGTTGAATTAAATCACAAATTGTTCAAATTTGACGGTTCCAAAGAATTTTTTTAATTTTGAAGCAAATTAAATTAGGACCAAATGTTTTGCTAATCTCTAGTAATCCAGATATATGAGACATAGTATTATAACACATAAGATAAAAGTGATCATTTTTTTTAAATATATGGAAACCCTAGAATTACATTGGTAATGGGAAGAGCTGGGATTTTATAGTATGTTATATATTTTTTTTATGTATTCTTGTGTCCCGCATCTCTGTACATGTGGATAAAAAGTAAGTATTATTAAATTTAAAAAACAGCGCTAGAAGCCACCACGAAGTTCTGTGCTGTTCCTATGGAGTCTAAACTGTCACCCATGCCCATGCCACAGTGTATAGGGCAGAGCAGGACCATGAGCGGCTGCCTGGCAGGAGCCACCTGAGGGTTCTGTCACCTCTGACCTTTCAACTGTCGGCTGAAGTGATCGGACGGAGGTCCTCAGACGGGAAGATATTAATGAGAATGGCATCTACTGGACACAGAAGAGAGCGAGGAGAAGACAAGAGGAAGAGGGAAGAGGACAGTGATATCACTGGATTCAAGAAGAGGAGAGAGGCCAAAGACAATGGATTGGAGGATGAAGAGCCAACACCTGGATGCAGCAGAGACCCCAAAACATCCAGCCCCTACCCCATGCTTAACATGAGTAACTTTACCTTCCATAAAGTCTTGGGCAGGGGTAGCTTTGGCAAAGTAAGTTTTTATATATTTTCCTATGTCAACCTATCAGTGCCATTTTATCTTCATCCTTTATCTTCTGTAGACAGATATTTATTGAAGTGTTCTTCTATGGCATCGCTGGAAAAAATCCAGACGCTCCACTGCCCCTCTGGATTATTTCACACATTGGCTCATCTGATGTCCATAGTTAGGCTCAACTGATTAATCGAAGAGCTGACCTCAGGGATTACATGTGTGCGTAGTTGGGGGGACATGGTTTATTTCTACGTATACTGCTATCAGGATACAATATATACTTTGAACTCTGTTTCAGTAAAATTGAAATCAGCGGCACATTGATATTAAACCAATACTGACTCCCAACCAGCTCAAAGTGCCACTCGGTGTTTGTTTTATTTGTTCCCATATGGTAATAAAGGAATACCCCTTTAAGACCACTCCATGGATCATTCATGGAGTAGACAGTGCATTATGCCATTGGCTTAGCATTGCTCTGCTATAAGGTCCAGGTTACTAGCAGCCTCACAAACCACTCAGTACACCCGTTTCTTGTGCAATAGATAAACCAGCTGTTTTCCATCTCCCTTACACATTTTTGAAGCATTGTCTATTTCTTTCCTCAGGTGTTCCTGGCATCAGTCCCCAGCCGAAACACCTATATCGCTGTAAAGATAATCAAGAAAAAGAAAGTCAATGAAACATCATTATGAGAGAGATGCTGGTACTCCTGGCGGCCACAGACTGTCCACTGTTATGTCACCTCTATGCCGCACAACAGTCTCGGAAAGCGTGCATATTTAATCACGGAGTATCTGTCCAGCGGCAGCCTCGAGGCTTTGATTGAGATGTATGGCTGCTTGGACATCGACAATGTAAGGTGAGAAAGAGGAAGATAAGTGAGAAGAGGTGTGGAAATAAGATCTGAGGTTGGGATGTAGCTGAGACAGTGGCTGGCAGGGAATGTAGCCTAGGCAGGAAGGAGGCGCAGCGATGACATTGATACTACACTCTGTTCTCTCCATCAGATTCTACACAGCAGAGATGGTATGTGGCCTCCAGTTCCTCCATGGACACAACATCGTCCACCGGTAAGCAGAACTTTCCTCATTCTCTCTGTCCCATTTAGATGCTAAAATACTGCCCCCAACCTTCCTGGGATCCTGTCTCCCTGTTCCACCTGATCTTGCAGTGACTCATTTTTCATCTCCTGTATCACTGAGCAGATTTCTTACTCTGTCTCATTTTATTGCAGCGATATTAAGCCATAAAACATCATATTGGATGCAGACGGCCACATCCGTATAATTGACCTTGGGCTTGCTCAAGATGGCGTCGCCTCCTCCAATAACATCTCTGGAGTGATGGGCACTTTCCATTACATGGCCCTTGAGGTGCTTCGCGAAAAAGGATATGGCACAGCCGTGGATTGGTGGAGCCTGGGGATTGTGGTGTCCGAGATGGCAACAGGACTCTCCCCATTTTACACTGGCTCTGTCAGCAAAATAGCTTACAGAGCTATAACCAAAGGAAAGCCTGAAATTCCATCTTGGCTTGATGCTGACATGAAAGATCTTATCAAGAAGCTGCTGTGCAAAAATCCTCAGAAGCGATTGGGTGCGTGCGGGAAATCCGAGAGCATCCATTCTTTACCACCATTGGCTGGGAGGATCTGGAGGAAAGGAGAACACAGCCGCCATTCATACCATTCAAGCCAGTTCTGGAGAACCATCTTATGCAGTGGCCGGAGGAAAAGAAAGCCTTTAACCCCATGGCCGGCTTTAATTACGTGTCACCAAGCTGGGCCCGGTAAGATCATCCTTCTCTGAGGATAAATCCCATCAAATGTCCTTCTCACCTTGTGGCCATTATAATCGTCCTTTGTTTTCTCCCACTGTTTCGGCCAGTGACCATGTTTCTGTTATTCTTAGGTGGATGAGAATATCTGGGCTGTGAAACAATTTAAGACCATATGGTGAGTGACCACTGTACTGTATACACAAGACACCTATTATACCCATACACCAGATCTGATGTTACATAGGGGAATGGTTCATTATAATGACCATTCCCCAAAGATAACTAGGATTTTTCCAGAAGATAGAATTTATTGAAATGTCTCCTCTTATGTTTTGCAGGATGAGCCCATGCCAATTGCCCAAAACTTTTTGCCTCCTGACCCATACCTCATGTCTCTGCTGCTGTTTGTCACCTCGGCTGCCATAGAACATCATGTCTCTCCCTAACATCTTCATGCCGGACCAATGCCATCATGTCACTGCACCAGGCCCTTTACTCTGCATCCTTCAATCCTGGGCTGGCGCTTCACATCACTCCAGCCCGAAGATCTTCTGCGCCCCCGGAGTGGCCTGTGCATACTTTCCATCTGGTGACTTCAGGAATAATAGTCTAACATGGACCATTATCCCTGAACTCACCTCAGCACAGGCCGGGTAAGTATTTCACCCATTACCCATCACATCCACATCACCCACACTACATAATAGGTATAGACCCCACTACATGGTAGGTATAGGCCCCACACTTCACTATAGGTATAGGCACCCACACATAAACACAGCACGTAGATAGAGATTTTGGCTTTTGATCCTGGGATTTAATACGATCGCCATATTTGGGGTCAGGAAGTAATTTTTCCCCCTAATATGAGGACAATTGGCCCATTCCTCATGGGGTTTTTTCACCTTCCTCTGGATCTACACGGCCATAAATAGGTTTAGTACAATCCATGAATAAGTAGATTCACACATAAGTAGTTAAAAAAAAATTTTTTTTAAATGTTGAAAAGTATTTTGAAAAATAGTTAGTTTTTACACAAAATCATTTTAAAAATTAAATCGTGCTTCCATTACATACAGGGAGGTACGAGCCTTTGATCCTGGGATTTATTCTGATCACCATATTTGGGGTCAGGAAGGAATTTTTCCCCCTGATATGACAATAATTGGCACATTTCTCAAGTGGGGTTTTTGCCTTCCTGTGGATCAATACGGGCCATAAATAGGTTTAGTAAAATAAATAGTAATAGGTTTAGTAAAATAAAATAAATAAGTAGGTTCATATGTTTATAACAAAAAATATATAATATAATTTATGTAAATTAATAATATTTTTGGTTTACAATAATTTAGTTAACACAAATATAAACATAAATTAGTCCAAAATTAGAAAATACTTTTCTATTTTTATATAATAAAAAATGATGATAATAATAATAATAATAATAATAATCATATAATAATAATTTTATATATATATATTTTTTAAATTCCATTTAGGTATCACACATTAGCTTTGAGCCCTTGATCCTGGGATTCATTCGGATCAGGAAGGAATTTTTCACCTTCCTATGGATCAACACGGCCTTAAATAGATTGAATCTGATAGTTGTATAAGTAATTCACATATTAATGGCTTATTATAAATAAATAAAAAAATGTGAATATATAGACAGGTTTTCTGATCATTTATAGCTGACATGCACAAAATATACACAGTAGCTCAGTACAAAAATATGAAAAAAAGAAATAGTTTAATATATTTTTATATTTTTTAGAAATGAATTTAATTCCACAGATTCGGTATCAGCCCTTGATCCTGGGATTTATTCTGACCTTCATGTTTTATTTGGGTTTATGAGAAAAACTCCGGCACACTCTAAATGAAGAAGAGTCACATGACAGTATTGTGGTTTGATATTTCAAACAAAGAAGGGGGACATGAGGAAAATGTTCACCCTTATTTTACTTTCCACCCTTTTTATAGGACATCTCCTTGTATGATGTTGAATTTTGTTTATGTAATCTCATGTATAATTATTCTTATGTATATTTCAGAAGGACATTTAATCTCTTGAAAAAGGCGCTTTTTAGCCGAAACGTTGAGAAAGAAATTGTGTATGTCCAAATCAAGTGTATTGAAGAAATATATGCATTTATTCATAATTTTTGAAACCCTATTTCTTTATCATATTGGAAAATAAACTTTTGAACTTCTTCATTTAGAGTGTGCCGGAGTTTTTCTCATATATCATTATTTTCTCCTGAGCACCTTATACCTTTATAGTGAGCACCTTCCTCATCGTGGTATTTTATATGTTTTATTTGGGGTCAGGAAGGAATTTTTCCCCCTGATATGAGGACAATTGGCCCATTCCTCACAGGGGGTTTTCGCCTTCCTCTGGATCAACACGGCCAATAAATAGGATTAAGATATAACCCCTGTCCATAAATAAAATCTGTTTTCCCCTACATCGTTGTTCTTGTCCTTATTTCTTCGAACGTCCATATTGTGAATGTGGGTTCAGGCCCTGAGTCTTATTCTCCAGCACTATAGACCTTGATGGGGTCGTCCAGTCTCTAGGTTTCTCTGTGTGGCTCAGAGGTAACGCCCCAATATGCTGTGAACAAAGATCAAATTAATCCCTTTTACACAAACCGCCTGCAGTAAGTGAGTACCCAGCAGCAAATGCTGAATTTCCCTACAGCCCCTCCAAAGGAGAAATTAGGTATTACACATTGTCCTCTCTAATCACAGAAATCATGGAAGCGTTGGGTCCTCCAGAGCAGGAGATGCTGTTAATTGGTCGCCTGCATTCTGACTAAGGCTACGTTCACATTAGCGTTGTGCGCCGCAGCGTCGGCGACGCAACGCACAACGCAAATGTGAACGCATGCACAACGCTACGTTTTGCGCCGCATGCGTCCTTTTTTTCATTGATTTTGGACGCAGCAAAAATGCAACTTGCTGCGTCCTCTGCGCCCGGACGCGGGCGCCGCAGTGGCGCATGCGGCGCAAAACGCAAGTGCGACGCATGCCCATGCGCCCCCATGTTAAATATAGGGGCGCATGATGCATGCGGCGACGCTGCGGCGCCCGACGCTGCGGCGATGACCGCAAATGTGAACGTAGACTAATGGATGAAAATACAGAACGGGTCCCTTTTGTTACCTCAGATTCCCATAAAATGGCAATTCAATATTGGGTTTTGTAAAGTGGTCAAGAATATTAAAGGTTCCGGTGAAACTTCAGTCACTGCTCAGTTACTGTGAGCGGAAGCTGTAATCGCTCCCTGGCACTGACTGTCAGCTCAACGGTGCATCAGTACAGATCTGGCTGTCAGTCAGTGCCAGGGCATGATTATAGCCGCCGCTTACTATGTACTAACTGAAGCTTCACCAGCCGCGCCTCTATGACTGAAAGCTGGAGGCTGTCTGGAGGAATAAAGTGCATTTTCCCCCGGTAGTCAGGCTTTCAGTAAGCCAGCCGGGCAGCTTTAGAAAACTATTGACCTGCAGATTAATCCTGTAGGTCAATAGCGTTTAGGGACATGACAGGTTCCCTTTAAAGTATAGAGTGAAAACCGCCGGTGGCAGAGCTTCACCAGGGAAAACTCACAGGCGTCTAAACGATGTGCACATTACCCTTAGGCCTAGTTCCCACAATTAGTTTTTGGTGAGTTTTGTACACTGCATATTTTAGAAAAAATGCAAGTAACCTATTTACTTAATTGGGGCAGAAAGTCTGCAATATCAAAATCTCACTAAAAGCTCATAGTGGGAATGGACCAGTAGACGCGCCACTGCAGCCCGAAACGGCTGTTGTCAGTTCCACTCCTGCTCCCATCCTCCCGACGCCGATGTTTTAAAGTATTGGAATAAAGAAGTTTTTTCAACCAGTGAGTGCCATCCGTTTCTTTCAATTTTTGTATCCATTGTGGCTATTTTCTTTGGAGTGGCACTCTGGCTCACGGAGCACTTACTGCTGTATATATGCCTGCAGTATCAGTTTAAGCAATACCTGTGCACTGAATGGGCTTCCCCGCTGTGCGGATTTACACTTCGTGGGAACAGAGCCTTATACCTATAAAACAGAGGATCTGATTCATCATTTTGCTTTGTTCTTAAACTATTTTTACCGCATGAACTCCTTTTAGCAATCCTGCTAAATCTTCACCAAAATCTTTGCTGTACAGTAACAGGGTTCAATTCAACATTTCTTATTTTTTATGTTTTTGGCATTATTTGATTTATTTTTTGTGGCAAATTCCTAAAAATGACGCACCTTATTCATGAATTTTGCCCAAAATAAAAAATGTTTTATTTTTGTCTTTAATCCTTTTTGCAACTTTTTAGCGTAAAACGTGACATGTTAAAATGTTGCTAAGTTTCACTTAAGTGGGGGGAATAAAATATATTTGAGAAAGGACTTAGCTACTCTTTAAAAAGTCGCAATTAGAGAATTAGCTGGAAAGACCATGATGCTCAATGTAAAAAATCAAAGGAAACACATATCAGACTTTAAAAATGCGCTAATTAAAAAAAAGAATAAGGTGCAAATGAAAAACAGGTGAAAACAGTAAAAACTAGAAGAAAAAGGCGCAAAAACGCTAATGAATTGTCCCATAGTTTTATATCAGTAGCATAACATGCACCTAGTGTAGGAAAATACCCCATTACAAAGGGGAGCGTGACATCCAACATAGTTGGGTGGGCATACATTTCCGGGAACAGCATAACATGGAGGTCACAGAAGATCTATGAACTGTTCTTTCATTGAGGATATTTACTAAAGTGAACATTCGGTATTTACAGTATACGAGTATGTTATAGGACAGCCACTTACATGAGGGTCCGCATGGTCCATATAAATCTTGTGAAGGTTCAGCAGACAGTGATTTATGCCTTTTTCAATTTTCAAGGCATACTCCATGGTATTGGTGCCATTCCCTCATTCATCGGCCTCAGATTTGTAGAGCAAAAATGGACAAGAACATTTAATTAATGGCGGATAAATAACGACTTCTAGCTATGGAGAACGCACAACTTGATGTTAGTGGTGAGGACTTCAAGCTTCTTGGAGGACCAATTACCTGCTTGGAAATATTTTTATGGATGTTATTCCATAATATCTACAAGTCTCAAAAATTCTACTTCATCAGGGCAGATTTCCGTCCTAACAGATTATTGATCATCGGCCGCTGATTGGCTGCAGCGGACATAATAACTCATATCAATGCCCGGTAGTAGCGGTGCTGACATTGCTGGAACGACTTCTGCAGGACGTGAGTATGCACTGTTTTTATTTTACTTGAGGTCCTAAACTGAATAAGCTGGGGATGTGCCGCAGTGGACAATTTCTTTAATCAACTTGATTACTTAGGAGTTTTCCACTACTCAGGCAATGGCCTTTTTAAATCCTTATGTTTCCCCAAGTAGAATAGCACTTATATTCACATTCAGTGTCGGTGTCGTACCAGCGATCTTGGCACTGGCTCTCCCGGGGCGTGTGTGATGTAACAATGACACTGGCATACCGCTAATAACTGCAGAACCCGCAGCCACTTTCAGGCTACGAGATAGGGGGCCATGCTATCACCGCATCGGGCCCCCGAGTCCAGTATCACACCTTCAACTGTATCTGCATTCTGGATGCAAACACAAATGAAAGCAATGATGGAGGAGGAAGCCGTCCACACCTTCCTCCATGATTCTCCTCTGTGCGTCTGACATCTCAGCTCAGCGGGTGCCATAAGGTCACAACATCGCATCCACTGTGCAGAGCTGAGCAGAGCTTCCAACCACAAGCTGCAGAGACCAGAATCACTGGGGAGTTGGAAGAGGTGAGTGTGCATTTTTTTTTTAAATCAATGAGAACTTTGTGAGGGCCATTCTACTATTTGGAGGGCTATTTGGGGGCTATCATACTATTTGAAGGGCTATTTTGAGGGGCATCATGCTATTTGGGGAGCTATCTACTATATAATTGTCTAAGGGTCACTTCCGTCTTTCTGTCTGTCCTTCTGTCTTTCTTTCTGTCACGGATATTCATTGGTCGCGGCCTCTGTCTGTCATGGAATCCAAGTCGCTGATTGGTCTCGCCAGCTGCCTGTCATGGCTGCCGCGACCAATCAGCGACGGCCACAGTCCGATTAGTCCCTCCCTACTCCCCTGCAGTCAGTGCCCGGCGACCGCTCCATACTCCCTGCAGTCACGGCTCACACAGGGTTAATGCCAGCGGTAACGGACCGCGTTATGCCGCGGGTAACTCACTCCATTACCGCCGCTATTAACCCTGTGTGACCAAGTTTTTACTATTGATGCTGCCTATGCAGCCTCAATAGTAAAAACATCTAATGTTAAAAAAAATAAAAAATCATTATATACTCATCTTCCGCCGCCTTTCCCGCTCCTCGAGACGCTCCGGTGACCGCTCCATGTAAGCGGCAGGTTCCGGTGCTAAGCACGGTATGTGACAACGACCTGCCATGACGTCACGGTCATGTGACCGCGACGTCATCACACCCTGGGACCGGGAGCTGCTGCCTGCACCGCACACAGGCGACAGAACTACAAGGGTACCCTCGGAAGGTGAATATGTTTTTTTTTTATTTTTTAACCTGTGACATACGTGGCTGGGCAATATACTACGTAGCTGGGCAATATACTACGTGACTGGCCAATATACTACGTGGCTGGGCAATATACTACGTGGCTCTGTGCTGTATACTATATCGCTGTGCAATATACTACGTGGCTCTGTTGTTGTGAATTCTGCTCTTGGGCTCCCTCCGGTGGTTGCTGGTGGTAGTGCAGTTGTCTTGGACTTGTAATCCGGGCAGGTGTTTCTGCTGATTGCAGCTCTATTAGGTATTTAGGTGTGTAGGATCCTTTAATCCATGCCAGTTGTCCATTGTACTTGGAGGGATTGCATCTCTCTCTGGCTCCTCATGCCCTGCTGTCAATTCAGCTAAGATAAGTGTCTGGTTTTTTGTCTCTGTGCACACATGCAGTGTGCTTTGCAATTCAGTGCAATTTATTGTGTTTTTGTCCAGCTTAGACTTTGTTTGGATTTTTCAGTCATGCTGGATTCTCAGGAGATGCAGATATACTTTCTATGTCTTTAGTTAGATGTAGTATATTTGTATTATCTGCTGTGGATATTTTTAGTATTTTAATACTGACCGCTTTGAATTCTGTCCTATCCTTTTCTGTTTAGCTAGAAGTGCCTCTTTTGCTAAACCCTGTTTTTCTGCCTGCGTGTGTTTTTCCTCTTATACTCACAGTCAATATTTGTGGGGGCTGCCTATCCTCTGGGGTTCTGCTCTGAGGCAAGATAGAATTCTCATTTCCATCTATAGGGGTATTTAGTCCTCCGGCTGTGTCGAGGTGTCTAGGACGTGTTAGGTACATCCCACGGCTACTTCTAGTTGCTGTGTTAATTTAGGGTTTGCGGTCAGTACAGGTACCACCTACTCCTGAGAAAGTCTCTCATGTGGCTTTAAGGTCACCGGATCATAACAGTACAACTGGCCAACAATGAGTTAAATGCATCTCAGAAGAAGGGAAGAAAGAGCCATTTTTTTTCTGTAGCCTGCTTTGTCTTTTCTTCCCTCTTTTCCTCTGGGTGACTGAGGAGTATTGTGCTAGCATGGATGTTCAGGGATTAGTTTCTCGTATAGACCAGCTTGCTGCTAAGGTACAGGGTATTTCGGATTATATTGTTCAGACTCCGCTTTTGGAACCTAGGATTCCTACTCCTGATTTGTTTTTTGGGGATAGGTCCAAATTTTTGAGTTTTAAAAACAATTGTAAACTGTTTTTTGCTCTGAAGCCTCGTTCCTCTGGTGATCTTATTCAGCAGGTTAAAATTGTCATCTCCCTGCTGCGTGGCGACCCTCAGGATTGGGCATTTTCCCTGGAATCTGGGAATCCGGCTTTGCTTAATGTAGATGCCTTTTTTCAAGCTCTAGGATTATTATATGATGAACCAAATTCTGTGGATCAAACGGAGAAGACCTTGTTGGCCCTGTCTCAGGGTCAAGAAGCGGCAGAATTGTATTGTCAGAAATTTAGAAAATGGTCTGTGCTGACTAAATGGAATGAGGATGCTTTGGCGGCAATTTTTAGAAGGGGTCTTTCTGAATCTGTTAAAGATGTTATGTTGGAGTTTCCCACGCCTGTTGGTCTGAGTGATTCTATGTCTCTGGCCATTCAGATTGATCGGCGCTTGCGGGAGCGTCAAACTGTGCGCGCTGTGGCGTTGTCCTCAGAGCAGATGCCTGAGCCTATGCAGTGTGATAGGATTCTGTCTAGAACAGAACAACAAGGATTCAGACGTCAGAATAGGTTGTGTTTTTATTGTGGCGATGCTTCTCATGTCATTTCAGTCTGCCCAAAGCGTACAAAGAGAATCGCTAGTTCAGTTACCATCGGAACTGTACAACCTAAATTTCTGTTATCTGTGACCTTGATCTGCTGATTGTCGTCATTTTCTGTCATGGCGTTTGTGGATTCAGGCGCTGCTTTGAACTTAATGGACTTTGAATTTGCCAGGCGTTGTGGTTTCCCCTTGCAGTCTTTGCAGAACCCTATTCCTTTAAGGGGTATTGATGCTACACCTTTGGCTAAAAATAAACCCCAGTTTTGGACACAGGTGACCATGTCCATGTGCATGGCGCCAGCCCATCAGGAAGATTGTCGTTTTCTGGTGTTGCATAATTTGCATGATGCTATTGTGCTGGGTTTTCCATGGTTGCAGATACATAATCCTGTGTTGGAGTGGGAGTCTATGTCTGTGACTAGTTGGGGTTGTCAGGGGGTTCATAATGACGTTCCTGTGATGTCAATCTCCTCTTCCTCCTCTTCTGAAGTTCCAGAGTTTTTGTCTGATTTTCAGGATGTATTTGATGAGCCCAAGTCCAGTTCCCTTCCACCGCATAGGGACTGTGATTGTACTATTGACTTGATTCCAGGCAGTAAGTTTCCTAAGGGCCGACTTTACAACCTGTCTGTGCCGGAACATACCGCCATGCGGAGTTATGTTAAGTAGTCTTTGGAGAAAGGGCATATTCAGCCATCTTCTTCACCGTTGGGAGCGGGATTCTTTTTTGTTGCTAAGAAGGATGGCTCCTTGAGACCCTGTATTGATTATCGCCTCTTGAATAAGATCACGGTCAAGTTTCAATACCCTTTACCTTTGCTTTCCGATTTGTTTGCCAGGATTAAGGGGGCTAGTTGGTTTACTAAGATTGACCTTCGGGAGGCATATAATCTTGTTCGTATTAAGCAGGGTGACGAATGGAAAACTGCGTTTAATACGCCCGAATGCCATTTTGAATACCTTGTGATGCCATTCAGGCTCTCTAATGCTCCATCTGTTTTTCAGTCCTTCATGCATGATATCTTCCGGAATTATCTTGATAAATTCATGATTGTATATTTGGATGACATCTTAATTTTTTCTGATGATTGGGAGTCTCATGTGAAACAGGTCAGGATGGTATTTCAGATCCTTCGTGATAATACTTTGTTTGTGAAGGGGTCTAAGTGTCTCTTTGGAGTGCAGAAGGTTTCTTTTTTGGGCTTTATTTTTTCTCCCTCATCTATAGAGATGGATCCGGTTAAGGTTCAGGCCATTCATGATTGGATTCAACCCACATCTGTGAAGAGCCTTCAGAAATTTTTGGGCTTTGCTAATTTTTATCGCCGTTTCATTGCTAACTTCTCCAGTGTGGTTAAACCCCTGACCGATTTGACGAAGAAAGGCGCTGATGTAACGAATTGGTCCCCTGTGGCTGTCTCTGCCTTTCAGGAGCTTAAACGCCGATTTTTTTCTGCCCCGGTGTTGCGTCAGCCAGATGTTTCTCTTCCGTTTCAGGTTGAGGTTGACGCTTCTGAGATTGGGGCAGGGGCCGTTTTGTCTCAGAGGAATTCTGATGGTTCCTTGATGAAACCGTGTGCCTTCTTTTCCCATAACTTTTCGCCTGCTGAACGCAATTATGATGTCGGCAATCGAGAGTTGTTGGCTATGAAGTGGGCGTTTGAGGAGTGGCGACATTGGCTTGAGGGAGCTAAGCACCGTATTGTGGTCTTGACCGATCATAAAAATCTGATTTACCTCGAATCTGCCAAGCGGCTGAATCCTAGACAGGCTCGATGGTCCCTGTTTTTCTCCCGTTTTGATTTCGTGGTCTCGTATCTTCCGGGTTCTAAGAATGTTAAGGCTGATGCCCTCTCTAGGAGTTTTTTGCCTGATTCTCTTGAGGTATTTGAGCCGGTCGGCATTCTGAAGGAAGGGGTGGTCCTTTCTGCCATTTCCCCAGATTTGCGACGGGTTCTGCAGGAATTTCAGGCTGACAAACCTGACCGCTGTCCTGTGGGGAAACTGTTTGTTCCTGATAGATGGACTAGTAGAGTGATTTCTGAGGTTCACTGTTCTGTGTTGGCTGGTCATCCTGGTATTTTTGGTACCAGAGATTTGGTTGGTAGGTCCTTTTGGTGGCCTTCTTTGTCGCGTGATGTGCGTTCTTTTGTGCAATCCTGTGGGACTTGTGCGCGGGCCAAGCCTTGTTGTTCCCATGCTAGTGGGTTGCTTTTGCCTTTGCCGGTCCCTGAGAGGCCCTGGACGCATATTTCTATGGATTTTATTTCAGATCTTCCGGTTTCCCAGAGGATGTCGGTTATCTGGGTGGTTTGTGACCGGTTTTCTAAGATGGTTCATTTGGTGCCTTTGCCTAAATTGCCTTCCTCTTCTGATTTGGTTCCGTTGTTTTTTCAGCATGTGGTTCGTTTGCACGGTATTCCGGAGAATATTGTGTCCGGCAGAGGTTCCCAGTTTGTTTCTAGATTTTGGCGGGCCTTTTGTGCTAGGCTGGGAATTGATTTGTCTTTTTCTTCCGCATTTCATCCTCAGACAAATGGCCAAACCGAGCGAACTAATCAGACTTTGGAAACTTATTTGAGATGCTTTGTGTCTGCTGATCAGGATGATTGGGTGGCTTTCTTGCCATTGGTCGAGTTTGCCCTTAATAATCGGGCTAGTTCGGCTACCTTGGTTTCGCCCTTCTTTTGTAATTTTGTTTTTCATCCTCGTTTTTCTTCGGGGCAAGTTGAACCTTCTGATTGTCCTGGTGTGGATTCTGTGGTTGACAGGTTGCAGCAGATTTGGGCTCATGTGGTGGACAATTTGATGTTGTCTCAGGAAGAGGCTCAGCGTTTTGCTAACCGTCGTCGGTGTGTTGGTTCCCGGCTTCGGGTTGGGGATTTGGTCTGGTTGTCTTCCCGTCATGTTCCTATGAAGGTTTCTTCCCCTAAGTTTAAGCCTCAGTTTATTGGTCCTTATAGGATTTCTGAGATTATCAATCCGGTGTCTTTTCGTTTGGCCCTTCCAGCCTCTTTTGCCATTCATAATGTTTTCCATAGATCTTTATTGTGGAAATATGTGGTGCCCGTTGTTACCTCGGTTGATCCTCCTGCTCCTGTGTTGGTTGATGGGGAGTTGGAGTATGTGGTTGAGAAGATTTTGGATTCTCGCTTTTCGAGGCGGAGGCTTCAGTACCTTGTCAAATGGAAGGGTTATGGCCAGGAGGATAATTCTTGGGTTTTTGCCTCTGATGTCCATGCTGCTGATTTGGTCCGTGCCTTTCATCTGGCTCGTCCTGATCGGCCTGGGGGCTCTGGTGAGGGTTCGGTGACCCCTCTTCAAGGGGGGGGGAATGTTGTGAATTCTGCTCTTGGGCTCCCTCCGGTGGTTGCTGGTGGTAGTGCAGTTGTCTTGGACTTGTAATCCGGGCAGGTGTTTCTGCTGATTGCAGCTCTATTAGGTATTTAGGTGTGTAGGATCCTTTAATCCATGCCAGTTGTCCATTGTACTTGGAGGGATTGCATCTCTCTCTGGCTCCTCATGCCCTGCTGTCAATTCAGCTAAGATAAGTGTCTGGTTTTTTGTCTCTGTGCACACATGCAGTGTGCTTTGCAATTCAGTGCAATTTATTGTGTTTTTGTCCAGCTTAGACTTTGGATTTTTCAGTCATGCTGGATTCTCAGGAGATGCAGATATACTTTCTATGTCTTTAGTTAGATGTAGTATATTTGTATTATCTGCTGTGGATATTTTTAGTATTTTAATACTGACCGCTTAGAATTCTGTCCTACCCTTTTCTGTTTAGCTAGAAGTGCCTCTTTTGCTAAACCCTGTTTTTCTGCCTGCGTGTGTTTTTCCTCTTATACTCACAGTCAATATTTGTGGGGGGCTGCCTATCCTCTGGGGTTCTTGTTATGATCCCAGTGGCTGAGGATCACTAGAAATACTAACTAAGTTACTGAACAAAGAACAAGCTCTAGGGAGGTGGTAACTGGACTGACCGCGATCCTGATCCTATCCAAACACACTAAAGGTAGCCGGTGAACGTGCCTAAAATCCTGGACGTCTCGACGCAGCCTGAGAAACTGACTACCCCTAAAGAGAAAGCAAGACCTCACTTGCCTCAAGAGAAATAACCCCAAAGATATAGGAAGCCCCAACAAATAATAACGGTGAGGTAAGGAGAAAAGACACACGTAGGAATGAAAACAGATTCAGCAAATGAGGCCCGCTAATACTAGATAGCAGAAGACAGATAGTGAGCTGTGCGGTCAGCAGAAAACCCTACAAAATATCCACGCTGAAAATTCAAGAGCCCCCACACCAACTAACGGTTTGGGGGGAGAAACTCAGCCCCCCAGAGCTACCAGCAAGCAGGGAATCACATATTAGCAAGCTGGACAAGAAACATATTGAACACTGATGATCAAAAAATGAACAAAACGGAAACTTAGCTTCTCTTGAAGAGACTGGTAGCAAGGTAGACAGAAGGAATCAGACTAGCACTGAATACATAGACAGCAGGCATAGACTGAGAGTCCAAGTGAGCTTAAATAGAAAACCAGCCCACAGATAACGAGACAGCTGATGCCTGTCACAAACCTGCAGAAAGACAGCACTCACACAGTACCACTTGTGCCCACAAGAGGGAGCCCAGAAATAGAGTTCACAACAGTACCCCCCCCCCCCTTGAGAAGGGGTCACCGAACCCTCATCAAGACCCCCAGGGCGATCAGGATGAGCCGCATGGAAGGCACGAACCAAATCGGCCGCATGAACATCAGAGGCGACAACCCAGGAATTATCCTCAGCTTCATCCTGACCTTGAGAGATAGCCAGCAAAGCCTTTTCTGCCTGGTTCTCAAGATTAGGTTCCTCATAAAGCAGTCCAAGCGCCAGAAAAAACGCATCCACATTCAGCAATGCAGGATCTCCTGGCGCCAGAGAGAAAGCCCAATCTTGAGGGTCGCCGCGTAACAAGGAGATAACAATTTTAATTTGCTGAGCGGAATCACCAGAGGAATGAGGTCTCAAAGATAGAAATAATTTACAATTATTCTTAAAATTCAGAAACCTAGATCTATCTCCAGAAAACAACTCAGGAATAGGTATCTTTGGCTCAGACATAGGGCTATGAACAACAAAATCCTGAATATTTTGCACCCTTGCAGCAAGATGATCCACACTAGAAGTCAGACTCTGAATATCCATGTCTGCAGCTGAGCTCAAAACCACCCAGAGATTAAGGGGATGAGAGAAGCTGGACTGACTGCAGCAAAGGAAGACAAAAAAAAAAAAAAAAAAAAAATTGTACTCAGGACTTCTTTTATCCCACTTTTGCGATGCATTAAACACTTTTTCGGCCTGCTGTACTGTTATGATCCCAGTGGCTGAGGATCACTAGAAATACTAACTAAGTTACTGAACAAAGAACAAGCTCTAGGGAGGTGGTAACTGGACTGACCGCGATCCTGATCCTATCCAAACACACTAAAGGTAGCCGGTGAACGTGCCTAAAATCCTGGACGTCTCGACGCAGCCTGAGAAACTGACTACCCCTAAAGAGAAAGCAAGACCTCACTTGCCTCAAGAGAAATAACCCCAAAGATATAGGAAGCCCCCAACAAATAATAACGGTGAGGTAAGGAGAAAAGACACACGTAGGAATGAAAACAGATTCAGCAAATGAGGCCCGCTAATACTAGATAGCAGAAGACAGATAGTGAGCTGTGCGGTCAGCAGAAAACCCTACAAAATATCCACGCTGAGAATTCAAGAGCCCCCACACCAACTAACGGTGTGGGGGGAGAAACTCAGCCCCCTAGAGCTACCAGCAAGCAGGGAATCACATATCAGCAAGCTGGACAAGAAACATATTGAACACTGATGATCAAAAAATGAACAAAACGGAAACTTAGCTTCTCTTGAAGAGACTGGTAGCAAGGTAGACAGAAGGAATCAGACTAGCACTGAATACATTGACAGCAGGCATAGACTGAGAGTCCAAGTGAGCTTAAATAGAAAACCAGCCCACAGATAACGAGACAGCTGATGCCTGTCACAAACCTGCAGAAAGACAGCACTCACACAGTACCACTTGTGCCCACAAGAGGGAGCCCAGAAATAGAGTTCACAACAGGTTCTGCTCTGAGGCAAGATAGAATTCCCATTTCCATCTATAGGGGTATTTAGTCCTCCGGCTGTGTATAGGTGTCTAGGACGTGTTAGGTACATCCCACGGCTACTTCTAGTTGCGGTGTTAGTTTAGGGTTTGCGGTCAGTACATGTACCACCTACTCCTGAGAAAGTCTCTCATGCGGCTCCAAGGTCACCGGATCATAACACTCTGTGCTGTATACTACGTCACTGGGCAATATACTACGTAACTGGGCAATATACTACGTGGCTGGGCAATATACTACATGGCTCTGTGCTGTATACTATATCGCTGTGCAATATACTACGTGGCTCTGTGCTGTATACTACGTCACTGGGCAATATACTACGTAACTGGGCAATATACTACGTGGCTCTGCTGTATACTACGTCACTGTGCAATATACTACGTGACTCTGTGCTTTATACTAAGTAACTGGGCAATATACTACGTGGCTGGGCAAGTTTTGGGGACCATCATACTATTTGGAGGGTTATTTGAGAAGCCATTATACTTTTTAGAGGGATATGTGGGCTTCATCATACTATCTGGAGAAATATGTGAGGGGACATCATACTACTATTTGGAGGGCTATGTTGGGGCCGTTATATTATTTGGAGGCCTATGTGGGGTCCATTATATTATTGGAGGGCTGTATTGGGATCATTATATTATTTGGAGTGCTGTGTGGAGGCCATGATACTGTTTAGAGTGCTGTTTAGAGGCCATTATACTATTTGAAGGGCTGTTTGCAGGGCTGTGGGGGCCAGTATACTGTTTGGGTGGATAGTGGGGGCCATTATAGTGTATAAGGATCAGTATACAGTGTGGAGGGCTGTGCCGGGTCCATTATACTGTGTGGTGGGCTATGCAGAGGTCATTATACTGTGTTGAGGGGTATCATACTTTGCGGGCAGTACTGTAGTTGTAGAGTCACTATACTACATGTGTGGATGGTATTGTGGAAAAATTCTCTCTGAGGTATCCCACTGTGTTTTGGGGGGCACATTTATTGGCTATTAAAGGGGTATTTTAGTGCATGGGAACACTGAGGGGCTTCATTCTGGACAAAATGACTTTGTAACGGATGCAAAGTTGTGAGATATGCTCTTCTGTGACCCTGCTGTATATTAATGTTTTTTGTGGAGGAGATAGTGGGGGCTCAAATAGGAGTTCTGCTATGGGCCCCGATGATTTCCATGTATGCCCCTGCTCAGGAAGGGTGATAAATCATAAATCAGATGAATGTAGCTAAAAAAAATAAAAGTAAGAGTGGTTATCTGTCCCGTCAGAACGAACTCACTGATAGATTCCTAGTTCATTCATTCAATGGAACTCTTGGTAAACTGTCCATAGAATCTTCTATTGGTGAATACTATAACTATGATGAGGGGTTCTAATCACATCCATGGATACCATGTGAAGGACTCATAATGTGGATATACGTATCTAAACGGTTTACTGCAGGCATGGGTTGTCATACTAACCAGTAAACCCCCATGCCATACTGGTTCTTCAATATCAAATGACCAGAGGGTCTTAATTTCTGATTATTACTTTCTATGTGATTGATTATCTATATATTAACCCTTTCACCCCAAAGCCTGTTTTCACCTTCCTGAACAGGACAATTTTTACAATTCTGACCACTGTCACTTCATAAGGTTATAGCTCTGGAACGCTTCACTTTGATCCCGGTAATTCTGAGATTGTTTTCTCGGGACATATTGTACTTCATGATAGTGGTAAAATTTACTCTATATGACTTGTGTTTACTTGTCAAAAAATTAGAAATTTGGGAACTTTGAATTCTTACTTTTAATTTCATGGCCTTAAATCAGAGTCATGTCACACAAATAGTTAATAAATAACATTTCCCACAAGTCTACTTTACATCAGCACAATCTTAGAAACATTTTTTTTTTCTTAGGGTTAAAAGTTGACCAGCCATTTTATCACTTTTAGAACCAAATTTACAAAACCATTTTTTTAGGTACCATCTCACATTTGAAGTGAGTTTGAGGGGCCAATATAACAGAAAATACTCAAAAGTGACACCATTCTAAAAACTGCACCCCTCAGGGTGCTCAAATCCACAATCAAGAAGTTTATTAACCCTTCAGGTGCTTCACAGGAACTGAAGCAATGTGGAAGGAAAAAATGAACATTTATATCTTTTTAGTTACAAACATTATTTTTAGCCCCAATTTTTTTTCATTTTCACAAGGATAACAGAAGGAACTTTCTCCTGAATATACCAGTACCCCATATGTGGGGGAAAACCACTGTTTAGGTCCACGGCAGGGCTCGGAAGGGAAGGAGCACAGTTTGTCTTTTTGAACTCAAAATTGTCTGGAATCATTAGTGGACATCATGTCCCGTTTGGAGAGCCCCTGATGTGCCGAAAGAGTGGAAACTCCCCACAAGTAACACCATTTATGAAACTAGACCCCTCAAAAAACTTATCTAGATCTGTGATGAGCACATTGAACCCCCAGGTGTTCCCAGAAGTTTATAACGTTGAGCAGTGAAAATAATAAAATCACATTTTCCTCATCAAAATGTTACTTTAGCCCCAAATTTTGCATTTTCTTAAGGGTAACAGGAGAAATTGCACCATACAGTATGTAGTGCAATTTCTCCCGAGTATGCCGATACCCCATATGTATAAAAAATACAAATCAATTTTTTTCCACAAAAATTATCTTTTAGCCTCAATTTTTTATTTTCACAAGGGTAACAGGAGAAATTGGACCCTAAGAGTTGTTGCACAATTTCTCCTGAGTACACTGATACTCCACATGTTGGGGAAAACTACTGCTTGGGCGCACAGCAGGGCTCGAAAGGGAAGGAGTGATGTTTTGAATTTGCAGACTTTAATGGAATGGTCTGCGGGTTTCATGTCCCTTTTGGAGAGCCCCAGATGTGCCTCAACAATGGAAATCCCCCACAAGTGACCCCATTTTGGAAACTACCTGGAAAATCCTGAAGGACTTTATCTGAAGGCATAGTTTTATAGTAATGATTATAATTCATTTGGTTTTACTTTTGTATGAATTTATAATGTGGTGTTATGTGTAAATTGTGCGGGGTACATCAGATTATAAAAGTGTGTTGTGTCAGCAGGGTAAAAACTAATTTTATTAATTTGTGGACGTGTGGTACACTTTGAAGCAATCCTTAATGCAAAGGCAGGTTTCTCAGGGCAGGTTTCACAATGGTAAGTTGTGTCTTTTCGGATTCCCCTCTTGGAGCATACTCTGCACCATTTTTATGTTCTTCCCTTCTAAGTTGTTTACAGAACCTGTTCTGGGAAATGTTGACCTGGGACAATACGGGCACTATCACTTTCCGAAGTACTGGGACCCTCACCTCCTTGAGTGCCATATATTAAGGCCTTGAGTGCCATATATATTAAGGCCTTCCTCCTGAAACAACTGAAGGAAGGTCTCCGTATTGCCTCCAGATCGGAACAGCACAAAAACATTGTGCAGTGACATCTGTACAATGTGCATGGCCAATTTTTTGTACCATACTTTAGCTTTTCGCATAGCACTGTATGGTTCGAAGCCCTGATCTGCGAGATCTACATTCCCCATCTACATTTTATAATCCAGGATACAATCTGGCTTTGGGACTTGTGTTGTGGTACCTTGGACAGTGACAAGGGAGCAGTTGTCACGGTGTATGGTGGTCAAGATAAGGACATCCCTTTTGTGGTTATACTTGACCACCAGCATGTTGTTGCTGCATTGGGCTCTGCTGTCGCCCTCTCTCAGCATTTGCCCAATTAGCGGCTCAGAAAGTCCTCGCTGATTTTTTTGTGTGGTGCAGCAAGCATCTAATGTACAGTGCCTTGCAAAAGTGTTCACCCCCCTGGAACTTTTCAACCTTTTCCAACATATCAAGCGTTAAACATAAAGATACCAAATGTAAATTTTTGGTGAAGAATCAACACCAAGTGGAACACAATTGTGAAGTTGAACAAAATTTATTAGTAATATAAATTTTTTGTGGAAATTCAAAAACAGAAAAGTGGGGCGTGCAATATTATTCGGCCCCTTTAACTTAATACTTTGTTGCGCCACCTTTTGCTGCGATTACAGCTGCAAGTCGCTTGAGGTATGTCTCTATCAGTTTTTCACATCGAGAGACTGAAATTCTTGCCCATTCTTCCTTGGCAAACAGCTCGAGCTCAGTGAGGTTTGATGGAGATCGTTTGTGAACAGCAGTTTTCAGCTCTTTCCACAGATTCTCAATTGGATTGAGGTCTGGACTTTGACTTGGCCATTCTAACACCTGGATACGTTTATTTGTGAACCATTCCACTGTAGATTTTGCTTTGTTTGGGATCATTGTCTTGTTGGAAGCCAAATCTCCGTCCCAGTCTCAGGTCTTTTGTAGACTCCAACAGGTTTTCTTCAAGAATGGTCCTGTATTTGGCTCCATCCATCTTCCCATCAATTTTAACCATCTTCCCTGTCCCTGCTGAAGAAAAGCAGGCCCAAACCATGATGCTGCCACCACCATGTTTGACAGTGGGGATAGTGTGTTCAGGGTGACGAGCTGTGTTGCCTTTACGCCAAACATATTGTTTGGCATTGTTGCCAAAAAGTTCGATTTTGGTTTCATCTGACCAGAGCACCTTCTTCTTTGTTGTGTCTCCCAGGTGGCTTGTTGCAAACTTTAAACAACACTTTTTATGGATATCTTTGAGAAATGGCTTTCTTCTTGCCACTCTTCCATAAAGGCCACATTTGTGCAGTGTACAACTGATTGTTGTCCTATGCACAGACTGTCCCACCTCAGCTGTAGATCTCTGCAGTTCATCCAGAGTGATCATGGGTCTCTTGGCTGCATCTCTGATCAGTCTTCTCCTTGTTTGAGATGAAAGTTTAGATGGACGGCTGGGTCTTGGTATATTTGCAGTGGTATGATACTCCTATTTCAATATGATCGCTTGCACAGTGCTCCTTGGGATGTCTAAAGTTTTGGAAATCATTTTGTATCCAAATCCGGCTTTAAACTTCTCCACAACAGTATCACGGACCTGCCTGTTGTGTTCCTTGGTCGTCATGATGCTCTCTGTGCTTCAAAAAGAACACTGAGACTGTCACAGAGCAGGTGCATTTATACAGAGACTTGATTACGCCCAGGTGGATTATATTTACCATCATTAGGCATTTAGGACAACATTGGATCATTCAGAGATCCACAATGAATTTCTGGAGTGAGTTTGCTGCATTGAAAGTAAAGGGGCCGAATAATATTGCACGCCCCACTTGTCAGTTTTTGAATTTCCACAAAAATTTGAAGCATGATATGTGGGAAAAGGTTGAAAAGTTCGAGGGAGCCGAATACTTTCGCAAGGCACTGTATCTAATGTATCTGTGCAGTGTCATTCACACAGACTACAATAATTTATATTGTGTATTAGATTGTAATCAATATCATCATTGTAGTACAAATATTATATAGTAGTACTTTATTGCCATCTACTGGAAAACTAGAATTCAACACACCATTAAAAATATGAATAAAGGTTGTAGGATACTATAATTGCATCTAATGATTGGTGAAGGGAGATTTTCATTATGAATGTGCAAAGAACAAATTGGCAATTTTATGATCCGTTAATTGCAATATTTCAAAAATATAGAAATGTTTCTTTTGCCTTGGAGCAATGCCTTAGTCCGAATAGTGCCCTGTGCAAAATTTCCCTTTAGTGCTCTCACATCATTGATTTTTTAGATTACCCACACGGGTTGGAGGCTATCTTTTGTTTCCTAGGAAAATGGATTTAGGATTATTAGCACATATAAGCCACTGATTCATTACAATTCTTATTCTTACATTTTTGTAGTTTTTATATTATTTCAAAATACTGCAGCTTTGACAACTTTTTGGTGCATGATAGTAGTAAGATAAACCTAATTATTCCAGGTGTACCCCTCTTAATGAATTTAGTGCTTCTTACTTCAGTGTTTCCTTTATCAAGAGTCTTAATAAATCGAGGCTATAGATTTTTCCTGACATGTAATGTCCCCAGGGCAAATTTATTGTACAGTAAACTGCTGTGAATATGGGGTGTGAGATATGCACCTCAAATCCATCACATCTGAACTCACCCTTAAGGGAGTATTACCATCTCTTAAATGTATGACATATCCATAGGATATGCCATTGAATAGTAGATGCACATTCCACTAATAGGACCCAGAAATATCTTGAAAATTAGGCAGATGTGCACGCTGCCTTTTGTGGTTAAAATTCCTATAAAAATGAATGGGATTTCTTGCCATCTCTTGGCTGAGAGCACCACACACTAGATACATGCAGGTCCCACTGGTGGGATTCGCATCTTGAAACATTTATATGTACGAGATGGGAATACACCTTTAAGCTGCTGATGCATTATGTACAGTTGAAAGTAGAAGTTTACATACACTTAACATCATCTTGACAAGGTCTTTTGCTTTTGTCCTTGGGCTGATATGCACATGTTGGACCAAAGCACTTTCATCTCTGGGACACAGAACCCATCTCCTTCCTGAGCGGTATGATGGCTGGACATTCCCATCTTGTTTGTACTTGAGTATAATTGTTTGTACAGATGAACGAGGCACCTTCATGTATCTTGAAATTGTACCCAAGGATGAGCCAAACTTGTGCAAGTCCACAATTCTCTTCCTGACATCTTGACTGATTTCTTTAGACTTTCCCATGATGCTACACAAAGAAGCAGTGTGTTTCAGGTGTGCATTAAAATACATCCACAGGTGTGTCTCTAATTAACTCAGATGTTGCCAAAAATCTCAGAAGCTTCCAAACACATGACATCATCATATGGGCAGTCCAGAATTGTTTAAAGGCATAGTAATCTTAGTGTATGTAAACTTTTGACTTTGCAGTAAGTAATAAAAATGCCTTAAATCATTCTCTCCCTCTCATTATTCTGGCATTTGGCAAATAATAATTATGGTAATCCTAATTCACCTAAAACGGGAAAGGTTTATTCTGATTTCATGTCAGATATTGAGAAAAACATGCAGATGTGTCTTTTTATGTTGTGTATGTAAACTTCTGATTTCAGCTGTAGCTGGCGGCCCAGTGACCCAAACAGGACTGAGATGCAGTGCCACATATACAACTTGTGGACCGGTGTGGCCCTTTCAAAGAAAACAGACATAATATTCCTGAAGAACAGCTTTATTAATAAAGTTCACAAAAGTTGGAAATGCCTTAGATCATTTGATATGAATTCTAAGAAAGAATTTGCAGGAAAATCTGTAAAATAAATACACAGTATATGAAAGGTTATGTATCATTACAAAAACTGTGACCCAACTCATCTCATATACATAGCTACCAACCGTCCTGTATATTTCGGGATAGTCTCAATTTTGGGACTCCGGCCCACAGTCCCGGCTGGGAGCTTCTTTTCCCGCACTTTACTAGTGAAAAGCGGCTGACATGCCCCCTCTTGTATCAGGACAAGCCCCCTCTTGTATCAGGACACGCCCCCTCTTGTATCAGGACACGCCCCCTCTTGTATCAGGACACCCCCCGTCTTGTATCAGGATACGCCCCCTCTTGTATCAGAACATGCCCCCTCTTGTATCAGGACACACCCTCTCTGTCTTCACCTCTTCTCCTCGTTCAGAGAGCTCAACTCGTCGTCCTGCTTACGTTCTCCTGGACTGAGGTAATTTCTGCAGCCAGAGCAAGCAGAACAGTGACTTCCAGCAGCAGCAGCTCCTGTGTTCTCCCTTGTGGCTGCTCTCTGAGTCCCTGTGTACCTGCATATCATGACATTCTGTCTCAGCAGTAAAGAAGCAGGCACACACGAGGACTCATATAGCATCCAGACTGGAGCATACATTAGCTGCTGCTGGGGTTCTCTGTCTTGGTGTTCCTTCTCTGATATTCCAGACAGATGATGTTTAACCCCTTTCAACCATTGGACGTACTATTCCGTCCATGTGGAGTGAGCCCTACTTCCCATGGATGGAATAGTACGTCCAGCGCGATCAGCCGCGCTCACAGGGGGAGCGCGGACGATTGCGGCCGGGTGTCAGCTGACTATCGCAGCTGACATCCGGCACTATGTGCCAGGGGTGGTCACGATCAGCAATCTGTCACTATAATGTGATGCCCCCCCCTGGGGCAATGTAAAAAAGTTAAAAAAAATATATTTACATGTGTAAAAAATTTTTTTTAAAAAAATTCCTAAATAAAAAAAAATATATACATATTGTTCCAATAAATACATTTCTTTATCTAAATAAAAAAACAATAAAAGTACACATATGTAGTATCGCCGCGTCCGTAACGACCCGACCTATAAAACTGTCCCACTAGTTAACCCCTTCAGTGAACACGTCACAAAAAAAAAAACCGAGGCAAAAAACAACGCTTTATTATCATACCACCGTACAAAAAGTGGAATAACACGCGATCAAAAAAAAGGATATAAATATCCATGGTACAGCTGAAAACATCATCTTCTCCCGCAAACAACGAGCCACCATACAGCATCATCAGCGAAAAAATTAAAAAAGTTATAGTCTTCAGAATAAAGCGATGCCAAAATAATTATTTTTCTATAAAATAGTTTTTATCGTATAAAAGCGCCAAAACATAAAAAAAATATAAATGAGGTATCGCTGTAATCGTACTGACCCGAATAATAAAACTGCTTTATCAATTTTACCAAACGTGGAATGGTATAAACGCCCCCCCCCCCCAAAAGAAATTCATGAATAGCTGGTTTTTTTGGTCATTCTGCTTCACAAAAATCGGAATAAAAAGCGATCAAAAAATGTACCCGAAAATGGTTCCAATAAAAATGTCAACTTGTCCTGCAAAAAACAAGACCTCACATGACTCTGTGGACCAAAATATGGAAAAATTATAGCTCTCAAAATGTGGAGACGCAAAAACTATTTTTTTGCAATAAAAAGTGTCTTTTAGTGTGTGACAGCTGCCAATCATAAAAATCTGCGAAAAAACCCACTATAAAAGTAAATCAAACCCCCCTTCATCACCCCCTTAGTTAGGGAAACATAATAAAATTTAAAAAATGTATTTATTTACTAGGGTTAGAGCTAGGGTTAGGGTTGGGGCTGGGGCTAAAGTTAGGGTTGGAGCTAGGGTTGGGGCTAGGGATAGGGTTAGGGTTTGGGCTAGGTTTAGGGTTGGGGCTATGGTTAGGGTTGGGGCTAGGGTTAGGGTTAGGGCTACAGTTAGAGTTGGGGCTAAAGTTAGGGTTAGGGTTGGGGCTAAAGTTAGGGTTAGGGTTGGGGCTAAAGTTAGGATTAGATTACATTTAGGGTTGGGATTAGGTTTAGGGGTGTGTCAGGGTTAGGGGTGTGGTTAGGGTTACTGTTGGGATTAGGGTTAAGGGTGTGTTTGGATTAGGGTTTCAGTTAGAATTGGGGGTTTTCCACTGTTTAGGCACATCAGGGGCTCTCCATACGCGACATGGCATCCGATCTCAATTCCAGCCAATTCTGCGTTGAAAAAGTAAAACAGTGCTCCTTCCCTTCCGAGCTCTCCCGTGCGCCCAAACAGGGGTTTACCCCAACATATGGGGTATCAGCGTACTCAAGACAAATTGCACAACAACTTTTGAGGACCAATTTCTTCTGTTACTCTTGGGAAAATAAAAAATTGGGGGGCGAAAAGATCATTTTTGTGAAAAAATATGATTTTTTATTTTTATGGCTCTGCATTATAAGCTTCTGTGAAGCACTTGGTGGGTCAAGGTGCTCACCACACATCTAGATAAGTTCCTTAGGGGCTCTACTTTACAAAATGGTGTCACTTGTTGGTGGTTTCAATGTTTAGGCACATTAAGGACAAATTGCACAACAACTTTTGGGGTCCAATTTCTCCTGTTACCCTTGGTAAAATAAAACAAATTGGAGCTGAAGTAAATTTTTTGTGAAAACAAATTAAATGTTCATTTTTTTTTTTTAAACATTGCAAAAATTCCTCTGAAACACCTGAAGGGTTAATAAACTTCTTGAATGTGGTTTTGAGCACCTTGAGCGCAGTTTTTAGAATAGACCCCTCAAAGTGACTTCAAATGTGATGTAGTCCCTAAAAAAAATGGTGTTGTAAAAATGAGAAATTACTGGTCAACTTTTACCCTTTATAACTCCCTAACAAAAAAAAAAAATTTGTACTTTGAAATAAAGTTGCATTGTATTGCAAGTATTAGCCTTTTTTAAAACCGTATCTGAACCTTAGTGTTAAAAAATTGGAAATTCTCCTATAAATCATTCTGCAAAGAGGGAACCATCATACTATTAAAAAAGACAAAAAGTTGATTGTCCTTCAGTGTAGTGCATCCTGCTCTCAACATATTGTCGGGATTCCATTACCATTTGAAAACCAGGAAAGGGTTTGACAGCTTGAGGTTTCATGGTACACAATTTTTTTTTTTTTTTCAAAGTAACAGTCTCCTGTCTCCAATCACGTCATTCAGACTGCATTGTTGGGTATTCTCAAAAGCTTAACTGAAAACAGACATCATTGTGTGTCACATTAGTAGTCTTGCAAGGATTTAAAGTAATCTGTTTCACTCGCTTTTGGACTGATTGTTGATATTTATATCAGCCACAAGTGTTAGCAAGTTTTGGTTGAAGAGATACAGATTCTTTCCTTTTTTTCCTTGCAGTCAGTTCTCCTTAAAGGGACTCTGTCACCTGAATTTGGAGGGAGCAATTTTCAGTCATAGGGGCGGGGTTTTCGGGTGTTTGATTCACCCTTTCCTTACCCGCTGGCTGCAATATTGGATTGAAGTTCATTCTCTGTCCTCTGTAGTACATGCCTACACAAGGCAATCTTGCCTTGTGCAGGCATGTACTGTGGAGGACAGAGAATGAACTTCAATCCAATATTGCAGCCAGCATGCAGCCAGCGGGTAAGGAAAGGGTGAATCAAACACCCAAAAACCCCGCCCCTATGACTGAAAATTGTTCCCTCCAAATTCAGGTGACAGAGTCCCTTTAAATCTGTGTGATTTTATATGTGATTTTTTTATTTGAACATTGAGAAATGGATTTGGTAAGGGAAGAATGCACTTTTCTGACATTTGAAGAAAATTTTTTGGAACCATGCCTTGTTTAACACCCCTTCACCCCCGGAGCTTTTTCCGTTTTTTCGTTTTCGTTTTTCGCTCCCCTCCTTCCCAGTGCTATAACTTTTTTATTTTTCCGTCCATATGGCCATATGAGGGCTTATTTTTTGCGGGACAAGATGTACTTTTGAACAATACCATTGGTTTTACCATGCCGTGTAACAGAAAACGGGAAATAAATTCGAAGTGTGATGAAATTGCAAAAAAAGTGCAATCTCATGCTTGTTTTTTGTTTGGCTTTTTGCCATTATGATTCTCCAGGTGATTACGAGTTCTTAGACACCTAACATGTCTAAGTTATTTTTTATCTAAGTGGTGAAAAAAAATTCCAAAGTTTGCTAAAAAAAAAAAAAAATTGCGCAATTTTCCGATACCCGTAGCGTCTCTAATTTTCATGATCTGAGGTCAGGTGAGGGCTTATTTTTTGCGTGCCAAGCTGGCGTTTTTAATGATACCATTTTGGTGCAGATACTTTCTTTTGATCGCCCGTTATTGCATTTTAATGCAATGTCGCGGCGACCAAAAAAACATAATTTTGTCGTTTTGATTTTTTTTCTCGCTACGCCATTTAGCGGTCAGGTTAATCCTTTGTTTTTATTGATAGATCGGGCGATTATGAACGCGGCGATACCAAATATGTGTAGGTTTGATTTTTTTTTAATAGTTTTATTTTGATTGGGGCAAAAGGGGGGTGATTTGAACTTTTATATATTTTTTATTTTTTTTATATTTTTAACCACTTTTTTTTTTTTATTTTGGCATGCTTCAATAGCCTCCATAGGAGGCTAGAAGCATGCACAACTCGATTGGCTCTGCTACATAGAGGTGACATACAGATCACCTCCATGTAGCAGAATGGCAGGTGTACTTTGAGCGCCGACCACTGGGTGGCGCTCAAAGCAATCGGCCATCAACAACCATAGAGGTCTCAAGGAGACCTCTGGTTGTTATGGCGATGCACTGCTGACCCCCGATCATGTGACGGGGGTCAGCAGTGCGAGCACTACCGTCCGCGCGGCCGGGAGCGCTAGTTAAATGCCGCTGTCAGCGCTTGACGGCGGCATTTAACTAGTTAATGGGCGCGGGCGGATCGCGATTCTGCTCGCGCTCATTGCGCGCACATGTCAGCTGTACAAAACAGCTGACATGTCGCGGCTTTAAGGTGGGCTCGCCGCCGGAGCCCACCTTAAAGCAGGGGATCTGCGAGCTGACGTACTATTCCGTCAGCTGGCAGAAAGGGGTTAATGTCCACCATCTTGCAATGTATGATCTTTGCCTACAGTTTAACAGTGCACTGAATGCTTTTCTTTTCCATCAGAAGACGATTTCAGGGAAGCAACATTATTTTTTTTTATCTGATTACAATAACAGTCGAAAAAATATCATGATTTTCAAGTGTTTCGGTGGAGAAAACGCACACTTTGCATGGAGGTGTAATAAATTTTTTTGGCGTGGAAATGCCATTTACTTTTATATCTGGAAATCTTACACTGAAGATAATAATAATAATAATTAATAATCACTTGGGTAGATTAACTTAGACCTTTTATGTCTATCATTGGCGACTTATGGATGTACAAAATGCATATTGTGAAGTGGATTTTCATGGGCCCATCCAGTATGTGGGTTCCAAGGCATAATGGGGTGCATATGACTATGCAGCAGGGCTGGCATTGCTGCCAATGTGCAAAACAAAGGAGTACAAAGCACAAAATGCAGATTGTGAAGTGGATTTTCATGAGCCTATCCAGTATGTGGGGTCAAAGGCTTATTGGGGTGCATATGAATTGGTAGCAGGGCAGGCCTTGAATTTAATGCAACACTTTTTCAGGAGTCCCCCCTGGACATCTTATGAAAGGGGTATTGTGGTGCGTCGTAATCAGTCAGCCCATCAACTCACAGCATAGGCTACAGCAGCATAGGAGACCCATTGTTTAATAATGGCCCTTTAAGAAGATTAATGCCGCCTGATGCACCTGTAAAAATAGGCTCTGTGACTTTAAGAGTCCCTCCTTCGTAAATGAAACAAGATGGGTCTGCGTATGTGTCACACACCACATGGCCAGCTAGGGTTGTTAAATGTTACAATCACATTTCCCAGTGAATGCATTTGTAGTGGTTGAAAGCAATGTTAAAGTTGAAAAACGCTTCAAAAACGCTGCGTCTGAACTAAGCCTAAGTGGGGGAGGAACATTTCAGTCTGGGGTTAATAATTTGGCCTTACAGGCAAGTCATTAACCTGCAAAAGATGCACCTTAACATATTTCCCAGCAAAATCCATTTTGGTTTCGTTTTAGTGTGTTTTTTGTTGCACCGGGATAAATGGCATGAATCTCGGAAAAAATGTTTACAGCTGTGAACTAGGAGTCAGGAATTCTTCCATGGGCGATCCCCATGATATTCCTGTGTCATTTGAGTAGTGTTTCCATAATTTTCAGATGTTTTTAGACCTTAAAATGACCCCCTGGGGGATCGCGGTAAAAATAATTGGGTCTCCCAAAGACTTACATTGGGCTCATTGCTCAGATCAAGTACCCGAATATTCCAATCTGCTCAACCCGAGCAACGAGCACCCGAGCATTTTAGTGCTCTCTCATCCCTATTCCATAACTGTAATTATATACAGTAGATGAGTGACATATCCCAGAAAATGTTTTGGCTCCACCACATGGCTCGTGATATGCCACTGATCCAACATTTTTAACAAATCAATAGGATCATTTGGGGGAATTTCTGCACCCAAGACTGACATCCGCATCCGCATCCCATTGGTTTTAGTTGAAGATGTGTGGGAATTTTTCTTAACAAGGCAAACAAAATGTCTTAATCAATTTGTCAAGCTTGCCATCCGGACAGATGTTCTGTATATAGTTCAGCACCCGCTGATTACTTTCAAGTGGCAAAGAGGTCAAGAATGCTTCTCCTCCGACTTTGGCTTCTCCTATGTCTAGACAAAGTTCAATGCTCTGAGGATGAAGAAAGTGAGGATGTAGCTGTTGCTCCACATTCATCCTGGACATCACCAGTCAAACTGCCTTCCTGCATGATAGTTGTAGTATTGGACGAGGATGGACCAGGTTCTTCTTCCTACTCATTTACATTTTCCTCAAAATTATCTTTAGTGCTTTTATGAAATGTCAATATGAAAATGTGCTTATTATTAAACAAAATGTATAAAAATATTAATTCCTGATGGAGAGTGCTGCACTCCTTATGGTTGTCTTTTTGGAGCAGAGGCATGGTTGCGCCACTGGTGTTAGCTGTGTGCTCTCACCTCTCTCAGTTATTGCAAGCAGAGGCAGGGTTGTCTGTGCAACATCAGAGGAGGACACGGGTATGGAACCTGTTAGGATCCAGCAATTCAGCCAGCATTATAGCAGTGCTTGAAAGCTGTAAAGCAAGGAGCTTGTAAGCACTGGGCTACTGGCATAAGAGACCGTCCAGTACTGTTAAACTTCAGAAGTGGCAGGTATCTAATGACAGTAAACATAGGGCCTCTTCTTGTTTGCCCCTGAGCCAGTGGGAATTTCATGGACCTCTTGTCGAAATTTCTTCCTACAGCTCCTCCATCTCTGAGATCGAGCCCGGATGCAACGGCCTCTAACAACTGCTTAACCAGTGAACATTCATGATATCCCTCACAAATGTTGTCTCACAATTGGGTCTCATTATGAACAAGATACATTTTGCAAGTCTACTGCTAATGGGGGATTTTCCGGGTATAGCCTAGAAGCCGGGCAGAGAAATGGACAGGACATGGATGAAACATGGATAACATTCTGTGCTATTCATTTTTTTTCATGGTTTCGTAGTCTTGCATTGGCAAATTTGATCCCCAACTCAGATAATAAATGGACACGTCTTCGTTTTTTGTGTGGACTGAATGGTGCGCCCCTCCCTTCTAAAATAGGACATGTGAACATAGACTGTAATGGGTGCATGCTCTATCCATAAAATACAAAAATAAAACACGTAGGTGAAAAACAGATGATGAGGCCTAAGGCTGAGTTTCCATATATCTGTGACATCTGGTTACATTTACTTTCTTGTACTTCAGCTGTTGTCAATACACATGTAGTGTTTTCTGATCCCTGATAGATGAGTAGGTGGAAACAAGGCTTAATTAAGATGTTAACTAAAAGCGAAGGAAGGAAGGAAGCATTTGATTCCCTCTTTCGCAATTTGTATGTGACTATTTTGTGGTAGAGTTCAATGCCAGTTCATGTGGCTGCAACTTGCATGTAACTTGTCTGTAATTTTTTTTCCAGCAAAATTGCAGTTTCAGAGTAGCCATTCAACAGCGTGACACTGACAAATTTTACAAATGTTTTTGGTCACATTTAGGGATGAGCAGACCCATGAAAGTTCGGGATCTGGTACCACCAGAACTGCACCTGAACTTCAACCTGATCCTGAACCCCAATGAAATCAATGGGGACCTGAACTATAGAGCTGGAAAATCTCTCTTCTTACCCCCGGACTCCCAAACTGTAAAACGGACTTCCAGGAGAATATCCAGTTTGAAGTTCACAGTTGGGTTCGCTCATCTCTAGCCACATGCCTTTTGTAAGAACTGCTATCGGACGACACATGTTGCTGCTAAACTCCAGCCTCTTACTATAATGACACTGACCCAAATCGGAGTTGTAGATTGCAGATTGTGCACCAAGGAGGACTCTACAGGGCGAGAATCTTGTGTATGGCTGATTGGGTAAGAAAGTGTCAAATCCAGCTGACTCTCCTGAATACGATAAATGTTTCCAGCTTTTAGGATCTCCTGAACCTTGTGTAATAGACTTAACGTGGCTCTCTTGTTGAATGTGACTCTTGCAGTAGATGGCGCTTTTGTACTGCTATAAAGAATATCTACACCGGAAATGACATAATGATATGTCATGCGTAAAAATGATGGTGAATTTCTGATATTTTGCTGAACATTTAGTGCTATGAAAAAGTATTTTTCACATTTAGCATTTCAGACTTTCAGGTCATTCAACTAATTTTAATATAAGATAAAGACAAAGTGCAGCATTTAAGTGATCATATATTTATTGGAGATTTAGATATTTTCAAAACCTACAGTATATTATTCAAGTGGAAAAGTAATTAGTAAATCTAATAAGCGGTTGTGCTATCCTTCGCAGTAACAACTTTTGTGATAATTTGCAATGCCTTTTATATCATATTGGAGGAAACTTTAACTCTACACTTTGCCTAAAGCTATGTGCACATGTTGTGGATTTCCTGCAGATCCGCAGCGTTTTTTGCTGTGCAGAATCGCTGCAGATCCGCAAGTAATTTACAGTACAATGTAAATCAATAGGAAAAAAAATGCTGTGCTAATGAAATTTCCGTGCGGAAACGCTGCAGATTAAAAGAAGTAGCATGTCACTTCTTTTTGGTTGATCTGCAGCGTTTTTGTACCCATTCCATTATAGAAATCCGCAGGGGTAAAAAACGCAGTAAATCCGCAGCAAATCCACACAAAAACCACGTCAAATGCGCACCTGGGTTTTCTGCCAAGAGATGCAGAATCCGCACCAAAAATTCCTAAGCCTAATCCACAACGTGTGCACATAGCCTAATTGTTTTAAAGGGAACTTTTCACACCACAAACTACTAATATGATTGTGTAGCCCTTTAAACAATAAGCCATTCAATCACGTCATGACTACAAAGCACTGCTCCAACTGTGAAAAATTGCATTTTGAAATGATATCTCTAAAAATACATTGGGGTGCGACGATGCACTTAAGGTAACGTTACACTAAACGACTTACCAACGATCACAACCAGCGATATGACCTGACCGTGATTGTTGGTAAGTCGTTGTGTGGTCGCTGGGGAGCTGTCACACAGACAGCTCTCTCCAGCGACCAACGATCAGGGGAATGACTTTGGCATCGTTGAAACTATCTTCAACGATGCCGAAGTCCCCGGGCAACCAGGGTAAACATCGGATTACTAAGCACAGGGCCGCGCTTAGTAACCCGATATTTACCCTGGTTACCATTGTAAAAGTAAAAAAAAAAAAAACACTACATACTCACATTCCGATGTCTGTCACGTCCCCCAGCGTCCACTGACTGTGTCAGTGCCGGCCGTAAAGCAGAGCACAGCGGTGACATCACCGCTGTGCTCTGCTTTACGGCCGGCGCTGACACAGTCAGTGCGGGAAGCCAACGGCGGGGGACGTGACAGACATCGGAATGTGAGTATGTAGTGGTTTTTTTTTTAACTTTTACAATGGTAACCAGGGTAAATATCGGGTTACTAAGCGCGGCCCTGCACTTAGTAACCCGATGTTTACCCTGGTTACAAGTGAACACATCACTGGATCGGCGTCACACACGCCGATCCAGCGATGACAGCGGGTGATCAGCGACCAAAAAAGGTCCTGATCATTCCCTACGACCAACGATCTCCCAGCAGGGGCCTGATCGTTCGTCGCTGTCACACTATAACGAGATCGTTAGCGGGATCGTTGCTACGTCACAAAAAACGTGACGTTGCAACGATATCATTAACGAAATCGTTATGTGTGAAGGTACCTTTACAGCTCCTCAGCGTTTGCTGTATTTCCTATTTTGTATCACCCTCCCCGGGTACTTGACAGGTCCCTGGCTGTGTAACTTACTCATCAATCAGCCTAGAGAGGGTGCTGCTGGTTAGGAAATACAGTGTGAGGGCTCATTCCCACGTGTGAAGAAATCGGACAAATGCAATCCGATTAAAAATCAGATTGCATTCGGACCAATGTTATTCTATCATTGTGTGCTCAACTTGGCTCAACTGGGTCTTTTTTCCAGTTCAGATTGGATCACGATTGGACTGGAAAAAAACTTTCAGCATGCTGTGATTGTAATCAGAAATCGGATCGCATCCCACAAAAGTCAATAGGTGCGAGGAAAAACAAAATCCCACAGCACTCGGACCATGCGATTGCTGACAAGCTGGCAATTCATGTGCCGCGTTCAGTAATATCACAGCATGACAGGTTAGAGTAGAATAGATAGAATAGATATATACACATAGAATACATAGATATATAGATGTCAGTGACACAAATATATGTATATACTAGCTGAAGAGCCCGGCATTGCCTGGGCATAGTAACTAACTGTGATTAGTTATAGCACCTCACTTCTCTCATTTTCCCCTTCACTCCTCTCATTTTCCCCCTCACTCCTCTCATTTTCCCCCTCACTCCTCTAATTTTCCCCCTCACTCATCTCATTTTCCCCCTATTATCTGTAATTTTGACCTCACACCTGTCATTTTTCCCTCAGTATATACCTGTATGTCATTTCCCCTGTATAAAGTATATACATGTATGTCATCTCCTCCTGTATATAGTATATACCTATATGTCATCTCCTCCTGTATATAGTATATACCTGTATGTCATCTCCCCTGTATATAGTATGTACTTGTATGTCATCTCCCCTGTATATAGTACATACCTGTATGTCATCTCCTCCTGTATATAGTATATACCTGTATGTCATCTCCCCTGTATATAGTATGTCCTTGTATGTCATCTCCCCTGTATATAGTATATACCTGTATGTTATCTCATCCTCTATATAGTATATACCTGTGTGTCATCTGCTCCTGTATATAGTATATACCTGTATGTCATCACCCCGTATATAGTATATACTGTATGTCATCTCCCCTGTATATAGTATATACCTGTATGTCATCTCCCCTGTATATAGTATATACCTGTATGTCATCTGCTCCTGTATATAGTATATACCTGTATGTCATCTCCTCCTGTATATAGTATGTACCTGTAGGTCATCTCCTCCTGTATATAGTATATTGAATAACCAAACACATGACAGAAAAAAGCATAGCAAAAGACGAAACAATCTATGCCGAAGGTATCCTGCAAATAATAAGGACCAATAAATAGGGATAGTCGCTAACATGAATATAGAGAGAGCTATGGGTCACAAGGGCCCAGAAACGACCAAAAAAGTCCCAATGTATATAAAAAAATATCAACTTTATTAATACATAATAGTAATAAGAACATAACATGTAAGAAACAGGTGAGGCACAGTGCCGCAGGGTGTGCACAGACACCACCACAGGAGCATGCTAAGGGGGCACGGAGCCGGGATACATTTTACCCATCTGCTCCTATTTTCTTGAGGTAATATATATTTGCTACATTTTTGTAATTTGGCCTGCTGTTTATCTATATAGCAATATGCCACCAGGGCATTTATTACAATACAATATGCAGTCTACTACCATTAGTATCATTATTTTCTGATGGGTATATGTTTTTATCCCGGCTCCGTGCCCCCTTAGCATGCTCCTGTGGTGGTGTCTGCGCACACCCTGCGGCACTGTGCCTCACCTGTTTCTTACATGTTATGTTCTTATTACTATTATGTATTAATAAAGTTGATATTTTTTTATATACATTGGGACTTTTTTGGTCGTTTCTGGGCCCTTGTGACCCATAGCTCTCTCTGTATATAGTATATGCCTGTATGTCATCTCCTCTTGTATATAGTATATACCTGTATGTCATCTCCTGTATATAGTATGTACCTGTGTGTCATCTCATCCTGTATACACCGTGTTCCAAATTATTATGCAAATTACATTTTTCTCGGATTTTCCTAAATGGTGGATGCAAATGACAGCCAGTCTAATAAAGTCATCACCCGTTAGAGTTTACATCGAATTTTATTGAAAAACCTCCCAATGATAACAGTATAATCTCCAAAATGAATAAAAACTCAAAATGCACTGTTCCAAATTATTGGGCACAGTAGAATTTCTAAACATTTGATATGTTTTAAAGAACTGAAAATGTTAATTTGTGGAATTTGCAGCATTAGGAGGTCACATTCACTGAACAAAAAAGCTATTTAACTGAAAAACATCCTAACAGGCTGAGTTACATGTTAACATAGGAACCCTTCTTTGATATCATCTTCACAATTCTTGCATCCATTGAACTTGTGAGTTTTTGGAGAGTTTTTGCTTGTATTTCTTTGCATGAAGTCAGAATAGCCTCCCAGAGCTGCTGTTTGGATGTGAACTGCCTCCCACCCTCATAGATCCTTTGCTTGATGATACTCCAAAGGTTCTCTATAGGGTTGAGGTCAGGGGAAGATGGTGGCCACCCCATGAGTTTATCTCCTTTTATGCCCATAGCAGCCAATGACTCAGAGGTATTCTTTGCAGCATGAGATGGTGCATTGTCATGCATGAAGATGATTTTGCTCCTGAAGGCATGTTTCTGCTTTTTATACCATGGAAGAAAGTTGTCAGTCAGAAACTCTATATACTTTGCAGAGGTCATTTTGACACCTTCAAGAACCTTAAAGGGCCCTACCAGCTGTTTCCCCATGATTCCGGCCCAAAACATGACTCCTCCACCTCCTTGCTGACGTCGCAGCCTTGTTGGGACATGGTGGCCATCCACCAACCATCCACTACTCCATCCATCTGGACCATCCAGGGTTGCTCGACACTCATCAGTAAACAAGACTGTTTGGAAATTAGTTTTCATGTATGTCTGGGCCCACTGCAACCGTTTCTGCTTGCAAACACTGTTTAGGGGTGGCTGAATAGTAGGTTTATTCACCACAGCAAGCCTTTGAAGGAGCCTACACCTTGAGGTTCAAGGGACTCCAGAGGCACCAGCAGCTTCAAATAACTGTTTGCTGCTTTGTAATGTATTTTGGCAGCTGCTCTCTGAATGCAATGAATTTGTCTGGCAGAAATCTTCCTCATTAAGCCTTTATCTGCATGAACTCTGTCTGTGCTCTGTTTCAGTCACAAATCTCTTCACAGTATGATGATCACTCTTAAGTTTTTGTGAAATATCTATAATGTTTTCATACCTTGTCCAAGGCATTGACTATTTAACGCTTTTCAGCAGCAGAGAGATCCTTTTTAGTTCCCATATTGTTTGAAACCTGTGACCTGCTTAATAATGTGGAATATCATTTTTAAGTAGTTTTCCTTTAATTAGAATCACCTGGAAAATTAATTATCACATGTGTTTAAGATTGATTTCAGTGATCCATTGAGCCCTGAGACACAATACCATCCATGAGTTTATTTGAAAAACAAAACCATTACATTTTTATATGGTCTTTTCAGAGAGGAAGAGGACTAGAACTCTAGTGCCACCTATTAGAAGTAGCAATCCTAACAGTCAATGTCGACCCTTTAACGAGCCTTATCACACGACTTAGGATAACCAGATCTCAATTTGCAGACACTGTGTTTCGGGGTACTGCCCCGCGTCAGTGCAAAGTGGAGATCTGGTTTGGTTAAATCTTTATGACACTTAAATCCAATTTGCATAATAATTTGGAACACGGTGTATGGTATGTACCTGTGTTTCATCTGCTCCTGTATATGGTATATACCTGTATGTCATCTCCCCTGTATATAGTATATAGCTGTGTGTCATCTCCCCTGTATATAGTATATACCTGTGTGTCATCTCCTCCTGTATTAGACCTTGTTCACACGTTATTTGGTCACTATTTTTACCTCAGTATTTGTAAGCTAAAACTTGGAGTAAAACAATTAGAGGAAAAGTATATTAGAAACACGTCACCACTTCTGTATTTTTCTCCCACTCGTGGTTTTGGCTTATAAATACTGAGGTAAAATGCTGACCAAATACTGAACATGTGAATGTGGCCTTATACACAGCCTCCACCTGCAGCACCTCAATCTTCTCTACACACAGCCTCATACTGCAGCAGCACCTCACTTCTCTCATTTACCCATTGACATCTCTCATTTTGACCCTCACATCCCTATACATGAGGCTCCTCCCTTTCCATTGACGTCATGGCTCATAGAAGCAACTCCACTCTAGACACGGAGCTAGATGTGGCCTGTGCCTGCTAAGCGGAGTGGGCTAAGGAAAACTGTTACTCATAGCAACCAATCACAGCTCAGCTTTCATCTTTTAAACAGCTCTGGTGAAATGAAAGATGCTTAGTGATTGATTGCGGAGTGGGCGGGGCTATGTGGAGTGGCCGTGGCCGATACATACACACACACACATACACTCAGCTTTAGAAGAAAAGCTGGCAATTCATCTGCCATGTACTGTAAATTCATAGCGTGACAGGATAGAATAGATGGATTACATACAGTAAATACAAATAGAATAGGTAGATATAGATATGTCAGTGACAAATACAATTAGTGCAGTGCGTGTGCAGCTTACTGTACATGTATTTAATTATTAAAAGATTATTTTTCTGATGCATTTTGGAAACAAGTCCTGTGGATCAATAAGGTTAAAATAAAACTCTTTGATCACAATGATCAAAGGTATGTGTAGAGAAAAAAGGGCAGAGAATTTCAGGAAAAGAACATCTCACAAACCATTAAACATTGGGATGGATCAATCATGCTTTGGGGTAGTGTTGGAGTCAATGGTACGGGGAACATTTCACGGGTAGAGGGAAGTATAGATTCAAGTGAAGTTTCAACTAAATTTTAAAGCAAATATAACATCTGTAAAAAAGCTAAAGTTGAAAAGAGGATGGCTTCTACAAATGGACAGTGATACTATGCACATGTCAAAATCCATAACAGAATACCTGAAAAGGCACAAGCTGAAGGTTTTACAATGGCCCTCACCGTCCCCTGTTCTGAACATCATTGACAATCTGTGGCTAGACCTCAAAATAGCAGTGCATGCAAGATGACCCAGGAATCTCACAGAATTGGAAGAATTTTCCAAGGAAGAATGCATGAAAATCAGTCAAACAAGAATTGAAAGACTCTTGGCTGACTACAAAAAGCATTTATAATCTGTGATACTTGCAAAAGGGAGTGCTGCTAGGTACTAACCATGCAGGGTGCCCAAACTTTTGCATCTGCCCATTTTCCTTCCTGTAAAAAGATGCAGATTATATATATATATATATATATATATATATATATATATATATATATATATATATTAAAATACAAATAAATACAGTACAAAGGAAATGTGTCATCTTTAACTTTAGGCCTTTTAGAGATCATTTCACTGTTCACAATAACAGTAATTCTGACCAGGGATGCCCAAACTTTTATATGCCACCTACCTGTTTAAAAAGGATGTGTGAATGTGGCTGTTAGGCACCAGAATTTTCCCGCTGCATGGGGTTGGACTCAAGCCTTGCCTGCATCTGAGGTCTCTCTTTCTGCTTTGAAAGCAGCCGGTGCCATCTCATTGGTGGTCGGTCGACAGCTGCTCTAGTGATGTGGCAGCTCCAGATTGGTCCACGGACAAGGTTCTGTCCAACTGGACTTGAGCTGTATGTATAAAAGGTTCTCAGAGGCGCACTAGTATCAATCTAATTTCATGAGTGAATGTACTTTGCAACAGTGAGGTCTGTGTAAGCATGTGCTCAGGGTCGGCTGTTAGCCATTAGAATTCCGGCACCTTTGCAGAGGAGTTTGTTCGTGTGGATTCAGGGCTGGTGTAAAGCCACTAGAATTCCATCACCTCCAGAGAGGAGTTGTTTGAGTGCTGTTGCTGACTTTCTGACCACTATTGCTACCTGCTCCGTTAGTGGGCTTCCATCCTCTGTGAAGTTAGCAGTGATCGTGTCTAGCGTCTTATCTTTCGTTACTGTGTGCGAGTGACACAGCTTTATTGCTGAGCATCTGCTTCGGTACTGTGTGCGAGTGACACAGCTCTATTGCAGAGCATCAGTTTTATTACTGTGTGCAAGTGACACTACTTAGTGTGCTGTTCACTGAGTGACATGAAACCCAGTGTGAGCTAGCAATCGCTCACTGCATTCTCCGCCATTGTTCACATTAGCTGCAGTTTTACATCTCTGTATGGTGGACCCCGGGTTGCGATTGCACTTTCTCATTAAATCTATTTACTGCAATCCGCCAACCCTAACAGTGGCTTGAGGGATATTTCACACATTATTTTTCTGCAAACATTCGTGAGACAATAGATCACAAAATGCCTCCCTGCTGGGGCCCCTAGCAATCAGCTGTGATCTATAGAGAAATTTAGCAATAAGTGGTCAATGTCTTGCAGCATCACCAGGGAAATTAAGCATGACTTAGTTCTCCATTCAAATCGATATGCTATTTGGGTATCAAGGACAAGTGATCCATAGGAAGAATTGACAGGACCATGAAGCCCTGATACGGAAGATTTTTTGCAAGTAAATTCTGACTGTAAAAATATTTGAGCCACTAAATTCTTGTACCTTTCCTCTTTTTGATGTCAAATGGGAATAACGTATAATGTATTTAGTCTTCAAAGAACATCTGTATCAAACAAATGACCTTAACCTATATAATGGCATGGTAGGATTAGGATGTGGTAGAAATCTCTTTTACGTCATTGCCGCCTGTCATTAAAAGAAGTTGAGCGTTTAGATTGCTATCATCTAATCTTGTGAAGAAATCCTGGCTAGAAAAATTTCTCTACTGTCAGAATAACTTTTTGTGTAAAATACAAAAATGCTTCATTCTGAAATAATAAAACAGATTAAGCAAAATTTTTCAAAAACTTGTCTTTTAACTCATAACCATCACAGCCATACAATAATGAAGGATGAGCCAAGATATAGTACAAAAGTGAAAAAATGGAACTGCGTGGATCAGTCTAAAAAATAAAATTAGAGAGTTAGGCTAAAAATATAGTGACAACATACATATCTGCAAGAACTCTTTCTGCCCTGGAAAATAAAATGTAGCATCCTATTTCTGTATTCCTGATGCTTTTTATTCTATAAAGTACTGAGGCACAAATGGTGCAAAGGCTTCAGTGTTATATAGCAACGAGAAGCCAATTGCAAGATCCTGAGTTTGCCAACAACTAGGCAGCTGGCCAAGGTGGTGCAGGTGCAATGTTTATGTATTTCTGACAGCTCTCCAAAATGCTGCAGATGTTAAGAGACTTCATCTTAAATTCAATTATAATTGAAGATCATTTCCATTTTGAGCAGCCAGAAAACAGGATATAGAAAGTAATCTAACTATATAATATGGAATATGTAGATTATTATATACAAGAATTTTTTAGGGGTATCTGCAGTAGGTGGTTTGGTATAAAACACAAAAATAATATTTATGCAATCAGTGCTTTGTGCTCCATGATGGAAAAAGTCTGCATCCCTTAGTGTTGTGAACTCCGCTGCACGTCCATTCGTTCAATAGTCTTTAGTTAGTGTCCAACTCTTCACACTCTTTCTTATGGTGGAGTCATGAACATTGAGCTTAACTGAGGCAAGTGATGTGTACAGTTCTTTGGATGTTGTTGTGGCCTCTTGGATGAGTCGTTCCTGCGCTCTTGGGGTAATTTTGGTCGGCCAGCCACTCCTGGGAAGGTTCTCCACAGTTCCATGTTTTCACCATTTGTGGGTAATGGCTCTCATTGTAATTTGCTGGAGTCCCAAAGCTTGAAAAATTACATCTATAACCTTTTCCAGACTAATAAATCTCAATTACTTTGTTTCTCATTTGTTCAAGAATAATTTGGATTGCTGCATGAGGTCAAAAATCACAGTGAAAAAAGCAGAGATGATTACCTGCTGAAGCCTCCATACAAATGCACTAGCAGGGCGCATCGGACCCGAATAATGATGGCAAAAACACAGGTGCAAAAAATACAGATGAAACAACCACTTTCAATCCAGTATTGGCTGTTTGGCATTAGTGCACAAAAAGATAAGTGATAATAGTCTGTATGTGGCATTGTTCACACAGGCAATGCAGAGCATCTGGTTTACAGCCTATTACTAACGCGCATACAGGCGGGCTGCCCAGTGCTACAAAATGCATGCTGTGTGAATAGAGGCCTACAGTTTACAGAGCCATCTTGGTCCGACTGCGCCCTGCCAGATAAAGTGCAAAAAAAAGATTAGTTAGTTATAGGCTGTAAACCAGATGCTCTGCATTGCCTGTATGTGCGGACATCTCAGATCTGGCTTCCACACTGCCAAACCAGCACCAAAGTTAAAGGGTGAGAAAGGCTGAGACACAGGTGCACAATTAACTAAAGCCTGAGGCAGGGCAGGGCTGCTGTGTGTGTGCACAGCAGCCTATCAATCACAGAGAACACAGAAAGAATAGCGTACATAACCCAGCGTGCGCGGCAAAAGTGGTGGTCAGCCACTTACCAATGCAACAGCAGAAAAAAAAGGGGAGAAGCCAGCACTGCTTATGGTCAGAACGCAACAATTAAAGTGCACATGCACAAACTAAATTCTAACTGCATTCTCATAATGGGGCAGTCCTACGCTACATATTTTATTTGCGTTGTGCCATTACGGCCTCCTAAATGTATTAAGAGTATAAAAAGAAAGACCACATTACATGCAAACTGTACCTGGAGCATTTCAGAATCACTCCCTTGGTGCCAGGAAAGGCAAGCGCGGGTAAAGGCCGATCACGTTCTGTGCGGACATTTCAGATCTGGCTTCCACACTGCCAAACCAGCACCAAAGTTAAAGGGTGAGACAGGCTGCGACACAGGTGCACAATTATGAGAATGCCGTGAAGTGGCGGGGTAGCTCAAAGAATTGATCAATTGTTTGCTAAATGTCTCATATTTGAAATACAGTTAGAATTTAATATGTGCATGTGCACCTTAAGTATTGCGTTCTGACCTTCAGCAGTGCTGGCTTCTCCCCCCTTTTTTTTCTTGCTCTTGAAAATGTAAGGACCCTTGACGTGGGTTGCCAGCTTACGTATTGAGACCCCAATATAAACTAATACCTTACATACATTGATATGTGTTTTTTTTGCACTTTATCTTGCAGGGCGCAGTCGGACCAAGATGGCTCTGTAAACTGTAGGCCTCTATTCACACAGCATGCATTTTGTAGCACTGGGCGGCCCGCCTGTATGTGCGTTTGTAATAGGCTGTAAACCAGATGCTCTGCATTGCCTGTGTGAACAATGCCACATACAGACTATTATCTCTTATCTTTTTGTGCACTAATGCCAAACAGCCAATACTTAGTGTTGAGCATTCCGATACCGCAAGTATCGGGTATCGGCCGATATTTGCTGTATCGGAATTCCGATACCGAGATCCGATATTTTTGTGGTATCGGGTATCGGTATCGAAACAACATTAATGTGTAAAAGAAAGAATTAAAATAAAAAATATTGCTATACTCACCTCTCCGACGCAGACTGGACCTCACCGAGGGAACCGGCAGCGTTGTTTGCTTAAAATTCGCGGGTTTACTTCCTTACGTGAAGTCCCGGCTTGTGATTGGTCGCGTGCCGCCCATGTGGCCGCGACGCGACCAATCACAGCAAGCCGTGACGTAATTTCAGGTCCTTCAGGATTTTAAAATTACGTTCCGGCTTTGTGATTGGTCGCGTCGCGGTCACATGGGCGACGCGACCAATCACAAGCCGTGACGTCACGGGAGGCTGGACACGCGCGCATTTTAAAATGCGCGCGTGTCCTGCCTCCCGTGACGTCCCGGCTTGTGATTGGTCGCATCGCCCATGTGGCCGCGACGCGACCAATGACAGCAAGCCGTGACGTAATTTTAGGTCCTTCAGGATTTTAAAATTACGTTCTGGCTTGTGATTGGTCGCGTCGCGGTCACATGGGCGACGCGACCAATCACAAGCCGTGACGTCACGGGAGGCAGGACAAGCGCGCATTTTAAAATGCGCGCGTGTCCAGCCTCCCGTGACGTCACGGCTTGTGATTGGTCGCGTCGCCCATGTGACCGCGACGCGACCAATCACAAAGCCGGAACGTAATTTTAAAATCCTGAAGGACCTGAAATTACGTCACGGCTTGCTGTGATTGGTCGCGTCGCGGCCACATGGGCGGCACGCGACCAATCACAAGCCGGGACTTCACGTAAGGAAGTAAACCCGCGAATTTTAAGCAAACAACGCTGCCGGTTCCCTCGGTGAGGTCCAGGCTGCGTCGGAGAGGTGAGTATAGCAATATTTTTTATTTTAATTCTTTCTTTTACACATTAATATGGATCCCAGGGCCTGAAGGAGAGTTTCCTCTCCTTCAGACCCTGGGAACTATCAGGGATACCGTCCGATACTTGAGTCCCATTGACTTGTATTGGTATCGGGTATCGGTATCGGATTGGATCCGATACTTTGCCGGTATCGGCCGATACTTTCCGATACCAATACTTTTAAGTATCGGACGGTATCGCTCAACACTACCAATACTGGATTGAAAGTGGTTGTTTCATCTGTATTTTTTGCACCTGTGTTTTTGCCATCATTTATCGGGTCCGATGCGCCCTGATAGTGTATTTGTTTGGAGGCTTCAGCAGGTAATGATTGCTGCATGATGTCTAGCATTTGAGGATCTTTTGGTCTACTTCACTTTGTCCTGTCTGAGGTCAGAAAGGGGTTAAAATCATCTGCAGATTAATGGGAGGAGAGCAGAATCAGATAGGAGGCTGTTACTACCTCCAATCTACACTCACTGGCCACTTTATTAGGTACACCTGTCCAACTTCTTGTTAACACTTAATTTCTAAGTAATCAGCCAATCACATGGCGGCAACTCAGTGCATTTAGGCATGTAGACATGGTCAAGACAATCTCCTACAGTTCAAACCGAGCATCAGTATGGGGAAGAAAGGTGATTTGAGTGCCTTTGAACGTGGCATGGTTGTTGGTGCCAGAAGGGCTGGTCTGAGTATTTCAGAAACTGCTGATCTACTGGGATTTTCACGCACAACCATCTCTAGAGTTTACAGAGAATGGTCCGAAAAAGAAAAAAAATCCAGTGAGCGGCAGTTCTGTGGGCGGAAATGCCTTGTTGATGCCAGAGGTCAGAGGAGAATGGGCAGACTGGTTCGAGCTGATAGAAAGGCAACAGTGACTCAAATCGCCACCCGTTACAACCAAGGTAGGCCTAAGAGCATCTCTGAACGCACAGTGCGTCGAACTTTGAGGCAGATGGGCTACAGCAGCAGAAGACCACACCGGGTATCACTCCTTTCAGCTAAGAACAGGAAACTGAGGCTACAATTTGTACAAGCTCATCGAAATTGGACAGTAGAAGATTGGAAAAACGTTGCTTGGTCTGATGAGTCTCGATTTCTGCTGCGACATTCGGATGGTAGGGTCAGAATTTGGCGTAAACAACATGAAAGCATGGATCCATCCTGCCTTGTATGGAGCATCTTTGGGATGTGCAGCCGACAAATCTGCGGCAACTGTGTGATGCCATCATGTCAATATGGACCAAAATCTCTGAGGAATGCTTCCAGCACCTTGTTGAATCTATGCCACGAAGAACTGAGGCAGTTCTGAAGGCAAAAGGGGGTCCAACCCGTTACTAGCATGGTGTACCTAATAAAGTGGCCGGTGAGTGTATATATATATATATATAAAAATGAGTGTGTGTATGTGTGTGTGTGTGTGTGTGTGTGTGTGTATGTATCGCCAACAAATCACTAAGCATCTTTCATTTCACCAGAGCTGTTTATAAGAAGCTGAGCTGTGATTGGTTGCTATGAGCAACAGTTTTCCTTGTAGACAGCTGTGGTAACTGAGACCTATTATTCTTATCATTTCTATGGTGTTATCCTCCTTCTGTAAAGCTGGAAATAACATCATTTATTACCGTTCCAGCCAACACAGACCACCCTCTGACACAGACTGCAGCGGGTGCCCAGTATCACACAAGATAGGATTAGATACACGGCTCAGCAGACTGTATCACACAGGATAGGATTAGATATACAACTCAGCAGTCAGTAACACAGGATAGGATTAGATATACAACTCAGCAGTCAGTAACACAGGATAGGATTAGATACACGGCTCAGCAGACTGTATCACTCAAGATAGGATTAGATACACAGCCCACTATCACTCAGGATAGGATTAGATACACAGCTCAACAGACAGTATCACACAGGATAGGATTAGATATACCACTCAGCAGTCAGTAACACAGGATAGGATTAGATACACAGCTCAGCAGACTGTATCACACAGGATAGGATTGGATACACAGCTCAGCAGACAGTAACACACAGGATAGGAGTAGATACACAGCTCAGGAGCTAGTATCACACAGGATAGGATTAGGTATACAGCTCAGTAGACAGTATAACACAGGGCAGAATTAGATACACAGCTCAGCAGATGGTATCACACAGGATAGGATTAGATACACAGCTCAGCAACAGGTTGTGCCAAAGGAGAGGACATTTTCATTCCAAGAATTTCTCTCATTCCATCTGATTTGCCTTTTGATTTTAAACACCTCCAGTTTCCACTTTGACTGGCATTTGCAATGTCCATTAACAAGGCTTAGGGACAGTCATTGAAAGTAGTAGGGATCGATTTGCAATCTCCATGCTTTTCTCATAGTCAACTTTATGCGGCCTGTTCAAGAGTTGGAACTGCCAAAAATCTGTTCATCTTTGCACTGAAAGGAGAAACCAAAAATGTTTATTCAAAAGGCTCTTGAATGAGTTGAAAATAAAATACTATCAATACGTAAGTAATAGTTTAGTTAATTTGTGTTGCAAATCTGTAGTGTTGAGTATATGATGTAAAATGTTTTTATGTGCAATATAATCATTGTAATTTGTTATAACTAACCACAGTTAGTTACTATGCCCAGGCAACGCCAGGCTCTTCAGCTAGTAGTAAGATATAACGGAAACTCTGACCAGAACATTCATTTTTTGTAAGTACATCATATTGAGTAGCAACATAGTCTAGATTTAATGGTTTCAGGATTTGAATACATCTTGGCTCATACAGAATGCTGCTTTTTATTTTTTATACAATATGCAGTGTAAATGTGGTGTGAGTGATGTGTATGATCTTTTTACAACATATACCGTATGTAGTGTGTAAGTGATCTGTGCAACTTGCATGCAATGCGTGACATCTGCAAAGTATGTATGGAATGTTTTACTGACATAGATGCTACCCAGGCTTGGATTGAACCTTTAGTGCACCAGGGACTCCCCCAATGGGCCCTTTAACCGGGGTGTAGTGATCACAGTATGTGCGACCATTACTGCATCCAAGGAGGAAGGTGCCTGACTAGCAGCGCCACTGGTCTCAGCTTTATGCACATCCTTGAATGCACAACCAGTTGGAAAGTATTTAGGAGCAGCGAACCACTGGAACCCTGCTCCGTAATACCTGTACATGTCATCGACCTGTCAGAGTGATGAGTCAGGTGATGTTGCAGATGATACAGTGACAATGATATCACTGCATTTTACTACCTACAATGTGTGATGGAGGATGAAGAAGCCTTTCATTGTGTAGGGTAGGTGAAAAGAACAATTTTTTTTTACTTTTCGCGTCAAGAACACCAAAGAGGAGAACATTATACTATATGAGGGCCAAAGAGGTGGGCATTTGTATGCGCTACGATGACTCGACCAATAGGTTTTCCGGCTTTTTCCGCCTCTCTTTGTCCCACAACCGTCTTGTGCATGCGCACACATGTCCTACTATTAGCTGTCCACTCAGCTGTTCGGCATTAACCCAAACAACTTCCTTCCCTGCTCTATTTAATCCTGACTCTCACATACACAACACACAGTGAGATGTCACACTATCCCTCTGTTCACGAGTCAAGCAATACATAAGTACTGTATGTTAACCAGTAGCGTAGCTACCGGGGGGGCAGAGGGTGCAGTCGCCCCAGGCCCGGAGGTCAGAGGGGGCCCACCCGGAGCTATGCTACTGCAACTGTATCGGCGCGTGCAGCGAATCGATACAGTTACATTCTTCGGCAGAGCAGGGAGAATCGATCTCTGTTGTGAATTCTATTTTTGGGCTCCCTCTAGTGGTCACAAGCGGTACTGTGTAGTGTTGTCTTTCTGCAGGTTGGCTGCATCAGCTGGTTCGTTATCCTTGGTTTGTTTCCTATTTAGCTCACCTGGAGACTTAGTTCCTTGCCTGCTATCAATGTATCCAGTGCTCTTCAGATTCCTTGTGTCTACCTTGCTCCCAGTCTCTCCAAGACAAGCTAAGTTTTTGTTTGATCATTTTTTGATTATCTGTGTTCATTATGTTTTTTGTCCAGCTCGCTAAAATGTGATTTCCTTGCTTGCTGGTTGCTCTAGGGGACTGAGTTTCTCCCCCCACACCGTTAGTTGGTGTGGGGGTTCTTGAAATCTCAGAGTGGTTATTTTGTAAGGGTTTTTTACTGACCGCATAGATTCTATTTTCTATTTTCTGCTATCTAGTATTAGTGGGCCTCATTTGCTGAATCTGCTTTCACCCCTGTGTATGTGCCTTCCTCTTACCTCACCGTTATTATCTGTTGGGGGCTTCTATATCTTTGGGGATATTTCTCTGGAGGCAAGAGAGGTCTTTCTTTCTCTCTAGGGGTAGTTAGTTCCTCAGGCTGGCTCGAGACGTCTAGGATTTTTAGGCACGTTCACCGGCTACTTCTAGTGTGTTTGGATAGGTTCAGATTTGCGGTCAGTTCAGTTTGCCACCTCCCTAGAGCTTGTCCTATGTTTGTTACTTAGCTGGAGTAATTTGTGATCCTCAACCACTAAGGATCATAACAGATATCCCTGTTCTGCCGCCTAGCCGCTATGGGGCCCCTGAGCAGGCAGGGGGCCCTGTGCCAGCAGTGGGCCCCCCACCCATCACCGCAAGGTGAGTGCTCCTTCTCCCATCATCCCCCTGTCAGCGTCTGACGTTACCACCCGGCGCCCACTGTCAGATGAGCGGGAGCTCGGAGCACTGCTGGAACAAGGAGGAAGAGAGGTGAGTATTTATTATTTTTTATGGGGGCTGCCTTATACTACAGGGTCTGCCTATGGGGGTGCTGCCTTATACTACAGGGTTTGCCTATGGGGTACTGTCTTATACTACAGGGTCTGCCTATGGGGTACTGTCTTATGCTTACAGGGTCTGCCTATGGGGGTACTGTCTTATACTACAGGGTCCGCCTATGGGGTACTGTCTTATACTTCAGAGTCTACCTATGGGGGTACTGTCTTATACTTACAGGGTCTGCCTATGGGGGTACTGTCTTATACTATAGGGTCTGCCTATGGGGTACTGTTTTATACTACAGGGTCTGCCTATGGGGGTACTGTCTTATACTACAGGGTCCGCCTATGGGGTACTGTCTTATACTTCAGAGTCTACCTATGGGGGTACTGTCTTATACTTACAGGGTCTGCCTATGGGGGTACTGTCTTATACTATAGGGTCTGCCTATGGGGTACTGTTTTATACTACAGGGTCTGCCCATGGGGGTACTGTCTTATACTTACAGGGTCTCCCTATGGGGGTACTGTCTTATACTACAGAGTCTGCCTATGGGGTACTGTCTTATACTACAGGGTATGCCTATGGGGTACTGTCTTATACTACAGGGTCTGCCTATGGGCTACTGTCTTATACTACAGGGTCTGCCTATGGGGGTACTGTCTTATACTTACAGGGTCTGCCTAATGGGCTACTGTCTTATACTATAGGATCTGCCTATGGGGTACTGTTTTATACTACAGGGTCTGCCCATGGGGGTACTGTCTTATACTTACAGGGTCTGCCTATGGGGGTACTGTCTTATACTTACAGGGTCTGCCTATGGGGGTACTGTCTTATACTATAGGGTCTGCCTATGGGGTACTGTTTTATACTACAGGGTCTGCCCATGGGGGTACTGTCTTATACTTACAGGGTCTGCCTATGGGGGTACTGTTGTGAATTTGCTTTTTGGCTCCCTCTAGTGGTTACTAGTGATTTGACTCTGGGTATGTCAGTCATCCCTTGTATGCTCACCTGGGCCGTTAGTTCAGGGGTGTTGCTATATAAGCTCCCTGGACCTTCAGTTCAATGCCTGGCAACGTTGTAATCAGAGATAATCTGTTGTGCTCTTGTCTACTGATCCTGGTTCCTGCTAGATTAAGCTAAGTCTGCTTTCTTGCTTTTTGCTATTTGTTTTTGTTTGCATTTTTGTCCAGCTTGTACATTATCTGTATCCTAACCTTGCTGGAAGCTCTAGGGAGGCTGGAGTTCTCCCCCCGGGCCGTTAGACGGTTCGGGGGTTCTTGAATTTCCAGTGTGGATTTTTGATAGGGTTTTTGTTGACCATATAAGTTATCTTACTACATTCTGCTATTAGTAAGTGGGCCTCTCTTTGCTAAACCTAGTTCATCTCTGTGTTTGTCATTTCCTCTTACCTCACCGTTATTATTTGTGGGGGGCTTGTATCCAACTTTTGGGGTCTATTCTCTGGAGGCAAGAGAGGTCTTTGTTTTCCTCTTCTAGGGGTAGTTAGTCCTCCGGCTGGCGCGAGACATCTAGCGACCAACGTAGGCATGTTCCCCGGCTACTTCTAGTGTTGGCGTTAGGAGTAGATATATGGTCAACCCAGTTACCACTGCCCTATGAGCTGGATTTTTCTACTTCGCAGACTTACTTGTTCCTCTGAGACCCTCGCCATTGGGGTCATAACAGTTTGCCAGGCCAGTATTAAATGTTAAATGCATTGCAGAAGCGGGATTATAAGAAAGAAAATTCTGAGGTTTTTTTTTCCCTTTTTCTCATTTTTTTTTTTTCTTTTCCCCTTTACCTCTGAGTGGCTTGTGTTTGCTGCAGACATGAATGTCCAGACCTTGATTACAGGTGTGGACCAGCTTACTGCTCGTGTGCAGGGCATACAAGATTATGTTTTCAGAAATCCTATGTCAGAACCTAAGATACCGATTCCTGAACTGTTTTCCGGAGACCGATTTAAATTTAGAAATTTCAGGAATAATTGTAAATTGTTTTTGTCCCTGAGACCCTGTTCATCTGGAGACTCCGCTCAGCAAGTGAAAATTGTTATTTCTTTTTTACGGGGCGACCCTTAGGATTGGGCCTTCTCGCTGGCGCCAGGAGATCCGGCATTGGCTGATATTGATGCGTTTTTTCTGGCGCTCGGTTTGCTTTATGAGGAACCCAATCTTGAGATTCAGGCAGAAAAAGCCTTGCTGGCTATGTCTCAGGGCCAGGACGAGGCTGAAGTGTATTGCCAAAAATTTCGGAAATGGTCCGTGCTGACCCAGTGGAACGAGTGTGCATTGGCTGCAAATTTCAGAAATGGCCTTTCTGAAGCCATTAAGAATGTGATGGTGGGTTTTCCCATTCCCACAGGTCTGAATGATTCCATGGCCCTGGCAATTCAAATCGACCGGCGGTTGCGGGAGCGCAAAACCGCAAATTCCCTCATGGTGTTGTCTGAACAGGCACCTGATTTAATGCAATGTGATAGAATTCTGACTAGAAATGAGCGGAAAATTCATAGACGCCAGAATGGCTTGTGTTACTACTGTGGTGATTCTACACATGTTATCTCAGCATGCTCTAAACGTCTTACTAGGGTTGTTAGTCCTGTCGCCATTGGTAATTTGCAACCTAAATTTATTCTATCTGTAACTTTGATTTGCTCACTGTCATCGTATCCTGTCATGGCGTTTGTAGACTCAGGTGCTGCCCTGAGTCTGATGGATCTGTCATTTGCCAAGCGCTGCGGTTTTGTTTTGGAGCCATTAGAAAATCCTATCCCTCTCAGGGGTATTGATGCTACGCCTTTGGCAAAAAATAAACCGCAGTTTTGGACACAGGTTACCATGTGCATGACTCCCGAACATCGGGAGGTGATACGTTTTCTTGTTCTGCATAAGATGCATGATTTGGTTGTTTTGGGGTTGCCATGGTTACAGACCCATAATCCAGTCTTGGACTGGAAGGCAATGTCGGTGTCAAGTTGGGGCTGCCATGGAATTCATGGAGATTCCCTGCCCTTGTCTATTGCTTCTTCTACGCCTTCGGAAGTTCCGGAGTATTTGTCTGATTATCAGGATGTCTTCAGCGAGTCTAAGTCCAGTGCACTGCCTCCTCATAGGGAATGTGACTGTGCAATAGATTTGATTCCTGGCAGTAAGTTTCCTAAGGGGAGACTGTTTAATTTGTCGGTACCTGAACATACCGCGATACGTTCATATATCAAAGAGTCTCTTGAGAAGGGGCATATCCGTCCTTCTTCTTCCCCTCTTGGTGCGGGATTCTTTTTTGTGGCCAAAAAGGACGGATCTTTGAGGCCTTGTATTGACTATCGGCTTTTAAACAAGATCACTGTCAAATTTCAGTATCCTTTGCCGCTGTTGTCAGACTTGTTTGCCCGGATTAAAGGTGCCAGGTGGTTCACCAAGATAGACCTTCGTGGTGCGTACAACCTTGTGCGCATTAAGCAAGGCGATGAATGGAAAACCGCATTCAATACGCCCGAAGGTCATTTTGAGTACTTGGTGATGCCATTTGGGCTCTCTAATGCACCTTCAGTTTTTCAGTCCTTCATGCATGACATTTTCCGGAAGTATCTGGATAAATTTTTGATTGTTTATCTGGATGATATTCTGGTTTTTTCTGATGATTGGGACTCGCATGTGGAGCAGGTCAGGATGGTTTTTAAGATTTTGCGTGAAAATTCTTTGTTTGTTAAAGGCTCAAAGTGTCTCTTTGGTGTACAGAGGGTTCCCTTTTTGAGGTTCATTTTTTCCCCTTCTGCTGTGGAGATGGACCCAGTCAAGGTCCGAGCTATTCATGATTGGACTCAACCCTCGTCAGTTAAGAGTCTTCAGAAGTTCTTGGGTTTTGCTAACTTCTACCGTCGTTTTATCGCAAATTTTTCTAGCGTTGTTAAACCATTGACGGATATGACCAAGAAAGGCTCTGATGTAGCTAACTGGGCTCCTGCTGCCGTGGAGGCTTTCCAGGAGTTGAAACGCCGGTTTATTTCGGCGCCTGTTTTGTGCCAACCTGACACCTCACTTCCCTTTCAGGTGGAGGTGGATGCTTCGGAGATTGGGGCAGGGGCCGTTTTGTCGCAGAGAGGCCCTGGTTGCTCTACTATGAGACCTTGTGCCTTTTTCTCCAGGAAGTTTTCGCCGGCAGAGCGAAATTATGATGTGGGCAATCGGGAGTTGTTGGCCATGAAGTGGGCATTTGAGGAGTGGCGTCATTGGCTCGAGGGTGCTAAGCATCGTGTGGTGGTCTTGACTGATCACAAAAATCTGATGTATCTCGAGTCTGCTAAACGCCTGAATCCTAGACAGGCCCGCTGGTCATTATTTTTCTCCCGTTTTGACTTTGTGGTCTCGTATTTACCAGGTTCTAAGAATGTGAAGGCCGATGCTCTGTCTAGGAGCTTTGTGCCTGATGCTCCTGGAGTCGCTGAACCTGTGGGTATTCTTAAGGAAGGAGTTATCTTGTCAGCTATTTCTCCTGATCTGCGGCGTGTGTTGCAGAGATTTCAGGCTGGTAGGCCTGACTCTTGTCCATCTGACAGATTGTTTGTGCCTGCTAAATGGACCAGCAGAGTCATTTCCGAGGTTCATTCCTCAGTGTTGGCAGGTCACCCGGGAATTTTTGGCACCAGAGATCTGGTGGCCAGGTCCTTTTGGTGGCCTTCCTTGTCAAGGGATGTGCGGTCATTTGTGCAGTCCTGTGGAACTTGTGCTCGAGCTAAGCCTTGCTGTTCTCGTGCCAGCGGGTTGCTCTTGCCCTTGCCTGTCCCGAAGAGACCTTGGACACACATCTCTATGGATTTCATTTCTGATCTTCCGGTGTCTCAGGGCATGTCTGTCATCTGGGTGATATGTGATCGTTTCTCCAAGATGGTCCATTTGGTTCCTTTGCCTAAGCTGCCCTCCTCTTCTGATCTGGTTCCTGTGTTCTTTCAGAACGTGGTTCGTTTGCACGGCATTCCTGAGAATATTGTGTCGGACAGAGGATCCCAGTTTGTTTCCAGGTTCTGGCGATCCTTTTGTGGTAGGATGGGCATTGATTTGTCGTTTTCGTCCGCTTTTCATCCCCAGACTAACGGACAAACGGAGCGAACTAATCAGACTCTGGAGGCTTATTTGAGGTGTTTTGTCTCTTCTGATCAGGATGATTGGGTGACCTTCTTGCCGTTGGCTGAATTTGCCCTTAATAATCGGGCTAGTTCCGCCACCTTGGTTTCGCCATTTTTCTGCAACTCTGGTTTCCATCCTCGTTTTTCCTCGGGACATGTGGAGCCTTCTGACTGTCCTGGGGTGGATTCTGTGGTGGATAGGTTGCAGCGCATCTGGAGTCATGTGGTGGACAACTTGAAGTTGTCACAGGAGAAGGCTCAGCGTTTTGCCAACCGCCGCCGCGGTGTGGGTCCCCGACTTCGCGTTGGGGATTTGGTATGGCTGTCTTCTCGATTTGTTCCTATGAAGGTCTCCTCTCCCAAATTTAAGCCTCGCTTCATTGGTCCTTACAAGATATTGGAAATCCTTAATCCTGTATCCTTTCGCCTGGATCTTCCGGTGTCGTTTGCCATTCACAACGTATTTCATAGGTCCTTGTTGCGGCGGTACGTTGTGCCTGTGGTCCCTTCTGCGGAGCCTCCTGCTCCGGTGTTGGTTGAGGGCGAGTTGGAGTACGTGGTGGAGAAGATCTTAGATTCTCGTCTCTCCAGGCGGAGGCTTCAGTACCTGGTCAAGTGGAAGGGCTATGGTCAGGAGGATAATTCCTGGGTGGTCGCCTCTGATGTGCATGCGGCCGATTTAGTTCGTGCCTTTCACGCCGCTCATCCTGATCGCCCTGGTGGTCTTGGTGAGGGTTCGGTGACCCCTCACTAAGGGGGGGGGTACTGTTGTGAATTTGCTTTTTGGCTCCCTCTAGTGGTTACTAGTGATTTGACTCTGGGTATGTCAGTCATCCCTTGTATGCTCACCTGGGCCGTTAGTTCAGGGGTGTTGCTATATAAGCTCCCTGGACCTTCAGTTCAATGCCTGGCAACGTTGTAATCAGAGCTAATCTGTTGTGCTCTTGTCTACTGATCCTGGTTCCTGCTAGATTAAGCTAAGTCTGCTTTCTTGCTTTTTGCTATTTGTTTTTGTTTGCATTTTTGTCCAGCTTGTACATTATCTGTATCCTAACCTTGCTGGAAGCTCTAGGGAGGCTGGAGTTCTCCCCCCGGGCCGTTAGACGGTTCGGGGGTTCTTGAATTTCCAGTGTGGATTTTTGATAGGGTTTTTGTTGACCATATAAGTTATCTTACTACATTCTGCTATTAGTAAGTGGGCCTCTCTTTGCTAAACCTAGTTCATGTCTGTGTTTGTCATTTCCTCTTACCTCACCGTTATTATTTGTGGGGGGCTTGTATCCAACTTTTGGGGTCTATTCTCTGGAGGCAAGAGAGGTCTTTGTTTTCCTCTTCTAGGGGTAGTTAGTCCTCCGGCTGGCGCGAGACATCTAGCGACCAACGTAGGCATGTTCCCCGGCTACTTCTAGTGTTGGCGTTAGGAGTAGATATATGGTCAACCCAGTTACCACTGCCCTATGAGCTGGATTTTTGTACTTCGCAGACTTACTTGTTCCTCTGAGACCCTCGCCATTGGGGTCATAACAGGGTACTGTCTTATACTACAGAGTCTGCCTATGGGGTACTGTCTTATACTACAGGGTCTGCCTATGGGGTACTGTCTTATACTACAGGGTCTGCCTATGGGCTACTGTCTTATACTACAGGGTCTGCCTATGGGGGTACTGTCTTATACTTACAGGGTCTGCCTATGGGGTACTGTTTTATACTACAGGGTCTGCCCATGGGGGTACTGTCTTATACTTACAGGGCCTGCCTATGGGGGTACTGTCTTATACTACAGAGTCTGCCTATGGGGTACTGTCTTATACTACAGGGTCTGCCTATGGGGAACTGTCTTATACTACAGGGTCTGTCTATGGGGTACTGTCTTATACTACAGGGTCTGCCTATGGGGGTACTGTCTTATACTTACAGGGTCTTCCTATGGGGGTATTGTCTTATACTACAGGGTCTGCCTATGGGGGGTACTGTCTTATACTTAAAGGGTCTGCCTATAGGTGTACTGTCTTATACTACAGGGTCTGCCTATGGAGGTGCTGTCTTATACTACAGGGTCTGCCTATGGGGATGCTGTCTTATACTACAGGGTCTGCCTATGGGGGTATTGTCTTATACTTACAGGGTCTGCCTATAGGGGTACTGTCTGATACTACAGAGTCTGCCTATGGGGGTGCTGTCTTCTACTACAGGATCTGCCTATGGGGTGCTGCCTTATACTACAGGATCTGCCTATAGGGTGCTGCCTTATACTACAGGATCTGCCTATGGGGTGCTGCCTTATACTACAGGGTCTGCCTATGGGGTGGTGCCTTATACTACAGGGTCTGCCTATGGGGTGCTGCCTTTTACTACAGGATCTGCCTATGGGGTGCTGCCTTATACTATAGGGTCTTCCTATGGGGTGCTGTCTTATACTACAGAGTCTGCCTATGGGGTGCTGCCTTGTGCTATAGAGTCTGCCTATAGGGAGTACATTATACTATATTGAGAACTATCTGGTGCATTATACTATATATAGGCCATCTAGTGGGCCATCGTACAGTGTGAGGATTTCTGTGAGGGGGCCATCGTACAGTGTGAGGATTTCTGTGAGGGGGCCATCGTACAGTGTGGGGATTACAGTGAAGGGGCCATCGTACAGTGCTGGAGCCATCAAACAGTTTGGGGGCTACTAAGGGGTCAGTATACTGTGTGGGGGTGCATTACAGTGAGGAGACATCATGGTATGTATAAGAGAGCATCATACTGTGTATAGGGGAGCTGTACGGGGAGACTCGGGACATTATTAAATATAAAGTGGGCACTTATTGGTATAGGGGAACTCGGGTTACTGTGACTATTAAAGGGGCACACAGGGCAATATTACTTTCTAGGGGGCAAAATGTGGGCACTGTTTTGTAGGGCAATTGCACCCGGCATTACTATATTATAGAAGGGTGCTTTGGAATTTAGAGGGCACAGAGAATCACACAGCAGGTGCAATAATAGGGACACATACGGCAGCAGCGGCTCAGTATTTGGGGTATCAGCAGGATGAGTAGTTTGTGCAGGTTGGGAATAGATGGTGATGGGGCTGGAATATGAGAAGTGAAACGTGTCTTTGTTGTATTCTCTGCAGCCGAGTCCTGGTTGGAAGAAGTTGTCATGTCAGTCTGGGCCAGATGGAAAAGATGGGAAAAGTGAACGATTCCATCAGAAAGGACGTCAGCGGTAAGTCACCATCTGTAACTGTGCTGTGATCTCTTACATGTTCTGTAGGGCTGATATTTACAACTGACCATAGCGGTAATATCCCTGTTGGTCTTTATATAGAGATTATCTTCAGTAATAGCGCGGTCATCTGCTGAGGTTCTCCTCCACTGTAATCAAGGTTACCTGGTTAGGGGCCCACTGAGAAGTTTCGCCCCTCCTGAACCAAAACCATAGCTACGCCTCTTAACCCTGACTTTCCGTTTGTTTTCCTAATTTTGTCACATATATAGACTGTCATTATATCTACTATGAACTAATTTGGTTTATACATTTCATAGACCATCGACAGGTATTTCACTACGGACAGTTAAAACATGTTCTGTTACTTTGATTCTTTGCTCTATAGATATCACGAACCCTATTTCTTACAAAATGATTCATTTTATCAAACCCCCTCCATTTTTCTCTCCCTTTTCTCCATGAGAGATTTCTGGTTACTAGCTTTGTTCTTACTTTGGATTATTTTTTCTGTATTTGTTTTGTTACCTGTGGTTGACATTGATTTTTCCATTAGTACATATTTTTTCTCTTAATAATTGAAAGTAGAAACCACTGTTTCTTTATTAGTCCCATCAAGGACAACATCTAGATCTAGATCTATCATCTGTAAGGAGTTTGTATGTTCTCCCCGTGTTTGCGTGGGTTTCCTCCGGGTTCTCCGGTTTCCTCCCACATTCCAAAGACATACTGACAGGGAATTTAGATTGTGAGCCCCATCGGGGACAGTGATGATAATGTGTGCAAAACTGTAAAGCACTGCGGAATATGTTAGCGCTATATAAAAATAAAGATTATAATATTATTAAGATTATTATAAGTCATTTTTGTCAGCCTTTATCCCCTTCCTGGGGACTTCTATTTATTTATATAATACTATATCATCTTCTTTCCCATAATGTTTGTTTACTTCAAGCTAGAAAATGGCCCTATTTCATTATATTTCTGCAAGTCATTTCTACAAGTCATATACAGAACTTGAATTTTTTTATACTGTTAATTTTCTGTTTTTTCTCACATTGTATTAGCATAGTAACATAGTAACATAGTTAGCAAGGCCGAAAAAAAGACATTTGTCAATCCAGCTCAGCCTATATTCCGTCAGAATCAATCCCCAGATCTACATCCTTCTAAAGAACCTAATAACTGTAAGATACAATATTGTTACGCTCCAGGAAGACATCCATGCCTCTCTTGAACCCCTCGACTGAGTTTGCCATCACTAACTCCTCAGGCAAGGAATTCCAGATTCTTACTGCCCTAACAGTAAAGAATCCTCTTCTATGTTGGTGGAAAAAACTTTCTCTCCTCCAGACGCAGAGAATGCCCCCTTGTAGCCGTCACATTCCTTGGTATAAACAGATCCTCGGTGAGGTATTTGTATTGTCCCCTTATATACTTATACATGGTTATTAGATCGCCCTTCAGTCGTCTTTTTTATAGACTAAATAATCCTAATTTTGGTAATCTATCTGGGTATTGCAGTTCCCCCATCCCATTTATTAATGTTGTTACCCTCCTTTGTACTCACTCTAGTTCCATTATATCCTTCCTGAGCACTGGTGCCCAAAACTGTACACAGTCTAACCATGGATTTGTACAGAGGCAGTATAATGTTCTCATCATGTGTATCCAGACCTGTTTTAATGCACCCCATGATCCTGTTTGCCTTGGCAGCCGCTGCCTGGCACTGGCTGCTCCAAGTAAGTTTATCATTAACTAGGATCCCCAAGTCCTTCTCCATGTCAGATTTACCCATTGGTTTCCCATTCAGTGTATAATGTTGATGTTGATTCCTTCTTCCCATGTGTATAACCTTACATTTATCATTGCTAAACCGCATCTGCCACCTTTTGGCCCAAGTTTCCAACTTATCCAGATCCATCTGTAGCAGAATACTATCTTCTCTTGTATTGACTGCTTTACATAGTTTTGTATCATCTGCAAATATCAATATTTTACTGTGTAAACTTTCTAACAGATTGTTAATAAATATGTTGAAGAGAACATGTCCCAACACGGACCTCTGTGGTATCCCACTGGTCACAGCGACCCAGTCAGAGAATATTCCATTTATAACCACTTTCTATCACTAAGCCAGTTACTTACCCATTTACACACATTTTCCCCCAGACCCATCATTCTCATTTTGTGTACCATTGATATACCAATGATCATTATTATTTTTTTTGAGACACAACCTGGTGTTATCATATTATCAATCATATTTTTTATATTGATCACTTATGTTTGTATAGATAACTTTGAGAAAGGCCAAAAGGCCGAAGCATTGGTTTTGAATTCTGTCTCATAATAAATATACCATTTTCATCAAGATTACAAATTGTACCAAAGGTTTTTTCTAATATTTATATTAACATCTGTTACTGGCCGACCTACTCGACTCCCCTTCTTTGGCAGTGCGCAGCGGTACGCCTTGCAGGTGAAGCTCAGAAAGAGCATGTGCTCCAATGGATAGCAAGCACTGCATCAAGTGGCCTCTCCTCCTCTTCCTTCACCTTTACATCACACACAGTACAATGCTCAGAGGTGGCACCCCAATCACCATTGTTTTCCCCGTGCCAAAAATTTCCAAACACCCGACTGACTGTGGGGAACTACAGATGGGCCATTCTGAAGAGCTTTTCACACATTCGATTCCATGGGCATCAGAGGTCTGCTCTGAAGAATCACAGAATCCAGAGGAGGAAAGTATCTGCACTGATGCCCCAAATTTTTTCATCTGGGGCTGGACAAAGTAGGGTCCAAGCAGAATCTAGACCCTCGTCATCAGACGTTAACCACCAAGGGTGGAGGTGATCCTGATGAGACACAGATACCAGAGGCACATGCAGACTGTACTGTGATGACAGGGCAGGAAGAGGAGGAGGATGATTCTCAGGGTGAGGAGTGTGAGAATAAAGAGGATGATGATGAGGTTGTAGATCCCACTTGGTGTGAACCCATAAGTACGCAGCTGAGTAGCCCAGCAAAGAAGGTGGAGGAGGAGGAAGATTAGTAGGTTACGTTGTGGATTCCCACACAGACACAAAGTGATGCAACAATGACAAGCTCTGCATCCTCAGCCTCAACTCTGGCTGTGATCAGGATCGATCGCGGGTGTGCAGTGCGCCGGGGTGGAGAGGGATGCCTAGCCTGGGCCTTTCTTGACCCAACACACATTCTGTCAAATTTGCAAAAAAAAAACCTCCAGAAGAGGCAAAAATCGCAACAATTTGACAACTACATGCATGAATCGGCACATGCGCTAGAATGACGACTAGTGGGCCTCACCAACCATCGGCCATCCCATCAACCCCATCAGCTGCTTCTTTCTCCTCTGTCTCCTCCATCACCATTCCAAGTCTTCAAACATAGGTCTCCAGCCATAGAAACTACAATTGATTACCAACCACAGTCGAGATGAGAGAGAGACGGTCAGCTTTTACGGAAGTAGACATGACTGCTGCTTTTGTATCACCTATCACATCTTTCTCAATCCACCATAACATCTCCGCCTGCACCTCACTCACAGTCCAGAAGTTTGTCCTGTTCTATCTACTCCGCTCTCTCTCAGCACAGCAGCCAGCCCTTGGTCCCGCAGTTATGATCAGGCAAAAAAATGTTTCCTCCTACACATGGCTAAGCTAAGAGCTTGAACTCCACCATCTCCAATATGTTGGCCACAGAAATGCTGCCTTTCCACCTGGTAGATACAGCTGGTTTCTGATAGCTAATGGCCATTGCAGTCCCCCAGTACCAGTTGCCATTAGTTCTCTAAGAAAGCTGAACCTGTGCTACACCAGCATGTCGCCAACAACATCACCCATTCCCTGAAAACACCTATGTCTGCCAGGGTGCATTTCACCACTGACATTTGGACAATCAAACATGGACAGGGGCATTTAATCTCTCTGATTGGGCACTGCGTGAGTCTGGTGGCTATGGGCGCAGGCATTCAAGGGGCTGCTCCACAAGTCTTTGAATCCCCAAGGCTTGTGGGACAAACCTCTGTATCTAACACTTCCTCCACTGCTCTTGCCTCCTCCAACGCCTCTAGGATCTCCACCTGTCTCCCTTAATCAGACACGCTTTCCAACAGTGCAGATGGAATCTCCCTCACCTCTGTACTTCTCAGCCATGGCTCACCGTAATCAGGCATGTTTAAATTAATATGCCTTGGAGATTGCAGTCACACAGCTCAAGAGTTGTGGACAGGTATCCAGGCTGAGTTAGAGAAATGGTTGTCTGCACTAAACCTGGAGCCAGGGAAGTCCGTGTGTGATAATGTTGCAAACCTGGTGGTGGCCCTACGCCGTGACAACCTTACAGACGTGCCTTGCATGGCTCACATCCTCAAACTGGTGGTACAGCAATTTCTCCGCCACTATCCCGGCCTGGATGTGCTGCTGCAGAAAGCAGAGTTGCTGTGTGCTCACTTCCGACGATCCCACCCCATAGGTCATCAATTTGCATCGCTAAAGAGGTCTTTCATCTTACCGGTTAACCATTTGATTTGTGATGTTCCGACATGGTGGAATTCCACTCTGAACATGTTGCAGTGGCGGTTGCAGCTGCGACGAGCCCTGGTGCAGTATGTCCTTTTGCATAGCCTGGGCCAAGGCAGTCCGGACACGTTGTGAACAAGTGGAAAGGATGGTGCAGGAGTACAGTGCCTTGCGAAAGTGTTCGGCTCCCTTGAACTTTTCAACCTTTTCCCACATACCATGCTTCAAACAAAGATACCAAATGTACATTTTTGTTGAAGAATCAACAACAAGTGGAACACAATTGTGAAGTTGAACGAAATGTATTGGTTATTTTAAATTCTTGTGGAAATTCAAAAACAGAAAAGTGGGGCATGAAATATTATTCGGCCCCTTTAACTTAATACTTTGTTGCGCCACCTTTTGCTGTGATTACAGCTGCAAGTCGATTGGGGTATGTCTCTATCAGTTTTGTACATCGAGAGACTTAAATTCTTGCCCATTCTTTCTTGGCAAAAATCTCGAGCTCAGTGAGGTTTGATGGAGATCGTTTGTGAATAGCAGTTTGCAGCTCCCTCCACATATTCTCGATTGGATTGAGGTCTGAACTTTAACTTGGCCATTCTAACACCTGAATACATTTATTTGTGAACCATTCCATTGTAGATTTTGCTTTATGTTTGGGATCATTGTCTTGTTGGAAGACAAATCTCTTTCACAGTCTCAGGTCTTTTGCAGACTCCAACAGGTTTTCTTCAAGAATGGTTCTGTATTTGGCTCCATCCATCTTCCCATCAATTTTAACCATCTTCCCTGTCCCTGCTGAAGAAAAGCAGGCCCAAACCATGATGCTGCCACCACCATGTTTGACAGTGGGGATGGTGTGTTCAGGGTGATGAGCTGTGTTGCCTTTACCCCAAACATATAGTTTGGCATTGTTGCCAAAAAGTTCGATTTTGGTTTCATCTGACCAGAGCACCTTCTTCCACATGTTTGGTGTGTCTCCCAGGTGGCTTGTTGCAAACTTTAAAAACACTTTTTATGGATATCTTTGAGAAATGGCTTTCTTCTTGCCACTCTTCCATAAAGGCCAGATTTGTGCAGTGAATGACTGATTGTTGTCTTATGGACAGACTGTTCCACCTCAGCTGTAGATCTCTGCAGTTCATCCAGAGTGATCATGGGCCTCTTGGCTGCATCTCTGATCAGTCTTCTCCTTGTATGAGAAGAAAGTTTACAGGGACGCTCTCTGTTGTGTAGGTGAAACCACCCAACCCATAAAAGACCGCATACCGAAACATAAGTCTACTATCAGGTGCAAAAATCTTGTTACCCATTCCTCATCACTTTATAACCTTGGGACATACCATTGCCCAATTAAAATTCCAGGTAATTGAATCGGTCACACCACCCCGCAGGGGAGGTGATCGCATTAGCCTGTTAAAGAAAAGAGAAGCGTACTGGATTCATGAATTTCAGACATTGGCCCCGAGGGGCCTGAATATGATATTCAATCCTTTTTACCTTGAATAATTTGCCTTAAATGTATGCCATAGAAAATGTTTCCAGTCTCTTTATTGAGTTATTTTATTGCATTCTGTCTTACATGTACCAATATAATTAGAATAATTTCTGTATACTTTCCTTTCAGAATCGTCTGTACTAAGATCTTATGTCTACGACTATCTGCAGGATCACCGCCACTTTTTCCTCTTTTTCTTATCACTCAATGTCCACAGGAATCATTCCTATTACAAGTATAGCTCGTAGTTTGACCGGTCTGCGCATGTTTGGTAATGGAATGCAGACATGCCTCCATCCCCACCCACTTTTTACCAAGTGGAACGCAGACGACACTCACATGGACTCACCCACGTCACTTCTAGTAAGCTACCTCTGGCCACGCGGTCTCCTCATTCCGGAGACCAGCGCGGATATAACAGACCTCCGGAGCACCCACTTACCACACCGGACGAGCAGTGGATACTGCGTCCATCCACTCACATACGGCTCTTGACCTGGGTAAGTCGAATACTCCACATGCGTAGCCATATTACGACTATTTGCAACTCTGCACGTTGTTCTGGGATCATGTTCTAAAGCCAGACATTACTTTTTAACCCCTTAGCGTTTATACCCCGGCATAACCGGCTTTACCCATTTTCATAGGGTAGGTGTTCTATTACATTATATCACGGTCTGCCTGCACAATGCACGTATAGCTAATTACCAGCAACGTTCCTGTTTTATTCCTATTAGGAACGTCTATCTATAATATATGACCCTGAGACTCACAAATATTTATGTGAGGGTAGGTCCGATTCTATACTTTTACATTTTCTACTTTCTTTAATCTTAAAGTCTGCTACACTCATGGCACAAACCTTTGTTTAATCACATGCACTTCGTCACTGGTATCTTTTCTGCTGTAATTCTAACTGCTGTGATGCTAGCCCTTTCCATTATGATTGTTCTATAATATTTGTGACGAAATACGGTTTATGTATAATTTTTCATTCCGCACATACTGTCAAACTATTATGGCGAGTAAACAGTGTTCAATGTTGACTACATGACCTGTAATTTTTGTATATACTTTATTTAGATATTCACTTCTATTTTATTACCTGATTTCTGTTTATCCAGTACATTGATGAAGGTCTAAACAGACCGAAACGTCTACTGTATGTACTTTACCTCATTAAATTTCACTGCATCTACGTTCTATGTGTGCCAAGTTTATCTATCAAATCCACACGGTTTGGGCACCTACTTGAGCACCACAAATCAGTAGTGCCTACGTCATTGATTTCTATGACTGATTGTTGTCTTATGGACACCTCAGCTGTAGATCTCTGCAGTTCATCCAGAGTGATCATGGGCCTCTTGGCTGCATCTCTGATCAGTCTTCTCCGTGTTTGAGGTGAAAGTTTAGAGGGACGCCGGGTCTTGGTCGATTTGCAGTGGTATGATACTCCTTCCAATTCAATATGCTCCTTGGGATGTTTAAAGTTTTGGAAATCATTTTGTATCCAAATCCAGCTTTAAACTTCTCCACAACAGTATCACGGACCTGCCTCTTGTGTTCCTTGGTCTTCATGATGCTCTCTGTGCTTCAAACAGAACCCTGAAACTATCACAGAGCAGAAGCATAAGAAAGAATATTATCGAAAACTTGCACGTACCACAGAACGACAGCACAAAAAGATTTTTTTCTTTAAATTGTGAATTTAATGTACAATGTAATAAGACAAAAGACTATATACATTTGGTATGATCATAATCATACTCCCCCACAGAATGAAGATTACATTTCATTTCTGCAGCATGTTGAATGGTGTAAACTTTAAAATGTAAAAAAACAATGGCTGAATTGATGTTTTTTTTCTAATCCTTTACAAAAACAGTTAATAAAAAATGGTTAATCAATTTTATGATCCAATGTTGATCCCACAGATAAATACAACTCATCTTGAAAAAAAATAAGCCCTCATATGGTTACATCAAAAGAGAATTAAAAATGTTATGACTGTTTGAAGGTGACAGTAAAAAAAATGCTTTGACCTGAAGGCCCCAAGGGTTTGAAACATGCCGTGTAAAAAATGCTGTGAATAAAAAGTTATCATTATGAAGCTACAGGTTTGGGAATTGATGCATAGTTTCTCGGCAATTTCTGAAGTGGTTATTAAGTACTGCTGTTTTCACATTTTTTAATATTTATAAATGACTTCAAGGCACTGTAACCGGATTGTATTGATATACAAATAGGAAATTAGCCATGAATTATCTATCACTTGCAAGTTGGGAGATTTTCGCTTATGTAACTTGTTCCTACTTATTTTGATTTAAGTACTATTAATCATTATTTTTTCTCTTCATTGACTTCATACATTTTATTTCTCTTTAGAAATTTTGTTCCAATTCTGGATTAATTTGTACATTGACATTTTTCACCTCAATTAAAGGGAATCTGACCCCTTTTGAGAACAGCATGATGTAGGAGCAGAGATCCTGATTCCAGTGATATGTCACTTACTGGGCTGATTGTTATTTTTTTTAATGAAATCACTGTTTTCTCTGCTAAAAATCTACCAGTTCTCTGAATGCTGAGCTCTAGATAACGCCGCACACCATTGATTGGCATCTTTCTGTGGACACTGTGCATAGGCAAAAAGCTGCAAATGAGTAATGGGGGTGGAGTTATACACTGCTCACGAATATGGAGGACTAAATCGCAACAGGTTACTAGTCATCTAGGGATAATTTCCTGTTGTTAAAACTGTGATTTTATCAAAACTATGACAAGCAGCCCAATGAGTAACAAATCACTGGAATCAGGGTCTTTGTCTACAATTTGGTGCTCTCAGGTTAGGTAGAAAAAGCTTGGTGACAGAAGTTAGTTAATTCCAAGGCTGTTGTAATCTAAACAAATAAAATGCCTTAGCAACAAGTATTTCAGTTCACAAGCTACGAATCTCTATGCAAACATTCAACTATGTTGGTACATAATTAAATCCAAGAGTATATATATAGATATATTTTTTTAAAGATTTATTTCCATTTTTACACATTACTTTAACTATTTGTTACATTTCTTGAGTACAGGACGAATTACCCCAAACTCGTGATCAGTAGTGATCTTAACAGTGGGGCACCTGGTAATCAGACCAGGAAAAATGTAACCGTTTTCTGATATCCACCATGCATAAACAGCACATGTATGGTGGTGATGTATGGAGTAGGGCACGGGCTGACTGTTTTCCAAAGATAACATACTCTGCTAATAGCAGCCGCTGGAGATAGCCCCGATAGCTGCTGTTAACCCCTTAAAAAAAGAACTTTACAAGTTTGCTATTGCCCGAAACCAACTACACTGACCTTGTGAATTATATTGCCATGTCACATTTACTGCACAATGAATGTGGTAAAAGCAAAATCTAAAAATAAAATGACAGAATTTGACCTCACTTCTTTTATTTTTATATTTTCAAGCATAGTATATGTTAAAATGTCCTGTGACATTCAAACTATAACATTTCTAAAACATGTGCATTGTCTGGCATGTAGTACTCTCCATGAATGACTTAATTGTGGCTGGGTGTCAAGGGGATACCGCAACAGAGAGGGGCCAGAAGACCGTAGTGTCTGGTTTCACGTACTCCTGCACTGGTTAGAAGTATACTTCACCATCGTATTAAATATTGCAGGTTTTTTCCTTAATAGCACTGCAAGGGTAAATCTGTTCTGTTGAAACTCCTGGAACTTTCCTAATTGGATTGTCTCAGCTGTTCAGAGTTGGCCACTCCCCTCTGGTATATGGAGCTCTGGCAAAAAGTAAGAGACCACCACATCAAAACCCTGTCATTGGCAGCCCAATCTCCAGACCTGAACCTCATTGAAAACCTCTGGAATGTAATCAAGAGGATGATGGATAGTCACAAGCCATCAAACAAAGAAGAACTGCTTACATTTTTGCACCAGAAGCAGTGTGAATGACTGGTGGAAAACATGCCAAGATGCATGAAAGCTGTGATTAAAAATCATGGTTATTCCACAAAATATTGATTTCTGAACTCTTCCTGAGAACATTAGTTGTTGTTTGTAAATGATTATGAACTTGTTTTCTTTGCATTATTTGATGTCTGAAAGCACTGTTTTTTACATTTTGACCATTTCTCCTTTTCAGAAAAAAATACAAAATTTATTGCTTGGAAATTCGGAGACATGTTGTCAGAAGTTTACAGAATAAATGAGCAATTTAAATTTTACTCAAAAATAAAGCTGTTCATTTTGCAGTGGTCTATTAATTTTTTCCAGAGCTGTTTATGCCAGCCTCTTGCAGGGATTGCCAGTCTTCTTATTGCCTGGTTCTGGAGTTGGAGGTGTAGTTCATGGTTGGAGTTAGCGTTTGGAGATTGTTGCTCGGAATTTTGTTTGCGTGCACATCCTCATACTCTATTTGTTTTCTCCCTCCTTTAACTGCCATGTGTCCCACTGTTGTTTGCTGTGTGTATTTTGCAGGTTTGGTATTTTCATGTATCCCTGTCCGTCTTCTCTTGTTTCTCTGGTACTAACCAGACAAACAAGTGTTCCTGTACACTTTAGATTCCCACTACACTAGGAGGGGGAGGGGTCAGATCAGGGCAGATATAAGAGCATAGCAGGGCACAAAGAACCCAGCATCTTCACCTTCAGGAGTAATCCGGGCGACAGGGATAGACTAAGGCACCCCTAGTTAGCTCCTAAAGTCCTCACGCCATTGTGACACTGGGTTTGCATTTAATGTAATCCTTACTGACCTTAAAGGGTATATCTTTATAAAATACGAAAAATGTACCTAAGCACTAACAGGCAGGTAATTGTAGCCTACGGTACCTGCCTATTGTGCAAGTTATCGTTCTTCCCCGGCACAGAGCAGGCAAAGGCCGCTCCTGCCAGGGATATAGCAGGGAGGCTTTTGCTGAATCCCTGGCAGGAGCAGTCTGAGCCAGAGAAAAATGGCACCGGACACAACAGTCAGGTAAGTTGCAATTACCTGCCTGTTAGTGCTTAGCTATATTTTTTCTGTTTTTTATAAAGTCCCAGATACCCCCTTTAATGTTAAATTTATTTCAGGCACCACTCCAGCAGGTTTTTTTTTTAGTGCTGGAGAGGCATTACCGCAACAGAGAGTGGCCAGAAGTCCACAGCAGCACCTGATTTCATGTACTCCTGCACTGACAGTTTGCTGTTAGTAATGCAGGGGTTAAACTGTTCAGCTTAGAGTCTCTGAAGCGTTCCTTCTTGGATGATCTCAGCTGTTCAGTATTGTCCACTCCTCTTCTCCTATGTATACTCGCCTCTGCATTCTAGATTGCCAGGGTTAGTCTTGTTCTGCCTGGTGTGGAGTGGAGGAGTCAGTTGTTGGTAGAGGTGTTTGGAGTGTTGATCTGTGACTGTTGCTTGGTGGTTCGGCTGTGTGTAAATCCTCATTCTTTCCCAGGCTTGTACTGGCCCACAGGAGAACAGAATAATCCTCCAGTGGGCCCCTGTGCAGGAGTGGGCCACCACCCTCTTATATGAGCAGTACTATGTGCAAATCCTAACCCTTTTCTATTTGGCTTACCTTCCTTTTCTCCCTGGTGTTCCTCTCTGTTGTCTGTGAGTGTATATTTGTATGTTTTGTATTTAATTAATCCCTGTATATCCTACCTTGTTAGTGTAATTTGTGTATAGATATACACTATAACTCCCTGCTTCCCTGTGTGGGGGACAGATAGAGGGCTGTTGTGAATTCTGCTCTTGGGCTCCCTCCGGCGGTTATAAGTGGTAGTGCTGCTGTCTCTGGATCGCAGCATTGATCAGGTGTGTCAAGTTTTTGCAATCCTGACTGGGCTATTTAGCCTTGCTTGACCCTTTAGTCAGTGCCAGTTGTCCATTGTTCCTGGAGGATTCACATCCTTGCCTGCTCTCTCCTGCTTGGCTGTTCCTTTCAACAAAGATAAGTTCTGGCCTTGATTTTTGCTGTCCACATGCTGTGGCCTTATTGTTCAGTTCTTTTCCATGTTTTTGTCTTGTCCAGCTTGGTCTGAATAAGGATTTGTTTAGCCAAGCTGGTATCTCTGGAGATGCAGATATACCCTCAATATCTTTAGTTAGCTGTGGAGATTTTTGTATTTTCTGTGGTGGATATTTTCTAGTGTTTTAATACTGACCGCATAGTACTCTTTCCTATCCTTTCTATTTAGCTAGAAGTGGCCTCCTTTGCTAAATTCTGATTCAGTCTGTGTATGTTTTTTCCCTCTCCTCTCACAGTCAATATTTGTGGGAGGCTGGCTATCCTTTGGGAATTTTCTCTGAGGCAAGGTAGTTTTCCCTTTTCTATCTCTAGGGGTAATTAGTCCTCCGGCTGTGTCGAGATGTCTAGGGAGTGATAGGTACATTCCACGGCTACTTCTAGTTGCGGTGTTAAGTTCAGGGTCTGCGGTCAGTACAGGTACCACCTTCTCCAGAGTACGTCCCATGCTGCTCTTAGGCCACCAGATCATAACAGAGGGCTGATTCACGAGTTCAGCTTGTTACACGGCCCCAGCGTCTTCACCATCAAAGGTAATCCAGGAAGCAGGGATAGCTAGGGCGCACCTAGCATTAGGGACAGGGAAGGAACCCCTGGCCTAAGGTAGGCCAATGTGATCCTGGCCCCAAAGTCGTGACACCCCTGCTCCCATTCTTATACTCACCTTTTGGCGGTTTTACCTTTTACTCATGCAGCTCCGGTCCCACAGCACCATCTTGTACCCATAACTTTTGACTGTCTGGAAGTCAAAAGTTGCATCACAAGAGCTCAATGCAAGTATATTAGAGCCAGAGTCTCTTAAGGAGATGTATTGAAAATTGACCTCCAAGCTTTTCGCAGAAGACTGACGAGAGCGATGCTGGAAAAGGATGAAGGCGGTGGAAGGTGAGTATAAGACGGGGGGGCAGAAGTAATGCATTTACGTCATAGGTCGTGAAGGGACCAAATGTCCCAAAGATTACTGTTCCTTGCCTATCTCTGGAGATTGGAAAACCTGCCTGAAAAAGAAGCTGCGCCCACATACCCTAACAAGGATTCAGCACAATTCATTTTGAGTCCACAGCTCCACAATAGACAAATTGCCTAGCCTTGTGTACATTTCCATTGATTCCATACTTTCCTGTACATAAACTAAAACGTGTAATTTTAGACTTAAAGCTCTTGTGGAGCGCACAGCCTAAAAGTGAGCAGCAAAATGCCACAGTGACATGAAGAAAATTATCAGCCATCTAAAGCTCCTAGCAGAAACTCCAAAAATAAACTTTTCTCCAGAGAGGATAATAGTACAGTAACAAGTTTAATTTAACTTTGACCAAGAACAAGGTGCTAAAATATGTAATTGTGCATTTTAAAGCCATGGCAGCTAAATAATTGCTAGGTGCCCGAAACTATGTGACATACAATACAATTCACATTTCACCTTTCTTAGCAGTAAATAATTTTCTCCTAGCGTGTTCATTGAAGTTATATGCACTGAGATATGTCATGTAACTAGAGAAAGTGGCATTCTGCAGACGTCTTAGTTTCAGCTGAGGCTGAAAGTGTATAATGATCCGAATTGTTGACTTAAAATAAAAATAGTCTTGAGAAGCTATTGTCTCTGTGTCATTCTGCTAGAACCTGATGGTGTTTTGCAGTATCTCTGAGACTGGAGTAATAAACCTAGTATTGAATAGCTGATAACTGAATAGCACAAACTTGTCAGTTTACAGGATATTGAAATTTCGATAATGCACCCGCATATAATAAAAAATCATGCATAATGCACAATGTCGTATTGGGATAACAAGAACCTACCAAAAACATTGACTCTGGGGGCCTACTGCTTAGCTACATGCAAATATTACATAACCCTCCTTTACAAATATACCTATGAGTCTATTCAGGGGTCGGGAACCTATGGCTCGCGAGCCAGATATGGCTCTTTTGATGGCCGTATCTGGCTCGCAGACAGGGGGGCCCACTCACACAGTCATAGAGCCATCTGGCTGCTTTAACCCTTTCTACCCTTTCAATTTGCGCTGGCACAAGCATCTTCTCACTGTCAGTGCAGGGCCAGGACACATAGGGGTTAATTAAGGACACAGCCAGCGTGACATTGTGGGCGGAGAGTTCTCCTGCTCTGAATCCCCTTTCTGCTGCACTGCTGAACTTATGGAGGAGACGGAGCTCCTACCAACACCTGAGTGAGTGCCATGCTATATCGCTGTATGTTCTGACAGTCTGGGACTGGGTGACCTGGGGCGGCCATGGGCTGGGCGGCTGCAGCTGACATATATATATATATACTACAGCAGCCGCCCAGCCCAGGCCCCCAGCACAGCCTGTATAGATACAGTGTATATAATATATATACAGGACAGGTGCTGGGGGCCTATGCTGGGCGGCTGTTGAAGTATATACACTGCACAGTACCACTCCTCCTGTATATATACACTGTACAGTACCACTTCTGTCCTATATATATATACACTGCATAGTACCACTCCTCCTGTATATATACACTGCACAGTACCACACCTCCTGTCCTATATATATATACACTGCATAGTACCACTCCTCCTGTATATATACACTGCACAGTACCACTCCTCCTGTATATATACACTGTACAGTACCACTCCTCCTGTATATATACACTGTACAGTACCACTCCTCCTGTATATATACACTTCACAGTACCACTCCTCCTGAATATATACACTTCACAGTACCACTCCTCCTGTATATATACACTGTACAGTACCACTGTATATATACACTGCACAGTACCACTCCTCCTGTATATATACACTGTACAGTACCACTCCTCCTGTATATATACACTGTACAGTACCACTCCTGTATATATACACTTCACAGTACCACTCCTCCTGTATATATACACTGTACAGTACCACTGTATATATACACTGCACAGTACCACTCCTCCTGTATATATACACTGTACAGTACCACTCCTCCTGTATATATACACTGCACAGTACCACTCCTCCTGTATATATACACTGTACAGTACCACTCCTCCTGTATATATACACTGCACAGTACCACTCCTCCTGTATATATACACTGTACAGTACCACTCCTCCTGTATATATACACTGTACAGTACCACTCCTCCTGTATATTTACACTGCACAGTACCACTCCTCCTGTATATATACACTTCACAGTACCACTCCTCCTGTATATATACACTGCACAGTACCACTCCTCCTGTATATATATACACTGCACAGTACCACTCCTCCTGTCCTGTATATATACACTGCACAGTACCACTTCTCCTGTCCTGTATATATACACTGCACAGTACCGCTCCTCCTGTATATATACACTGTACAGTACCACTCCTCCTGTATATACACACTGCACAGTACCACTCCTCCTGTATATATACACTGCACAGTACCACTCCTCCTGTATATATACACTGCACAGTACCACTCCTCCTGTCCTGTATATATACACTGCACAGTACCACTTCTCCTGTCCTGTATATATACACTGCGGTCACTTAGTACACAAAGGAGTGTTCCTCTCTGCTGCACTAAGCCACCGCTGGACCTAAACAATAATTCGCTGTAAAATAATAAAATAGATAATTGACATAACTGACAATGCGTTGTGTGACATGTCCAACATTCCAGCTTCTTTCTTCTGCGAATGCCTCAAAGCTGGCATTCTCTCAACATCAGGTGGGAAGAATGCCAGCTTCCAGTCATGCGCAGGAAAAAGAAGAAGCCAGACTGCTGGACTGATGTCATGCATCGCAAGCTCACAATGTAAGTTATTTATTTAATTTTTTTTACTGCTAATTACCATTGTTTCAGTCCAGTTGTGGCTTTATACAGTAGGGAGGAGCATTCCTTGCTGTACTAAGTGAACATTGGAGCGATTGATCTGTCAATGGCCCTTTAAACATATTGTACGGCTCTCGCGGAATTATATTTCAAAATATGTGGCGTTTACGGCTCTCTTAGCCAAAAAGGTTCCTGACCCCTGGTCTATATAATAAGAAACTGGGTAGTTTATACAATAAATTAAGGTAGAGAGGGGGCCCTGCAGGCAGGGGCGTACTGCCCATTGTGGTAGAGTATGCAGCCGCTATGGGGCCACAGTGGGTTCTGCAGCACTCTCCAGCTGATCTCTGCACTATGAGGCCAACCTCCTCCACAGCTCATCTGAACACCTGAGGTCATAGATAGGTATGTGTGTGTTTGTTTATGTCCATGTGTGTGTATGTATGTACAGTATATGTATATGTGTATGTATATGTGGGTATGTTCAGTTTATGTATGTATGTGTGTGTGTATGTATGTACAGTATATGTGAGTATCTGTGTGTATATACTGTATGTGTGTATATCTGTGTATGTGTGTGTATCTATGTTTGTATGTTTGTACAGTATATGTATATGTTCAATTCAATTCAAAGAAGGTTTATTGGCAGGACCAAATAGCCATTAGTTTTGCCAAAGCACATGTACAGTAGGGAATAGGGAGTAGGGACTGTGGGGATAATGGGTGGGGACTGTGGGAACGATAATGCAAAGAAAACAAGTTCATAATCATTTAGAAACAACAATACTAATGTTTTAAGTCAGGAAGAGTTCAGAAATCAATATTTTGTGGAATAACCATGATTTTTAATCACAGCATTGATGACTCTTGGCATGCTTTCCACCAGTCTTTCACACTGCTTCTGGCGCAAAAATTTAAGTAGTTCTTCTTTGTTTGATGGCTTGTGACTATCCATCATCCTCTTGATTACATTCCAGAGGTTTTCAATGGGGTTCAGGTCTGGAGATTGGGCTGCCCATGACAGGGTTTTGATGTGGTGGTCTCTTAATTTTTGCCAGAGCTGTATATATATATATATATATTTATATTTATTACATATCTTATATAATCGTTAGTTGGGACTTCCGGCCACTGTCCCCGAATCCCATAAGGCACCACGACAGTGTCACTTGCGCAGAGTCACGAACTGCGCTTGCACAAGTGACATACAGGGTGTCCGGCGGCTTCTGGCCGGTGCTGCGGGTGTTTCGGGTGCCCAGCGGTTCTGTGTGGGTGTCTGGCACTTCCACGGTTCCATGTGCGGTGGTCTCTGGGAATGTGGCCGCCACTGGGGGCGGTGCATGCGCAGATGGTGATCTCGGGACCAATGAAATCAGCACTGAAATCTCATCTCTCGAGATCTTGGTCCCGAGATCACCATCTGTGTATGGAACCGTAGAAGTGCTGGGGCTCTGGCCTGTCGCAAAATGTCGGCAGAGCCCGGGCAGCGCCAGACACACAAGGAGCACCGCTGAGCACCGGAGACACCCGCAGCACCGACCAGCCACCACCAGGCACCCGGGGAGACACCCAGCAGCAGCACAATACCCCCGCAGCAGCGCGCCACACATTGGAGCACCCCTCATCCCTGCATGCAGCCTGCAGCATCACCCCACTCCTGCCTCCTCCAGAAGTGACCCTGGGACCCGCTTCACTGCAGCCACCACCCTCGGTAAGCAATAAGATGCAAGAATTATAAGAAGCACCACCATTTTATTAAAAAATATATTTTTTTATTTTTTCTCCTCAAAATTTGGGGTGCATCTTATAATACGGAGCGTCTTACAGTCCGAAAAATAAGGTATGTTGTAAAGCACAAACGGTGTGAGACATGTCCTCTGCTCCTGTCAGCACCACTAAGCATACACAGATTTTAATTTCACCGCACTCCCGATGCGATGGCATCGAGCATATTTCTAGTCTAATATATAAAGTTGAGTGTATGTATGTATGCGTGTGTGTATGTATTGAGTGACGCCCACTCCACATAGCAGGCACAGGCCACATTTAGCTCCATCGTGTCTAGAGTGGAGTTGCTTCTGTGAGGCATGACGTCAATGGAAAGGGAGGAGCCTCATGGATAGAGATGTGAAGGGGAAAATGAGACATGTTGGGGAAAATGAGAGAAGTGAGGAGCTGCTGCAGTATGAGGCTGTGTATAGAGAAGAGTGAAGCGCTGCAGGTGGAGGCTGTGTATAAGGCCACATTCACATGTTCAGTATTTGGTCAGTATTTTACCTCAGTATTTATAAGCCAAAACCACGAGTGGGAGAAAAATTCAGAAGTGGTGACGTGTTTCTAATATACTTTTCCTCTGACTGTTTTACTCCAAGTTTTAGCTTATAAATACTGAGGTAAAAATACTGACCAAATAACGTGTGAACGAGGTCTAATACAGGAGGAGATGACACACAGCTATATACTATATACAGGGCAGATGACATACAGGTATATACTATATACAGGGGAGATGACATACAGGTATATACTATATACAGGAAGGGATGACACACAGGTATACACTATATACAGGAGGAGATGACACATAGGTATATACTATATACAGGGGAGATGACAAACAGGTATATACTGAGGGGAAAATGACAGATGTGAGGTCAAAATGACAGGTGTTAGGGGGGGAAATGAGAGGAGTGAGGGGGAAAATGAGAGATGTTAGGGGGAAAATAAGAGATGTGAGGGGGAAAATGAGAGATATGAGGTGCTATAACTAACCACTGTTAATTACTATGCCCGGGCAACCCTGGGCTCTTCAAATAGTTCAGTATGTATCTCCATCTGAGTGAAATAATATAAATAAATATATTTCGTAGAGGTGTAGGGGCTCAAATAAAACTTTTGCTATGGGGCCCTGTGATTGCTACATATGCCCCTGCTTGCAGGGCAGTAATAATGAGGGAAATCTGGCTTGTTTCTCGGAGCTCGAGGCTCCAGGTGTCCCATTGCCAGATTTCCCTCATCATAAGCAGCGTATCGGGAAGGGAGAGGGGCCCAGACACATTTCTTGCACAGGGGTCCCAAGCTGTCAGTGTCCGCCCCTGTGGTATGGCAATATAAAAAGTCAAATTTATTTTCACAACACCTTCTGAAAATTTGTGACTTTTCAATGTCTCTTATGACAGATTTTTAGCTTAATTGCTTTAATTAACCTGGGCCTACATTTTTGTGCGTGGCCATTCAGACAATTGCTTTGTATTTATCTACCTGTAAACTGCTGTCAGTGGCACTTGTTCTGCTGTTTGAAAGCATCATATAGTTATCCTCAGACTTCAGTGGAGAAAATTAAATTTAAAAACCTTGGTGAGAGCTAGAGCTATAAAACATCCATAAAACAACTAAAACCCCAAACAATTTCTAGTTTCAATAGCACTGGGACATGAGTTGCATCGGTTATCACAAAGGTTACATAGTTATATTGTTATATAAGTTGAAAAAAAGACCTAGGTACGTCAAGCTCAACCTTTTCCACCATTTGTACATTTTGTCACTAAATTACCGTAACTATAACCAACAATGCTTTGTATTGTTAATGTGATCAGACCTGTATGTTTCAAGGTAACATTTTAAAAGCTATAGCCAAACAATACTGAAGATAATTTCACCCCTCAACATCAAAACATCACCCCTCAACATCAAAATCCTTGAAATTGTAAAGCATGCATGCAAACTGAGGAGGTATTGTACTTATACCACCAAGTTCTATAAATTCATTATAAAATGTCAACAAAATTGTAAAAAAACAAACTAAAAAAGCAAAACAACCATGTCTAACTACCAGTCAAAACTGAGTGATACAAGACCATCCACCAACAAGCAAAGTATAATTTAGAGGTTCTGGCACATTAAACTTTATGCTAGGACACAGAGTACGTATCTGAGGCCTGCCGGCATGTACTGTATGAGCAGTGGCGTAACTACAAAGTTATGGGCCCGGGTGCAAACTTTCAAATGGGACCCCCTATGCCAAAAAAATTTCCACCCAAATTCACATTTTCCCTATTCATTTTGCACACTATAGCTTTGTTACAATGTTGTATAGTCTGACCTCAGTGGCATAACTATCCAGTGCCCCATCCTGGTATATAATTGTCTGCCTTACTGCCGTTGTTCAAAGAAAATAAACCATTATACTCATCATGGGCTTACATAGTAGTCATGGGGATCCATATAAGAAGTATAATGCACCCCCATAGTCCTCTATATAATATTATGAGTGTTGTGGGCCGATGCGGCCCACCGCCAGACCACCTATCTGGCATTTGCTAGTATTTCCAGATGACCAGTCTGATGTTGATGGGAATGGAAAGGTGGTCATTGAATGGAGTGGTGGCCTCTTGTGCGCTACCACTATACCAATGTCTATGGGACTGAAGGAGGTAACCAATCACTCTTCTCCATGGGCTGCCCTGTGTATGAGGACCCCTAGTCTAGAGATCAGTGGGAACCTTGCGATCCCACATATGTCACTGTGTGGAGAGGAGATACAAGTTACCATGGGCCCACCTAATTGAAACATCCAAAAGAGAATGAGTTACAATAAAGATATGTTTCCACGTTAAAGAAACCTAGTGCTTTGGACGCAGCGGATACCTCACTCCGCCCAAAGCCCCACTCCATGTTCTATGTGCTGTGATTCCGGATGTGTTCATTGAACACATGCGGAATCACCGCATCGTATTCATAGACTGTGTTATTTATCTTGCGTCTGCGCAAGATAAATAAACATGCTGTGGTCTGGAAAGACGAGCCACATGTCTGGTTACACAGGGCCGCCAGATGCAGCCCTGCACTCCAGAGGCGTAGCTAGGGTTTTGGTTCAGGAGGCGCGAAGCTTCTGAGTGGACCCCTAACCAGGTAACCTTGATTACAACTGGGTGACGCACCCTAATAGCGGAGGAGAACCTCAGCAGATGACCGCGATGTTGCTGAAAATAATTCTATACAAAGAGCAACATTGATATTACTGCCATATGGTCAGTGGTAAATACCAGCCCTGCAGAACATATAAGAGATCACAGCACAGTTACAGATGGTGACTTACCGCTGACATTCTTTCCATCTGGCCAAGACCGACACAACTTCTTCCACCCAGGACTCGTTTGCTGAAAATACAGCAAAGACACATTTCACTTCTCATATTGTCAGCACGTCACCATCTATTCCCAACCTGCACAAACTCATCATCCTACTAGCACCCCAATGTTGGTGCCGTATGTGTCCCTATTAGTGATGAGCGAATATACTCATTACTCGAGATTTCTCGAGCATGCTCGGGGGTCCTCCGAGTATTTTTTAGTACTCGCAGAATTAGTTTTTCTTGCCACAGCTGAATGATTTGCATCTGTTAGCCAGCATAAGTGCATGTGGGGGTTGGCTAGCAACCAGGCAACCCCCACATGTTTCATGTTGTAAAAGGCCTGACTGAATTTCTTCCCACTTTGGGTTGCAAGTGAACGTAATAAATAAATCCGGCTTTCCAAATTTTGCTGCCAAAGTCATCGCATCTTGGTAATTCTGTGTCATAGCACGTTTTCCACCGGTAAAAGAAGAGGGAAGTATGACGATGCGACCCGGTCTCAGATCTTGTTGTTCAGCCCTACTGTTGATATAATCCATAAGCCCGACATATAATTCTACACTGAGTTTCTTTTGGATTTGTCTGTTCCAGTCCAGTCGCTGCGCTTCAACCTTTAGGTAGGCATCAATTATGTATTGTTGTGTCTGCTTGCCAGAATGTAACAGCGGGTTGAAGGATTGTCGATCCTGAAGGCGGTACGCATAAAATTCCCTCATCGCCACATTTCTTTTTTTTTTTCTTGTTCCCCTGCATCGTGACTGATATCTTCCTGTTCTTCATCGTCACCTTCCTCCATTTCATGACTTTTCCTTTTTGCAGTTCTCCCTTGCTTCCGTATTCCAGGTTGCCATCTGTGTTCACCATACGGAAAGAGGAGTGGATACACCACTGGATCACAGTTTGGGTTATGGTACACAATATTCTGTAGTCCTCGCTGCCCAATGGGATGAACGGCAATGTCTCTTTTGATCGGTGGCTCTCCATCATCGGAGACAAACACAGCTGCAACTTCATTGGCTGTCAGCGAGCGTTGTGTTGTCTATCCTTGGTTATCCACATTTCGATTTTATGCTGGTCGTAGCCATGCTGATCAATCAAATTCTTCATCATCTTGAAAGCCTGAGCAAATGAGTTGATATCTCTGAGTAAACAGTCAATAGTATTCATTGTGTCCCTCTTGCATCCTTCATTTTGCTCGTTATTTAATCGTTGAATGTTTGCATACTCACGATCCAATATGTAGAGTTGTGAATATGAAGGAGTATCAGATCTAAAGAAAGCACAAATATATTTTTAATTATTAAAAAAGAGTAGGAATGAATTAAAAACGTACATTTAATTGTATTCAGGTCTTTCACCTTAGAGAAGTTGATGTACAGTGGTACACTTGAATGAATGATTAAAACGGGTGGGCCACCGGAAAATTTCATTGACTGAAATCCAAAGGATGCAAAAGCAAAAGCACTGTTGTACTTTCTGATGTTCTTCCTAAAAATTTTTGTTGCCTCGTTCGTATCTTCAGTTAACCATGCTTGAAACTGCTGAGGATATTCATTTACTTCACGTAAGTGTATAGTGCCACTTCCACAGCACGACGCAAACTTTGCACTGTGTAATTGTTCTTTCCAAAAGTGAGATGCACCGCAATCACTACACGTAACGTCTCCCTTTCCCACGTGGTGTTCACTGGGTATATTCTCTGGATTTCTTGCTGCATACCTCCAAGGTGGTGGCAGTTTACGTCGACGGGCATTGTTGTTTTCAACTTCCGCAGGTGTCAAATTCCTTTTTCGTTGACCCTGGTTATATATATCAGCTTCCCTTCTTTCTGTCACTCGGTTGATATAAACGTTGAGATATCTCTCTCTGTCCTTATCAATCTGCCCAGGTGTTCGTTGTTGATAACCAATCCTACGATTTTGTTGATATTGTTGTTGTCGATCAGCTACTGCATCGTTGTCCGGATTTTCCTGCAGCCTGTGAGATGGACCTGGTGACTCTTCTTAGCTCATTTTGTTTGGGAGACTGCGGATGCAATTAAATGTATGTTTACCTTGGCTGAAGTGGTTGAATTACATAGAAAGGAAGTGCTGCGTGTGGTAATGTGGGGGGGCGGAGCCTCGTGTGGTAATGTGTGGGGACGGAGCCTCGTGTGGTAATGTGTGGGGACGGAGCCTCGGGTGGTAATGTGGAGGGACGGAGCCTTGTGTGGTAATGTGGGGGAACGGAGCCCCGTGTGGTAATGTGGAGGGACGGAGCCTCGTGTGTTAATGTGTGAGGACGGAGCCTCGTATGGTAATGTGTGGGACCAGTACAGTATAATGCACCCCCATAGGCCTGTATAATATAATGCACTCCCCATAGGCCTGTACAGTATAATGCACTCCCCATAGGCAGTCAGCACAGTATAATGCACCCCCATAGGCAGCCAGTACAGTATAATGCTCCCCCATTAGGCAGCCAGTACTGTATAATGCACCCCTATTAGGCAGTCTGTATAGTATAATGCACCCCCATTAGGCAGCCAGTATAGTATAATGCACCCCCATTAGGCAGTCTGTCTAGTATAATGTACCCCCATTAGGCAGTCTGTATGGTATATTGCACCCCCCATTAAGCAGCCAGTACAATATAATGCACCCCATTAGGCAGTCTATATAGTATAATGCATCACCATTATTCAGCCTCTATAGTATAATGCACCCCCATTAGGCAACCTATATAGTATAATGCACCCCCATTAGGCAGTCTGTATAGTGTAATGCACCCCCATTAGGCTGCCTGTATAGTATAATGCACCCCCATTAGGCAGCCTGTATAGTGTAATGCACCCCCATTAGGCAGACAGTACAATATAATGCATCTCCATTAGGCAGCCTGTATAGTATAATGCACCCGATAAAAAAAAACAATGCTCACCTTTCTTCCTTCTTGTTCCCATGGTGCTCTGAGCACCCGCTCATCACCTAACAGCGGGTGTCAGGTCCTGACATCATCGCTACCCCCTGTCAGTGTCGGCATCAATGACGTCAGACGCTGACAGGGGGATGATGGGAGAAGAAGCCTAACGCTCCCTCTCTCATCAAGCTGACCCTGTGATGACAGACGGGGGGCCCACTGCTGGCACATGACCCCCCACCGCATCATTAAGGACCGCACAGCGGCTGGACGGCAGATCTTGTCGCCCTGCTCTGCCGCAGAATGTAGCTGTATCGGCACACTATGCACGCCAATACAGTTACAGTAGCGTAGCTCCAGGTGGGCCCCTTCAGAGCGTGGGGCCCTGGGCCACTGCCCCCTCTGCCCCCCGATAGCTATGCTACTGCTTGGAGGGCAGGGCTGTCTGTTGCCATGCGGGAGGAATCTCCTGCACGGCAACAGATTTTAACTTTTGCTGGTATCGGCGTGCATCTGAGCCACCGGGCCCCTGATCCACCCCTGGCGACTGCTGCGACCCTGGTAGTTACGCCCCTGTGTATGAGTCAAGCCCCTGTGTATGAGTCAAGCTGACTGCCCTAGAGATAGTAAAAATTCATCAACAAATTATTAGTGTAACACCCCAGGTAACCGGTTGTTACAGTGATGTTGCCTTCCCTTTGGGGAGGGTAATGTCATGCTTGGAGGCAAGGAGGATTCCATTTATCAGGTAAAGCACCTACATGCAACACATTCTGAATCCAGGCCAGAAGGGGGAGCTCTGAACCTGGATTCAGGAGAGCTTCGCAAGATATATGTATTCTAGTCTGGAGGAGGAGTTAGAGAGTTGGTAGCAGAAGTGGAGAAGAGAGGAGTGAAAGCAGAGAGTTGAGCCGTTCAGCCACGTGTGAGCTGCAGCTCCAGTATGTAAGAGAACCAGAAGGGTTGCAGTGATAGTGAGCATTTGAGGGGAGAAGCAAAGGAGAAGAAAGGAGCTTGGAGGGGAACTGTGACTGGGCACCCTCTAAGCTAAAGCACAGAAACCGGGCACCGGGAGCCCGAAGCTGTGTTGTACTCCAAGTCTCACAGCAGAACCAGAAGGACAGAGGATTGCAGGTCATCTGTCCGCACCCACACCTGAAGGTGCAGCAGTACACAGAGAGCCCGGGTCGTGATAGAGACCCTGTAAAAAGGCTTGCATTGCACATCATACAGGTTACTGTTCCAGGACAGGAGAGAGGACTTTGTAAGGGAGCCACAGGCAGCAAGGACCATGCATAAGAGCGCAAGCAGGAAGGCTTACAAACCTCACCTGGGAGAGGGATCCACCATTGCCTCCAGGCCAGCCAGACCACATCACCACCTGTTGCTGGTACCCTGGACTGTGGCTTACTACAGCCAGTAAACCAGTTAAGAGACTGTAATCCTGTGTCCTCTGTTTATTCTGGCACCACACCACTCTGGCCAAACACACCGGGAGCCCTGGGGACCCTGCTTCACCTGTGGGAAGCAACACCATCTTTACTGCAGCACCATTGCCCCCAGAGAACCCCTTTAAGCAGCGTCAGTCACCTCTGACCGAGAACCACAGGTGCCGTCACGAACTTTTATTTTCACATCCCCTTTAAAGACTATCCCACTTTTACTTGGGTGTCCAGGGCCACGGACATGGTCACCGCTACCGTGACCTCCCCTTTAACATCAATTAGACCCGGTACCAAGTACCCCTAGGCCCTGGCGGGCGCTCCACTAGGATTTGGTATGGCTGGATTTGAAGCCACAAATTTAGCAATCGTAAATAATCTGATTGCTTTGTTGTTTGAGTCATTATGATTACAGGAACACCAAATAAGTTCATGATATTTGTTGATTTGTGATGTTTATTATTTTTTTTAAAAAGCACATTAAAAATAATTTATTATGAATTGTTTTTCATTATTTTTTGTAATTTTATGGGAAGAAAAAAAATCTCTTTTATTTTTCCTCTAGAATACAGGGACATAGAAATACACTGCTGTGTACAGATGTATCTCTACCTGTATTGCCTGTGAGTTAGTAGCTGCAATGCAGCTTCAAGTATACAAAATTTTCCCAGCAAACCACTACCCAGCAAAACCTTTCTTTATGCTTTTCTTGACCTGTGCACATGTTCCATATATGAACTAGCTTTGATGTCATTACTTACTCGCAATCTCACATGCCTCCTCCCACATAATTTTGGGCAGATTTCTTGCATCACTATAACAGCTCATGCAATGCATGTTGCACATACTACTATGAGCAGCCTGCTGGGCCTAACCATGCTACCATGGTCTTCAGCGTTCCCAGACTTGTCTCTCATTGAGTACATATGGGACGTCATTAGTCAGCAATCAATAAGAGAGCTGCCAGCAGCGGATCTTGATGATTAACCAAAGTGCATTCAGCGTGGCAGAACATTCCTCAGACATACACTCACTGGCCACTTTATTAGGTACACCTGTCCAACTTCTTGTTAACACTTAATTTCTAATCAGCCAATCACATGGCGGCAACTCAGTGCATTTAGGCATGTAGACATGGTCAAGACAATCTCCTGCAGTTCAAACCGAGCATCAGTATGGGGAAGAAAGGTGATTTGAGTGCCTTTGAACGTGGCATGGTTGTTGGTGCCAGAAGGGCTGGTCTGAGTATTTCAGAAACTGCTGATCTACTGGGATTTTCACGCACAACCATCTCTAGGGTTTACAGAGAATGGTCCGAAAAAGAAAAAAAATCCAGTGAGCGGCAGTTCTGTGGGCGGAAATGCCTTGTTGATGCCAGAGGTCAGAGGAGAATGGGCAGACTGGTTCGAGCTGATAGAAAGGCAACAGTGACTCAAATCGCCACCCGTTACAACCAAGGTAGGCCTAAGAGCATCTCTGAACGCACAGTGCGTCGAACTTTGAGGCAGATGGGCTACAGCAGCAGAAGACCACACCGGGTACCACTCCTTTCAGCTAAGAACAGGAAACTGAGGGTACAATTTGTACAAGCTCATCGAAATTGGACAGTAGAAGATTGGAAAAACGTTGCTTGGTCTGATGAGTCTCGATTTCTGCTGCGACATTCGGATGGTAGGGTCAGAATTTGGCGTAAACAACATGAAAGCATGGATCCATCCTGCCTTGTATGGAGCATCTTTGGGATGTGCAGCCGACAAATCTGCGGCAACTGTGTGATGCCATCATGTCAATATGGACCAAAATCTCTGAGGAATGCTTCCAGCACCTTGTTGAATCTATGCCACGAAGAATTGAGGCAGTTCTGAAGGCAAAAGGGGGTCCAACCCGTTACTAGCATGGTGTACCTAATAAAGTGGCCGGTGAGTGTATATACCCTTCCCAACATTAAAATTACAACACCAAGAAGAAAAAGGATGATCAGTATATACACTGCTCAAAAAAATAAAGGGAACACTTAACCCCTTCACCCCCAAGGGTGGTTTGCACGTTAATGACCGGGCCAATTTTTACAATTCTGACCACTGTCCCTTTATGAGGTTATAACTCTGGAACGCTTCAACGGATCTTGGCGATTCCGACATTGTTTTCTCGTGAAATATTGTACTTCATGATAGTGATAAAATTTATTCGATATAATTTGCGTTTATTTGTGAAAAAAATGAATATTTGGCGAAAATTTTGAAAATTTTGCAATTTTCCAACTTTGAATTTTTATGCCCTTAAATCACAGACATATGTCACACAAAATACTTAATAATTAACATTTCCCACATGTCTACTTTACATCAGCACAATTTTGGAACCAAAATTTTTTTTTGTGACGGAGTTATAAGGGTTAAAAGTTGACTAGCAATTTCTCATTTTTACAACACCATTTTTTTTTAGGGACCACATCTCATTTGAAGTCATTTTGAGGGGTCTATATGATAGAAAATACCCAAGTGTGACACCATTCTAAAAACTGCACCCCTCAAGGTACTAAAAACCACTTTAAAGAAGTTTATTAACCCTTCAGGTGTTTCACAGAAATTTTTGGAATGTTTAAATAAAAATTAACATTTAACTTTTTTTCACAAAAAAATTATTTCAGCTCCAATTTGTTTTATTTTCCCAAGGGTAAGAGAAGAAATTGGACCCCAAAAATTGTTGTGCAATTTGTCCTGAGTACGCTGATACCCCATATGTGGGTGTAAACCATTGTTTGGGTGCAGGGCAGAGCTCGGAAGGGAAGGAGCGCCATTTGACTTTTCAATGCAAAATTGACTGGAATTGAGATGGGACGCCATGTTGCATTTGGAGAGCCCCTGATGTGCCTAAACATTGAAACCCCCCACAAGTGACACCATTTTGGAAAGTAGACCCCCTAAGGATCTTATCTAGATGTGTGGTGAGCACTTTGACCCAACAAGTGCTTCACAGAAGTTTATAATGCAGAGCCGTAAAAATAAAAAATCATATTTTTTCACAAAAATGATCTTTTCGCCCCCAAATTTTTATTTTCCCAAGGGAAAGAGAAGAAATTGGACCCCAAAAATTGTTGTGCAATTTGTCCTGAGTACGCTGATACCCCATATGTGGGTGTAAACCATTGTTTGGGCGCAGGGCAGAGCTCGGAAGGGAAGGAGCGCCATTTGACTTTTCAATGCAAAATTGACTGGAATTGAGATGGGACGCCATGTTGCGTTTGGGGAGCCCCTGATGTGCCTAAACATTGAAACCCCCCACAAGTGACACCATTTTGGAAAGTAGACCCCTTAAGGAACTTATCTAGATGTGTGGTGAGCACTTTGACCCAACAAGTGCTTCACAGAAGTTTATAATGCAGAGCCGTAAAAATAAAAAATCATATTTTTTCACAAAAATGATCTTTTCGCCCCCATTTTTTTATTTCCCCAAGGGTAAGAGAAGAAATTAGACCACAAAAGTTGTTGTTCAATTTGTCCTGAGTACAACGATACCCCATATGTGGGGGTAAACCACTGTTTGGGCGCATAGCAGAGCTCAGAAGGGAATGAGCGCCATTTGACTTTTCAATGCAAAATTGACTGGAATTAAAATGGGATGCCATGTTGCGTTTGGAGAGCCCCTGATGTGCCTAAACATTAAAAAACCCCACAAGTGACACCATTTTGGAAAGTAGACCCCCTAAGGAACTTATCTAGATGTGTTTTGAGAGCTTTGAACCTCCAAGTGTTTCACTACAGTTTATAACGCAGAGCCATGAAAATAAAAATTATTTTTTTGTTCACAAAAATGATTTTTTTAGCCCCCAGTTTTGTATTTTCACAAGGGTATCAGGATAAATTGGACCCCAAAAGTTGTTGTCCAATTTGTCCTGAGTACGCTGATACCCCATATGTGGGGGGGAACCACTGTTTGGGCGCATGACAGAGCTCGGAAGGGAAGGAGCGCCATTTGGAATGCAGACTTAAATGGATAGGTCTGCAGGCGTCACGTTGCATTTGCAGAGCCCCTGATGTACCCAAACAGTACAAACCCCCCACAAGTGACCCCATATTGGAAACTAGACCCCCCAAGGAACTTATCTAGATGTGTTGTGAGAACTTTGAACCCCCAAATGTTTCACTACAGTTTATAACGCAGAGCCGTGAAAATAAAAATTCTTTTTTTTTTCACAAAAATGATTTTTTAGCCCCCAGTTTTGTATTTTTACAAGGGTATCAGGATAAATTGGACCCCAAAATTTGTTGTCCAATTTGTCCTGAGTACGCTGATACCCCATATGTGGGGGGGAACCACTGTTTGGGCGCATGACAGAGCTCGGAAGGGAAGGAGCGCCATTTGGAATGCAGACTTAAATGGATAGGTCTGCAGGCGTCACGTTGCATTTGCAGAGCCCCTGATGTACCCAAACAGTACAAGCCCCCCACAAGTGACCCCATATTGGAAACTAGACCCCCCAAGGAACTTATCTAGATGTGTTGTGAGAACTTTGAACCCCCAAGTGTTTCACTACAGTTTATAACGCAGAGCCGTGAAAATAAAAATTCTTTTTTTTTTCACAAAAATGATATTTTAGCCCCCAGTTTTGTATTTTCACAAGGGTATCAGGATAAATTGGACCCCAAAAGTTGTTGTCCAATTTGTCCTGAGTACGCGGATACCCCATATGTGGGGGGGAACCACTGTTTGGGCGCATGACAGAGCTCGGAAGGGAAGGAGCGCCATTTGGAATGCAGACTTAAATGGATTGGTCTGCAGGCGTCACGTTGCATTTGCAGAGCCACTGATGTACCCAAACAGTACAAACCCCCCACAAGTGACCCCATATTGGAAACTAGACCCCCCCCCAAGGAACTTATCTAGATGTGTTGTGAGAACTTTGAACCCCCAAGTGTTTCACTACAGTTTACAACGCAGAGCCGTGAAAATAAAAAATCTTTTTTTTCCCACAAAACTTATTTTTTGGCCCCCAGTTTTGTATTTTCCCAAGGGTAGCAGGAGAAATTGGACCCCAAAAGATGATGTCCAATTTGTCCTGAGTACGCTGATACCCCATATGTTGGGGTAAACCCCTGTTTTGGCACACGGGAGAGCTCTGAAGGGAAGGAGCACTGTTTTCCTTTTTCAACGCAGAATTGGCTGGAATTCAGATCGGATTCCATGTCCCGTTTGGAGAGCCCCTGATGTGCCTAAACAGTGGAAACCCCCCAATTATAACTGAAACCCTAATCCAAACACACCCCTTACCCTAATCCCAACAGTAACCCTAACCACTCCTCTAACCCAGACACACCAACCCTATTCCCAACCATAAATGTAATCCAAACCCTAACCCTATCTTTAGCCCCAACCCTAACTGTAGCCCCAACCCTAGCCCCAACCCTAGCCCTAACCCTAGCAATAACCCTAGCCCTATCACTAGCCCTAACACTAGCCGTAACACTAGCCCTAGCCCTAACCCTAACCCTAGCCCCAACCCTAGCCCTAACCCTAGCCCTAACCCTAACCCTAGCCCCAACCCTAACCCTAGCCCTAACCCTAGCCCCAACCCTAGCCCTAACCCTAGCCCTAACCCTAGCCCTAACCCTAGCCCTAACCCTTGCCCTAACCCTAACCCTAGCCCTAACTCTAGTCCTAACTCTAGCCCTAACCCTAAAGGCCCCGTCTCACTTAGCGACGCTAAAGCGATCCCGACAACGATACGACCTGTCAGGGATCGTTGCTGCGTCGCTATGTGGTCGCTGGTGAGATGTCAAACAGTGAGATCTTCCCAACGATCGCTGCTGCGATCTCGCTGTTTGACATCTCACCAGCGACTAGTGTTGAGCATTCCGATACCGCAAGTATTGGGTATCGGCCGATATTTGCTGTATCGGAATTCCGATACCGAGATCCGATACTTTTGTGGTATCGGTATCGAAACAACATTAATGTGTAAAATAAAGAATTAAAATAAAAAATATTGCTATACTCACCTCTCCGACGCAGCCTGGACCTCACCGAGGGAACCGGCAGCGTTGTTTGCTTAAAATGCGCGCTTTTCCTTCCTTCCGTGACGTCACGGCTTCTGATTGGTCGCGTGCCGCCCATGTGGCCGCGACGCGACCAATCACAGCAAGCCGTGACGTAATTTTCAGGTCCTTCTAGGCATTCAGTATTTTAAAATTACGTTCCGGCTTTGTGATTGGTCGCGTCGCGGTCACATGGGCGACGCGACCAATCACAAGCCGTGACATCACGGGAGGCAGGAGACGCGCGCACAGTGCTCACAGCCCAACACCGTGCAGAATGCTTGGCATTGGCACCAGAACACCAGGATTAGCAAATTTGTCACTGGCGCCCTGTGCTCTTCACAGATGAAAGCCAGTTCACACTGAGCACATGTGACAGACGTGACAGAGTCTGGAGACTCCATGGAGAGCGATCTGCTGCTTGCAACATCCTTCATGACTGGTTTGACAGTGGGTCAGTAATGGTGTGGGGTGGCATTTCTTTGGGGGCCGCAGAGCCCTCCATGTGCTCGCCAGAGGTAGCATGACTGCCATTAGGTACCGAGATGAGATCCTCAGACCCCTTGTGAGACCATATGCTGGTGCGGTTGGCCCTGGGTTCCTCCTAATGCAGGACAATGCCAGACCTCATGTGGTTGGAGTGTGTCAGCAGTTCCTGCAAGATGAAGGCATTGAAGCTATGGACTGGCCCGCCTATATACATATATATATATATATATATATATATATATATATATATATATATATATACATATATACGCTCACTGGCCACTTTATTAGGTACACCTGTCCAACTTCTTGTTAACACTTAATTTCTAATCAGCCAATCACATGGCGGCAACTCAGTGCATTTAGGCATGTAGACATGGTCAAGACAATCTCCTGCAGTTCAAACCGAGCATCAGTATGGGGAAGAAAGGTGATTTGAGTGCCTTTGAACGTGGCATGGTTGTTGGTGCCAGAAGGGCTGGTCTGAGTATTTCAGAAACTGCTGATCTACTGGGATTTTCACGCACAACCATCTCTAGGGTTTACAGAGAATGGTCCGAAAAAGAAAAAAAATCCAGTGAGCGGCAGTTCTGTGGGCGGAAATGCCTTGTTGATGCCAGAGGTGAGAGGAGAATGGGCAGACTGGTTCGAGCTGATAGAAAGGCAACAGTGACTCAAATCGCCACCCGTTACAACCAAGGTAGGCCTAAGAGCATCTCTGAACGCACAGTGCGTTGAACTTTGAGGCAGATGGGCTACAGCAGCAGAAGACCACACCGGGTACCACTCCTTTCAGCTAAGAACAGGAAACTGAGGCTACAATTTGTTCAAGCTCATCGAAATTGGACAGTAGAAGATTGGAAAAACGTTGCTTGGTCTGATGAGTCTCGATTTCTGCTGCGACATTCGGATGGTAGGGTCAGAATTTGGCGTAAACAACATGAAAGCATGGATCCATCCTGCCTTGTATGGAGCATCTTTGGGATGTGCAGCCAACAAATCTGCGGCAACTGTGTGATGCCATCATGTCAATATGGACCAAAGTCTCTGAGGAATGCTTCCAGCACCTTGTTGAATCTATGCCATGAAGAATTGAGGCAGTTCTGAAGGCAAAAGGGGGTCCAACCCGTTACTAGCATGGTGTACCTAATAAAGTGGCCGGTGAGTGTATACTGTATATATATATATATATATATATATACTGTATATGTGCAGCGCCCCAGAGTCCTGGTCGTTGCAGTACTGTGGCTCCGCCGCTAAGGGGAGCTATGGTACGTCTGATGGCACTGAAGGAGTTCATCTGACCAGGTATCACAGACACCAATACATTTCACAGCCGGGCCTCCAGGGGGAGCTAAGGGTTCTATTCATTAGGCCACTCCTCACATACTGGTAAAACTGGGGGTCAGGCAGGAAGTTAGGGACAAAGCTGACTGGGTTGGAACCAGGCAACACCTTGTGGCAGAGGGTGTTGTGGGGAAAGATTCGGTAGGGCCCCTGTCAGGGGTGGGATCCTGACAGAGGCCTGGCAACTAGAGAGAACGTAACGGGACCGTGCCTGCTCAGCATAGCGGCGGTGCCCAAGGAAGGATTGGAAGCAAGATAGATTGTGCTGAGTGAGAAACAAGATCAAAGCAACAAGGAGAATACCAGTAGGAGTCGTGCTGTGAGACCGAGGCAACATTCTACTGAGGCGCACAACCGGCGGCCGGAACGCCGAGGAAGTATTTATAAATCTAGCTTCAAGCAATACTTCAAACCAACGGCAGGACAGTCAGTCATAGGCGGGCTGTCTCACCTAAATCACCTACGAAGACATAGGGGGCAACTTGTGGAGAGGGGCGACTCTAGGGTCCCGGAAGAGCTCCGAGCCTACCCGTCATACGGGTGCCGTCCTAACCGTAACATCAGGGAGGGACGGAGGAGAAGAACATCATCCGAACGAGTTGTGAGGGAACATCAGAAACAGACACAACAGTTGTGGGGTACTATCCCGTAAGCACAGCAGGGGAGGACCACAACACATAGCGCTAGCAGGAAGGCACCGATTTCCACCTGCAAGGAGAACTCTGGAGGTGCCATTGGACCGGCCGGACTTGCGCAGCCTGGTTAACCGTATTCCGGATTGAGGACCCAGAGATCTTCAGTAAAGAGGTAAAGAGACTGCAACCTGGTGTCCTCGTTATTTACTGCACCGCACCACCACCACCATCCACATCTATCTATTACTGTGCGCCCCTCAGCAGGGTCACGGGCCGGGTCTAGCCACCGTGACAACCCCAGAGCAGAGACTTAGAGGCCCGGTACCGGGTACCCCTCGGCCCTGCGGCAGTGGGGGCGCTACATTTTGGCGTCACGAACAGGATCTACTTAAGCCTGAAGAATCAGGTCATGTGTGCCTTGGAACTGTGATTTATTATACTTGGACTGTGATTTATTGCAAAGACTGTGCTGTGCCATTTACCGCCAAAATCTGCCGCCATTGTAGCGCTAAGGAGAGCGCGGGAGAAGAAGAAGGGCGTGGAGTGGGCGTAGACAAGCTGAAGAGCGCGAAGGACAATGGCCGCCCAGTCTAAATATTTCTGTGTCCTGAGGACGTGTCCGTCAACAGCCGAGGTCCGCCTTCTGATCCTGTTTGGAGGGTGGAGACCATGGAGACGGGGCCGCCCACGAAAGAGACCGCGGGAAGAAGATACTGGAGAGGAGATAAAGATGGCGACGCCGGGAGCACCGCGTGGGGATGACCTGACTCGGCATGGAGCCGCATCACCGGACACAGCCTCGGAGACGCCATTGTTGCGGGGACTGGCCCTCACGGAACCACCGATGGGTCGACCTAACTGGCAGATGTCCGAGGAGTGTGTGGCCGCAGCCGAGGCCCGACAGATAGCACGCCGCTTGGAGGCTGATGCCCGCGTGCTCGCTCGGCTAGGCCAGCCCACGGAGGTCCGCCTGTCTCCGGTGTCCCCTGCTCCTCCCAACCCGGCTGCGGCTGAAGGTACGCTGCAGATACAGGGCATGAGGATCCTGCCGGAGGCCGAACACCTGCGGCGCTTGATGACGGCGTGGCGGAGCCGGCCCCAGCCTGCAGCCCAGATTGACTTGACCAGCGTAGAAGAAACCCCGCCGTCACACTGGGGTGTAGTGGTGTCCTTTAACTCCCGACGCAGAAGGGGAGTTATACAGGAGATTGGGGAGCCGCTACAGGTCCGTGTGGACCGGGAGGAAGTGGAGCCCTGTGGAGGAAGGTTCGCTCGCGACCTGGAGCCAGGTGACGCTGTGACCTACACCAGGTGGAGGAGGGAAACAGGTGAAGCTGGCTGGATCGCTCGGGGCGTCCAGCGGTGTGTCGCGCTCCAGGCCGCTGCCGGAATATCGGAAGACGAACCTCCTGCTGAAAAGGCAACGGAACCTGTCCCTGCGGAGCAGCGGGGAACCCGGACCCACCATGTACCCTGGGGGCGTGCCGGTCCATCAGTGAGAAGGGCATCACGGCGAGGAATCCTGTCCTTGCTGGGGCAGGAACCGCTCCTGGGATCGGCAGCGCGACCCGTTGGTCTGGTGAGGCCCGGAAGGAAACCACCTTCTGCACCACAAGAGTAAGATCTTAAAACTCTGTATAACATGTAAATAGTTACTGTTCTGCCGTGTTGCTGCTAAGACCTGTCCAGGGTTAACTTTTAAAGGGATCCCTATTGCTTTTTGGTTTGTTTTCTAATTTTTGCACAACTTCCCAAAAACTGCTGGAATCATGAACAGTGCATGATACAAACTTCTTGTATATAGTTTGCACCTTCTTAAAGGTGCTCTCTACTGGTTTTGTATAAAAGATGGACTCTTTGCGAAGATACGGTTTTTGGAACTTGTACTGGAGTCCTTGCTGCATACGGACTTGCAGCTTGAAAAGTTGCACTACCTCATAAAGACTTGGTCCCCTCTTAAAGGGGATGTTCACTTGTTGCACTTAAAGAATGATATTGCTTTAAGATAGATAGATAGCAATAATGTCTTAAAAGAGAAAGTAATGATGCTAATGTGAAGAAGTTATATGTAACCAACGAGTTAATTGTAAGAAATGTTTAATGATGTTGATAGAAAAATGAGGACAGAAAGTGAACCCGTACGGGTTAGTCAGTGAGTCCTCTTAGGAGCCATGTAGGGATGGCTCAGTGATTTCAAAACTGAAAGTAAATGTTATGTCCTATACTGTGTATAGTAGTTGAAAAGGCAGTAGGCCCGGGCTGAAAGGGGCGGTCCTGTAAAGAAAGGCGAGGCAGCAGGCCTGGAGCAGTTAGGACAGGCGGTCCTGCAGATTCAACGAAGGAGAATGAAAGAGAAAGAGTTAATTAATATTATAATGTTCGGAATAATTCTTTAGTGGGTTTAGTCTGTACGCCATTGAAGAAGAAGTCAGTTTCATAATGTTTTATAAGTAAAGTCTTTAGTGGATAGGAAGAGTACGTCCTTAAGGACAATGTTAACTTATTATTCAAAAGTTTGCACTGAGTACAATACCCGGTTGGGTAACAGGAGTTGTTTATAGCCTGTAATTTATAATGTTTAACCATGTTTGTAACGTTCAAGTGTCCTCACCTCCCATAAAGGGAAGCTCTGTTCAAGCTTACTTATTGTTATTGCATTTTCAAAATTGTATGTCTTTTTGCTAACCTGTATTGTTGTTTTCTTCCCAGTCCAGGAGTACTGGATTTAACCGGGGGGGAGTGCAGCGCCCCAGAGTCCTGGTCGTTGCAGTACTGTGGCTCCGCCGCTAAGGGGAGCTATGGTACGTCTGATAGCACTGAAGGAGTTCATCTGACCAGGTATCACAGACACCAATACATTTCACAGCCGGGCCTCCAGGGGGAGCTAAGGGTTCTATTCATTAGGCCACTCCTCACATACTGGTAAAACTGGGGGTCAGGCAGGAAGTTAGGGACAAAGCTGACTGGGTTGGAACCAGGCAACACCTTGTGGCAGAGGGTGTTGTGGGGAAAGATTCGGTAGGGCCCCTGTCAGGGGTGGGATCCTGACAGAGGCCTGGCAACTAGAGAGAACGTAACGGGACCGTGCCTGCTCAGCATAGCGGCGGTGCCCAAGGAAGGATTGGAAGCGAGATAGATTGTGCTGAGTGAGAAACGAGATCAAAGCAACAAGGAGAATACCAGTAGGAGTCGTGCTGTGAGACCGAGGCAACATTCTACTGAGGCGCACAACCGGCGGCCGGAACGCCGAGGAAGTATTTATAAATCTAGCTTCAAGCAATACTTCAAACCAACGGCAGGACAGTCAGTCATAGGCGGGCTGTCTCACCTAAATCACCTACGAAGACATAGGGGGCAACTTGTGGAGAGGGGCGACTCTAGGGTCCCGGAAGAGCTCCGAGCCTACCCGTCATACGGGTGCCGTCCTAACCGTAACATCAGGGAGGGACGGAGGAGAAGAACATCATCCGAACGAGTTGTGAGGGAACATCAGAAACAGACACAACAGTTGTGGGGTACTATCCCGTAAGCACAGCAGGGGAGGACCACAACACATAGCGCTAGCAGGAAGGCACCGATTTCCACCTGCAAGGAGAACTCTGGAGGTGCCATTGGACCGGCCAGACTTGCGCAGCCTGGTTAACCGTATACCGGATTGAGGACCCAGAGATCTTCAGTAAAGAGGTAAAGAGACTGCAACCTGGTGTCCTCGTTATTTACTGCACCGCACCACCACCACCATCCACATCTATCTATTACTGTGCGCCCCTCAGCAGGGTCACGGGCCGGGTCCAGCCACCGTGACAACCCCAGAGCAGAGACTTAGAGGCCCGGTACCGGGTACCCCTCAGCCCTGCGGCAGTGGGGGCGCTACATATGTATATACTATATATATATAAACCCTATATAACTGATCAGGAGATGTGTGATTATGTATGTATTATGCTACACAGATATTATAATTCACATTTGGAGGCATCTGAGGTGGTTATTACCTGCAAACCCTCTTGGATGTGTTCCCAAGCTTGCAGCATAATACAGAAAAGGAAGAAAAAAGTAGAACACTGCATGTACAAACAGTAAATGACTTGGTAATTGGTGTTCCTAAATTACTATAGTACATCTCTGGATGTTGCTGATGGGTAAAAAGTTAAAGGATGATAATTATGCATCGATTATTAAAGGTCAGTTGTATGTATTCCCTCACATGCTCATTACCTGTTAACCCCCTGCTGATTCATCCAAACAGGACTTTCTGTAACAACCAATGATGTCATTTATACATGGTACATATACATTATTACAATAACTGTTGTCTGGAATAGTTTGTCAGTGTCTAATGGGATCATTAAGGGCAAGAAATGTAACATTAAGGGGTATTTAGCGAGTAGACATAATTTTAAGGACTATTAAACTAATGTGCAAACTCCAATTCTGTAGTAAATAATAAGTAACAGGACAGCATTAGATGTAATACGTATTCCCATTTTAGAAGATATGCCATCAGTTATGATCATGAGGTCTAACCTCTGGCACCTCTATAATCCTGACAATGAAATGGCTGCAGCACTGATTTAGGGCTGCATCTCTTCCAATGTTTCCATGCACAGTGACCTAATACATTCCCAGCCATATCAATTAGCACGGAACTGCAGCAAGCCCCATTCTTCTGTGTAGGTTGTGCTCCAGAACCCTGGACAGCAGACTATCCAAGAAAAAACAGCAAAAGTGTGCCAGAGCTCAATCAATGCTGCCACCACTTCAGTGTCAAGATTGGGAAGCCAGCCAAGACAACAAAAAACACTGGATCGCCAAAGAATACCAAGTAGGAAATAAATAGCAAATACCTCACCATATCTTCGTTGCCTTGGCAACGCTGGGTACTCCGTTCCCGTGCTTCCGGTCATGTGGCTCGGGTGCTAGGACTTCCGGGTCATCCTGACCACTGATGGCCCGCTTACACTCGGGTCACGATCATCAGCGCAAATCTTTACATAATACATTAACCTCCTGGATTTTACACTAGCCACCCCCTGATGCACGAAACGTGCGTTGGGGTGCTTGGTAACGGGATGTGGCGACCCTTAAAGGTATATTACCTCCATATTTTATTCCTCATGCCCTCCTTTTTGCACTTTGCACTTTGTTTGCGGCATTGTATTTTATTTGTCATTTGATATATTTACACCTCATCCACATCTTGATGTGTTCCTCATATTTTGCACATGCACTTTTGTGTGATTATTAATTTTGTTACATTTCCAATTATTTGGCTACATTTTTTGGATTTACCATTTTTTTACACATACTGTTTGCTTTTTTATTTTTTTCTGTACTTGAAAAAAATTATATTTTTTACATATTTAATTTTTAAACCTTTATATTTGGGTCTGCCCTTTCCTATATGTATATATATATATATATATATATATATATATATATATATGTATGTAATTATCTCATTACTGTTACATTTTCTATCCTGATACGCGCACATTGTTTTTTATATAACATTTTGCCACTATTATTTAATAAAGGTATTTGCTATTTATTTCCTGCTTTGGCGATTTTTGGTTGTCTTGGCTGGCTTTCCTACCTTGAGTGGTTTCACTCTTTTTCTTCACAGAGCACCAGGACTATTCAGTAGATATGTATAGGCAGCATGGTGGCTCAGTGGTTAGCATTGCAGCGCTGGAGTTCTGGGTTCAAATCCCACCAAGGACAACATCTGCAAGGAGTTTGTATGTTCTCCCCGTGTTTGTGTGGGTGTTCTCCGGTTTCCTCCCACATTCCAAAGACATACTGATAGGAAATTTAGATTGTGAGCCCCATCTTGAACAGCGATGATAATGTATGCAAAAGCTGTAAAGCGCTGCGGAAAATGTTAGCGCTATATAAAAATAAAGATTATTATTATAATATACAATTGAATATATATATATATATGTATATATTTAATTATTTATTTTTTGTATATTGGTTACTGTTTTGGTGTCTCTGTTGCTTTAATTTAGTGTTAAAATTAGGAAACATCTCAGAGGGTTCCAGAGGTTCAATTTTTATGGATCACAAAGTGATTGTAAAATACTAGCGATATGCCATTTCTCCAGTATTTTTACTCTTGCAGGGACAGAGGATCCACCGCTGCTGAGCCATTGTTACAGTGATATTAACTGCATTGTAGTGTTACTATTTGGGTTCAGTACCCCGAACACTGGGTGTTTGTTGCTCTATTGTTTGCATGACAGCGCGGCAAACAACGCTACTGATCGGCAGTAAAATCATCACCGCCGGCCAGACAGCCGTGGTTCCCATGCTGTTAAATGACAGCTTGAGCCCGCAGCTATGATCGGAGGTATAAAGTTTACCTCCTTTCATTGGTGTCGACTGATGGGACTACTGATCCCACTATCTGATGCTTGCTGCCGCTAATAAGAATGAGAGCAGGAGTGGCTGATGGGAGTATTCATCAGGCAGCACCTGCATTGTAAATAAATAGTTAAAAAAAATGGTGTGGGTTCCCCTGTATATTTATTAACCAGCCAGGCAAAACTGATAGCTGGTCTAGGGTAAGAACGTTAACATTGAGGATACCTCAAAAATCTATTATAGTTATCCCTGCCGGTAAGTAAAACTCTGAAGCCAAAGTTCCCCATTAATGCAGGTAAGGTGGATTCTCTAAGCCGTGGGTCTAGATTAGAGATGTGCGAGCACTAAAATGCTTGGATGCTCATTACTCGAATCGGACAATTCATAAAACATTCAAAATCAACAAGAAATTTACCAAGCATGTTATTGTCGCTTGACATTAAAAAAGCCTTTGACTCTATTTCTTGGTCTTATCTGTTTGTGCTCTTGCGGAAATGGGGTTTTCCTCCTTACTTTCTTACAATGATTCAGGCCCTTTATAGCTCCCCTTCTGCATATGTACGATACAACGGCTTCTCCTCCCCGCGCTTCCCTATTCATAGAGGCAGTCGCCAAGGCTGTCCCTTATCACCCATATTATTTCTTTTAGCATTTGAACCCTTGGCGATACACCTTCGACTCAATTCATCCATCCAGGGAGTCACCATAGCATCAGTCCCCAATAAACTTTTCTTGTTTGCTGACAACATGCTGCTCCTCCTAACATCTCCTCGGTCATCCCTCCCTGCCCTACTTCAAACTCTTAATAACTTTGAACACATTTCAGGTCTACAAATTAATCCCTCTAAACCCTCTGCTATGAACATTACTCTCCCTTCCTCCACTATCACATTGCTAAAACAGGATTTCCCGTTTCAGTGGACCTCTAACCATTTGGACTATTTAGGAGTGAAACTCACTTCAGAGTACGGCTCATTATACGCGGCTAATTATCCTCATATGCTCCATAAAATTCGATCAATACTCCAGTCATGGGGCAAACTTAACCTCTCCTGGCTCGGCAGAGTACGCGCACTAAAGATGACTATACTCCCTAAATTACTTTATCTATTTCGGGTCCTCCCAGTCTCGGTCCCCACACAATACCTTAAAATAGCTCAGTGAGCGATTAATACCTTTGTTTGGAGGGGGGTCTCTCTAGGGTTAATAGAGCCACCCTTTATCGCCATCGTCTAAAAGGGGGATTGGGGGTACCAAACCTCTCGAAATATTATCAAGCAGCCCAACTTGGTCAACTGACGTTGTACCACGCCTATTCTGAACCCCCCCTATGGCTAGCTCTAGAGGCCTCAGAACTCCACTTGAGTACCCTAGATACGTTGCTCTGGACTCTCCCAATACACCGGAGAGAAATCACTAACCCCATCATGGTTCACTCTCTCAGAATCTGGGACTCATTAAAATACTCCTCACATTTAATATCTTCATTCTTACCCTTGGCCCCCTTGTGGGGTAATGCCCAGTTCCCCCCGGGAGTGGATTCCCTTAGGGACTTCCGACTATGGGTCGCGGCGGGAATAACGTGAGTTCACCATCTCATCAACTTGGATGGGCTCATCCCATTTTCTGCTTTGAGTGAAAAATACCATCTCCCACCGAGAGAAATATTTCGATACTTGCAACTTCAAAATTTTGTTCAATCTCTACTAAGAAACTCTGCCCCCCCTATTCCTTCACCCCCTTTGAACAGAGATGCCGCCAAAACCCACATGCTCCAGGTATCATATCCCTTCTTTACTCACACATCAACTCTCCAACCCACAGGTGGTGCCTGGGCTACACCTCTCGCTGGGAGTCTGATATTGGTTCAACCCTGATGGACTCAGAATGGATCCAGATTTGGTCTTCCTCCACTGGAGGCTTGCTTAACACCCTCATGCTAGAGACCAATTACAAAGTACTTACAAGATGGTACTTGACCCCAGCTAGAGTGGCGAAGGCAGTCGCTAATTACTCTCCAAACTGTTTTCGGGGATGTAACTCTATAGGAGATATGCTTCATATTTGGTGGCTATGCCCAATGGCTCGAAGGTTTTGGACCAGGGTATACTACTTGATTCTCTCAATAACAAATATCAACCTTAGGAAAAACCCCTGGGAAGCCCTACTAAACAAGCGTATCCCCAATATTTCTAAATATTCCCAAGCCCTTATCACGTTTATTTTCTTAGCAGCCAAACAAACTATAGCCTCGGCTTGGAAAAAACCTGGCTTGGATTTGTTGGGAGTTAAATCTCGTCTATCATGGTACATGGTAGACGAAAAATTATCAGCTATACTCACTGACAAAGTAGAGAGATTCGAACTTACTTGGCTCCCCTGGGCAGAATACGCCAGCCACACCCCTTTCGCTATTCCGGTATCTCGACTATCTAACCGTAGTCCTCAGGCTTCTGATTAAAATTACCCAAATGGGTATGGATTTATTATAACCTCTTCTCGGGTCCCCCTTCCCTTCCCCCTCCCCTAACCCTTGTCCCCCCTTTTGTGTGTGTTTTTGTCGTTGTTACACTCGTCCTTTGATATGACTCGTCTTAAGTTTATTGCCAGTTACCAGAACATAAATGAAGGACTGTTACCCCCTTGTTATGACACAATGTACTATATGATAATACTAAAGTTTCTTCTTTTCCTGTATCATATATGCAAACTTCAATAAAAATGTATTGTTTAAAAAAAAAAAAATCAACAAGAAATTGAAGCTTACTTGAAAAAAATGTTAAGAAACATTCTTTCCTGTATAATGACTTGTGTATAAGGCAAAATTTAAACAGGATTTTTTTAAAATAATAATTTAAGTAAGCTAAAATTAAAATTTTTAGTAAAAAATTGGAAATTTTAGTGTCATTTATGAAGGAAGCAAGAACTGCCAAATTTGTGAAGTAAAAGGGACTCAAATACACCCTAAATTAGACATAAAGGAGGGCCTCATACACATTCTGTTCAAAATTGTAATGTAGCGGTACTCCTAGACTCATAAAGACTATGCACTAAATGCAAGGATAGTACCTCATTCAAATATTGTGAGTAAAGTATAGTTGTGGTACTCCTACACTCATAAAAGTTCTGCACAGTGCAAAGACTTCCAGAAATTACAAGCAGGGTCATCTATACCCCCTTGAAGGCAAAACTGGACGACCTCATTAAAATATTGAAAAAGTGTACACCTGTAGCAGGACAATTTTGTTTTTTAGTTCAAACCAACAACATTTCACACAAAGCAGGTTCTACAGTATATAAGACAATAGTCAAATATTTTGTTAACTGTACCAGTCCAAGCAATTTTTTTTTAAATTCACCATAGTTTTACACAGAGCATGTTGAACTGTATGTATGAATCATTGAATCCATAAAAATTTTTGAAAGCTTTTTTTTAGATCTTCATATACCAGCGAAATGTAACAAAAACTGTGTTATAGTTTGTTACAGTTTATGAATCCATAAACATTTTTGGAAGTTTTTTTGTGAGTTTTGAAAGTTTTTTGTGAGTTTAATATGTTAGCAAAATATAACAAGAACCACCTTAGAGTGCATGGATGAATCATTGAATCCATAAAAAGATTTAGAAGAGTTTTTGTGAGTTTAATAAACCAGCAAAATGTAACAAGAACCTTGTTACAGTGTATGGATGAATAATTGAATCCATAAAAATTTTTGTAAAGTTTTTTAGAGTTTAATATACCAGTGAAATGTAACAAGAACCACTTTACAGTGTATAGATGAATCATTGAATCCATCAAAAGTTTTGGAAGGTTTTTTGAAAGTTTAATGTACCTAAGAAGATACAATACTCTATGGATAAGCAATATAATACCGATACATTTTTGAACAATTTTTTTTAGGGTTAGATACCACCAAAATTTATCTAAGAACACTTAATAGTCTATGAATGAGGAATTAAATCCAGGTAACTTTTAAAACACTTTTTGGAGGGCTATATACCACCTCAATGTACCCCTACCCCAGAGCTTGTAATAGCATATGGATGAGTAATTGAATCCAGATAACTTTTTCAATGCTTTTTGGTAGAATTAGATACCAACATAATGTACCCTAGCGCACATAATAGTATGTGGATGAGTAATTGAATCCAGATAACTTTTTCAATGCTTTTTTTGAAGGGTTAGATACCACTGCAATGTACCCCAGAGCAAGTAATAATATGCCTCCACCTGCTTTCTGGAGCCTGATTCCCAGGTGCCTAGGCTGTAAGTGACCCGACTTCTGGTAGTGCCAGCGTACTTGACACATATAAATGCACAACAGCCCCTTGTGTCACCTGCACCATTGCCTGCTCCCGAATAGGAGGTGGGGAACCCAGAGGACAGTACTTTTAATATAAATTTCTATAAAAGTATCACAAAATAATATTCACCACAAAATGCAAGGTGCATAAGACATACAACACTAAAACATTAACGAACAAACAGCGGGGTGCATATAATCAATGGGGTACTATACACACTAGCCCCTTATATGCAAGAGCCTGACCGTCATATCCGTCTGCATACAGTAAGTGGGGTATTTTTTATATGAGCCACTTATACATCGGAAACCGACCATCAAATCCGCTCATATACACCATGCGGTTAGTAACATTCCTAAACAAATGGCCCGGTTCTGTGGACACTTATAAGCAACATGTATTGCCCCTAATAGCTCAACTCCGCATATTCCAGCTATCTCAGCATCACTTATTCTGCGTATAGAATACAACCTGCTTCAGCCTTTTTACGGTCCATTCCTAATTAGCATACAAGACCCTTCTTTATGCTAGTGTGTATAGGACCCCATTGATTATATGCACTCCGCTGTTTGTTCGTTAATTTTTTAGGCTATGTGCACACATTCAGTTATTCTTGCAGAAAATTCCTGAGGAAAACCTGAAATTTTCTGCAAGAAATCTGCATGCGTTTTTTGTGCGTTTTTGACTCGTTTTTGATGCGTTTTTGATGCGTTTTTTTCCGGACATTTCCCAATGCATTTTATAGTGGGAAATCCGCAAAAAAGCGCAAAATTAATGAACATGCTGCGTTTTTTACCGCGATGCGTTTTTTTTCGCGGAAAAAAACGCATCATGTGCACAAAACATGCGGAATTCATTCTAAATGATGGGATGCATATTGTATGCTTTTTTTGCGGTTTTATAGCATTTTTTATTGCGAAAAAAACTCAAAAAATCAGCAACGTGTGCACACAGCCTTAGTGTTGTATGTCTTATGCACCTTGCACTTTGCATTTTGTGATACTTTTATAGAAATTTATATTAAAAAGTAAATTTTAATCCGAATTGCTGTAAGAGAGTAATTTAACCCATTTTTTTTTTTTAAAACTCTTTTGGAAGTGTATTTTTAACACTGAAATGTATCATAATACAAAACACTATACATACATGCAATATACATACTATACATAATACTATATGGGTGAGTAACTGAATCCAGAAAACATTTTCTATACTTTTCGGGAATATTATATATCACAGAAATGTAGCAGAAAACACGTAATACTCTATTGATGACAATATAGTCAATTTTTGCACCCCCCAAAAAAAGCTGGTCACATTCAGCACATACAATATGTAGTAACAGACTGTGAAGCACTCAGCCCTGCCTTGAGACCTTATTCTACCACTCTCCCTGCTCCTGCAACTGTCCCTAGGCTAAATGACAAATGTTTCTGAAGCAAACAGCAAAGCACATTATTAGCCCTTAGAAGGGCTGTTAGTATGATGGTTCAGCATCAGCACCAGTATCGATGCTAGAGGACTCAGATTAGTTACACTGCGCACACACAGCCCTGGACAAGCACTCTCCCCCTCCAATACGAATTGTCCTTGAGCTGTGTAATCGCGGCAGTGAGCTGAGCGTGGTGGCGCCTTTCCTTTTATACCCCTGATGATGTAATATGGCCAACCAATCACAGTAATGCCACTACCAAGATGGCTACGGCATTACAGAGACGTGCAGACAATCCCCGCATGCTTAGTGGCTGTGGGGCGGGTATTCGAGTTTTAAATCAAGCACCACCCAATGCTCACTGAGAAACAGGCACATCCGAGCACTCAGATACTTGCATGATATTCGAGTGTCACCGAGCATGTTCGCTCATCCCTAGTGTAGATGTACAGCACAGACCTGAGGTATTGGAACAGCAGAGCTGTACATGCTGGAAAGCACCTGAGACTAGCACAGAACAACATAAATGGATTTGCTGGATGGCACCTGGGAGCAGTGTGGAAAAGCTGAGCTGAATATGTTGGATGTCACGTGGAGCAGCCAGAGTTGCTAACCATCCAGAAATTCCAGGACCGTCCATAAAACAAGGGCACTTTTTCCCTGTCCTTAAAACATTTTTGATGTGTCTGCTATTTTTTTTTTTTTAAGTTGGAGAAATTTGTACAGATTTTTATGGCTGTATTTATCACGATTTTACAGTGAATGCAGCTAATGTTTTCATATAGGACTGTATGATTTATATTGGTAATCAAATGTTTCCGTATAAAAAGTTGTCTGCCTGCCATTTTTTAAAAAACTGTCCAAAAAGAATAAAAAGTAAAGTTGGTATTCCTGGGAGTAGCCTAGAACAGCAGCACTGGATGGCACAATGGAGAAACTTAGAACATCAGAGACGGATATGCTGGACAGTACGTGGAGTAGCATGTAACAGTAGAGCTGGAGATGCTGGGCTGCATGAGTAGCAGCATTGGATATGCTGAAGGAACCTGGGGGAAGAGCAACATATCTGGGTACAATGGTATCCGGCCATGCACAGGAGCTGAGGAAGCTGGCTGCTGGAGGAAAAGAACACAGAGTCTGGTGCTGGAGCTGGGACAGGTGAGTGACACTGTATCTATAGACTTTGGGTCTTACCTTTTTAATCAAAAACATCTAATTTCTGATTAACTTAGACTAGACAGTTTAAAATGCTCCAAATTCATTGCAGCCATTCATGCAGTTTGATATGGTGCATCTTTACATTATTATTTATTTGTTTTACTCTCTTACATAGCACTATTAATTCCACAGATGCTATCAACACTGTCCCCATTGGGGGGTGGCTGGGAGGGTTACAATCTTAATTCCCTATCAATATGTCTTAAGAGTGTGGGAGGAAACCGGAGACCCCAGAGGAGACCTATGCAAACCTGGAAATGCAGATGTTATCGGAAGGATTTAAACACAGGATACCAGTGCTGCAAGGTATCAGTGAAAACCACTAAGCCACTGTGTTATCTTTATATCATCTATGGTTACTGTGTGCCAGAAACTTGACCCAAAATTTTGAAATGGTTTTTCGAGAAGACCGTGCCCCTTTTCGGCATGGTCAGACTCACTTGTCAGAACAGGTGCAGAAATTGTCTAAACACATAAGTATAATAAGTGGACGTAATCAAAGAGTTTCTTGTTACACATTATGCCAGAAGTCTGGTGTCTTTAGCTTAATACATTTCCCCTTATGTTTATGCTGATACCCTATGGTTTGCATAGGAATAGTTATGAATATCTGTGATATTTGCACTAGGTTGACCCTTTCTGTAATTCTATGAGGGGTCTCTATCAATTCTTTTCCACTTAAGCCTAATGTAATAGTCTTCGATGAGGTAGCAAGAATGGAGCTTGATATTCCCAAAGCCAAGTCTTACTCATGTGTCCCAGCACCAGTGCCTAGCTCTCTTCTATCTCTGCTCTCTTTGCTGTAGTCCTCACAAGGTTACACAGGTAACCCGGTTGATTTCTCTGACATCATCACCCTGTGCCTTTTAAGGCCAGCTTTGGCAAAAGTCAGCCGCTTGAGTTTTAAGTAGCACTATCCACAGTTTCCTCAATTTGGTCAGGATATTTTGTCTAATTCACTTTGGTGAGCATTAGCAAGGTGTCTAGTCATTGATGATCTCTTCAAATCCTAGCTAGCTTACATGCTACAACCAGTATTAGTTCCGATCTCAGTTCAACTTGCTAAGTGTTATCCACATCAGCTTCTCAGCACTAAATTTACCTACTCCTAGTAACTGTTCTCAGTCCTGTTCACTCTTAGCCATTGCAATCAACATCAAGTATCTGTTCAAGAATTTTTCCAGTTTGCAATTACTTATCTATTACATAGCTGCTATTAACTATTGCTCTGTTGGAAGACACCAAACTGCATTTATTTCTGTTGTGTTGCTACTATTAGCCATTACCCTGTTGGAAGATACCAGACTATATTTATATCTCTGTTATTCTTGTGTTTCACCATTGCCCTGATGGAAGATATTAGACTTCATCCCTGTGATTAACTGTTTCCCTGCTAGAAGTTACAGTTCCGATGTGTATCTATATATGGAGGCTCTGTTTCATCTGTATTACCTGCACCACTTGTCTGTCTGCCATCCTCCATAATCATATCTGTGTATATATACTACTGTGCAAGATTTTTAGGCAGGTGTGGAAAGAATACCGAAAAGTAAGAATGCTTTAAAAAAAATAGAATTGTTAATAGTTTATTTGTTATCAACAGAATGTAAAGTTAATGAGAAATGTAAGTAAATTAATATTTGGAGTGACTGCCATTTGCATTCAAAACAACATCAAATCTTTTAGGTACACTTGCACAAAGCTTTTGAAGGAAATCTGCCTTGAATTAATTCTAAATATCTTGGAGAATTAACCACAGATCTTTTGTGAATGAAGACATCTGTCTCTTCATATAATCCCACAAAGACTTGCTAATGTCAAGATGAGGGCTCTGTGGGAGCCATATCATTACTTCCATGACTCAGTGTTCTTCTTGAATCTAAATTAAATTTTTAATGACACAGGCCATATTTTGGGGTTGACCTGCTGCAGAATACATTTGGATCCAGTCAGATGCCTCCCTGATGGTACTGTATGATGGATAAAGTATCTCTCAAGGGGAGCCAGAAGACCACAGCGTCTGATTGCTCCTACTCCTGCGCCGAAAAGAAGCACTGTACCTTCCTTTTAAATGGTGTTAATTTATTTTGGCACAGGGGTACAGGGATTAATTACCCATATTGGGAGCTCTGGATGTCTGGGCTCTCAGCTGAGCACGGTTACCCACTCCTATCCTCTATATAATCTGGATCCTAACTGAAACACCTCATCAGAGCTAGTTTATGCTGCATGGTTGGGAGAATAGATGTTTGGTGGTTATATGAAAAGGAGTTTGGTGTATTTATCTGTGACTGTTGCTTGGGTTTGTATGTTTGATAATTCCCTTTCCTTCTCCTGCTTTGGTTTTTCCCCATCCTCCACTCCACGGTGCATTCCTATGTTATATGTGAGTTAATATTTGTATACCTGGTATTTTTATTTGCTCTTGTTTGTGTTGCCTTATTCGTCTGGTTAGTGTACTACGGTGCATGGCTGCTCCCCTTTTCCCTGGGTGGGGAAGGGTACAGATGGAGGGCGTATACAGGAGATAAGGCAAGGTACATGGCTCTGTCAACTTCACCTTCAGAAGTAACCCGGGGAATAGGTCAAGCTAGGGCGCCCCATAGCATTAGGGACTAGTGATGAGCGAATATACTCATTACTCGAGATTTCTCGAGCACGCTCGGGGGTCTTCCGAGTATTTTTTAGTGCTCGGAGGTTTAGTTTTTCTTGCCGCAGGTGAATGATTTATATCTGATAGCCAGCATAAGTACATGTGGGGGTTGCCCGGTTGCTAGGGAATCCCCACATGTACTTAAGCTGGCTATCAGATGTAAATCATTCAGCTGCCGCAAGAAAAATGAAAACTCCGAGCACTAAAAAATACTCGGAGGACCCCCGAGCATGCTCGAGAAATCTCGAGTAACGAGTATATTCGCTCATCACTATTAGGGACAGGTCACCCGACTACGGAGTTTTGACAGTATCTTTCTACATTGCTCATAAATGAGGGCACTAAGAAATGGGCAACGTTGGGAACAATAGACATAATTGTTATACATGGAAACTAATGGAATCAGTTCAGAACTAGAAGCAACAAATGGGAACCAGCTACATCCATCAAGATTATTAGTGTTCCTGATGATGAGAAATACAGGCAGATATTTATTCATAAAGCAATACCATCCGTAAGGTATCTGATTGGCTTCAAATGTATTCTGCTGCAGGTTAATCCATTACTTGCCAAATTAGCAATTTTAATTTTTTTTTTTAAAAATGACAGATTTTTAATGATTTTGGGTCCTAAAGAATCAGAAACATAATTTGCCAAATTTTTACAAGTACGGATGATTCAGAAAAGGGCGTCCCAATATTCAATTAAAAATGACAATGACATGATTTCCTGTTTTGAAAACATTCATTGTACAAACACAACACAAAAAATTGGACCTAATTATTAAAATTATAAAATCTTAGTTGCTAGAAGAAAAAAATTAGACGTCCCAAAAAAAGGACATTTGTAGATAAAGGGTTAAGGACCCCAAAACAAAATTAAGAACTATCTTCAGCATAAAATAGAATAACGAGTCTTGTAAGTGATGATATGGTCCCCTCAGAACCCTGATCTCAACATAATTGAGCCTGTCTGGGATTACATGAAGAGACAGAATTATTTGGGGAAGTCTACATCCACTAATCTGTGGTTAGTGCTTCAAAGGATCTCGATGACTCTGAGATTGTTTTTTTGATGACATATTGTACTTCATGATAGTGGTAAAATTTCTTCAATATGACTTGCGTTTATTTGTGAAAAAAATGGAAATTTTGTGAAAGTTTTGTAGTGCAATTTCTCCTGAATACGCCGATACCCCTTATAGGGAGAAAACTACTGTTTGGGAACATGGCAGGGCTCGGAAGGGAAGGAGAGCCATTTGACTTTTTGAATGTAAAATTTCCTGTAATCATTAGTGGACGTCATGTCCCGTTTGGAGAGCCCCTGATTGCCTAAACCAGGGGCGGAGAACCTTTTTTCTGCGAAGGTCCATTTGGAATTTTATAATAGTATTCAGGGGCCGTTTACAATTATTAACCTAAACATTATTCAACTACATTTATTCAAACATTTAAATAATTCCCACCTAATGTATAACTCTGTATGTAACCCCTTTCTCATGTACAGCACCATGGAATTAATGGTGTTATATAAATAAATAATAATAATAATATGATGGCAGGAATGACTTCTCTTTGGTGAGGCGTGCGATGTTGGGAGGTATTAATGATGTTGCTATTTGCAACTAGTTTTCTAAGTTTGCATCAGTCAGTCTTAAGCGAAGTCGACACTTTGCGATGGAAAGTTTTGAAAAGAACTGCTCACAGCAATAAGTTGTTCCGAACACAGATGCACATTTCAATGCATGTCTCCTCACAGTGGGAAAATCATAATTGTTCACATAACGTTTATAAAACTGAAGCAATGGGAGGTTATTGTACCTAGGTTTCATCATTGTTTTGCAGCTGAATCATTTTGTGTTGTAGGTCATCAGGCACATCAGCTGGTTCCACATTGAATGGTGTAGCAAGAATGTTTAATTTCATTTGTTTACTTTTGACATCCTTGAATCTTTCATCAAATGCTTCAATTAGTTTTGCACATTCAACCGCACATTCAAGTATTGTGGAAGGCTTTTGTGTTTCCAGCACATGGGGAGTACATGGGGCCTGAGGTATATAGCACATAGGGAGCACACAGGACCTGAGGTATACAGCACATGGGGAGTACACGCAGGGTTGGCATTAGGGGCATGCAGACCAGGCAGCTGCCTAGGGCCCCGCTCCTCCAGTGGCCCCCAGCCAACTGGCATGCCACTAATAGCGGCACACCACTCGGCCGCTATGGGGCCTGGGAGTAAGAGGGGCCTGGCGCCGCTCTCTACTGCATTCAACTTATTGGCATCATACATACCGATATAGTTGAAAGCAGTGATGGATGAGAGAGCATCATGTGACACTCCCTCTCCCATCATTCCCTCCTCTGCCTCTGACTCGCTGAGATGCTCTGCAGAAGTCAAGCCAGAGCAGGAGGGAACGAGGAGAAGAGGTAAGCATTGTGTGTGTGTATATATGCATTATAGTGTGTGTCTGCTGCATTATACTTTGCATGGGGGGAGTGCACTATACTGTGTATGTGGGGGGCTATACTATACTGTGTATGTGGGGGGCTACACTATACTGTGTGTGGGGGCTGCACTATACTGTGTGTGGGGGGACTACACTAAACTGTGTTTGGGGGGCTGCATTATACTGTGAGTGGAGGATGCTTCATTATACTGTGTGTGGGAGGCTGCACTTTACTGTGTGTGTTTGTGGGGGGGCTAAATTATACTGTGTGGGGGGTCTGCATTATACTGTGTGTGGGGCTGCATTATTCTCTGAGGGGACTGCTTTATACTCTTTGTGTGGGGGACTGCACTATACTGTGTGTGTGGGGGCTGCACTACACTGTGTGTGTGGGGGCTGCATTATACCGTGAGTGGAGGGGGCTGCATTATACTGTGTGTGGGGGCTGTACTATACTGTGTGTGGGGGACTGCACTATACTGTGTGTTTGGGGGCTGCATTATACTGTGAGTGGAAGGGGATGCATTATACTGTGTGTGGGGGGCTGCATTATACTGTGTGTGGGGTGGCTGCACTATACTGTGTGTTTGTGGGGGCTGCATTATACTGTGTGTGGGGGTCTGCACTATACTGTGTGTGGGGGGCTGAATTATACTTTGTGTGGGGGACTGCACTTTACTGTGTGTGTGGGGGGACTGCACTATACTGTGTGTGGGGACTGCATTATACTGTGAATGGAAGGGGATGCTGTTATGGACCTGGTGGTTAGGAGCACCCGGAATGACCTGATGAGTAACTAGTAATCGGAACAAGCTCTGGGAAAGTGGGAACTCTGCTGACCGCTAACCCTACTCCTATCACACAAACTAGAAATAGCCGTGGAGCGTACCTAACTCTCCCTAGACGCCTCTTCACAGCCTAAGAGCTAACTACCCCTAAAGATAGAAATAGAAGCCTAACCTTGCCTCAGAGAAATTCCCCAAAGGTAAAGGCAGCCCCCACATATATTGACTGTGAGTTAAGAGGAAAGTCACAAACACAGGAATGAAACAGGTTTTAGCAAAGGAGGCCAGATTTCACTAAATAGTCAGAGGATAGAAAAGGGAACTATGCGGTCAGCACAAAAGACTACAAAAAACCACGCAGAGTAAGCAAAAAGACTCCCCACACCGACTCACGGTGTGGAGGTGCCACTCTGCACCCCAGAGCTTCCAGCTAGCAAGGGAATATCATGATAGCAAGCTGGACTAGAAATTAGCAGTACTAAGAAATATATTCAGGAAGCAGTTACAACAAATGAACTAGCAAAGACTTAGCTTCTGCTGGAGTAGACAGGTCCTCAGAGAAGTCCAAGAGAGATCTGAACCAATACTGAAACATTGACAGCTGGCATGAAGTAACGATCTGAGTGGAGTTAAATAGGGAAGCCAGCATAGCAATAAACGAGAGCAGCTGACAAAGCCAACCTCAGTGACCAGCAGTTCCGCTCAAAGCCACCAGAGGGAGTCCAAGAGCAGAACTAACCAAAGTACCATTCATGACCACAGGAGGGAGTCCGAGAACGGAATACACAACAGTACCCCCCCCTTGAGGAGGGGTCACCGAACCCTCACCAGGGCCCCCAGGCCAATCAGGACGAGCCAAATGAAAGGCACGAACTAAATCGGCAGCGTGGACATCGGAGGCAACAACCCAGGAATTATCCTCCTGACCATAGCCCTTCCACTTAACCAGGTACTGAAGCTTCCGTCTCGAAATACGAGAATCCAAAATTTTTTCCACCACATACTCCAACTCCCCCTCAACCAACACCAGGGCAGGAGGATCAACGGAGGGAACCATAGGCGCCACGTACCTCCGCAACAACGACCTATGGAACACATTATGGATGGCAAAAGAAGCTGGAAGGACCAAACGAAATGAGACAGGGTTGAGAATTTCAGAAATCTTATAAGGACCAATGAAACGAGGCTTAAACTTAGGAGAAGAAACCTTCATAGGAACATAACGAGAAGACAACCAAACCAAATCCCCAACACGAAGTCGGGGACCAACACAACGACGGCGGTTAGCGAAACGTTGAGCCTTCTCCTGGGACAACGTCAGATTGTCCACTACGTGAGTCCAAATTTGCTGCAACCTGTCCACCACAGAATCCACACCAGGACAGTCAAAAGGCTCAACCTGCCCCGAAGAAAAACGAGGATGAAAACCAGAATTGCAAAAAAAAGGCGAAACCAAAGTAGCCGAACTAGCCCGATTATTAAGGGCGAACTCAGCCAATGGCAAGAAGATCACCCAATCATCCTGATCAGCAGAAACAAAGCATCTCAGATAGGTTTCCAAAGTCTGGTTGGTTCGTTCGGTTTGGCCATTTGTTTGAGGATAGAAAGGCCAAGAAAAAGACAAATCAATGCCCATCTTAGCACAAAAGGACCGCCAAAACCTAGAGACAAACTGGGAACCTCTGTCCGACACAATGTTCTCCGGAATGCCATGCAAACGAACCACATGTTGAAAAAATAATGGCACCAAATCAGAGGAGGAAGGTAATTTAGGCAAGGGTACCAAATGGACCATCTTAGAAAAGCGATCACAAACCACCCAGATGACAGACATCCTTTCAGAGACAGGAAGATCTGAAATAAAATCCATGGAAACATGCGTCCAAGGCCTTTTTGGGACTGGCAAGGGCAAAAGCAACCCACTGGCACGAGAACAGCAGGGCTTAGCCCGAGCACAAGTCCCACAGGACTGCACAAAAGAACGCACATCCCGTGACAAGGAAGGCCACCAAAAGGACCTAGCCACCACATCTCTGGTCCCAAAAATTCCAGGATGACCAGCCAACACTGAGCAATGAACCTCAGAAATAACTCTGCTAGTCCATCTATCAGGGACAAATAGTTTCTCCGCTGGACAACGGTCAGGTCTATCAGCCTGAAACTCCTGCAGCTCCCGCCGCAAATCAGGGGAGATGGCAGACAGAATTACCCCCTCTTTGAGAATACCAGCCGGCTCAGGGACTCCCGGAGAATCAGGCACAAAACTCCTAGAAAGGGCATCCGCCTTCACATTCTTAGAACCTGGAAGGTATGAGACCACAAAATCAAAACGGGAGAAAAACAGCAACCATCGAGCCTGTCTAGGATTCAACCGCTTGGCAGACTCGAGATAAGTCAGATTTTTGTGATCCGTCAAGACCACCACACGGTGCTTGGCTCCCTCAAGCCAATGTCGCCACTCCGCGAATGCCCACTTCATAGCTAGCAGCTCCCGATTGCCAACATCATAATTACGCTCAGCAGGCGAAAACTTTCTAGAATAGAAGGCACATGGCTTCATCACAGAGCCATCAGAACTTCTTTGAGACAAAACAGCCCCTGCTCCAATCTCAGAAGCATCAACCTCGACCTGAAAAGGGAGCAAAACATCTGGCTGACGCAACACAGGGGCCGAAGAAAAATGACGTTTCAGCTCCTGAAAAGCCTCAACGGCCGCAGAGGACCAATTCACCACATCAGCACCTTTCTTTGTCAAATCAGTCAAAGGTTTAACCACACTAGAAAAATTAGTGATGAAGCGACGGTAAAAATTAGCAAAGCCCAGGAATTTCTGGAGGCTCTTCACAGATGTAGGTTGAGTCCAATCATAAATGGCCTGAACTTTAACAGGGTCCATCTCGATAGTAGAAGGGGAAAAAATGAAGCCCACAAAGGAAACCTTCTGAACTCCGAAGAGACATTTAGACCCCTTCACAAACAAGGAATTAGCACGAAGGACCTGGAATACCATTCTGACCTGTTTCACATGAGACTCCCAATCATCCGAAAAGACCAAAATATCATCCAAATATACAATCATGAATCTATCCAGATACTTTCGGAAGATGTCATGCATAAAGGACTGAAACACAGATGGAGCATTTGAAAGCCCGAATGGCATTACCAGGTACTCAAAATGGCCCTCGGGCGTATTAATTGCTGTTTTCCATTCATCGCCCTGTTTAATACGCACAAGGTTATACGCCCCTCGAAGATCTATCTTGGTGAACCAACTAGCCCCCTTAATCCGAGCAAACAAATCAGACAGCTGAGGCAAAGGGTACTGAAATTTGACCGTGATCTTATTGAGAAGGCGGTAATCTATACAGGGTCTCAGAGAACCATCCTTCTTGGCCACAAAAAAGAACCCTGCTCCCAACGGTGATGAAGACGGGCGAATATGCCCTTTCTCCAAGGACTCCTTTATATAACTCCGCATAGCGGCGTGCTCTGGCACAGATAAATTGAAAAGTCAGCCCTTAGGAAACTTACTACCAGGAATCAAATTTATAGCACAATCACAATCCCTATGAGGGGGTAGGACACTGGATTTGGGCTCATCAAATACATCCTGGTAATCCGACAGAAACTCAGGGACTTCAGAAGTAGTGGAAGCAGAAATTGACACCAATGGAACATCGCCATGTACCCCTTGACAACCCCAACTAGACACAGACATTGATTTCCAATCCAATACTGGATTATGAACCTGTAGCCAAGGCAAACCCAACACGACCACATCATGCAAATTATGCAACACCAAAAAGCGAATATCTTCCTGATGTGCAGGAGCCATGCACATGGTCAACTGAGTCCAGTACTGAGGTTTATTCTTGGCCAACGGCGTGGCATCAATTCCCCTTAATGGAATAGGATACTGCAAAGGCTCCAAGAAAAAACCACAGCGTCTGGCAAACTCCAAGTCCATCAAATTCAGGGCAGCGCCTGAATCCACAAATGCCATAACCGAGTAGGATGACAAAGAGCAAATCAGAGTAACAGACAAAAGAAATTTAGGCTGTACAGTACCAATGGTGACAGACCTAGCGAACCGCTTAGTGCGCTTAGGACAATCAGAGATAGCATGAGTGGGGTCACCACAGTAAAAACACAGCCTATTCTGACGTCTGTGTTCTTGCAGTTCAGTTCTGGTCAAAGTTCTATCACATTGCATAAGCTCAGGCCTCTGCTCAGAGGACACCGCCAAATGGTGCACAATTTTGCGCTCACGCAAACGCCGATCAATTTGGATGGCCAAGGACATTGATTCATTCAGACCAGCAGGCGTGGGGAATCCCACCATAACATCCTTAAGGGCTTCAGAAAGACCCTTTCTAAAAATTGCTGCCAGGGCACACTCATTCCATTGAGTAAGCACAGACCATTTTCTAAACTTCTGACAATATATCTCCGCTTCATCCTGACCCTGACACAAAGCTAGCAAGATTTTCTCTGCCTGATCCACTGAATTCGGTTTGTCATAAAGCAATCCAAGCGCCAGAAAAAACGCATCTACATTAAGCAATGCAGGATCTCCTGGCGCAAGGGAGAATGCCCAGTCTTGAGGGTCGCCACGCAACAAAGAAATAATTATTTTTACTTGCTGAATGGGGTCACCAGAGGAGCGGGGTTTCAAAGCAAGAAACAGTTTACAATTATTTTTGAAATTCAGAAACTTAGATCTATCCCCAGAAAACAAATCAGGAATTGGAATTCTAGGCTCTAACATCGGATTCTGAACTACATAATCTTGAATGCTTTGTACTCTTGCAGTGAGATGATCCACACTAGAGGACAGACCTTGAATATCCATATCTACACCTGAGTCCTGAACCACCCAGAGATTAAGGGGAAAAGAGAGACAAAACACACTGCAAAGAAAAAAAATGGATTCAGAACTTCTCTTTTCCCTCTTTTGAGATGCATTAACACTTTGTTGGGCCAGCTGTACTGTTATGGACCTGGTGGTTAGGAGCACCCGGAATGACCTGATGAGTAACTAGTAATCGGAACAAGCTCTGGGAAAGTGGGAACTCTGCTGACCGCTAACCCTACTCCTATCATACAAAGTAGAAATAGCCGTGGAGCGTACCTAACTCTCCCTAGATGCCTCTTCACAGCCTAAGAGCTAACTACCCCTAAAGATAGAAATAGAAGCCTAACCTTGCCTCAGAGAAATTCCCCAAAGGTAAAGGCAGCCCCCACATATATTGACTGTGAGTTAAGAGGAAAGTCACAAACACAGGAATGAAACAGGTTTTAGCAAAGGAGGCCAGATTTCACTAAATAGTCAGAGGATAGAAAAGGGAACTATGCGGTCAGCACAAAAGACTACAAAAAACCACGCAGAGTAAGCAAAAAGACTCCCCACACCGACTCACGGTGTGGAGGTGCCACTCTGCACCCCAGAGCTTCCAGCTAGCAAGGGAATATCATGATAGCAAGCTGGACTAGAAATTAGCAGTACTAAGAAATATATTCAGGAAGCAGTTACAACAAATGAACTAGCAAAGACTTAGCTTCTGCTGGAGTAGACAGGTCCTCAGAGAAGTCCAAGAGAGATCTGAACCAATACTGAAACATTGACAGCTGGCATGAAGTAACGATCTGAGTGGAGTTAAATAGGGAAGCCAGCATAGCAATAAACGAGAGCAGCTGACAAAGCCAACCTCAGTGACCAGCAGTTCCGCTCAAAGCCACCAGAGGGAGTCCAAGAGCAGAACTAACCAAAGTACCATTCATGACCACAGGAGGGAGTCCGAGAACGGAATTCACAACAGGATGCATTATACTGTGTGTGCATGTGGGCTGTATTATACTGTGTATGGGGGGCTGCACTATACTGTGTGTTTGTGGGCAGGCTTATTTATACTGTGTGGGTTTATGGGAGGGCTGAATTGTACTGTTTGTGTGTGTGAGGGGCTGCATTATACTGTGTGTGGGACTGCTTTATACTCTGAGGGGGCTGTATTATACTCTGAGGGGGCTGCATTATACTCTGTGGGGCTACGTTATACTCTGAGGGGGCTGCTTTATACTCTGAGGGGGCTGAATTATACTGTGTGTGTGGGGCTGCATTATTATGTGAGGGTGCTGCATTATACTCTGAGGGGGCTGCATTATACTGTGTGTGTGTGGGGACTGCATTATATAGTGTGTGTGGGTGCATTATACTCTGAGGGGGCTGCTTTATACTCTGGGGGTTGCATTATACTCTGAGGGGTCTACATTATACTCTGAAGGAGCTGCATTATACTGAGTTTATGGAGGGCTGCATTATACTCTGACGGGGCTGCATTATATTCTATGAGGGAACTATATTATACTCTATGAGGGAACTACATTATAGTCTATAAGGGAGCTGCATTATACTCTGAGGGGACTACATTATACTCTATGAGGGGACTGCATTATACTCTGAGGGGGCTGCGTTATGCTCTGAGGGGGTCTGTATTATGCTCTGAGGGGACTACATTATATTCTGAGGGGGTGCAGTATACTCTGAGGGGGTCTGCATTATACTGTGTGTGGGGGGCTGCATTATACTCTGAGAGGGCTGCATTATACTCTGTGAGGGGACTACATTATACTCTTACTCTATGAGAGGACTACATTATACTCTATGAGGGGGCTGCATTATACTCTGAGGGGACTACATTATACTCTATGAGGTGGTTGCATTATACTCTGGAGGGGCTGCATTATACTCTGAGGGGGGCTGCATTATACTCTGAGGGGGGCTGCATTATGCTCTGAGGGGGCTGCATTATACTCTGAGGGGGTGCATTATACTATATTGAGGACTATCTGTTCCCAGCATTCTTCCTCAGCCAGAGTAAAGAGGCCAGGAAACAAGCGTCGAATGACTTCAATATTGTCGATTGCGTTCATTTAGCGGCCTGAAGTCAGCGCATGTAAATACAACAGAAATGTTTCTGTGTGATGGTGCAATATGTGAGCATTTGTGGCCCCACTTTAAACTTTTGCCCAGGGCCCCACTTTATCTAAAACCGGCCCTGAGTACATGGGACCTGGAGAGGTATACAACACATGGGGAGTACACGGGACCTGAGGTATACAGCACATGGGTGGTACACGGTTCCTGAGGTACACAGCACATGGGGAGTACATGGGCCTGAGGTATACAGCATGTGGGTGGTACATGGAATCTGAGGTATACAGCACATGGGGAGTACACGGGACCTGAGGTATACAGCACATGGGGAGTACACGGGACCTGAGGTATATACAGCACATGGGTAGTTGTATTGCCAACTTTTTAACACTAAGGTTCGGATATGGCTTTAAAGAAGGCTACTACTTGTGATATAATGCAATTTTATTTTAAAGTACAAGATTGAAGTAAATCAATCAACCTTGACAAAGGTCTTTGGACCGAAACATTGCCGCAGGAGGCAGAATAAATATGTGAGCTGCTTTTCACTATCTGGTGTGCTGCTGTCCTTTTCTTCAGATTGGATTTGGATGTTCTATCTGGGATGGACCCCCTGGTGAGGACGTGCGCCCTGATGTCCATAGAGACTATATAATTATAGGGTGCGGCTTTACTGCTTTTTTTGTAACTTGAAGTAATAGTATGACTGCGTACTTTTTTGTATATTTTAACATACAAAGGTTAAGTACATATACAGATTAAATGATTAAGTACATATTGTGAGGCTGTGGCCTCTGATACAGCTAGGGGGCGCTGTTTGTTCTCCCCAGAATGTGTATGCAGACAGATGAAGTCCATAGGTGTGCATGAGAGTCACGGATTTCTGTTCCGGGTTTTCCATGTGGCTGAAGGCCACAGGTTTGTGTGTGTTTAAAAACCCTGCAGTAAGGGGTATGGGTGTGTCAGGTCAGGTGTCAGGGGACGTGTCAGGTGTGCGAGGTGCACGTCAGTGTCAGGCTGGTGTGGGCTGGTCTGCAGAGTGCATGGAGGTACAGGCCAGCAGAGCCAGCACCCAGGGCAGCTGAATAGCCTGGCACTCGCAGCGTACACAGAGATGCAAGACATCCATGGTACTGATCTCGGATGTGGACAGTCCTGTGCCCGGAGGTGGATGTCCTATGCCCGAAGGAGTCAGATGTGGACAGTCCTGTGCCCGGAGGTGGATGTCCTGTGCCCGAAAGAGGACTAGCATGTGCAACGATTGCAAACAGGTGGATATGGTGCCTGGCTGCTATCTGGAGGATATCCTGAACTGTGTACGACTGTGTGAGTAAAGAGTCTGTAAAGAGACTGTGATACAGCGATGCAGGACACCCACGCGAACTAGTCAGAGGAGGGCTGGCGTGTGCAGTGTCTGCAACATATGAGGCTGTGTGTATGGAGACGTATAGAGACTGTGAGATAGCGTGCGGTCGCCCCAGGAAACTGGACAAAGGAAGTCTGGCCTGTTTAGGGTCCGCAAATCTAAAGCCATGTGTTATGTGTTGCTTTGAACTGGTGTAAACTGGTCACTGATATTATCCACTGAAGTTATATGCATTTATGTGAATTGGACTTTAATGCTGTGAAGAAACACATTTAGGCTACTTTCACATTAGCGTCGTACGACGCACGTCGCAATGCGACGTGGCGACGTACCGACGCAAACTGTGATTAGAAAACACAATGGTGGCAGCGGATGCAGTTTTACAACGCATCCACTGCCCCATTGTGATGTGCGGGAGCTTTTAAATATCATATGTCTGGAATATCAAAGGAGCAACACCAAGACAGAGAACCCCTGGGAAATTCATAACACTGCACTGGCGACCCCACTTATGCAGGCATCACAACATTGTACACATATACAGTAAGTACAGGTACCCAAGTTTCTGCTTCTATCTTAGTCATATTTCTCTGGCCTTATGTAGTGATTTGCACTATGCAGTATCTCTGGTTTCACCTTTCCCCTCCAGTGGCCAGCTTTCAAGATAAGATGAAAAAGAGATACCAGGCAAACATCAAACGATGGGCCATAAACCCTTAGAATATAAAAGCCACAAGGATTAGATAAAACCACCACAGACAGAGGATAAATAAACCTTCATGCTTTACAATAAAAAACAACAAACATAGAGAAATATAGAACTGTTTGTGAGTTAAAAGCTTTCAGACAATAAGTAAAGAGTTCTCAAGATTATGTCACTATGCTGTAAATGTATGACCAGCAATGCTGCTTTCTCATTGTGTGTATGCATTTTGTATGTTTCAATTTGGACTCAAAATATCAATTTTTATATTCACACTACAATGGTACACGGGGCCTGAGGTATACAGCACATGTGGAGTACACGGGGCCTGAGGTATAAAGCACATGGGTGGTACACGGAATCTGAAGTATACAGCACATGGGGAGTACACGGGACCTGAGGTATACATCACATAGGGAGTACACGGGACCTGAGGTATACAGCACATGGGGAGTACACGGGACCTGAGGTATACAGCACATGGGGAGTACACGGGATCTGAGGTATACAGCACATGGGGAGTCCCCATGGGGCCTGAGGCATACAGAACATAGGTGGTACACGGAGTCTGAGGTATACAACATATGGGTGGTGGGTGGTATACGAGGTCAGAGCAAAAACTAGATGTATCCAGCAACACATCCAAGGGAAGGCAGATAAAATCAATATGGTCATATATGATTCAACATGGTTTGTTTTTATAGATTTTTATCTCCCTCCTTTAGATGCGTTGCTGGATCTCCTTTTTGCTGCTGACAGAGACCCGATTCCTGCACCTTAGTAATTCAGCAGAGAACAAATATAGCGTTATTTTTTCTTTTTTTTTCTACTCACACAAATACTGAGGTGGTGGAAGGTATTGTGACCGCAGGAACTGATTAGGCGCTTCAGTGGCTTCAGGGGAGCTGGAGAACACGGTGCAGCAACTCCTCCCACAGAATTCTCAGGCCCTGGCACTTACAGCACGTCGGACACAATACCGCACGCACCTCTAAAGAATTAAAGGGTTCGCTGCCAAAAAACGGGAAAAGTGGCTGCGGGCCGCACCAGATGATATTGCGAGCCGTATACAGCCCGTGGGCTGGATGTTCACCACCCCTGGCCTAAACAGTGGAAACCTCCCACAAGTGACCCTATTTTGTAAACTAGACCCCTCAAGGAATGTATTTAGATGTGTGGTGAGCACCTTGAACCCTCAGGTGCCTCAAAGAAGTTTATAACGTTGAGCCGTGAAAATAATAAAATTATGTTTTCCCCACAAACATTTATTTTATTCCCAGATTTTGCTTTTTCATAGGGGTAACAGGAGAAATTGCACCATACAATTTCTTGTGCAATTTCTCCTGAGTACGCTGATACCCCATATGTGGGGGAATACTACTTTTGAGGCACAGTGCAAAGCTCAGAAGGGAAGAGGCACCATATTAAAGTTCAGATTTTTCTGGAATGGTTTGAGCGTGCCATTTCACATTGGCAGAGCCGCTAAGGTGCCAGAACAACAGAAATCTCCCATATGTGAACTTATTTTACAAACCACACTCCCCAATGAATTCATCTAGGGGTGCAGTGATATTAACACCACATGTGCCACAAAGCCATTGAGCGGTGAAGAAAAAATAATTGCATGTCTTCCACTATAAATGTTGCTTTAGTCCCACATTTTAAATTTTTCTAAGAGCTAATAAGAATTTTTTTTACAACAAACTGAGGTCCATTTTTTCCTGAGTGCTCCAGTACCCTACATGTAATCTGGGAATATTTTTCAGGCACAGTGCAAAGTTCAGAAGGCAAAGAGCGCCAGATTTTACTGTTATGGTTTGCAGATGTCGTGACCCATGGGTATTTTACACAAGCAAGCGGCAATGAATGTTGCCAAATGAAAATTGAAAACTGCCGTTATAATGACCAGTATGTTGTAGTGACCATTACGTGCTTCTGGAGACATGCACCCATAAGTTAGTCGGGATCTCATCGCTTCAGAAATGCCAAATGTGTTGATGCTATATGTAGTTTAGGTACACTGTGGGGCTCAGAAGGGAAGGGGGTATTTGGATTTGAGAGCAGAGAATTTGCTCAATTTCTTTTGGAGTGTGAGGAGCCATTTTGCTTTTCCAGAGCTTTTGTACTACCAGTAACATGGAAGCCCCCTATATTCCCATTAACAGATAACAGACTTGAGTGAGGACTTGTTTTTTTTGTGGATTGAGTTGAAGCTTTTATTGGGAACATTTTACATAACGTTTGGGATCACATTTATCCGGTGCTCTACGCTGAGCACTTACTTTGGGGTTTCCATCTAAATCTCTGTGTGACGTAATTCAGATGAAACCCCCAAGGGACCCATTCACTATAATGAGACAGCAGAGTTACTCTGTACTTCATTTAGCCTCTGTTCAGCGGTGTCCTTCTTTTCAGAAATACACTAAACTGTGGCTGACGGCACTTTTATGCAAACCTAAACAGACAGACACAGCTGAACCACAGGTCAGATGGCGTCCACGGTGCCTTCGTCTGCCTTATTATAGGGAATATTCCATTGAGGATTCCGTCTGAATCACGTATTTCAGAAATTTACACGGAAACCCCGGTGTATGTGCTCAGTGCAGAACGCAGGATAAATGTGTGCAGAGCCTTACTGCGATCTTTGGGAGGCAAAATTAAAACATGAACAGCAGCAGGTGAAGAATTGGTTTTATTTATTTTTTACGCTGTTCCTCGTGCGATATAAGTGATTAGGTAACTTTATTCTTCGGGTCAGTGCGATTACAGCGATATCAGATTTATATCAGGTTTTTACTTTTGGCTGCTGTCACGCACAAAAAGATGCTAGTTTTTTGCATCACCATAATTTGAGAGCTAGAATTTTTCCATATTTCAGCTGACAGAGTCATTTGATGGCTTGCTTTATGTGGGATGAATTGAGAATTTTATTGGTATTATTTTCAGACACATGATATTTTTTGATTGCTTTCAATTCTGATTTTTGGGAGGTAGAGTTTACAAAAGTCAGCAATTGAGGATTTTTTTTTGGGGGGGGGAGGATTATGTCATTCCACGTGTGGTAAAATTGATAAGGCAGTGTTATTCATTGGGTCAGTCTGATTACAGCGGTACCTCATTTATATAGTTTTTTTATGTTTTGGAGCTTTTACACAATTAAAACTATTTTATAGAAAAAATAATTATTTTTACATCGCTTTATTCTGTGAGCTATAACTTTTTTATTGTTCCGCTGATGGAAATGTATGGCAGCTTTTTTCTTTTGCAGGACAAGATGACATTTTCAGTGGTACCATTTTATTTAAATCAGTTTTTCACGTCATGTTTTCAGGATTTCCTTAGTGTTGCGTAGGTGAGAGAATTCCTGAGGGCTTGATGAAACTTCCACCACTTGTGCAATACTAAGGAAATCCTGAGAACATGGCCTGTGGGGTCCGTGAGGACTGAAGTTTGGGAAACACTGATTTAAATCCTTCTTTTTGATCGCATTTTATTCCACTTTTTGTTGAATGAAAATGGTATGATGAAAAAGCATTGTTTTCTGTTATTATTTATTTATCTTATGGTGTTAGCAAAAAGGGGTTAACTAGTGGAACAGTTTTATAGGTCAGGTCGTTCCGGACGCGGTGCTACCAAATTTGTGTACTTTTTTTTTGCTTTTTTGGGGTTTTTTTCCATACAAATATTTATTTATGGGTACAATATCTTTTGATTTTTTACTATTATTTTTTATTTTATTTTTTAAATATTTTTATAACTATTTTAAAAAGTTTTTACTTTTTTTAAAACTTTCTTTTACTTTGTCCCACTATGGGACTATCATTTTTTGCAGGCTGATTGCTTGCATAGCATGGGGATGCAGCAGCATAACCATGCTTTTCAAACTGTCAGCTCAGAACTGACAGTGAAAGTTGCTGATTATGCACTGCGGGGTCTCCGATCCAAGGGTAGAGGGGCTGTTATCCCTCTGCCGACTCCCAGAATGATGCGATCTGTTCCATTTCAACATTTAGGGGGTTAAAGTTTCGGTTGAAGAGGTTGTTAACCTCTTCAGCAACAACGGAAATAAAATCCATTTAATATGAAACACAAACACAAACACACAGGCTAAATGGAAGATCTGTGATTCACGATACATAGTGATTTTCTAACACTAGATCTCAAAGGTGGACATGACCTACTCGTGACAACAACTGATTAAATTTCTTAATATGTATTCTTACAGCAAATCTATCTATCTTTCTGTCTATCTCTATCTATTTATCTGTCGTCAATCCATCATTTTCATACTGCTTCCAAAAATATTGCCTAGAAATATTTGTTATTTATCAGGACTTTCTAGTTTGAATCTAAGCAAAATGAAGACGCAAAATAACAGAATTTATAGAATTGGCAGCATCGGGAAGTCAGTATTGTCACAGGTTTGATAGAGACAGCTGGAGACTAAACTAGAAAACAAAATGTCATGAACAGTGAAGAATGCAAGAAGTGGGGAAGATATCGGTAAACAACAAGGCTTTGATAGACAGTATGCAATTTCTTACAGCAAAAAAAAAAAAAAAAGACCTGACAGTGGATCTAGTGGGGGGTTACAGTCTTGTTACTGCACTGTAGGGAGGCTTGTCATACAAGATTTCTAGAGGATTGTCAAACTGCCAGGGTTTTACAGCAAAGTACACTGAATAGTACCCTCACAACATCAGTACTTATTATGGCTTTACATATTTTTCTCTCTAATCCTGATAATTTAATAAGTATACACTTTAGGCTGTGTCTACTAAGAGATACTGTATCTTGGCATGCTGGGAGTAATTACTGTAGGAAAATTAATTTACATTCTAGCAAAGCAAACCTGTTAATCCCCATAATGTGTACCCTCTGAGATCACAGTAAACAGAATAGGATTGTAGCGAGTCTTGCTAATTCTGGGCACTTACTATTACGATTTGTTCATTTCTGAGTAATCAGAATGATAATTTCCAAGTAAATTTACAAAAAGATTAAGTATAAATTATATAAGTGTTTATTGTTAATCAAAATTGATTGCGCCTACATCAAAATGTTATTATTACCAGTAGCAACATGTATAACTGTGTCAAAGGCAGCAGCATTGTATTTACAGTTCTGTAATTCTGTTAGGAAATGTTTGCATGTGAGCTGTTCGTTCTTTCACTGCATTTGACCATATATGTGTTGTGATTGCAGCTTACAGTCCATCAATATTATAATTTTGCAAATTTTTACATTGTGATTTTTTTAAATGATTCATTTTCAGTTGTATTAGCAGTATATGGTAGAATTGTCATGTGTCTGTGCACTACTTTATATCACTGTTAACTGAAATTTGCACACAGGGTCGGACTGGCCTGGCTGGGTATAGGGGAAATCCCCGATGAGCCCTTGCAGTGGACCAGATAGACCAGATAGATAGCGGTGGGAAGAAGATGAGAAAAAGTGTTTTTTTAGGGGCACGGGCCCTTTAAAAGCGCAGGCAGAGTATGTGCAGGGGCACGCGCACGCAGCATTCATTACCTGAACAGCCGCGTTGCACGTCCTGATGAACACTGACGAGTGTGTGTCTGTCATCACCGGTGTATGATGTCAGTGTCATGCGCCACATGCGACGGGCACACAAGCATTTACTTAGCATAGGCCGGTGGCCATTTTAATATGACCGCGCTGGATCTGTAGAAGAGGGAGCACAGGCAGGTAAGAGGAATCTATTTTTTCTCTCTCTCTGTGCATGCGGCCAAGCCAAGGGACCAGTATGGATATCTGGGGGGCCAGGATGCATATATATCGGGGGCCAGGATGGATCTATGGGGGCCAGGATACATATATATGGGGGGCCAGGATGGATATATGGGGGCCAGGATAGATATATGGGGGGGCAGGACAAGGGACCAGGATGGATATCTGGGGGGCCAGGATGGATATATATTGGGAGCCAGGATGGATATATGGAGGGGGCCAGGATGGATATATCTGGGGCAGAACAAGGGATCAGGATGGATATATGGAGGCCCAGGATGCATATATATGGGGGAGCTCCTGTTTTTAATGTCACTAGTGATCACTGTATTACCTGTACACTATACGCTATATACAAAGCTCCTGTGCATAATGTTACCGGTGATCACTGTATTTTCTGTACACTTACACTATATACAGTACATAGCTTCTGTGTGTAATGTCACTGGTGATCACTGTATTACTGTCACGGGGAGACTAGATGAGCGTGAGCTAATAACGGGCCCCTGCAGTTTCCCTCAGACTAGGGAAATCCTGACTGACCCTCTACCTGGAGTTTACACTGATGGTGTGCATGTCCAGGCCTCGAACCTCACCCTGACTCCTGTATTAACCCTAGGCTGATACCTCCGCCCTCCACCCAGTGAAAAGGTAATATTCCAATACCCACAGTTAGCACAGACAAGGATAAAGGAAAATATACACCACGCCGCAGTCACTCAGGAATACACTATAAATGTGCAGGGCAAAATAAATACAAATATAGGAAGGAGTAAATAAGACAGAGAAAAATACACCACCAGCAACGAATCTCCAACAACCAGCTCTCCACTCCAGACCGAGATAACAACGCACAAGACAGAAGCTATAATCGGCGACGCCCAATGAACAGGAGAACTATTTAAAGGCCATGGGAATGGCCCAGCTTCCAATCCGAGGATTAGGTAAATTAACCCCGGAACAGCTAGATAAAATCTAGCAGACGCCAATGATCAAATAGTGGTCAAAAGCGGAATTACCGCTGTCTGTCGGACGACCTGGTCTGAACAGCGTCTGACATGACAGTACCCCGCCTTCTACGAGGGACCCCAGGGCCCTCACGGCTTATAGGACCCGGCTTGTCTGGATGGCGATGATGAAAAAACCTGACCAGCCGATCCGCATGAATGTCCGAGGCTGGTACCCAGGACCTCTCCTCAGGCCCATAACCACGCCAGTGTACCAAGTACTGTAAAGTGCGACGCACTACACGAGAGTCAACCACCTTGGAGACCTCAAACTCCAAATTACCATCCACCAAGACTGGAGGTGGCATAGGCGCTGCATCCACAGAACCCACCACCTTCTTTAGAAGAGACCTGTGGAACACATTGTGTATCTTATACACCGTAGGGAGCTCCAATCGGTACGCTACTGGGTTAATGACGGCGGTGACCCTAAATGGACCAATAAACCGTGGACCCAATTTAAGGGACGGTATTTTGAGTCTTATGTTTTTTGTGGATAACCACACCCAGTCATCCACACTCAGGTCCGGACCTGGCACACGCCTACTGTCAGCCACACGCTTGTACCTAGCAACCACACTCAACAGGCGCTGCTTAACTCTCCTCCAGACTGAAGACAATTGTGTCCCCAACTGGTCCTCCTCCGAAATGCCGGAAGAGCCCCTCTGACTCAAGGTACAAAATTGAGGATGTAGCCCGCAAACACAAAAAAACGGAGACTCCCCAGACGACTCCTGGCGGTGATTATTGATGGCAAACTCAGCCAAAGGAAGAAAGGTAGACCACTCCTCCTGGTTATCAGAGACAAAGCAGTGTAAGTACTGTTCCAAATTTTGGTTCATACGCTCAGTCTGACCATTTGACTGAGGATGAAACGCTGAAGAATGAGATAACTTGATCCCCAGCCGTGAGCAAAATGCTCTCCAAAATTTTGCCACAAACTGAGACCCCCTATCAGACACGATTTCAGACGGAACCCCATGAAGTCTGACCACCTTCTGCACAAATACCTGAGCCAGAGTCTTAGCGTTAGGCAACGAAGGCAAAGACACAAAGTGCGACATTTTAGAAAACCGATCAACAATCACCAAGATGACCATGTTCCCAGCTGATGAGGGCAAATCAGTGATGAAATCCATGGAGATTTCCGTCCAAGGCTTACTAGGTACCTCAAGAGGAAGTAGTGTGCCAACAGGACGGGAGCGAGGCGTCTTAGCCCTAGCGCACGTGGTACAAGCTGACACGTATGAGACCGCGTCCTGTCGGATCTTGGGCCACCAAAACCAACGTGACACCAACTCCAAGGTACCTTTAACCCCTGGGTGGCCAGCCAGGACAGGATCATGATGCTCCGCCAAAACCTTTAGGCGGAGATGAAGCGGTACAAAAGATTTGTTGACGGGAAGCTCAGATGGTACCTCCTCCTGAGCCTCGGCAATCTCAGCCTCAACCTCGGTAGTGAGAGCCGAAACCACAACACCCTTTTGGAGGATGGGTACTGGATCTTCCCGAGGTTCTCCCCCCGGAAAACAGCTGGACAGAGCATCCGCCTTAGTGTTTTTAGACCCCGGTCTGTAAGTGACCACAAAATTGAACCGCGTGAAAAACAATGCCCAGCGAGCCTGCCTGGGGGACAGACGCTTGGCTGACTCCAAATACAGCAGATTCTTATGATCGGTAATAACAGTAACCTGATGTACCGACCCCTCCAAGAAGTGTCGCCATTCCTCAAAGGCCAACTTAATTGCCAACAACTCCCGGTTGCCGATATCGTAGTTACGTTCGGCGGACGACAGTTTCTTGGAGAAATAGGCGCACGGATGTAAACCACTCAAAGATGAGCCTTGAGATAGTACCGCCCCCACACCAACCTCAGACGCATCGACTTCCACAACAAAGGGTTTAGATACGTCTGGCTGCACAAGAAAGGGGGCTGAAACAAAACTGTTCTTAAGAAATTCAAATGCGCGCACAGCAGCCTCAGGCCAAACGGAGAAATTGGTACCCTTTTTAGTCATGTCAGTTAGCGGTTTAGCAATGATGGAAAAATCCTTGATAAATTTCCTATAGTAATTAGAAAACCCAAGGAACCGCTGAAGTGCTTTCAGGTTATCAGGACGTTCCCAATGCAGCACCGCCTGCACCTTAGCGGCGTCCATTTTAAACCCTGAAGCAGACACAATATAACCCAAGAAAGGCAACTCTTGAACAGAAAATACACATTTCTCAAGTTTAGCATACAGCTTATTCTCTCTGAGAAGCTGTAACACCTGCCTGACATGATCTAAATGAGCCTCACGGTCGCAAGAATATATGAGAATGTCATCTAGATACACGATAACGAATTTCCCCAAAACATACGAGAACACATCATTGATGAAATGTTGGAACACTGCAGGTGCGTTAGTCAACCCAAACGGCATCACCAAATTTTCAAAATGACCCTCAGGGGTATTAAAAGCCGTCTTCCACTCATCACCTTGACGGACTCTTATGTAGTGTGTTATGGTTACCCCAATGACCATGGGAAAAAAATACAAAACGGACTAGCTCTCGGGTGATGGAAACTAAGGTCGACCGTGACCTGAACCTGACCCAACATTTACAGTAGCCGGGGGATGTACCTACGATGCCCTAGACACCACGCGCCAGCCGGAGATCTAACTACCCCTATAAGAGGAATATACAGGCCTGCCTTACCTCCAGTGAGGAACCCCAAAAGATGATAGTAGGCCCCCACAGATATTGACGGTGAGTTCAGAGGAAATGACATACGTAGGATGAACAGCAGATTTAGCACAGTGAGGTCCGCTTACTAGATAGCAGAAGGACAGGAAAGAGTTACTTCACGGTCGACCTAAAAATCACTATTCAAAAACACCATCCAGAAATTACTTTAAACTCCAGTGACAACTCATGCCACTGGAGTAGTAATTTTCTGTCCACAAGAGCTTCCAGCACTGAAGAGTCACATTGCAGATAGCTGGACAAAAATAGCAAAACAAGAAACAAAATTCAACTTAGCTGAACTGGGACTTGAGGCAGGTGAATGCAACAGAATGCTACTAGCACATTGTTGGCCGGCATGTGACTAACAGCCAAGCAGCCTTAAATAGGAAACTCCCCTAGAGGGTGGCGACAGGTAATCAGAGATGGAGGAAGGCACATAAGAGACACTACCATAACAGACCACCGGGGGAGCCCACAAACCGAATTCACAACAGTACCCCCCCCTTAAGGAGGGGGCACCGAACCCTCACCAGAACCACCAGGGCGACCTGGATGAGCACTATGAAATGCACGAACCAAATCGGGAGCATGAACATCGGATGCTGTCACCCAAGAATTATCCTCCTGGCCATAACCTTTCCACTTAACCAGATACTGAAGTTTCCGTCTGGAAACACGGGAGTCCAAGATCTTTTCCACCACATACTCCAATTCACCCTCAACCAACACAGGAGCAGGTGGATCAGCAGAAGGAACAACCGGTACCTCATACCTCCGCAATAATGACCGATGGAAAACATTATGGATATTAAAAGATGCTGGGAGGTCCAAACGAAAGGACACAGGATTAAGAACCTCCAGAATCCTATAAGGGCCGATAAACCGAGGCTTAAACTTAGGAGACGAGACCTTCATAGGAACAAATCGAGAAGACAGCCACACCAGGTCCCCAACACAAAGACGAGGACCAATACGCCGATGACGATTAGTGAACTGTTGAGTCTTCTCCTGGGACAACTTCAGATTGTCCACAACCTGTCCCCAAATCCGATGCATCCTATCAACCACAGCATCCACTCCAGGACAATCCGAAGACTCCAATTGACCGGACGAAAACCGAGGGTGAAACCCTGAATTACAAAAAAATGGAGAAACCAAAGTGGCAGAACTAGCCCGATTGTTAAGGGCAAACTCTGCCAATGGCAAAAAGTCAAGCCAATCATCCTGATCAGCGGACACAAAACACCTCAAGTAAGTCTCCAAGGTCTGATTAGTACGCTCAGTCTGGCCATTAGTCTGAGGATGGAATGCAGACGAAAAAGACAAATCGATACCCATCCTGGCACAGAACGTCCGCCAAAATCTAGACACAAACTGAGTACCCCTGTCAGACACTATATTCTCAGGAATACCATGCAAACGCACCACATTCTGAAAAAATAGAGGAACCAACTCAGAGGAGGAGGGCAATTTGGGTAAAGGTACCAAATGAACCATCTTGGAAAAACGGTCACAAATCACCCAGATGACAGACATCCTACGAGAAACCGGAAGGTCAGAAATAAAGTCCATAGAGATGTGCGTCCAAGGCCTCTTAGGAATAGGCAAGGGCAACAACAACCCACTGGCCCTAGAACAGCAGGGCTTGGCCCGAGCACAAACATCACAAGACTGCACAAACATGCGCACATCTCGAGACAAAGAAGGCCACCAGAAGGACCTAGACACCAAATCCCTGGTGCCAAAAATTCCAGGATGACCTGTCAACGCGGAAGAATGAACCTCCGAGATAACTCTACTGGTCCAATCATCAGGGACAAACAGTCTACCAGGCGGACAGCGATCAGGCCTATCCACCTGAAACTCCTGCAAAGAACGCCGCAGGTCTGGGGAGACAGCTGACAATATCACCCCATCCTTCAGGATGCCGGTAGGTTCGGAATCACCAGGCGAGTCAGGCTCAAAACTCCTAGAGAGGGCATCCGCCTTCACATTCTTGGACCCAGGCAGATATGACACCACAAAGTTAAATCGGGAGAAAAACAACGACCAGCGCGCCTGTCTAGGATTCAGACGCCTGGCCGACTCAAGATAAATTAGATTCTTGTGGTCAGTGAGGACCATCACCTGGTGTCTAGCACCCTCAAGCCAATGACGCCACTCCTCAAACGCCCACTTCATGGCCAGAAGTTCCCGATTTCCCACATCATAATTTCGCTCAGCGGGCGAAAACTTTCGGGAGAAAAACGCACATGGTCTCATTACTGAGCAGTCAGGATCTTTCTGCGACAAAACTGCACCTGCTCCGATCTCCGAAGCATCCACCTCAACCTGGAACGGAAGTAACACATCAGGTTGGCGCAACACAGGAGCGGAAGAAAAGCGGCGCTTAAGCTCTTGAAAGGCCTCCACAGCCGCAGAGGACCAATTAGCAACATCAGCACCCTTTTTGGTCAAATCAGTCAAAGGTTTAGCAATGGCAGAAAAACCCGCTATAAATCGGCGATAGAAATTAGCAAAACCCAAGAACTTTTGCAGACTCTTCAAAGAAGTAGGTTGCATCCAATCACAAATAGCCTGGACCTTGACAGGGTCCATCTCCATAGATGAAGGGGAAAAAATATATCCCAAAAAGGAAATTCTCTGAACTCCAAAACTACACTTTGAGCCCTTTACAAAAAGAGAATTAGCTCGCAAAACCTGAAAAACTCTCCTGACCTGTTGAACGTGAGATTCCCAGTCCTCCGAAAAAACAAGAATATCATCCAAATACACAATCATAAACTTATCCAGATATTCACGGAAAATATCGTGCATAAAGGACTGAAAAACGGAAGGGGCATTTGCGAGACCGAAAGGCATTACCAAATACTCAAAATGGCCTTCAGGCGTATTAAATGCGGTCTTCCACTCATCCCCCTGCTTAATCCGCACCAAATTATACGCACCACGTAGATCGATCTTAGTGAACCACTTAGCCCCCTTTATACGAGCAAACAGATCAGTCAGTAAAGGTAACGGGTACTGGTATTTAACTGTAATCTTATTCAAAAGTCGATAGTCGATACAAGGTCTCAATGAACCATCCTTTTTACCTACAAAGAAAAATCCTGCCCCTAGTGGAGACAACGAGGGGCGAATATGACCCTTTTCCAAGGATTCTCTGATATACTCCCGCATAGCAGTATGTTCAGGTACAGACAAATTAAACAAGCGACCCTTAGGAAACTTACTACCGGGGATCAATTCAATAGCGCAGTCACACTCTCTGTGGGGAGGGAGAGAATCAACTTTAGGCTCTTGAAAGACATCATAAAAATCTGACAGAAATGCTGGGATCTCAGAGGGAGTAGATGAAGAAATAGGAACCAAAGGTGCATCCCCATGAATGCCCCGACATCCCCAGCTCAACACAGACATAGATTTCCAGTCCAAGACGGGATTATGAATCTGTAACCATGGCAATCCAAGCACTAAGACATCATGTAGGTTATATAATACAAGGAAACGAATAATCTCCTGATGGTCTGGGGTAAGACGCATAGTCACTTGTGTCCAATATTGTGGTTTATTGCTAGCCAAAGGTGTAGAATCAATACCCTTCAGGGGAATAGAAACTTCCAACGGCTCCAAATCAAACCCACAACGCTTGGCAAAGGACCAATCCATGAGACTCAGAGCGGCGCCAGAATCCACATAAGCATTCACAGTCACAGATGATAAGGTACAAATCAATGTCACGGACAAAAGAAATTTTGACTGCAAGGTACCTGTAGAAAAAGATTTATCAACCTTTTTATCAACCTTATTTATACGTTTAGAGCATGCTGATATAACATGAGCTGGATCTCCACAGTAGAAGCACAATCCATTTTTGCGCCTGTAATTTTGACGTTCGCCTCTAGACAAAACACGATCGCATTGCATATGCTCTAATGCCTTTTCAGAGGTCACCGCCATATGGTGCACAGGTTTTTGCTCAGAAGATACCGCCATATGGTGCACAGATTTTTCCTCAGAAGACCCCGCCATATGGTGCACAGATTTGCGCTCCCGCAAACGCCGATCAATCTGGATAGCCAATTTCATGGCATCATTCAGACCTGTAGGCACAGGGAACCCCACCATGACATCCTTCACGGCATCAGAGAGACCTTCTCTGAAATTAGCTGCTAAAGCGCACTCATTCCATTTAGTAAGCACCGACCATTTACGGAATTTCTGGCAGTATATCTCAGCTTCATCTTGCCCTTGGGAAAGAGCTATCAAGGCTTTCTCAGCCAAAATCTCCAAATTAGGTTCTTCATAAAGCAACCCCAAAGCCTGAAAAAACGCATCTACATTTAACAACGCAGGATCTCCTGGCGATAATGCAAATGCCCAACTTTGTGGGTCGCCGCGCAGTAGAGAGATAACAATTTTAACTTGTTGAGTCTGATCACCAGCAGAGTGAGATCTCAGAGACAAAAACAATTTGCAATTTTCTCTGAAACTCAAAAACCGGGATCTGTCTCCGGTAAAGTATTCAGGCAGAGGAATCTTAGGTTCAGACATTGGAGCACGTATAACAAAATCTTGTAGGTTCTGTACTTTTGTCGCAAGGTTATTCAAACCTGCAACTAAACTCTGTGGATCCATGTTTCAAATGGGTGTAACCCAAGCATTCAGAGGTTAAGAGGAGAGGAGAAAAAAAAAAAAAGGCTGAAGACTGCAGTTTAAGCAAGGAATACAAATGATCAAACTAAGGTGCACTTTCAAACACAGAAAAAAAAAAACCTTTTCTTCTCCTTCCTACTTTAGTGCATATTTTAACACATAGATTTTTTATGGGCCGGCCAAACTGTTATGGTTACCCCAATGACCATGGGAAAAAAATACAAAACGGACTAGCTCTCGGGTGATGGAAACTAAGGTCGACCGTGACCTGAACCTGACCCAACATTTACAGTAGCCGGGGGATGTACCTACGATGCCCTAGACACCACGCGCCAGCCGGAGATCTAACTACCCCTATAAGAGGAATATACAGGCCTGCCTTACCTCCAGTGAGGAACCCCAAAAGATGATAGTAGGCCCCCACAGATATTGACGGTGAGTTCAGAGGAAATGACATACGTAGGATGAACAGCAGATTTAGCACAGTGAGGTCCGCTTACTAGATAGCAGAAGGACAGGAAAGAGTTACTTCACGGTCGACCTAAAAATCACTATTCAAAAACACCATCCAGAAATTACTTTAAACTCCAGTGACAACTCATGCCACTGGAGTAGTAATTTTCTGTCCACAAGAGCTTCCAGCACTGAAGAGTCACATTGCAGATAGCTGGACAAAAATAGCAAAACAAGAAACAAAATTCAACTTAGCTGAACTGGGACTTGAGGCAGGTGAATGCAACAGAATGCTACTAGCACATTGTTGGCCGGCATGTGACTAACAGCCAAGCAGCCTTAAATAGGAAACTCCCCTAGAGGGTGGCGACAGGTAATCAGAGATGGAGGAAGGCACATAAGAGACACTACCATAACAGACCACCGGGGGAGCCCACAAACCGAATTCACAACAGTAGTGCGTCGCACTTTACAGTACTTGGTACACTGGCGTGGTTATGGGCCTGAGGAGAGGTCTTGGGTACCAGCCTCGGACATTCATGCGGATCGGCTGGTCAGGTTTTTTCATCGTCGCCATCCAGACAAGCCGGGTCCTATAAGCCATGAGGGCCCTGGGGTCCCTCGTAGAAGGCGGGGTACTGTCATGTCGGACGCTGTTCAGACCAGGTCGTCCGACAGACAGCGGTAATTCCGCTTTTGACCACTATTTGCTCATTGGCGTCTGCTAGATTTTATCTAGCTGTTCCGGGGTTAATTTACCTAATCCTCGGATTGGAAGCTGGGCCATTCCCATGGCCTTTAAATAGTTCTCCTGTTCATTGGGCGTCGCCGATTATAGCTTCTGTCTTGTGCGTTGTTATCTCGGTCTGGAGTGGAGAGCTGGTTGTTGGAGATTCGTTGCTGGTGGTGTATTTTTCTCTGTCTTATTTACTCCTTCCTATATTTGTATTTATTTTGCCCTGCACATTTATAGTGTATTCCTGAGTGACTGCGGCGTGGTGTATATTTTCCTTTATCCTTGTCTGTGCTAACTGTGGGTATTGGAATATTACCTTTTCACTGGGTGGAGGGCGGAGGTATCAGCCTAGGGTTAATACAGGAGTCAGGGTGAGGTTCGAGGCCTGAACATGCACACCATCAGTGTAAACTCCAAGTAGAGGGTCAGTCAGTTTTTCCCTAGTCTGAGGGAAACTGCAGGGGCCCGGGTTTTTAGCTCTCGCTCACCTAGTCTCCCCGTGACATTGGCCGATTATAATGTCACGGGGAGACTAGGTGGGCGAGAGCTAATAACCCGGGCCCCTGCAATTTCCCTCAGACTAGGGAATTCCTGACTGACCCTCCACCTGAAGTTTACACTGATGGTGTGAATGTCCAGGCCTCGAACCTCACCCTGCCTCCTGTTTCAACCCTAGGCTGAAAACCTCCGCCACCACCCAGTGAATGCAATACACCAATACCCACAGTAAGCACAGACAAGGATAAAGGAAAATATACACCACGCCGCAGTCACTCAGGAATACACTATAAATGTGCAGGGCAAAATAAATACAAATATAGGAAGCAGTAAATAAGACAGAGAAAAATACACCACCAGCAACGAATCTCCAACAACCAGCTCTCCACTCCAGACCGAGATAACAACGCACAAGACAGAAGCTATAATCGGCGACGCCCAATGAACAGGAGAACTATTTAAAGGCCATGGGAATGGCCCAGCTTCCAATCCGAGGATTAGGTAAATTAACCCCGGAACAGCTAGATAAAATCTAGCAGACGCCAATGATCAAATAGTGGTCAAAAGCGGAATTACCGCTGTCTGTCGGACGACCTGGTCTGAACAGCGTCCGACATGACAATTACCTGTACACTTTATACTATATACAAAGCTCCTGTGTATAATGTCACTGGTGATCACTGTATTACCTGTACACAATACACTATGTACAGAGCTCCTGTGTATAATGTCACTGGTGATCACTGTATTATCCATACGCTGACAGTATATACAGATCTCTTGTGTATAATGTCACTGGTGATCACTATATTATCTGTACACTATATACTATATACAGAACTCCTGTGTATACTGTCACTAGTGATCACTGTATTACCTGTACACTATACACTATATACAAAGCTCCTTTGTATAATGTCACTGGTGATCACTGTTTTCCCTGTCCACTATATACAAAGCTCCTTTGTATAATGTCACTAGTGGTCACTGTATTATCTATACACTGACACTATATACAGATCTCTTGTGTATGTCACTGGTGATCACTATATTACCTGTACACTATACACTATATATAGAACTCCTGTGTTTAATGTCACTGGTGATCACTGTATTACCTGTATACTATATACAGAGCTCCTGTATATAATGTCACTGGTGATCACTGTATTACCTGTACACTACACCCTATATACAGAGCTCCTGTGTATAATGTCACTAGTGATCACTGTATTACCTGTACACTTGCACTATATACTGTATACTATATACAGAGCTCCAGTGTGTAATATCACTGGTGGTAATAGTGTTGTTAGTATTGTGGTTTGTATTCATTATCAGTATTGTATTTTGTCACTATGTGGTGGTATTTTGTGGTCTGGTCATGGTGTGGCGGTATTTATCCCCTGTATGTGGTATTATTCGGTCACTATGTGGTGGTAATTTGTGGTCTGGTCACAGTGTGGAGGTATTTGTCCCTTGTATGTGGTTTTATTTGGTCACTATGTGGTCCGGTCATGGTGTGGTGGTATTTATTCCTGTATGTGGTATTATTAATCTTGGTATAGTGGTTGTGTTGTGTATAGTGGTCATTTGATCTCTCTGATATTAATTAGGAGAAGATTCTTTATTTCCATTAGAGATTAAATACTTTGTACACAGGGACAGAGAGGCACTTACGGGGGTTCTCCTGTGAAAAAAGTAGTCACCTTTCCACAGGATAAGTGATGACGTATTGATTGGTGGGGGTCTGACTGCTTGGACCCAATTGGCAGAATGTGGAACTTTTATTTACATTAGACTGGAGTGGAATGTCGGACTTGACCACTGATCCATTCATTCACTCTGTGGCTGCGCGCAATGCATTGTTTTTTTTCTGGAAGCGCCAAAGAGAATGAATCAAGCTGCGGTCAGAAATCCCACCTGCCGCTGCATTTTAAAATGGGGATAAGTGTCCTGTCAATGTCCTGTCAGGGATAAAACTTCCCTCATTCTTCCGATCAGTGCAGTTTCTAATGGTCGTACCAAAGTGATCACCTATCGTGTAGAGCCTATCGATCGGTGATAACTTGGGCCTCTAGGGACCCTAGAGTAAATTCCCCCTGTGGGCACCGAACACCCCAGTCCGACCGCTTGCACGCACTAGGTTATATAATATATATCTTAGGTAAATCTGAAAAGGGGTTATGCCAATGCTAAAATTTAGGGAAAAGAGAGAGAGACAGACTAGATAACCAATAACTACATACTGTATATCTATTTGTATCTATCTATTCATCTATCTACAGTATCTATTTATTTATCAAATTTATCTATCTATTATCTATCTATCTTTCCAACATCTATTAGGCTCTATCAATAAGTACATATCTACAATATCTACATTTGAAACTAGAAGTTTACAAACACTATATAAAAAGATATATATGAATGTTTTTCTCAATATCTGACATGAAATCAGAATAAACCTTTCCCATTTTTGGTCAATTAGGATTACCACACTTATTAATATTTGCCAAATGCCAGAATAATGAGAGAAAGAATGTTTTAAGCCATTTAAATCTATTACTTACTGCAAAGTCAGAAGTTTACATACACTAAAATTACTATGCCTTTGAACAATTCTGGACTGCCCATATGATGATGTCATGTGTTTAGAAGCTTCTGATAGGTTTTTTGGCTACATCTGAGATTGAGACACACTGTGGATGTATTTTAAAGCACCTCTGAAACACACTGCTTCCTTGTGTAGCATCATGGAAAAGTCTCAGGAAATCAGCCAAGATCTCATGAAGAGAATTGTGGACTTGCACATTTCTGGCTCATCCTTGGGTACAATTTCAAAATAGCTTAAGGTGCCTTGTTCATCTGTATAAACAACTATATGTAAGCACAAACAAGATGGCCAGACATCATACCGCTCAGGAACGAGATGGGTTCTGTGTCTCAGAGATGAAAGTGCTTTGGTCTGACATGTGCATATCAACCCAAGGACAAAAGCAAAAGACCTTGTGAAGATGATGGCAGAATCTGGTAAGATTGTGTCAATATTCACAGTGAAATGAGTACTGCATCAACATAGGCTGAATGGCCACTCTGCCAGGAAGAAGCGATAAATCCAAAATAAACATACAAAAGCCAGATTAATGTATGCAAATGCACACGGGAATAAATACCTTAATTTTTGGAGACATGTCCTGTGGCCTGGTAAAACTATAATTGATCTTTTTGGCATAATAACTATCGCTACGTTTGGATGAAAAAGAGAGTAGCTTGGAAGTCTAAGAACACCATCCCAACTGTGAAACACGGGGGTGACAGCATTTTTTTTACAAAAACCCAGCCTCTCTAACCTTGTACCAAATAACTACAGCCATGGGTTCTTCTAATCAGCTGCCATGCACTATGAAAATAAAATTAAGAAATGGCAGATAACAGGAACAGTGGAGGTCAAGCTACGGTCTGGAAGACCAACCAATTTTCCAGTGAGAGCTGCTCGTAGGATGGCTACAGTGGCAAATCAGAATCCCTGCTTGACTGAAAAAGACCTTCTGAAGGATTTAGCTAACTCTGTAGTTGTGGTACATTGTTCTCCTGCACAAAGATGGCCTTCATGGAAGAGTCATCAGAAGAAAACCTCTCCTACTCTTTGGCCACAATGATCAAAGGTATATGTGGAGAAAAAAAGGGCACATTATTTCAGGAAAAGAACATCTCGCCAACCATTAAGCATGGGGGGGGATCAATCTTGCTTTGAGGAACAATTCACGAGTAGAGGGAAGAGTGGATTCAATGAAATTTCAACAAATTATTGATGGAAACATCACACTATCTGTAAAAAAGCTGAAGTTGAAAAGAGTATGGCTTCTACAAATGGATAATGATACTTCAAAAGGCGTAAGATGATGGTTCTATAATGGCTCTTACAGCCCCCTGTTCTGAACTTCATTGAAAATCTGTGACTAGATCTTAAATTAACAGTGCATACAAGACGACTCAGGAATCTCACAGAATGGAAGAATTTTCCAACAAGTTTAGATGAAAATTCCTCAAAAAAAGAATTAAAGACTCTTGGCTGGCTGCAAAAAGCATTTACAAGTTGTGATACTTGCAAAAGGGGATGCTACTAGGTACTAACCATGCAGGGTGCCCAAACAGGGGGTGCTACTAGGTACTAACCATGCAGGGTGCCCAAACTTTTGTATTTAAAAAATGTAAACATTACATTATATTTTTCTTTGCCTAAAATACAAAGCAAATGTGTCATCTTTAACTTTAGGCTTTTTAGAGATCATTTAATCTTTGACTTGCTTAACTGTTCACAAACACAGTAATTTTGACCAGGGGTGCCCAAACTTTTACATGCCACTGTACTAAATATAGATAGATAAATAGATAGATGATTTATAGATAGAAATAGATTAATTAGATACAGTTGAAACCAGAAGTTTATTTAAACAAGTTTTCCTCAATATCTGACATGAAATCAGAATAAACCTTTCCTGTTTTAGGTCAATTAGGATTACCATAATTATTAATATTTGCCAAATACCAGAATAATTAGACACCTGCCTCTTCAGCTTTGCCCATGAATTTTTAATAAGATTGAGATCAGGGCTTTGTGATGGCCACTCCAAAACATTGACATTGTTATCCTTAAGCCACCAAACACCAAAGACTTGCCCAGCTAGGCACTAACTAATTTACCATACCTCTGACTCACGCTACCAGGGATGTGTGCAGGGCTTGACTCTCCAGCAACTCAGCTTTTAACACGTTTACCCACCATGCATATCTCAGAAATACACAATAACTGTCTGGAGGCTGTGTCTCTCTGAAGCTTTTCCTTCAGCCGTTTCTGTGTCTGTAATGGTACCTGTACTGGAGCGGGAGTGGGAGTGATGAGTTCAACTGCCAAATCGTACTCATTACTCCAATAAAAACCGGCCCGGAACTACCGTGAATAAAACAGTTCAGCACCTAAGCTGCTTGCACCAACGAGTACTAATCGACTTTTAATATCTTGCCCAGCTTAACATTCTGGGAGAGATATACGCTCCATCCAGTTTCCTTCCTGTTACTGCCCCCTGAGGAAGCCGAGGGCAAAACGCGCGTCGGGGCGCGTGTGGGCACCTATGGAGAAGGATATGGGTAAGATCTGTTGATGGAAACACTGGTTCTATGGATATAAGGGGGTCTCTTGCTATGCGGTTTTGACCGATTTAGAATTGTGGGATGAGTATTTCCCTATATTGTTGTATTAGCAGGTAGTTTACAACTTCTTGTGGATACTATGCACTGGCACTTTACTCTTGAAAGAATTGTTGTATTGACCCCTATCCTTTCATCTTTGTACCCATGATCCCGGTGTGGTGCTACACATCTTTGTATGGGTGCACCTGTTCCCTACTTTCAAATTGCTCTGTTAATGATAACTGGATAATGATAATTGAACCTTGACTGTTGTTATATGTAATTTATGGTAAACTTTCTATGGTAATACAATAAAATTAGTTGCAATTTTATTTCTTTTGTGTGATCATATGCTTCAAAATTATGGTTTGGATGTTAGTAGGAAGCATCACAGGGTATTGCCCCAAGTAGTTTTGTGGATTGTTTCCAAGAACTACTATTATGGTATCTGTTTCTGAGATTTTGTGTTTATCTGATAGCCACCTACATAGTAATTTTGACCAGGGATGCCCAAACATTCACATTCCACTGTATCTATCTATTTATCATTATCTATCTGTCATCTATCTATCTATCTATCTATCTATCTATCTATCTATCTATCTATCTATCTTCTATCTTCTATCATCTATCTATCTATCTATCTATCTATCTAGCTATCTATCTATCTATCTATCTATCTATCAATTATCTATTATCTATCTATATATCTATCTATCTATCAATCTATTATCTATCAATTATCTATTATCTATCTAAAATCTATCTGTATATCTATCTATCATATTTGATCTATTGGTAATATAAAAGTCACTTAAGATAAAAAACAAACACCTACTGGCTGTGAAGAAATTAATCACGGCAACCGTAGGTTGAGCAGAGGAGCACAGAGTAAGTGCCCTACAGAAGAGGACCGGGAATCTATTTTTAACCCAAACCAATAGAGAGGATTTCAGCAGCAATGAGTATTTGTGCTGGATAATCACAATGAGCAGTGATGCAGCTCTGGCTCTCTGAGTCCCAGCACACATGATTCTCCTCTTTTAGCTCCTAGCTGGGAGGTAACTGCGCTCAGAATTTTAGGAGATCGGGATTAGACTGACACAACAGGATTCTTCGGTTTCCATGAAGACACATAGAATGGTCATTTGTCCTTCCTCCTCTCATGGATTTTATCATTCATTGCTCATGGATCTTGGCTGGATTTCTTTTATGGATAAAAGCACATCTTAAAATATGAAGAGGTAGCTACTTTATTGGTTTTCTGCACATTGTGGTCATGTTTCAGATGCACAAACCAGAGGCTGCAAATGACTCTGGCTGATCATCGTATAATTCTGTGTATGTTCCCTGTACTTTCTACTTTTACTGACTTTTAAATGTCTGAAATTTTTCGAAATGAGATAAAAGCATTCTAGAGCGGAAGCTGCACCTGTAAATAAACAGAGTGGACATCACCTGGTGTCCACCCCATGGAAAACCTCTCCTTTTACAATGTCACAATCAATGTATTAAGTGCAGAACTAGATGTTGCCAGCAAGGACTTGAGCCTCCGAGCAGTTACCGGCTTGTTATTGTCCTTACTCATACTTTCCACTCTTTTAGGGAACACTTTGGTTTGTTTGGCTGTCATCAAGTTCAGACACCTTAGGTCCAAGGTGACCAACTTCTTTGTCATCTCTTTGGCTGTGTCAGATCTATTTGTTGCCCTTCTGGTGATGCCATGGAAGGCAGTGACTGAGGTAGCTGGTTACTGGATCTTTGGAAACTTTTGTGACACATGGATTGCATTTGACATAATGTGCTCTACTGCTTCTATCTTGAACCTGTGCATCATTAGCTTAGACAGATATTGGGCAATTGCAAGTCCTTTCAGATATGAGAGAAAAATGACCCAGAGGGTGGCTTTCATCATGATTGGTGTAGCATGGACTTTATCAATCTTGATATCATTCATTCCAGTGCAGCTCAGCTGGCATAAATCTCAAGGAACTATTGGAGACCTCAATGCTACAAACCAGACAGAGAACTGTGACTCCAGCCTTAATAGGACATATGCCATATCTTCTTCTCTCATTAGCTTCTACATACCCGTGGTCATCATGATTGGGACATATACAAGAATATATCGGATAGCTCAAACTCAGATCAGGAGGATTTCTTCTCTTGAAAGAGCTGTAGAGCATGCTCAAAGTTGTCATTCTGATTGTCCCCATGAAAACTCACTAAAGACATCCTTTAGGAAGGAGACCAAGGTCCTGAAAACGTTGTCCATTATTATGGGGGTATTTGTGTTTTGTTGGCTGCCATTTTTTGTTCTAAACTGCATGGTACCCTTTTGTCACCTTGGTCTTCCAGAACACAGTGATCCAGAACTTCCCTGTGTTAGTGAGACCACATTCAGCATATTTGTATGGTTTGGGTGGGCAAACTCATCTCTCAACCCTGTTATTTACGCATTTAATGCAGATTTTAGAAAAGCATTTACTACAATACTTGGATGCAACAGATTCTGTTCTAGTACCAACGTTGAAGCCGTCAACTTCAGCAATGAGTTAGTGTCCTACCATCATGACACCACTTTTCAGAAAGACATCCCGGTCACTTTCAATACTCCCCAGCTCCCCAATGTTGTGACTCAAGACCAAGAGGATTTGGAAGGACATTGTTTTGACAAAGTATCTGTGATATCGAATTCTCATGGAACCAGGAGTCAGAAAACCTTGTTATTACCTGTTAGTGTTCAATTTGAATGTGAAGCAGAAATATCATTGGACACAATCACCCCATTTACTTCTGCAGGACCCCTAGAATGTCATCCTCATACAATGACTGATGAAGACAGTCAATTTACTACAAAACTATACTAGATATGTAACAGTAATTATCTCTAACCAACCATCACCTTCAATAACCCAGTTGATTTTATATCAAAGATGGTGAGTACTGTCATTTAAAGGGAAGGCATACCCCTAGTCAATGCTATGTTTTTCTGCTTGTTCAACATCTTCTGTGTCAGTAAATCTCAGGGAGTCAGGGACTATTCTTAGTATTCTGCCATCTTGCTCTCTATTGTGGTAATTTAGATTTTAGTAACTTCAAAGAGGACAGCATTTGATAGGACGTTGGTATTCCTCACTTTGGTCTTCTGAACAATGTTGACCTTAGGTGGCAATATACAGAACAATTTTCTTATGAGCATGCTTTTACACTCGTCATTTTTTGGAGAAGCTTTTTATGCAGTTTTTGAAGTCACTGTCAGGAGTGGATTGTATAATAAGAAAAATGAAAGAAGAAAGACTGTCCCTCTTGACCCTCTCCTATTTTTTGGCATCAGATTGGTACATTTGAAATCCAAAATTGCATTAACTGTATAACTAAAATAGCACAAATCAAGCAGACATGAAAACTTCTAACAAACAACCTGTTGGTAAATCATTTCATCAAGATAGTCAACTTTCAATCAAAACTATTCACCAGTGTTGACCATCAGACCAATTTTGACTAAACAGTTGTTGTTTATAGTATCCAGTCTATATCTGATGTAAAAGTGTCCTGATTTAGTCTCAGCTGGTATACATCTAACTAGTACTTCTCTACATTAAAGACATTTATAAATGCAGTGTTTTGCCTTTTTCTTCCATAACAATGCATGTAAAGATTGTAATATTTCTATCCTCTGAACCAATTTTAACTATTAAGGTATCACTGCAGTCCAGATGATCACATTCAGCTTTATACAAATCGTGTTAAAATTAGAAAACACCCGAAAAAGTCAGTATGTTTCCCCAAGCTAAATGAAAATTCTAAACATGTTGAAAAAATTAAAGATGGAGCCAAAATAATTTCTGTCCATGCAGAACTATATCACATTTTAATTCTTAATTTACTAAATCAGTAGTGAGGGTATGTGCACATGTTCAGAATTTTTCGCGTTTTTTCGCCATAAAAATGCAATAAAAATGCATAAAAACGCATACATATGCATCCTATCATTTAGAAGGCATTCCGCAATTTTTGTGCACATGCTGAGTTTTTTTCCGCGAAAAAACACGTCGCTGTAAAAAAAACAGCATGTTCATTAATTTTGCGGATTTTTTGCGTTTTTCTCGCTATTTAATGCATTGGGAAAGCTCCGGAAAAAAACGCACAAAAAATGTGCAAAAAACGCATGCAGATTTCTGTCAGAAATGTGTGTTTTTTGTCAAGAAATTTCTGCAAGAAATCCTGAACGTGTGCACATACCCTGAAAGTGAAAATAAATTTTTTTTTAATATATCTTATCAGAGAAATCTGCTTCTTTCTCCTCCTGGACTGATCAGTCATTTACAAAATTCTCAATTCATAGGTAAAATCTATATTCAGTGAAGACAGATTATTACCTATCAGCTACTACTGATAGGGTTCTATATAGACGGAAGGGAGAGGAAAAGGAAGGGAGTGAGAAGGAGGAAGGTCTCTGTCTCTGTTTCCTCCATCCTCCCCTCTACATAGAATCTTATCAGCACCAACTGCGCTCTCCTATCTCAGTAATGTAAAAGTCGGTCTTCACTGAACACAGATTTTACCCGTGAATTGAGAATTTTGAGAATGAATGATTAGTCCAGGAGGAGAAAGAAGCAGATTTCTATAAGATACATTCAAAAAGAAGGTATGACATTTTGGTATGCATATGTAAGGAGGTTGCTTTCCCTGCTCCTTACCTGGAACCACTTAGTCAGACAGCTGGGTTGTCGGGGAGAAGACTTTCTGCCCTGGACAGAAGGGACCATGTGACTGCTGGGAGGAGAGAGGAAGAGAGGGGGGTGTGGTCAGAAAAGAGCAGAGCGCGTGAGACAGAGGGGACAGCGCTCCAGACAGAGAGCAGGCTGCAGCGCCGCTCTCCCCGAAAGAGAGTGCTCCCCGTGAGGGCACTGAGGCTGAGATACCAGCCATAGTGGAGGCTGGATGTGAGAATGTGGACTTGGAAGCCTCCGTAATCAGAGAAGACGAATCCCCTGACAGTGACCTGAGCGCGCAGCCCCGGTGACCGCAGTGACAAGTCAGGACCCCAGAGTGTGACAAGTAAACTGCTCAGTGTGTGTGTGTAGCATTGCTGCTGCAGAGAGAGAGAGACTGCCAGCCTAATATACAGAGACTCACAGCAGAGTGGCTGAGTTACTTCCTGCTTTCAGCTTCACTAGGAGAAAAGACTGCAAAAGACTTAACCCCAGAGTCTCCAGTTCCCAGGAGACAGAGGAGAGACTTCAGGATCTCAAGCGCTGCTGGTGACTGTACCCACGTTGGAATTAGGACCCTCCAGTCAGGACCTCCCTGGACTGATAAGTTACAAGAACACTCGTTAACCCTTTTGATTCCGCTTAACTGTTTACTGTTTGATTTATCTCTATTAACCCCCTGTTTACTCCCTGCGAGGAGAATCTTACTCCTGTTAATAAATTCCCCTCAACAGTTGGTCTGTCTGTTCCGTGGTGACATACTCAACCCTGCACCCTATTACACATACTTTGATGGAATGGTCTGCTGGTGTCATGGTGCATTTGGGGAGCCCATGATGTGTCTAAACCATGAAAACACCCCACAATTAATCCTATTTTGGAAACTAGACCCCTGGAAGGAATTTATCTAGATGTGTGTTGAACACCTTGAACCCACAGGTGTTTCACAGAATTTTGCAACTATGATCTGTGAAAATGAAAAAATATATATTTTTCCCACAAAATGTTGCTTTAGACCCAAATGTTTTAATTTTTACAAAGATAGCAGGAGAAAATGGACCCTAAAATTTGTTGTGAAATTTCACCTGAGTACAGCAATATCCCATATGTGGTTGAAAACTTCTTTTGAGGCACAGTGCAAAGCTCAGAAGGGAAGAAGCACCCCACAATGAATTCATCTAGGGTTGTAAAGATCATATTGACACCACAGGTATGTCACAGAATTTTATACCATTTGGCCATTAAAGAAAAAATCATTACATTTTTATCACTAAAATGTTGTTTTAGCCCAGATTTTACATTTTCACACTGGGAAATGGGTAAAAATGTCACCAAGATTTGTCACACAATTTCTGCAGAATGTGGAAATACATGACATGTGGCTGTACAGTACAGCTTAGGCTAGGTTCACATTACGTTAACAGCAGCCCGTTCAACACATGCGTTAATGGGCTGCTGGTAACGCAAGTGCCGACTTGACATCGTGCTAGCGCAGATAGAGCTAGCAGATGCTTTATCTGTACTAGCAGTGATGAACCCAGAAAAGCTGCAGCCCGCGTCCCAGGGTCCGTCACTCATTGATGGCACATTGCTAGCACACACCCATTGTGGGCGTGTGCTAGCGATGAGTCCGACATTCGACTTAATGGCGGCGTTAACAGACTGCGTTACACCATGTTATGCCACGGTGTAACGTAGTCCATCTAACGGACACCTAAAATGCAGTATGAACCCAGCATTAGCCATACGGAAAGACTCCGGAGGAACGGAGCACTATTTGCCTACTGGAGCACAGATTTTCCTAGAATAGTTTGCGGAATTCATGTACAGAGCCCCTAAGTGCTACAAGTGCAGAATCCCCCTCAAGTCACTCCATTTTGGAAATTATACAGATGTGGTGACGATTTAGACTTCAAGGGTGTTTTCCAGAAACAAGCAGCAGTGGATGTTGCTTAGTGAAAATTGAAAACTGCTATTGTAGTACCCAGTACGTTGTTGTGCCCATCTCATGCTTTTGGAGACATGCAAGCTTTCATCAGTACAGGAATGTCAAACATGTGGATGCTAAATGTGGCTTAGGCACATTTGAGCTCAGAAGGAGGGGGGGCATTTGCAATTGGGAGCGCAGAATTTGCTGTATTTCTTTTGAGGGCGAGGAGCCATTTCACTTTTCCTGAGCCTTTGTGTTACCAGTAATGTGGAAGCCTCCAATATTTGCATTAACAGATGACGGACCTAAGTGGGGACTTGCTTTTTTTGTGGATTGAGTTGAATCTTTCATTGGGAAAATTTTACATAAAATTTTGGATCCCATTTATCCTGCACTCTATGCTGCCATTTACTTTGTGATTTCTATTTAAATCTCTGAGTGACATGATTCAGATGAAACTCCACAGGGAACCATTCATTATAATGATGCACCAGAGCTACTATGGACTTTGGCCTCTGTTCAGCGTTGTTCTCTGTTTACACAGAAATCCCAGTGTAAGCGCTCAGTGTAGAGCGCAGGATAAATGTGAGCCGAGCCTGACTGACAGGCAGAATGAACAAATCAACAGCAGGTGAAGAATTGTTTTTATTTATTCTTTTATGCCGTTCTTCATGCATTATAAGTGATTAGAGAACTTTATTCTTCGGGTCGGGGCGAATACAGTGATACCAGTATTATATTTTTTTAATGTTTGTCTGTTGTCACACACTGAAGTCCCCTTCACATGTCCATGTTTTTGTGTTCTTATGCATTCCTTTTTGTAAGGACCACAAATACGGACACACGCACACTCATTGTATTCAATGGTGGTGCACGCATGTTAGAATTTCACACAGACCGTGTATCCATGTGGAAAATTCTCAGACATGTCAGTTTTTCACGCGCATCACCAACAAAAAGCGTGCTGCATTTGTACACACTGATGACACACGGATGACATCCGTGCGTCATCAGTGTGACACATATCGGCGCCTGGGAAAAAGCCGTACATCTTGCAATGTTCCCAGGCATCGGGTGCTGAAGACTGCTCTTATCATTGTCGCCTGGTCTCCCTTTTCCTCTGATGGTTCCAAAAAATTATGCGGGAGCCTAAGCCATTTTTTAAAATTATTTATTTTATGCACAATGTACACAGTGGGTGCTGAATCGAGATGAGCGAATTTGCTGGGGTTCCCTCTTTTTTGGCAAGCTATAGCACTTGCCGAATAATTTGCATAGGGAACCCATCTTCTTGGAATACGCTGGTCAATCAGCTGATCAGCGCCGCAGATGCATGTGTCACGGCTGTGTCACAGTCGCGACACATGCATGGAGAGCCTGTTTGTTAGGCTCTCCATGCATGTGTCGTGACTGTCACACAGCCGCAACACATGCAGCTGCGGCACAAATCAGCTAATTGGCCGGTGGGATCCAGGAAGCCGGGTTTCTTTGCAGCTTATTCGGCAAGTGCTATAGCTTGCCAAAAAAGAGGGAACCCGAGCAAACTCACTCATCTGTAGTGCTGAATGCAACTCCCATCATTGTTGCTTGGTCGTGCTGATCTCAGAAAGACCAGGCGACAATGATGAGAGCTGTCTTCAGCACCCGACACCTGCCAACAGTGCGAGCTGTGCTGCTTTTTCTTAGGTGCCGGTACATGTCACGGATGTGGCCCACAGACAGGAAACCGATACAAGGATGTCACATATGCACATATGGTTGGCACACAGACCACGGATCTCACCAGTACTGTTTTTTCCAGTGCAGGAATCACCAAGACGTGTGAAGGGGGCCTAAAAGAAAAAAACAAGATTTTGGAAAAACAAGATTTTGCATCCCCATATTTTGATAGCTAAAATTGTTCTATATTTCAGCCAACAGAGTAATGTGAGGGCTTGCTTTTTGTGGGAAGAGTTGATTTTTTTTATTGGTATCAATTTCAGCAACATGACATTTTTTGATTGTTTTCTATGACGATATTTGGGAGGCACAATGAACAATAACCATCAATTTAGGAGTTGTGTTTTATTTTTTATTACTCCGTTCCGCGTGTGGTAAAATTGATAAGGCAGCTTTATTCTTTGGATCAGTTCAATTACAACGATATCACGGTTATATATTTTTTTTTACACAGTAAAAACAGCTTTTACACAGTAAAAACAGCTTTTACACAATAAAAAGTATTCTATGGAAAAAAATATTTTTACATTGCTTTATTCTGAGAGCAATAACTTTTTTTTGCTTCTGCTGGTGGAACTGTATGGATTGTTACTTGTGGGTCAAAATAACATTTCCAGAGATACCATTTTTATTTACATCTTTCTTTTTAATCACATTTTTATCCAATTTTTGTTCAGCAGTATGATAATATATATAGGTCGGGTCGTTCCGGACGGAGTGATATTAAATATGTGTACTTTTTTGTTTATTTTTTGCATAAAAATATTTATTTGTGGGTACAATATATTTCTTTTTTTTTTTTATTATTTTGAGATTTTTCTTTTATGTTTTTACATTTTGTTTTGGCTTACAGAAGCCATACAATGTGCTAAATTAAATTGATCGGAGATGTGTGGCATTTTTTTTCCCAAAAAAATATTTGTATATACGTCCTCTACTCACAAAGTGTATAGCATCCCTAGATAGTTGCACGCTTCAAACATGCAAAATAACATTATCTCTTGTCTAGCCTCCCACATGAGTTATGGCTTTCCAGCTGTTATGTAGTTTTGCTTTTTTTTTTTTTTTTAAAAAAAAAGCTGTAGAGCTGCAGATTTCTTACTTCAGCTCAATGTTTTGCCAAATGTATTACATTTATCAAATCTGCATGGCTTTTGCTGAAAATAAGAATATATGTGCCAAAGCTGTAAGATGCCAAATAAGTGGAAAGTTTTATCCTGTGATCAATTCCTATTTAGATAATGCTAGCAGGGTCGCCATCAGAGCATTACTGCCCTTACTGCTGTATGGGTCGCAGTAAGCAGCGGTACAGAGGGAGGCCCTGCCTCTTGTGCTTCTGCTCACTGGGCCTCATCGTGCATTAAAGTGCGGTGCACTGCGGTGCACCTAGACAACTGCGCAGCTCCTTCTCCTTTCCCTGGACTTCTGGTAAGGTGACGGCTTGTACACAATGATGTACCTACGCCCAACATGTATGAGGACACCAGAAGCAGAGATGCGCCTGCTGGGGATAGTCTGTGAGGTAAGAATGAAAAAGGTTTTTTTTCTTTATAAAATGAATTACATGGGTGAGAGGGGCTGCAAATGATGAAGGTGGGGCAGCAAATCATGAAGTGGTTGAAAATGATGGAGGGGGCTGCAAATGATGGAGGAGGCACTGCAAATGATGGAGGAGGGCTGCAAATGATGAAGGGGCTGCAACTGATGAAGTGAGGGAGGGGATGGAGGACTGCACATGATGAAGTGGGGAGAGGGGGACTGCAAATGATGAAGTGATGGGGAGGAGGACAGCAAACAATTAGGTGAGGGGGACTGCAAATGATGAAGTGAGGGGCGGATAGAGGACTGCAAATGATGAAGTGGGGGAGGGGGCTGCAAATGATGAATTGAGGGTGAGTGAGGGGGGACAGCAATTGAATTGAAGGTGGGGGATGGGGAGAGCAAACAAGGACCTGGGGAGAGCAAATAATGATGAATTTTGAGGGTGGTGGGAGTAAATGATGTATTGAATGTGGGGGGAGAGTAGTTGATAATGAATAGAGAGTGGGGATGAGAGAGAAGACATGACAATGAATTGGGACGGAAGGGGCATGTAAATATAATTAATTTGAGGAGCAGGAGGTACAGAGTGAGGAGTGTTGAGGATGCAGTGACTGGTAATGAATTGGGGGAAAGAGTATAGAGGCTAATTAATTTATATATTTATTAGGTGGGAAAATTGCTATTTATTGTTGGTGGGGGCAAAGTGGTGGGTTATAATTTATATTTGGAATGGTAGGTTCCATAATAACCAATTATATATCAATGGTGGGTGCACGTCTGTGTTCAGATGTGTAGTGTACAAGAGAGGGAAAAAGAGTGAATATGCCCTGGAAGCGGTGCTCTAGGTAACTATGTGTTATTTTATGCAGAGACAAGTCCTGGCTGGAAGAAGTGGTGGCGGTCTGCGCTGCATGAAAAAGAAAAGCGAAGATGAAGCACTTCAGCTAGAGGAGTTACTGGTAAGTCAGTGTGTTACCTGTACACTGACACTATACACTGATGCTATATACAGAGCTCCTGGGTATAATGTCACCGGTGATCACGGAATTACCTGTAAACTGACACTGCATACTATGTACAGAGCTCTATGTACAGAGCTCCTGTGTATAATGTCACTGGTGATCACTGTATTACCTGTACACTGACAGTAAATACAGAGTTCCTGTGTATAATGGCACTTAATATTGTGTTTTATTTTTTATTAATGATCAGTATTGTAGTATTCAGTCACTATGTGGTGGTAATATGTGGTCTGGTCTTGGTGTGGAGGTATTTCTTCCTTGTATTTGGTATTATTCAATCTCTATATGGTGGTAATATGTGGTCTGGTCATGGTGTGGCTTTTTTTCCTTGTATATGGTATTATTTGGTTACTATGCCATGGTAATATATAATCTGGTCATGGTGTGGCTGTATTTTTACCTTTTATGTGATTGTATTCGGTCACTATGTGGTCTGGTTATGGTGTGGTGGTATTTCTCCCTTGTATGTGGTAGTATACGGTCACTATGCGGTGGTAATATATGGTCTGGTCATGGTGTGATGGTATTTGTCCCTTGTATGTGGTATTAATGGTTATTCTAAAAAATGTATGTGACTCATTCCCTTAAAAAAAAAATATATATATGCCTAAAAAGAGTATTGAATACTTTAAGAAATGTTTAATAGATTAGAGTAGAGTAGTACCCTGCCAAAAGAGTCTGCCTTTTCTCTGCTTAAAAAAATCTTTTGGCCAAAACAAAAGCTGCTGGCTATGTATGTGATATGGTGTTTGCTGGGAACTGTTAATATCTGATTGGTGAGGACGTGGTGCAGAAGTTGAGTTTTTTCAAGAGTGGGTGGTGATACTGCGGAAGGTTCGAGGTGTGGAGGAGCATCTGGGGTGGAGCCTGGGTCTAGTCTCAAGGGGGCTTGAAAATTTTGCCAGTATGGGGCCCTGATGTTCCTAGTGGCAGCCCTGAACGCTAGAACAATATTGGTAACTTGGTCCTGATGATAAAGCTAGCCATCTGGACATATATTGTGCTCTGTTATCTGAGCCAAAGCATTTAGAACCACCTTCAATATTTTTACACCTTTCTGTTGGAAAATGGTGATCTGTTTAGTGCTGAAGGTCATCTGAAAATGAGAACATTACTGATTGTGAATATCTCCAGCTTTATAAAAAGTACAATGGTAAACAGCTGCCTCATAAATCTTATACTGGCATACATTACTGTCAATCGCTGATCTGAAGAAACCACGGAACACCAAGTAGATGTCAAATATACAGTGGTTGCAAGTATGTAAAATAAATGCATCATTACACAGGTGCTGGGAAATAACATTCGTTCACATTTCAGATCAGCAGAATATGCTGCTTACAGTGAGCTTTTATTCATACAACGTAAACATTCAGCTTGTGCACTTACTTTTGTCTGTTACCACCATAGAAAAAATCCTCTCTTCATTTTGCAAATGGCTCATAGCACCAGGAGTGGCTGCATTTTGGTGTTATGAAACAGCTAGTTATCTATGTAAAGCTATAAATGGTCATTGTACTTTCAGACAAATCCATCTCATTTAATCTGACAAAAATCAGAATTATTATGCAAATTGAATTTAAGTATGATAAAGATGTATATTTTGTTTTTCAAATAAACCCACAGATGTTATTGTGTCTCAAAGCTTTTTGGATCGCTGAAATCAATCTCAAACACCTGTGATAATTAGCTTGCTTGGCGAGCGCAATTAAGGAATACTACTTAAGAACATTCCCCATTATTAGGCAGGCCACAAGTTTCAAGCATTATGGGAAAGAAAAAGGATTTCTTTGCTGCTGAAAAGCATCAAATAGTTAAATGCTTTGGACAGAGTATGAAAACATAGATATTTCCCAAAAACTTAATTGTGATCTTCGTACCGTGAAGAGACTTGTGGCTGATACAGAGCACAGATGGGTTTGTGCAGATAAAGGCATGATGAGGAAGTTTTCTGTAGGACATATTCACCAGATTAAGAGAGCAGCTGCTAAAATACCATTACAAATGAGCAAGCAGGTATTTGAAGCTGCTGTTGCCTCTGGAGTCCCGTGAGCCTCAAGAAAGTAGAATCCCCCTTGGGCTTGCAGTTGTGGATAAACAAACTATTAGTCTGCCCCTAAACAGTGCTGGGAGGCTATGGTTGGTGCTGCCCAAAAGGTTGATCTCAACAAATTAATAAACTGACAGACTCCATGTATAAATGGAAGATTTATGACTGTTATTGAAAGGAACACTGGCTATACTGATCACTGATATATTTTTTTTAAATGTCAGAAATAAATTTTTCTACATTTTAAGTTGTTTGGTTATGATTCTCACATTAACAGATGAAAATAAAAAAATGAAATAAGAATGTTTATGTTTTTCATTTAGGTGTACAATAATTCTGTACACGTAGACAAAACCTCACTTTTAATTTTTTAAATATTCAGGTTAATTAATATTATTTATTAACTGACAGCAGTGTAGCTGTTCAATAACAAAATTAATCATTAAGGCTATGTGCCCACGTTCAGGATTGTTTGCAGAATTTACTTGAACAAAACCGGACTGCTTTCACAGGAAATCTGCATGCATTTTAATCGCGTTTTTTGCGGTTCTCTCGGATTTCACACGTTTTTTTTTTTCCGGAGCTTCCCAATGCAATAATATAGTGGCAAATCTGCAGATTTTCTGCAAAATTAATGAACATGCTGCGTTTTTTTCGGAAAAAAATGCAGCATGGGCAATAAAAATTGCGGAATGCATTAAAATAATGGGATGCTTAATGTAAGCATTTTTTAAGCGTTTTTTGCGCAAAAAATACTTAAAAAAATGCAAAAAATCCTGAACGTGGGCACTTAGCCTAACAATACAAATTGCTAATAATTGTGCACACAGTATAGTTGTGGAACAATAGGCAGATAAGTGAAGGAAAGTATTAATGGAGTTCTAAGGGAATATGCATGAAAATCTCTGATTGTATTTGGATTATATAATCATCCCTTTATGCTGAAAATTTGAAATAAATGTTCAACCACAACTGAATGGATTAAGTACTGAAATTATTCAGTTCTTCAATTCTTTTCTTGTCTGATTAAAATCAAATCTGTCTATAATACTTCTCTTTTATATGCACAATATACTTTTTTAGAAGAGAGGTGATACTGCCTATGTGGTGCAACACATACTTAAAGGGGTTGTCCACCCTTTTATCATCAAAATGTTTGGACCCCAATAATAATAAAGCTTATACTCACTTCATGTGCCGGTGCCGTTCCAGCGGTGTTGGCACTCACTCTTCTGGCGCTCCCGTGTGGTGTTGTGACATGTGATGCCAGCGCCCAATCAGCGCTGGCTTCACTGGCTCCGCCTTTGGACAAAACGAACATGAAGAGGAAGTCAGGGCTGCAACTGATCCCTGACCTCCTCTTCATGCACAATTTGACAGGAGGTGGGGACAGTGACACTGGTGCCAATTGGGCGCTGGCGTCACATGTTACAACAGCCGCACGGGAGCCTATGGAGAAAGAGTGCCGACACCACGGGAAAGAGTATAAACTGTATTATTTTATGGGGACCAAGTGAGGGGTATGACAAGTAATTGTCCAAATAGTGGACAATTGTTGTGAATTCCACTCTTGGGCTCCCTCCGGTGGTTGTAAGTGGCACTTTTGTGAGTTCTGCTCTTGGGCTCCCTCCGGTGGTTTTAAGTGGTACTGCTGCTTCTTGGATTTAGTAGTCAGCAGCTGCTTCCACTGATTGTCTTTCTGGCTCGGCTATTTAGCCTGGTTCTATCCTTCAGCCTGTGCCAGTTGTCAATGGTTCCTGGTTGGATTCACATCTCTGCTTGGATTTCCCTGATATTCTGACCAGTTCAGCAAAGATAAGTCCTTGCTTTGTTCTTTTGCAATCCACTTGTTGTGGACTTAATCTTTCTGTACTTTCTATGTTTTTTTCTAGTCCAGCTTGTCAGTATGGATTTATTCAGTTATGCTGGAAGCTCTGGGAAGCAGATTTACCCTCCACACCTTTAGTCAGGTGTGGAGATTTTTGTAAACTCTGTGGTGGATTTTTCTAGTTTTTAATACTGACCGCACAGTATTCTGTCCTGTTCTATCTATCTAGCTAGACTGGCCTCCTTTGCTACATCCTGGTTTCATTCTGCGTATGTCATTTCCCTCTCCACTCACAGTCAATATTTGTGGGGGGCTGTCCTATCCTTTGGGAATTTTCTCTGAGGCAAGATAGCTTTCCTGTTTCTATCTTTAGGGGTAGTTAGTCTTCCGGCTGTGACGAGGTGTCTAGGGAGTGACAGGAACATCCCACGGCTACTTCTAGTGTTGTGTTAAGCTCAGGAACTGTGGTCAGTACAGGTACCACCTCCTCCAGAGCACGTCCCATGTTGCTCCTTAAGCACCAGGTCATAACAGTACAACTGGCCAAAAATGAATTAAATGCATCTCAAAAGAAGGAAAAGGAAGTTCTGAGCCATTTTTTCTGCAGCCTGTTTTGTCTTTTTTTTCCTCTTAATCTCTGGGTGGTTCAGGATTTTGGCGCTGGCATGGATGTTCAGGGTTTGTTTTCTCGTGTGGATCAACTTGCTGCAAGAGTACAGAGTATCCAAGATTATGTTGTCCAGACTCCGGCTTTAGAGCCTAGAATTCCAAACCCTGATTTGTTTTTTGGGGACAGATCCAAGTTTTTGAACTTTAAAAATAACTGCAAATTGTTTTTTGCCTTGAAACCCCGTTCCTCTGGTGATTCCATTCAGCAGGTTAAAATTGTCATCTCTCTGCTGCGTGGTGACCCTCAGGACTGGGCATTCTCCCTTGAATCAGGGGATCCGGCATTGCTTAATGTAGACACATTTTTTCAAGCGCTCGGATTATTGTATGACAAACCTAATTCTGTGGATCATGCAGAAAAGACCTTGTTGGCCCTGTGTCAGGGTCAGGAAGCGGCAGAAGTATACTGCCAGAAATTTAGAAAATGGTCTGTGCTCACTAAATGGAATGAGGAGGCTCTGGCAGCAATTTTCAGAAAGGGTCTTTCTGAAGCCCTTAAAGATGTTATGGTGGGGTTCCCCACGCCTGCTGGTTTGAGCGAATCTATGTCTCTAGCCATTCAGATTGATCGGCGCCTGCGCGAGCGCAAAGTTGTGCACCATATGGCAGTATCCTCTGAGCAGAGTCCTGAGCCTATGCAATGTGATAGGATTTTGACTAGAGCAGAATGGCAGGGATTCAGATGCCAGAATAGGCTGTGTTTTTTCTGTGGTGATTCTGCTCATGTTGTTTCTGATTGTCCTAAGCGTACTAAGAGGGTTGCTAGGTCTGTTACCTTCAGTTCTGTACAGCCTAAATTTCTCTGATCTGTGACCTTGATTTGCTCATTATCGTCCTTTCCTGTCATGGCATTTGTGGATTCAGGCACTGCCCTGAACTTGATGGACTTGGAATTCGCCAGGCGCTGTGGTTTTTCCTTGCAGCCATTGCAGAGCCCTATTCCTTTGAGGGGCATTGAGTGTGGTTTTTCCTTGCAGCCATTGCAGAGCCCTATTCTTTTGAGGGGCATTGATGCTACGCCGTTGGCCAAGGATAAACCTCAGTATTGGACTCAGCTGACCATGTGCATGGCTCCAGCACATCAGGAAGATTGCCGTTTTCTGGTGTTGCATAATTTGCATGATATTGTTGTACTGGGTTTTCCATGGTTACAGGGACATAATCCGGTGCTGGATTGGAAATCTAGTCTGTGACTAGTTGGGGTTGTCAAGGGGTACATAGTGACGTTCCTTTGATGTCAATTTCCTCTTCCCCCTCTTCTGAAGTTCCTGAGTTTTTGTCGGATTTCCAGGATGTATTTGATGAGCCCAAGTCCAGTTCCCTTCCTCCACATACGGACTGTGATTGTGCTATTAACTTGATTCCTGGCTGTAAGTTCCCTAAGGGCCGACTTTTCAATCTGTCTTGTTGTGAATTAGACTATTTGGCTCCCTCTTGTGGTTACTAGTGATATGACTCTGGGATTGTCTTTCCTCTGTTTGGCACCCACCTGGGCCGTTAGTCCAGGGGTGTTGCTATATAAACTTCCTGGATCCTTAGTCCAGTGCCTGGCATCGTTGTAATCAGATCCTTTCTGTTTGCTCCTGTCTGCTGATCCTGGTTCGTGCAAAATTAAGCTAAGTCCTGCTTCTTTGTTTTTTGGTTATTTGCTTTGCTCTTATTTTTGTCCAGCTTGTACTAAATGTGATTCCTGACTTTGCTGGAAGCTCTAGGGGGCTGGTGTTCTCCCCCCGGGCCGTTAGACGGTTCGGGGGTTCTTGAATATCCAGCGTGGATATTTTGATAGGGTTTTTGCTGACCGTATAAGTCGTCTTACTATATTCTGCTATTAGCTAGTGGGCCTCTCTTTGCTAAATACCTAGCTCATTCTTACGTTTGTCTTTTCCTCTTACCTCACCGTTATTATTTGTTGGGGGCTTGTATCCAACTTTTGGGGTCTTTTCTCTGGAGGCAAGAAAGGTCTTTCTTTTCCCTTCTAGGGTTAGTTAGTTCTCCGGCTGGCGCGAGACGTCTAGAACCAACGTAGGCACGTTCCCCGGCTGCTGCTATTTGTGGTGCTAGGATTAGATATATGGTCAGCTCAGTTACCACTGCCCTATGAGCTGGTTTTTTGTGTTTGCAGACTTAGTAATTATTTCTGAGACCCTCTGCCATTGGGGTCATAACAGTATGCCAGGGGCAACATTGAATGTTTAATGCATTGCAGAAGTGGGATAATAAGAAAGGAAATTCTGAGGTTTTTTTTTTTTTTTTTTTTCCTCTCTTCCTCCCCTTTACCTCTGAGTGGCTTGTGCTTGCTGCAGACATGAATGTCCAGACCTTGATTACAAGTGTAGACCAGCTTGCTGCTCGTGTGCAGGGCATACAAGATTTTGTTACCAGTAGTCCAATGTCTGAACCTAAAATACCTATTCCTGAACTGTTTTCTGGAGACCGATTTAAGTTTAGGAATTTCAGGAATAATTGTAAATTGTTTCTATCTCTGAGACCCCGTTCATCTGGAGATTCAGCTCAGCAAGTTAAAATTGTTATCTCTTTTTTACGGGGCGACCCTCAGGATTGGGCTTTCTCGCTAGCGCCAGGAGATCCGGCATTGGCAAATATTGATGCGTTTTTTCTGGCGCTCGGATTGCTTTACGAGGAACCCAATCTTGAAGTTCAGGCAGAAAAAGCCTTGCTGGCTATTTCTCAGGGCCAGGATGAAGCTGAAGTGTATTGCCAAAAATTTCGGAAATGGTCCGTGCTTACTCAGTGGAATGAGTGTGCTCTGGCCGCAAATTTCAGAAATGGCCTTTCTGAAGCCATTAAGAATGTGATGGTGGGTTTCCCCATTCCTACAAGTCTGAATGATTCCATGGCGCTGGCTATTCAAATTGACCGGCGTTTGCGGGAGCGCAAAACCGCTAATCCTCTGGTGGTGTTGTCTGAACAAACACCTGATTTAATGCAATGTGATAGAATTCAGACTAGAAATGAGCGGAAAAATCATAGACGTCAGAATGGGTTGTGTTTTTACTGTGGTGATTCTACACATGTTATATCAGCATGCTCTAAACGCCTTACAAGGGTTGTTAGTCCTGTCGCCATTGGTAATTTGCAACCTAAATTTATTTTGTCTGTGACTTTAATTTGCTCATTGTCTTCTTACCCTGTTATGGCGTTTGTGGATTCAGGTGCTGCCCTGAGTCTTATGGATCTGTCATTTGCCAAGCGCTGTGGTTTTGTTCTTGAACCGTTGGTAAATCCTATTCCTCTTAGAGGTATTGATGCTACACCATTGGCGGAAAATAAACCGCAGTTTTGGACGCAGGTAACCATGTGCATGACTCCTGAACATCGGGAGGTGATTCGTTTTCTTGTTCTGCATAAAATGCATGATTTGGTCGTTTTGGGTCTGCCATGGTTACAGACCCACAATCCAGTCTTGGATTGGAAGGCAATGTCTGTGTCAAGTTGGGGCTGTCAGGGAATTCATGCTGATTCCCCGCCGGTGTCTATTGCTGCCTCTACTCCTTCGGAAGTTCCTGAGTATTTGTCTGATTATCAGGATGTATTCAGCGAGTCCAGGTCCAGTGCTCTGCCTCCTCATAGGGACTGTGACTGCGCCATAGATTTGATTCCAGGTAGTAAATTTCCTAAGGGAAGACTATTTAATCTGTCTGTACCTGAGCATGCCGCAATGCATTCGTATATCAAGGAGTCTCTGGAGAAGGGGCATATCCGTCCATCCTCTTCCCCTCTTGGTGCGGGATTCTTTTTTGTGGCCAAGAAGGACGGATCTTTGAGACCTTGTATTGACTATCGGCTTCTGAATAAAATCACTGTTAAATTTCAGTATCCTTTGCCTCCGTTGTCGGACTTGTTTGCCCGGATTAAAGGTGCCAAGTGGTTCACCAAGATAGATCTTCGTGGTGCGTACAACCTTGTGCGCATTAAGCAAGGAGATGAATGGAAGACAGCATTTAATACGCCCGAAGGTCATTTTGAGTACTTGGTGATGCCTTTTGGGCTCTCTAATGCTCCCTCAGTGTTTCAGTCCTTTATGCATGATATTTTCCGGAAGTATCTGGATAAATTTATGATTGTTTATCTGGATGATATTCTGGTTTTCTCTGAAGATTGGGACTCACATGTGGAGCAGGTCAGGATGGTGTTTCAGGTTTTGCGTGAGAATGCTTTGTTTGTTAAGGGCTCAAAGTGTCTCTTTGGAGTACAGAAGGTTCCCTTTTTGGGGTTTATTTTTTCCCCTTCTGCTGTGGAGATGGACCCAGTCAAGGTCCGAGCTATTCATGATTGGACTCAACCCACGTCAGTTAAGAGTCTTCAGAAGTTCTTGGGTTTTGCTAACTTCTACCGTCGTTTTATCGCTAATTTTTCTAGCGTTGTTAAACCTTTGACGGATATGACCAAGAAAGGTTCTGATGTTGCTAACTGGGCTCCTGCTGCCGTGGAGGCGTTCCAAGAGTTGAAGCGCCGGTTTACTTCGGCGCCTGTTTTGTGCCAGCCTGATGTCTCACTTCCCTTTCAGGTCGAAGTGGATGCTTCTGAGATTGGGGCAGGGGCCGTTTTGTCGCAGAGAGGCCCTGGTTGCTCGGTAATGAGACCATGTGCTTTCTTCTCTAGGAAGTTTTCGCCTGCTGAGTGGAATTATGATGTTGGCAATCGGGAGTTGCTGGCCATGAAGTGGGCATTTGAGGAGTGGCGTCATTGGCTCGAGGGTGCTAAGCATCGTGTGGTGGTCTTGACTGAACACAAAAATTTGATGTATCTCGAGTCTGCTAAACGCCTGAATCCTAGACAGGCCCGCTGGTCATTGTTTTTCTCCCGTTTTGACTTTGTGGTCTCGTATTTACCAGGTTCAAAGAATGTGAAGGCTGATGCTCTTTCAAGGAGCTTTGTGCCTGACTCTCCTGGAGTCGCAGAACCAGTTGGTATTCTTAAAGAGGGAGTTATCTTGTCGGCCATTTCTCCTGATTTGCGACGTGTGTTGCAGAGATTTCAGGCTGGTAGACCTGACTCTTGTCCACCTGACAGACTGTTTGTTCCTGATAAGTGGACCAGCAGAGTCATTTCCGAGGTTCATTCCTCGGTGTTGGCAGGGCATCCGGGAATTTTTGGCACCAGAGATCTGGTGGCTAGGTCCTTTTGGTGGCCTTCCTTGTCACGGGATGTGCGGTCATTTGTGCAGTCCTGTGGGACTTGTGCTCGAGCTAAGCCTTGCTGTTCTCGTGCCAGCGGGTTGCTCTTGCCCTTGCCTGTCCCGAAGAGGCCTTGGACACACATTTCCATGGATTTCATTTCAGATCTCCCGGTGTCTCAGGGCATGTCTGTCATCTGGGTGGTATGTAATCGCTTTTCTAAAATGGTCCATTTGGTGCCTTTGCCTAAGCTGCCTTCCTCTTCCGATCTGGTTCCTGTGTTCTTTCAGAATGTGGTTCGTTTACACGGCATTCCTGAGAATATTGTGTCTGACAGAGGATCCCAGTTTGTTTCCAGGTTCTGGCGATCCTTTTGTGCTAGGATGGGCATTGATTTGTCGTTTTCGTCTGCCTTTCATCCTCAGACTAATGGACAAACGGAGCGAACTAATCAGACTCTGGAGGCTTATTTGAGGTGTTTTGTTTCAGCAGATCAGGATGATTGGGTGACCTTCTTGCCGTTGGCTGAGTTTGCCCTTAATAATCGGGCTAGTTCCGCTACTTTGGTTTCGCCATTTTTCTGCAACTCTGGTTTCCATCCTCGTTTTTCCTCGGGACATGTGGAGCCTTCTGATTGTCCTGGGGTAGATTCTGTGGTGGATAGGTTGCAGCAGATCTGGAATCATGTGGTGGACAACTTGAAGTTGTCACAGGAGAAGGCTCAGCGTTTTGCCAACCGCCGCCGCGGTGTGGGTCCCCGACTTCGTGTTGGGGATTTGGTATGGCTGTCTTCTCGATTTGTTCCTATGAAGGTCTCCTCTCCTAAATTTAAGCCTCGCTTCATCGGTCCTTACAAGATATTGGAAATCCTTAATCCTGTGTCCTTTCGCTTGGATCTTCCGGTGTCGTTTGCCATTCACAACGTGTTCCATAGGTCTTTGTTGCGGCGGTACGTTGTACCTGTGGTTCCTTCTGTTGAGCCTCCTGCTCCGGTGTTGGTTGAGGGCGAGTTGGAGTACGTGGTGGAGAAGATCTTGGATTCTCGTCTCTCCAGACGGAGGCTTCAGTATCTGGTCAAGTGGAAGGGCTATGGTCAGGAGGATAATTCCTGGGTGGTTGCTTCTGATGTGCATGCGGCCGATTTAGTTCGTGCCTTTCACGCTGCTCATCCTGATCGCCCCGATGGTCTTGGTGAGGGTTCGGTGACCCCTCCTTAAGGGGGGGGTACTGTTGTGAATTAGACTTTTTGGCTCCCTCTTGTGGTTACTAGTGATATGACTCTGGGATTGTCTTTCCTCTGTTTGGCACCCACCTGGGCCGTTAGTCCAGGGGTGTTGCTATATAAACTTCCTGGATCCTTAGTCCAGTGCCTGGCATCATTGTAATCAGATCCTTTCTGTTTGCTCCTGTCTGCTGATCCTGGTTCGTGCAAAATTAAGCTAAGTCCTGCTTCTTTGTTTTTTGGTTATTTGCCTTGCTCTTATTTTTGTCCAGCTTGTACTAAATGTGATTCCTGACTTTGCTGGAAGCTCTAGGGGGCTGGTGTTCTCCCCCCGGGCCGTTAGACGGTTCGGGGGTTCTTGAATATCCAGCATGGATATTTTGATAGGGTTTTTGCTGACCATATAAGTCATCTTACTATATTCTGCTATTAGCTAGTGGGCCTCTCTTTGCTAAATACCTAGCTCATTCTTACGTTTGTCTTTTCCTCTTACCTCACCGTTATTATTTGTTGGGGGCTTGTATCCAACTTTTGGGGTCTTTTCTCTGGAGGCAAGAAAGGTCTTTCTTTTCCCTTCTAGGGTTAGTTAGTTCTCCGGCTGGCGCGAGACGTCTAGAACCAACGTAGGCACGTTCCCTGGCTGCTGCTATTTGTGGTGCTAGGATTAGATATATGGTCAGCTCAGTTACCACTGCCCTATGAGCTGGTTTTTTGTGTTTGCAGACTTAGTAATTATTTCTGAGACCCTCTGCCATTGGGGTCATAACACTGTCTGTGCCATAGCATGCCGCCATGCGGAGTTATGTTAAGGAGTCTTTGGAGAAGGGGCATATTCGGCCGTCTTCGTCACCATTGGGAGCGGGATTCTTTTTTGTTGCCAAGAAGGATGGCTCCTTGAGACCCTGTATTGATTATCGCCTTCTTAATAAGATCACGGTCAAATTCCAATACCCTTTACCTTTGCTTTCTGATTTGTTTGCTCGGATCAAGGGGGCTAGTTGGTTTACTAAGATTGACCTTCGAGGGGCATATAATCTTGTTCATATTAAACAGGGTGACGAATGGAAAACTGCATTTAATACGCCCGAAGGCCTTTTTGAATACCTTGTGATGTGTTGTGAATTCCGTTCTCGGGCTCCCTCCTGTGGTCGTGAATGGTACTTTGGTGAGTTCTGTCCTTGGACACCCTCTGGTGGCTTTGAGTGGAACTGCTGATCTTTGAGGTTGGCTTTCTCAGCTGCCCTCGCTTATTGCTTCTGCTGGCTTCCCTATTTAACTCTGCCCAGGTCGTTAGTTCATGCCAGCTGTCAATGTCTCAGTACTGGTTCAGATCTCTCTTGGATTTCTCAGATGACCTGTCTACTCCAGCAGAAGCTAAGTCCCTGCTAGTTCATTTGTTGTTCATTGGTTTTTGAATATATTTCTCAGTACATGCTATGTTTCTAGTCCAGCTTGCTATTATGATATTTCCTTGCTAGCTGGAAGCTCTGGGGGTGCAGAGCTGCACCTCCACGCCGTGAGTCGGTGTGGAGGTCTTTTTGCACACTCTGCGTGGTTTTTGTAGTTTTTTTTACTGACCGCATAGCTCACTTTCCTATCCTTTGTCTATCTTAGAGAAGTTTCGGCCTCCTTTGCTAAAATCTGTTTCATTCCTGTGTTTGTCACTTCCCTCTTAACTCACAGTCAATATTTGTGGGGGCTACCTTTTCTTTGGGTAATTTCTCTGAGGCAAGGTAGGCTTCTATTTCTATCTTTAGGGGTAGTTAGCTCTTAGGCTGTGAAGAGGCGTCTAGGGAGAGTTAGGCACGCTCCACGGCTATTTCTAGTGTGTGTGATAGGATTAGGGATTGCGGTCAGTAGAGTTACCACCTCCTCAGAGCTTGTCCCAGGTTTTCCATTTTAACCATCAGGTCATTCCGAGTGCTCCTAACCACCAGGTCCATAATAGTACAGCTGGCCCACAAAGTGTTAATGCATCTCAAAAGAGGGATAAGAGAAGTTCTGAGTCAATTTTTTTTTCTTTGCAGCTTGTTTTGTCTTTCTTTTCCCCTTAACCTCTGGGTGGTTTAGGACTCAGGTGTCGATATGGATATTCAAGGTTTGTCCTCTTGTGTGGATCAACTCACTGCAAGGGTACAAAGTATTCAAGATTATGTAGTTCGGAATCCGATGTTAGAGCCTAGAATTCCAATTCCTAATTTGTTTTCTGGGGATAGATCTAAATTTCTGAATTTCAAAAATAATTGCAGACTGTTTCTTGCTCTGAAACCCCGCTCCTCTGGTGACCCCATTCAGCAAGTAAAGATTATTATTTCTTTGTTGCGTGGTGACCCGCAAGACTGGGCATTCTCCCTTGAGCCAGGAAATCCTGCATTGCTTAATGTAGATGCATTTTTCCTAGTGCTTGGATTGCTTTATGACGAACCAAATTCTGTGGATCAGGCAGAAAAGATCTTGCTGGCTCTATGTCAGGGTCAGGATGAAGCAGAAGTATATTGCCAGAAGTTTAGAAAGTGGTCTGTGCTTAAACAATGGAATGAGTGTGCCCTGGCAGCAATTTTCAGAAAGGGTCTTTCTGAAGCCTTTAAAGATGTTATGGTGGGGTTCCCCACGCCTGCTGGTCTGAATGAATCAATGTCTTTGGCCATTCAGATTGATCGGCGTTTGCGCGAGCGCAAAGTTGTGCACCATTTGGCGGTGTCCTCTGAGCAGAGGCCTGAGCCTATGCAATGTGATAGGACTTTGACCAGAGCTGAACTTCAAGAACACAGACGTCAGAATGGGCTGTGTTTTTACTGTGGTGACTCCACTCATGCTATTTCTGATTGTCCTAAGCACACTAGGAGGTTCGCTGGGTCTGTCACCGTTGGTACTGTACAGCCTAAATTTCTCTTGTCTGTTACTCTGATTTGCTCATTGTCGTCCTACTCTGTTATGGCATTTGTGGATTCGGGCGCTGCCCTGAACTTGATGGACTTGGAGTTTGCCAGGCGCTGTGGTTTTTCCTTGGAGCCTTTGCAGAGTCCTATTCCCTTAAGGGGTTACAGGTTCATAATCCAGTACTGGATTGGAAATCAATGTCTGTGTCTAGTTGGGGTTGTCAAGGGATACATAGTGATGTTCCTTTGATGTCAATTTCTTCTTCCACTCCTTCTGAAGTCCCTGAGTTTTTGTCAGATTACCAGGATGTATTTGATGAGCCCAAGTCCAGTGCCCTACCTCCTCATAGGGACTGTGATTGCGCTATTAATTTGATTCCTGGTAGTAAGATCCCTAAGGGCAGACTTTTCAATTTATCTGTGCCAGAACATGCCGCTATGCGGAGTTATGTAAAGGAGTCCTTGGAGAAAGGGCATATTCGCCCGTCTTCGTCACCGTTGGGAGCAGGGTTCTTTTTTGTGGCCAAGAAGGATGGCTCTCTGAGACCCTGTATAGATTATCGCCTTCTCAATAAAATCACGGTCAAATTTCAGTACCCTTTGCCTCTGCTGTCTGATTTGTTTGCTCGGATTAAGGGGGCTAGTTGGTTTACCAAGATTGACCTTCGAGGGGCGTATAATCTTGTGCGTATTAAACAGGGCGATGAATGGAAAACAGCATTTAATACGCCCGAGGGCCATTTTGAGTACCTGGTGATGCCATTCGGGCTTTCCAATGCTCCATCTGTGTTTCAGTCCTTTATGCACGACATCTTCCGGAAGTATCTGGATAGGTTCATGATTGTATATTTGGATGATATTTTGGTCTTTTCGGATGATTGGGAGTCTCATTTGATTCAGGTCAGGATGGTATTCCAGGTCCTTCGTGCTAATGCGTTGTTTGTGAAGGGGTCTAAATGCCTCTTTGGAGTTCAGAAGGTTTCCTTTTTGGGCTTCATTTTTTCCCCTTCTACTATCGAGATGGACCCTGTTAAAGTTCAGGCCATTTATGATTGGACTCAACCTACATCTGTGAAGAGTCTTCAGAAGTTTCTGGGCTTTGCTAATTTTTACCGTCGCTTCATCGCTAATTTTTCTAGTGTGGTTAAGCCTTTGACTGATTTGACGAAGAAAGGCGCTGATGTGGTGAATTGGTCCCCTGCGGCCATTGAGGCTGTTTAGGAGCTTAAACGTCGCTTTACTTCGGCCCCTGTGTTGCGTCAGCCAGATGTTTCGCTCCCTTTTCAGGTCGAGGTTGATGCTTCTGAGATTGGGGCAGGGGCTGTTTTGTCTCAGAGAAGTTCTGATGGCTCTTTGATGAAGCCATGTGCTTTCTTTTCTAGAAAGTTTTCGCCTGCTGAGCGTAATTATGATGTCGGCAATCGGGAGTTGTTGGCTATGAAGTGGGCATTCGAGGAGTGGCGACATTGGCTTGAGGGAGCCAAACATCGCGTGGTGGTCTTGACTGATCACAAGAATCTGACTTACCTCGAGTCTGCCAAGTGGTTGAATCCTAGACAGACTCGATGGTCGCTGTTTTTCTCCCGTTTCGATTTTGTGGTCTCGTACCTTCCGGGATCTAAGAATGTGAAGGCTGATGCCCTTTCTAGGAGTTTTTTGCCTGATTCTCCGGGAGTTCCTGAGCCGGCTGGTATTCTCAAAGAGGGGGTGATTCTGTCTGCCATCTCCCCTGATTTGCGGCGGGTGCTGCAGGAGTTTCAGGCTGATAGACCTGACCGCTGTCCAGTGGAGAAACTGTTTGTCCCTGATAGATGGACTTGTAAAGTTATTTCTGAGGTTCATTGTTCAGTGTTGGCTGGTCATCCTGGGATTTTTGGTACCAGAGATTTGGTTGCTAGGTCCTTTTGGTGGCCTTCCTTGTCACGAGATGTGCGTTCTTTTGTGCAGTCCTGAGGGACTAGTGCTCGGGCCAAACCTTGCTGTTCTTGTGCCAGTGGGTTGCTTTTGCCTTTGCCTGTCCCGAAGAGGCCCTGGACGCATATTTCCATGGATTTTATTTCTGATCTTCCTGTCTCTCAAAGGATGTCCGTCATCTGGGTGGTTTGTGATCGGTTTTCTAAGATGGTCCATTTGGTACCCTTGCCTAAATTGCCTTCCTCCTCTGATTTGGTTCCATTATTTTTTCAGCATGTGGTTCGTTTGCATGGCATTCCGGAGAACATTGTGTCTGACAGAGGTTCCCAGTTTGTTTCTAGGTTTTGGCGGGCCTTTTGTGCTAGGACGGGCATTGATTTGTCTTTTTCTTCAGCGTTCCATCCTCAGACAAATGGCCAAACTGAGTGAACTAATCAGACCTTGGAAACCTATTTGAGATGCTTTGTGTCTGCTGACCAGGATGATTGGGTGGCTTTCTTGCCGTTGGCCGAGTTTGCCCTTAATAATCGGGCTAGTTCGGCTACTTTGGTTTCGCCTTTCTTTTGTAATTTTGGTTTTCATCCTTGTTTTTCTTCGGGGCAGGTTGAGCCTTCTGATTGTCCTGGTGTGGATTCTGTAATGGACAGGTTACAGCAGATTTGGACTCATGTGGTAGACAATTTGACGTTGTCTCAGGAAAAGGCTCAACGTTTTGCTAACCGCCGTCGGTGTGTTGGTCCCCGGCTTCGGGTGGGGGATTTAGTCTGGTTATCTTCTCGTCATGTTCCTATGAAGGTTTCTTCCCCTAAGTTCAAGCCTCGGTTTATTGGTCCTTATAAGATTTCTGAGATTATCAATCCGGTATCTTTTCGTTTGGCCCTTCCAGCCTCTTTTGCCATCCATAATGTTTTCCATAGATCTTTGTTGCGGAGATATGTGGTGCCCGTTGTTCCCTCTGTTGATCCTCCTGCCCCGGTGTTGGTTGATGGGGAGTTGGAATATGTGGTGGAGCAAATTTTGGATTCTCGTTTTTCGAGGCGGAGGCTTCAGTATCTTGTCAAGTGGAAGGGTTATGGCCAGGAGGATAATTCTTGGGTTGTTGCCTCCGATGTCCATGACGCCGATTTGGTTCGTGCTTTTCACTTGGCTCGTCCTGATCGGCCTGGGGGCTCTGGTGAGGGTTTGGTGACCCCTCCTCAAAGGGGGGTACTGTTGAGAATTCCGCTCTTGGGCTCCCTCCGGTGGCTGTAAGTGGTACTGCTGCTTCTTGGATTTAGTAGTCAGCAGCTGCTTCCACTGATTGTCTTTCTGGCTTGGCTATATAGCCTGGTTCTATCCTTCAGCCTGTGCCAGTTGTCAATGGTTCCTGGTTGGATTCACATCTCTGCTTGGATTTCCCTGATTTCTGACCAGTTCAGCAAAGATAAGTCCTTGCTTTGTTCTTTTGCAATCCACTTGTTGTGGACTTAATCTTTCTGCACTTTCTATGTTTTTTCTAGTCCAGTTTGTCAGTATGGATTTATTCAGTTATGCTGGAAGCTCTGGGAAGCAGATTTACCCTCCACACCTTTAGTCAGGTGTGGAGATTTTTGTAAACTCTGTGGTGGATTTTTCTAGTTTTTAATACTGACCGCACAGTATTCTGTCCTGTTCTATCTATCTAGCTAGACTGGCCTCCTTTGCTACATCCTGGCTTCATTCTGCATATGTCATTTCCCTCTCCACTCACAGTCAATATTTGTGGGGGGCTGTCCTATCCTTTGGGAATTTTCTCTGAGGCAAGATAGCTTTCCTGTTTCTATCTTTAGGGGTAGTTAGTCCTCCGGCTGTGACGAGGTGTCTAGGGAGTGACAGGAACATCCCACGGCTACTTCTAGTGTTGTGTTAAGCTCAGGAACTGCGGTCAGTACAGGTACCACCTCCTCCAGAGCACGTCCCATGTTGCTCCTTAACCACCAGGTCATAACAGTACAACTGGCCAAAAATGAATTAAATGCATCTCAAAAGAAGGAAAAGGAAGTTCTGAGCCATTTTTTTTTCTGCAGCCTGTTTTGTCTTTTTTTCCTCTTAATCTCTAGGTGGTTCAGGATTTTGGCGCTGGCATGGATGTTCAGGGTTTGTTTTCTCGTGTGGATCAAGTTGTTGCAAGAGTACAGAGTACCCAAGATTATGTTGTCCAGACTCCGGCTTTATAGCCTAGAATTCCAACCCCTGATTTGTTTTTTGGGGACAGATCCAAGTTTTTGAACTTTAAAAATAACTGCAAATTGTTTTTTGCCTTGAAACCCCGTTCCTCTGGTGATTCCATTCAGCAGGTTAAAATTGTCATCTCTCTGCTGCGTGGTGACCCTCAGGACTGGGCATTCTCCCTTGAATCAGGGGATCCGGCATTGCTTAATGTAGACACATTTTTTCAAGCGCTCGGATTATTGTATGACGAACCTAATTCTGTGGATCATGCAGAAAAGACCTTGTTGGCCCTGTGTCAGGTTCAGGAAGCGGCAGAAGTATACTGCCAGAAATTTAGAAAATGGTCTGTGCTCACTAAATGGAATGAGGAGGCTCTGGCAGCAATTTTCAGAAAGGGTCTTTCTGAAGCCCTTAAAGATGTTATGGTGGGGTTCCCCACGCCTGCTGGTTTGAGCGAATCTATGTCTCTAGCCATTCAGATTGATCGGCGCCTGCGCGAGCGCAAAGTTGTGCACCATATGGCAGTATCCTCTGAGCAGAGTCCTGAGCCTATGCAATGTGATAGGATTTTGACTAGAGCAGAACGGCAGGGATTCAGATGCCAGAATAGGCTGTGTTTTTTCTGTGGTGATTCTGCTCATGTTATTTCTGATTGCCCTAAGCGTACTAAGAGGGTCGCTAGGTCTGTTACCATCAGTACTGTACAGCCTAAATTTCTCTTATCTGTGACCTTGATTTGCTCATTATCGTCCTTTTCTGTCATGGCATTTGTGGATTCAGGCGCTGCCCTGAACTTGAGGGACTTGGAATTCGCCAGGCGCTGTGGTTTTTCCTTGCAGCCTTTGCAGAGCCCTATTCCTTTGAGGGGCATTGATGCTACGCCATTGGCCAAGGATAAACCTCAGTATTGGACTCAGCTGACCATGTGCATGGCTCCAGCACATCAGGAAGATTGCCGTTTTCTGGTGTTGCATAATTTGCATGATGTTGTTGTACTGGGTTTTCCATGGTTGCAGGGACATAATCCGGTGCTGGATTGGAAATCTATGTCTGTGACTAGTTGGGGTTGTCAAGGGGTACATAGTGACGTTCCTTTGATGTCAATTTCCTCTTCCCCCTCTTCTGAAATTCCTGAGTTTTTGTCGGATTTCCAGGATGTATTTGATGAGCCCAAGTCCAGTTCCCTTCCTCCACATAGGGACTGTGATTGTGCTATTAACTTGATTCCTGGCTGTAAGTTCCCTAAGGGCCGACTTTTCAATCTGTCTGTGCCAGAGCATGCCGCCATGCGGAGTTATGTTAAGGAGTCTTTGGAGAAGGGGCATATTCGGCCGTCTTCGTCACCATTGGGAGCGGGATTCTTTTTTGTTGCCAAGAAGGATGGCTCCTTGAGACCCTGTATTGATTATCGCCTTCTTAATAAGATCACAGTCAAATTCCAATACCCTTTACCTTTGCTTTCTGATTTGTTTGCTCGGATCAAGGGGGCTAGTTGGTTTACTAAGATTGACCTACGAGGGGCATATAATCTTGTTCGTATTAAACAGGGTGACGAATGGAAAACTGCATTTAATACGCCCGAAGGCCATTTTGAATACCTTGTGATGCCTTTCGGGCTTTCTAATGCTCCTTCTGTATTTCAGTCCTTCATGCATGATATTTTCCGCAATTATCTTGATAAATTCATGATTGTGTATTTGGATGATATTTTGATTTTTTCTGATGATTGGGAGTCTCATGTGAAGCAGGTCAGGATGGTATTCCAGATCCTTCGTGATAATGCTTTATTTGTGAAGGGGTCTAAGTGCCTATTTGGAGTTCAGAAGGTCTCTTTTTTGGGTTTTATTTTTTCTCCCTCGTCTATAGAAATGGATCCTGTTAAGGTCCAAGCCATTCATGACTGGATTCAACCCACATCTGTGAAGAGTCTTCAGAAATTTTTGGGCTTTGCTAATTTTTATCGCCGTTTCATTGCCAACTTTTCCAGTGTGGTTAAGCCCCTGACCGATTTGACGAAGAAGTCGCTGATGTGATGAATTGGTCCTCTGCGGCTGTTGAGGCCTTTCAGGAGCTTAAACGCCAATTTACTTCTGCCCCTGTGCTGCGTCAGCCGGATTATTCTCTTCCTTTTCAGGTTGAGGTTGACGCTTCTGAGATTGGGGCAGGGGCCATTTTGTCTCAGAGGAGTTCTGATGGTTCTTTGATGAAACCGTGTGCCTTTTTTTCCAGAAAGTTTTCGCCTGCGGAGCGCAATTATGATGTCGGCAATCGGGAGTTGTTGGCCATGGAGTGGGCATTTGAGGAGTGGCGACATTGGCTTGAGGGAGCCAAGCACCGCGTTGTGGTCTTGACCGATCATAAGAATCTGATTTACCTCGAGTTGGCCAAGCGGCTGAACCCTAGACAGGCTCGATGGTCCCTGTTTTTCTCCCGTTTTGATTTTGTGGTCTTGTATCTTCCGGGATCTAAGAATGTTAAGGCTGATGCCCTCTTTAGGAGTTTTTTGCCTGATTCTCCTGGAGTCCTTGAGCCAGTTGGCATTCTTAAGGAAGGGGTGATTCTTTCTGCCATCTCTCCTGATTTACGGCAGGTGCTTCAGGAATTTCAGGCTGATAAACCTGACCGCTGTCCTGTGGGGAAGCTGTTTGTTCCTGATAGATGGACAAGTAAGGTAATTTCTGAGGTTCATTGCTCTGTGTTGGCTGGTCATCCTGGGATTTTTGGTACCAGAGATTTGGTTGCTAGGTCCTTTTGGTGGCCTTCCTTGTCGTGGGATGTGCGTTCTTTTGTGCAGTCCTGTGGGACTTGTGCCTGGGCCAAGCCTTGCTGTTCCCGCGCTAGTGGGTTGCTTTTGCCTTTGCCGGTCCCTGAGAGGTCCTGGACGCATATTTCCATGGATTTTATTTTGGATCTTCCTGTTTCCCAGAAGATGTCTGTTACCTGGGTGGTTTGTGACCGGTTCTCTAAAATGGTCCATTTGGTACCTTTGCCTAAATTGCCTTCCTCCTCTGATTTGGTTCCATTGTTTTTTCAGCATGTGGTTCGTTTGCATGGCATTCCGGAGAATATTGTGTCTGACAGAGGTTCCCAGTTTGTTTCTAGGTTTTGGCGGGCCTTTTGTGCTACGATGGGCATTGATTTGTCTTTTTCTTTGGCGTTTCATCCTCAGACTAATGGCCAAACTGAGCGAACTAATCAGACCTTGGAAACCAATTTGAGATGCTTTGTGTCTGCTGACCAGGATGATTGGGTGGCTTTCTTGCCGTTGGCCGAGTTTGCCCTTAATAATCGGGCTAGTTCGGCAACTTTGGTTTCGCCTTTCTTTTGTAATTTTGGTTTTCATCCTCGTTTTTCTTCAGGGCAGGTTGAGCCTTCTGATTGTCCTGGTGTGGATTCTGTAATGGACAGGTTACAGCAGATTTGGACTCATGTGGTAGACAATTTGACGTTGTCTCAGGAAAAGGCTCAACGTTTTGCTAACCGCCGTCGGTGTGTTGGTCCCCGGCTTCGGGTGGGGGATTTAATCTGGTTATCTTCTCGTCATGTTCCTATGAAGGTTTCTTCCCCTAAGCTCAAGCCTCGGTTTATTGGTCCTTATAAGATTTCTGAGATTATCAATCCGGTATCTTTTCGTTTGGCCCTTCCAGCCTCTTTTGCCATCCATAATGTTTTCCATAGATCTTTGTTGCGGAGATATGTGGTGCCCGTTGTTCCCTCTGTTGATCCTCCTGCCCCGGTGTTGGTTGATGGGGAGTTGGAATATGTGGTGGAGAAAATTTTGGATTCTCGTTTTTTGAGGCGGAGGCTTCAGTATCTTGTCAAGTGGAAGGGTTATGGCCAGGAGGATAATTCTTGGGTTGTTGCCTCCGATGTCCATGCCACCGATTTGGTTCGTGCTTTTCACTTGGCTTGTCCTGATCGGCCTGGGGGCTCTGGTGAGGGTTCGGTGACCCCTCCTCAAGGGGGGGTACTGTTGTGAATTCCGCTCTTGGGCTCCCTCCGGTGGTTGTAATTGGTACTGCTGCTTCTTGGATTTAGTAGTCAGCAGCTGCTTCCACTGATTGTCTTTCTGGCTTGGCTATTTAGCCTGGTTCTATCCTTCAGCCTGTGCCAGTTGTCAATGGTTCCTGGTTGGATTCACATCTCTGCTTGGATTTCCCTGATTTCTGACCAGTTCAGCAAAGATAAGTCCTTGCTTTGTTCTTTTGCAATCCACTTGTTGTGGACTTAATCTTTCTGCACTTTCTATGTTTTTTCTAGTCCAGCTTGTCAGTATGGATTTATTCAGTTATGCTGGAAGCTCTGGGAAGCAGACTTACCCTCCACACCTTTAGTCAGGTGTGGAGATATTTGTAAACTCTGTGGTTGATTTTTCTAGTTTTTATTACTGACCGCACAGTATTCTGTCCTGTTCTATCTATCTAGCTAGACTGGCCTCCTTTGCTACATCCAGGTTTCATTCTGCGTATGTCATTTCCCTCTCCACTCACAGTCAATATTTGTGGGGGGCTGTCCTATCCTTTGGGAATTTTCTCTGAGGCAAGATAGCTTTCCTGTTTCTATCTTTAGGGGTAGTTAGTCCTCCGGCTGTGACGAGGTGTCTAGGGAGTGACAGGAACATCCCACGGCTACTTCTAGTGTTGTGTTAAGCTCAGGAACTGCGGTCAGTACAGGTACCACCTCCTCCAGAGCACGTCCCATGTTGCTCCTTAACCACCAGGTCATAACAGACAATGAATTGAAAGTGAGCTATGTCACATGTAATTTTGTTATGACTTGATAATTTTAAATTAATTCAAATATAAGGTATATTTTAGAATGTGTACCCCTCTGTTATGACCCCAATGGCGAGGGTCTCAGAGGAACGTGGAAGTCTGCAGAATACAAAAATCCAGCTCATAGGGCAGTGGTAACTGGGTTGACCATATATCTACTCCTAACGCCAACACTAGAAGTAGCCGGGGATCATTCCTACGTTGATTCTAGATGACACGCGCCAGCCGGAGAATCTAGCTACCCCTAGTAGAGGAAAACAAAGACCTTTCTTGCCTCCAGAGAAGGGGACCCCAAAGCTGGATAGAAGCCCCCCACAAATAATGACGGTGAGGTAAGAGGAAATGACAAACACAGAAATGAACCAGGTTTAGCACAGAGAGGCCCGCTTACTGATAGCAGAATAAAGAAAGGTAACTTATATGGTCAACAAAAACCCTATCAAAATCCACACTGGAAATTCAAGAACCCCCGAACCGTCTAACAGTCCGGGGGGAGAACACCAGCCCCCCTAGAGCTTCCAGCAAAGGTCAGGATATAGTTTTGGAACAAGCTGGACAAAAATACAAAACCAAAACAAATAGCAAAAAGCAAAAGGCAGACTTAGCTGATATAACTGGAACCAGGATCAGTAGACAAGAGCACAGCAGACTAGCTCTGATAACTACGTTGCCAGGCATTGAACTGAAGGTCCAGGGAGCTTATATAGCAACACCCCTAACTAACGACCCAGGTGCGGATAAAAGGAATGACAGAAAAACCAGAGTCAAAAAACTAGTAACCACTAGAGGGAGCAAAAAGCAAATTCACAACAGTACCCCCCCCTTAGTGAGGGGTCACCGAACCCTCACCACGACCACCAGGGCGATCAGGATGAGCGGCATGAAAGGCACGAACTAAATCGGCCGCATGAACATCAGAGGCGACCACCCAGGAATTATCCTCCTGACCATAGCCCTTCCACTTGACCAGGTACTGAAGCCTCCGCCTGGAGAGGCGAGAATCCAAGATCTTCTCCACCACGTACTCCAACTCGCCCTCAACCAACACCGGAGCAGGAGGCTCAGCAGAAGGAACTACAGGCACAATGTACCGCCGCAACAAGGACCTATGAAATACATTGTGAATAGCAAACGACACAGGAAGATCTAGACGAAAAGATACAGGATTAATTATTTCCAATATCTTGTAAGGCCCAATAAAACGAGGTTTAAATTTGGGAGAGGAGACCTTCATAGGAACAAAGCGGGAAGAAAGCCATACCAAATCCCCAACGCGTAGTCGGGGACCCACACCGCGGCGGCGGTTGGCAAAGCGCTGAGCCTTCTCCTGTGACAACTTCAAGTTGTCCACCACATGATTCCAGATCTGCTGCAACCTATGCACCACAGAATCCACCCCAGGACAGTCAGAAGGCTCCACATGACCCGAAGAAAAGCGAGGATGGAAACCAGAGTTGCAGAAAAAAGGTGAAACCAAGGTGGCGGAACTAGCCCGATTATTAAGGGCAAACTCAGCCAACGGCAAGAATGTCACCCAATCGTCCTGATCAGCAGAGACAAAACACCTCAAATAAGCCTCCAAAGTCTGATTGGTTCGCTCCGTCTGTCCATTAGTCTGAGGATGGAAAGCAGACGAAAACGACAAATCAATGCCCATCCTACTACAAAAGGATCGCCAGAACCTGGAAACGAACTGGGATCCTCTGTCAGACACAATATTCTCAGGGATGCCGTGCAAACGAACCACGTTCTGGAAAAACACAGGAACCAGATCGGAAGAGGAAGGCAGCTTAGGCAAAGGAACCAAATGGACCATCTTGGAGAAGCGATCACATATCACCCAGATAACGGACATGCCCTGAGATAGCGGAAGATCAGAAATGAAATCCATGGAGATATGTGTCCAAGGTCTCTTCGGGACAGGCAAGGGCAAGAGCAAACCGCTGGCACGAGAACAGCAAGGCTTAGCTCGAGCACAAGTCCCACAGGACTGCACAAATGACCGCACATCCCTTGACAAGGAAGGCCACCAAAAGGACCTGGCCACCAGATCTCTGGTGCCAAAAATTCCCGGGTGACCTGCCAACACCGAGGAATGAACCTCGGAAATGACTCTGCTGGTCCACTTATCCAGGACAAACAGTCTGTCAGGTGGACAAGACTCAGGCCTATCAGCCTGAAATCTCTGCAACACACGTCGCAGATCCGGAGAAATAGCTGACAAGATAACTCCATCTTTAAGAATACCAACAGGATCAGCGACTCCAGGAGCATCAGGCACAAAGCTCCTAGAAAGAGCATCGGCCTTCACATTCTTTGAACCAGGTAAATACGAGACAACAAAATCAAAGCGGGAGAAAAACAATGACCAGCGGGCCTGTCTCGGATTAAGGCGTTTAGCAGACTCGAGATACATCAGATTTTTGTGATCAGTCAACACCACCACACGATGCTTAGCACCCTCGAGCCAATGACGCCACTCCTCAAATGCCCATTTCATGGCCAACAACTCCCGATTGCCCACATCATAATTTCGCTCGGCAGGCGAAAACTTCCTAGAGAAAAAGGCACAAGGTTTCATAACAGAGCAACCAGGGCCTCTCTGCGACAAAACGGCCCCTGCCCCAATCTCCGAAGCATCCACCTCAACCTGAAAGGGAAGTGAGACGTCAGGCTGGCACAAAACAGGCGCCGAAGTAAACCGGCGTTTCAACTCCTGGAAAGCCTCCACGGCAGCAGGAGCCCAGTTAGCTACATCGGAGCCCTTCTTGGTCATATCCGTCAAAGGTTTCACAATGCTAGAAAAATTAGCGATAAAACGACGGTAGAAGTTAGCGAAGCCCAAGAACTTCTGAAGACTCTTAACTGACGAGGGCTGAGTCCAATCAAGAATAGCTCGGACCTTGACTGGGTCCATCTCCACAGCAGAAGGGGAAAAAATGAACCCCAAAAAGGGAACCTTCTGTACACCAAAGAGACACTTTGAGCCCTTGACAAACAAAGAATTTTCACGCAAAATTTTAAAGACCAACCTGACCTGCTCCACATGCGAATCCCAATTATCAGAAAAAACCAAAATATCATCCAGATAAACAATCAAAAATTTATCCAGATACTTCCGGAAAATGTCATGCATAAAGGACTGAAAAACTGAAGGCGCATTGGAGAGACCAAAAGGCATCACCAAGTACTCAAAATGACCTTCGGGCGTATTGAATGCGGTTTTCCATTCATCACCTTGCTTAATGCGCACAAGGTTGTACGCACCACGAAGGTCTATCTTGGTGAACCACTTGGCACCCTTAATCCGGGCAAACAAGTCAGACAACAGCGGTAAAGGATACTGAAATTTGACAGTGATCTTATTTAAAAGCCGATAATCAATACAAGGTCTCAAAGATCCGTCCTTTTTTGCCACAAAAAAGAATCCCGCACCAAGAGGGGAAGAAGACGGACGAATATGTCCTTTCTCCAGAGACTCCTTGATATATGAACGCATAGCGGTATGTTCAGGTACCGACAGATTAAACAGTCTTCCCTTAGGAAATTTACTGCCTGGGATCAAATCTATAGCACAGTCACAGTCCCTATGAGGAGGCAGTGCACTGGACTCAGACTCACTGAAGACGTCCTGATAATCAGACAAATACTCCGGAACTTCCGAAGGCGTAGAAGAAGCAATAGACACAGGCAGGGAATCCCCATGAATACCACGACAGCCCCAACTTGAGACTGACATAGCCTTCCAGTCCAGGACTGGATTATGGGTCTGTAACCATGGCAGCCCTAAAACAACCAAATCATGCATTTTATGTAAAACCAGGAAACGTATCACCTCGCGGTGTTCAGGAGTCATGCACATGGTAACCTGTGTCCAATACTGCGGTTTATTTGCAGCCAATGGTGTAGCATCAATACCCCTAAGAGGAATAGGATTTTCTAATGGTTCAAGAGTAAAACCACAGCGCTTAGCAAATGAGAGATCCATGAGACTCAGGGCAGCACCTGAATCTACAAACGCCATGACAGGATAAGATGACAGTGAGCAAATCAAAGTTACAGACAGAATAAATTTAGGTTGCAAATTACCAACGGTGACAGGACTAACAACCTTAGCTATACGTTTAGAGCATGCTGAGATAACATGTGTAGAATCACCACAGTAGTAGCACAAGCCATTCCGGCGTCTATGAATTTTCCGCTCATTTCTAGTCAGGATTCTATCACATTGCATTAAATCAGGTGTCTGTTCAGACAACACCATGAGGGAATTTGCGGTTTTTCTATCACATTGCACCGAATTAGGTGTCTGTTCAGACAACACCATGAGGGAATTTGCGGTTTTGCGCTCCCGCAACCGCCGGTCAATTTGAATAGCCAGTACCATAGTATCATTCAGACCTGTGGGAATGGGAAAACCCACCATAACATTCTTAATGGCTTCAGAAAGGCCATTTCTAAAATTAGCGGCCAGTGCACACTCGTTCCAATGTGTCAGCACGGACCATTTCCGAAATTTTTGGCAATACACTTCAGCCTCGTCCTGCCCCTGAGACATAGCCAGCAAGGCCTTTTCTGCCTGAATCTCAAGATTGGGTTCCTCATAAAGTAAACCGAGCGCCAGAAAAAACGCATCAAGATCAGCCAGCCGGGGATCATTCCTACGTTGATTCTAGATGACACGCGCCAGCCGGAGAATCTAGCTACCCCTAGTAGAGGAAAACAAAGACCTTTCTTGCCTCCAGAGAAGGGGACCCCAAAGCTGGATAGAAGCCCCCCACAAATAATGACGGTGAGGTAAGAGGAAATGACAAACACAGAAATGAACCAGGTTTAGCACAGAGAGGCCCGCTTACTGATAGCAGAATAAAGAAAGGTAACTTATATGGTCAACAAAAACCCTATCAAAATCCACACTGGAAATTCAAGAACCCCCGAACCGTCTAACGGTCCGGGGGGAGAACACCAGCCCCCCTAGAGCTTCCAGCAAAGGTCAGGATATAGTTTTGGAACAAGCTGGACAAAAATACAAAACCAACACAAATAGCAAAAAGCAAAAGGCAGACTTAGCTGATATAACTGGAACCAGGATCAGTAGACAAGAGCACAGCAGACTAGCTCTGATAACTACGTTGCCAGGCATTGAACTGAAGGTCCAGGGAGCTTATATAGCAACACCCCTAACTAACGACCCAGGTGCGGATAAAAGGAATGACAGAAAAACCAGAGTCAAAAAACTAGTAACCACTAGAGGGAGCAAAAAGCAAATTCACAACACCCCTCTACACTTACATTATCCTGCATGGTGGCCACAATCAGATACAGTATACTGTATGTGGGTGACAATAAGGGATATTATTACTGTATGGGGGCACAGTGGGGATAGTATGTGTTGTGGATTCTGTTTGTGGGCTCCCTCTGGTGGTTACTGCTGGTACTGGGTGACTTTGGTGGGTTGCGGCCTTTGGTTTCCACCTGTCCATCAGAGGCTGGGTGTTTCCTATTTTACCTGGCCTTTCTGTCATTCCCTTGCCGGCTATCAATGTATTCAGATGTGCTCTGTTTGGTTCCTGCCTACCTGCTCCCAGATCTTTCAGGATAAGCTAAGTGCTGATTTTCAGTTGTTTGTTTTTTTGTCCAGCTTGCTTATTATGTCTCTATGCTAGCTGGTAGCTCTAGTGGACTGAGGTTCTCCCCATGTGCCATGAGTTGGCACATGGGTTCTTGTAATCTCAGGATGGTTTTTTTGATTAGGGTTTTTTGCTGACCGCTCAGTCCCCTTTTGTATCGTTCTGCTTTCTAGTTGACAGCGGGCCTCAATTTGCTAAAACTATATATATCATCTCTATGTGTGTGCCTTCCTCTCATTTCACCATCAATACATGTGAGGGGGCAACTATATCTTTTGGGGTTCATTCCTCTGGAGGCAAGTGAGGTCTTTATTTTCTCTGCAGTACTAGTTAGCTCTTAGGCTGGTGCGTGGCGTCTAGAACCAACGTAGGCACGCTCCCTGGCTATCTCTAGTTGCGTTTGTCAGGCGTAGGGCAGCGGTCAGCCCAGGTTCCATCACCCTAGAGCTCGTCCGTTATCTATTTGTACTTTGCTTGTCCTGTGCTATCCCTAGCCATTGGGGATTCATGACAGTATAGCCGGCCCGCAAAGTGTTAATTGTTTGGGCTGAAGCAGGAGAAAAAGAAGTGTTTAAGGGAAATTTTTTTTTTTTTTTTTTTTTTCCCTTCAGAGTTTTGCTGCCTAGCCCTTAATTGCTGTCTAGCTGCTTCTTACCTCCTCTTAACCCTTGAATGGCTCTGATCTTAGCTGTTTAACATGGATGTCCAGAGTTTGGCTTCCAGCCTGAGTAATCTCGCGGCAAAAGTTCAAAACATACAGGATTTTGTTGTTCACACTCCCATGTCTGAACCTAGAATTCCTATTCCAGAGTTCTTTTCTGGAGGTAGATCTACCTTCCTGAATTTCAGGAACAATTGTAAATTGTTTCTTTCTTTAAAATCTCGCTCCTCTGGAGACCCTGCTCAACAGGTCAAGATTGTAATATCTTTCCTGCGGGGCGACCCTCAGAATTGGGCATTTGCATTGGCACCAGGGGATCCTGCATTGCTCAGTGTGGATGCGTTTTTTCTGGCATTGGGATTGCTCTATGAGGAACCTAACCTAGAGATTCAGGCTGAAAAGGCTTTATTAGCCCTCTCTCAGGGGCATGATGAAGCGGAAATATATTGTCAAAAATTTCGGAAATGGTCGGTGCTTACTCAGTGGAATGAGTGCGCCCTGGCTGCAAACTTCAGAAATGGTCTTTCTGAGGCCATTAAGGATATTATGGTGGGGTTCCCTACGCCTACAGGTCTGAATGAGTCTATGGCTATGGCCATTCAGATTGATCGGCGTTTACGGGAGCGCAAACCCGTGCACCAGTTGGCGGTGTCTTCTGAACAGGCACCTGAGACTATGCAATGTGATAGAATTCAGTCCAGAAGTGAACGGCAAAATTATAGGCGGAAAAATGGATTGTGTTTTTATTGTGGTGATTCAGCTCATGTTATATCAGCATGCTCTAAACGCACAAAAAGGGTTGATAAATCTTTTGCCATTGGTACTCTGCAGCCTAAGTTCATTTTGTCTGTGACTCTGATTTTTTCACTGTCTTCCATTTCCGTCGATGCCTATGTGGATTCGGGCGCTGCCCTGAGTCTTATGGATTGGTCATTTGCTAAACGCTGCGGTTTTAGTCTGGAGCCTCTGGAAGTTCCTATTCCTCTGAAGGGAATTGACTCTACACCATTGGCTATGAATAAACCGCAGTATTGGACACAAGTGACCATGCGCATGACTCCCGTTCATCAGGAGGTGATTCGCTTCCTTGTACTGTATAATTTACATGATGTACTAGTGCTTGGTCTGCCATGGTTACAAACTCATAATCCTGTCCTGGACTGGAAAACAATGTCTGTGTTAAGCTGGGGATGTCAGGGGGTTCATGATTATGCACCTCCGATTTTAATCGCTTCATCTACTCCTTCTGAGATCCCTGCGTTTTTGTCTGACTATAGGGATGTTTTTGAGGAGCCTAAGCTCAATTCGCTCCCTCCTCATAGAGAGTGTGACTGTGCTATAGAATTGATTCCTGGCAGTAAGTTCCCTAAGGGTCGTTTATTTAATCTGTCACTGCCAGAGCATACTGCTATGCGGAATTATATTAAGGAGTCCTTGGAAAAGGGACATATTCGTCCATCTTCGTCCCCTCTGGGAGCAGGTTTCTTTTTCGTGGCTAAAAAAGATGGTTCCCTGAGGCCTTGTATAGATTATCGCCTTCTGAATAAGATTACGGTCAAATACCAGTATCCATTGCCATTATTAACTGATTTGTTTGCTCGCATTAAGGGGGCTAGGTGGTTCACTAAGATAGATCTTCGCGGTGCGTATAATCTGGTGCGGATAAAACAGGGTGATGAGTGGAAAACCGCATTTAATACGCCTGAGGGCCATTTTGAGTATTTGGTAATGCCTTTTGGACTCTCCAATGCTCCGTCAGTCTTTCAGTCCTTTATGCACAATATTTTCCGTGAATATCTGGATAAGTTTATGATTGTGTATTTGGATGATATTTTGGTGTTTTCTGATGACTGGGAGTCTCATGTTCTACAGGTCAGGAAGGTGTTTCAGGTTCTGCGGGCCAATTCTCTGTTTGTGAAGGGTTCAAAGTGTCTCTTCGGAGTCCAGAAGATTTCTTTTTTGGGGTACATTTTTTCTCCTTCTACTATTGAGATGGATCCCGTCAAGGTTCAGGCTATTTGTGACTGGACACAACCTACATCTGTTAAGAGCCTTCAGAAGTTCTTGGGGTTTGCTAATTTTTATCGTCGGTTCATTGCTAATTTTTCCAGTATTGTCAAACCATTGACTGATTTGACTAAAAAGGGTGCTGATGTTGCTGATTGGTCTCCTGCGGCCGTGGAGGCCTTTCAGGAACTTAAGCGCCGGTTTTCTTCTGCTCCTGTGTTGTGTCAACCAGATGTTTCACTTCCTTTTCAGGTTGAGGTTGATGCTTCCGAGATTGGAGCGGGGGCGGTTTTGTCACAGAGAAGTTCTAATGGCTCGGTGATGAAGCCATGTGCATTCTTCTCTAGAAAATTCTCGCCCGCCGAGCGCAATTATGATGTGGGTAATCGGGAGCTTTTGGCCATGAAGTGGGCATTTGAGGAGTGGCGTCATTGGCTTGAGGGTGCTAAACATCGTGTGGTGGTCTTGACTGATCACAAGAATCTCATTTACCTTGAGTCTGCCAGGCGTTTGAATCCTAGACAGGCTCGTTGGTCGTTGTTTTTTTCTCGTTTCAATTTCGTGGTTTCATACCTGCCAGGTTCAAAGAATGTGAAGGCAGATGCTCTTTCCAGGAGTTTTGTGCCTGACTCTCCTGGAGACTCTGGGCCTACTGGTATCCTTAGGGATGGGGTAATATTGTCCGCCGTATCCCCAGACTTGCGACGTGCATTGCAGGAGTTTCAGGTGGATAAACCGGATCGTTGTCCACCAGAAAGACTGTTTGTTCCGGATGATTGGACCAGTAGAGTCATCTCCGAGGTCCATTCTTCTGTGTTGGCTGGTCATCCTGGAATATTTGATACTAGAGACTTGGTGGCCAGGTCTTTTTGGTGGCCTTCCTTGTCTAGGGATGTGCGTACCTTTGTGCAGTCTTGTGAAGTGTGTGCTCGAGCTATAAGCCTTGCTGTTCTCGGGCCAGTGGGTTGTTGTTGTCCTTGCCCATCCCGAAGAGGCCTTGGACGCACATTTCCATGGATTTTATTTCTGATCTTCCGGTTTCACAGAAAATGTCCGTTATCTGGGTTGTGTGTGACCGCTTTTCTAAGATGGTTCATTTGGTGCCCTTGCCTAAGTTGCCCTCCTCCTCTGAGTTGGTCCCTTTATTTTTTCAGAACGTGGTCCGTTTGCATGGGATTCCGGAGAATATCGTTTCTGACAGGGGATCCCAGTTTGTGTCTAGATTTTGGCGGACGTTTTGTGCCAAGATGGGCATTGATTTGTCTTTCTCGTCTGCATTCCATCCTCAGACGAATGGCCAGACGGAGCGAACTAATCAGACCTTGGAAACTTATTTGAGGTGTTTTGTTTCTGCTGATCAAGATGACTGGGTTGCTTTTTTGCCACTGGCCGAATTTGCTCTTAATAATCGGGCTAGTTCTGCCACGTTGGTCTCTCCTTTTTTTTTGTAATTCGGGGTTTCATCCTCGTTTTTCCTCTGGTCAGGTGGAGTCTTCGGATTGTCCTGGAGTGGACGTGGTGGTGGACAGGCTACATCAGATTTGGAATCAGGTGGTGGACAATTTGAAGTTATCTCAGGAGAAGACTCAGCAGTTTGCTAATCGCCGTCGCCGCGTGGATCCCCGACTTCTTGTTGGGGATTTGGTGTGGTTGTCTTCTCGTTTTGTCCCTATGAAGGTCTCTTCTCCTAAGTTCAAGCCTCGGTTCATCGGTCCTTATAGGATCTCGGAGATTCTTAACCCTGTATCTTTTCGTTTGGATCTCCCAGCATCGTTTGCTATTCATAATGTGTTCCATCGGTCATTGTTGCGGAGGTATGAGGTGCCCGTTGTTCCTTCGGTTGAGCCTCCTGCTCCGGTGCTGGTGGAGGGAGAATTGGAGTATGTTGTTGAGAAGATCTTGGATTCTCGTGTTTCCAGACGCAAACTCCAGTATTTGGTTAAGTGGAAGGGTTATGGTCAGGAGGATAATTCCTGGGTGGTCGCCTCCGATGTTCATGCGACTGATTTGGTCCGCGCCTTCCATAGAGCTCACCCTGATCGCCCTGGGGGTTCTCGTGAGGGTTCGGTGACCCCTCCTCAAGGGGGGGGTACTGTTGTGGATTCTGTTTGTGGGCTCCCTCTGGTGGTTGCTGCTGGTACTGGGTGACTTTGGTGGGTTGCGGCCTTTGGTTTCCACCTGTCCATCAGAGGCTGGGTGTTTCCTATTTTACCTGGCCTTTCTGTCATTCCCTTGCCGGCTATCAATGTATTCAGATGTGCTCTGTTTGGTTCCTGCCTACCTGCTCCCAGATCTTTCAGGATAAGCTAAGTGCTGATTTTCAGTTGTTTGGTTTTTTGTCCAGCTTGCTTATTATGTCTCTATGCTAGCTGGTAGCTCTAGTGGACTGAGGTTCTCCCCATGTGCCATGAGTTGGCACATGGGTTCTTGTAATCTCAGGATGGTTTTTTTGATTAGGGTTTTTTGCTGACCGCTCAGCCCCCTTTTGTATCGTTCTGCTTTCTAGTTGACAGCGGGCCTCAATTTGCTAAAACTATATATATCATCTCTATGTGTGTGCCTTCCTCTCATTTCACCGTCAATACATGTGAGGGGGCAACTATATCTTTTGGGGTTCATTCCTCTGGAGGCAAGTGAGGTCTTTATTTTCTCTGCAGTACTAGTTAGCTCTTAGGCTGGTGCGTGGCGTCTAGAACCAACGTAGGCACGCTCCCTGGCTATCTCTAGTTGCGTTTGTCAGGCGTAGGGCAGCGGTCAGCCCAGGTTCCATCACCCTAGAGCTCGTCCGTTATCTATTTGTACTTTGCTTGTCCTGTGCTATCCCTAGCCATTGGGGATTCATGACAAGTATGATTGTATGGAGGCAACAATGAGGGACATTTCTACTGTTAAGGGGTCACAAAGGTGGAAATTACTATTGTACTGTTCAGTGCAGGCAGGACAATACTTTCCTTAGGCCAGTGGGCACACTCTGATTGGTCGTACACACTGGAACTCCTGCAGTGCATGAGAACCTTACCTTTAAAGTGCTATGCTGCTATTGTTGTCACTGCCCACCATAGAGGAGCATTCAGTTTGCCACTCCATTAGTAAGCAGTTAACTTAAAATATTATATAATTTAAGCCCATAATTACTGTCTAATATGGGTGGGGGCTTATTTTAAGCCCCAGATATTTATATAATAAGCCCCCGCCAACCCTTTCCCAGACAGTAATCACGGCATGAGCTGCATTTGTAAATCTCTTAATATCAGACAACTGTCTGGAGGAGAACTAGCATCATGTGATGATGACGTATGCTTATTTACTGCATATCATGTTCATTATCTTTCTGCGTCCTCTCCCTACAGGCAATAACAATGATATGCAGTAAATAATCATACATCACAGTCTCTTTACTAGGCTAGGCCAAGAACAGATCTACTCTAGCCAAGGTTATGTGACCGCCTATTGGCTAAATGCATTCATTTAATAGAGCGTTTAGGATGACCCGAAGGAATATGCACATAAAACGATCAGTAGTAGATTGTTCTATGCACACACTGCCATTGTTCTAAACAGCACATGCCCTGTTTACAAAGGACGATGTGCTGCCGAGAATCAAGATTTTTAAGCCAGCCTAAAAATGATTTTTTTCCCAATGAATGAGCATTTTACTTATTCATCTTTCATTCATTCATTTTGTAGCCTGTTTTCACTGGATGATTATAATATACACTCACTGGCCACTTTATTAGGTACACCTGTCCAACTTCTTGTTAACACTTAATTTCTAATCAGCCAATCACATGGCGGCAACTCAGTGCATTTAGGCATGTAGACATGGTCAAGACAATCTCCTGCAGTTCAAACCAAGCATCAGTATGGGGAAGAAAGATGATTTGAGTGCCTTTGAACGTGGCATGGTTGTTGGTGCCAGAAGGGCTGGTCTGAGTATTTCAGAAACTGCTGATCTACTGGGATTTTCACGCACAACTATCTCTAGGGTTTACAGAGAATGGTCCGAAAAAGAAAAAAAATCCAGTGAGCGGCAGTTCTGTGGGCGGAAATGCCTTGTTGATGCCAGAGGTCAGAGGAGAATGGGCAGACTGGTTCGAGCTGATAGAAAGGCAACAGTGACTCAAATCGCCACCCGTTACAACCAAGGTAGGCCTAAGAGCATCTCTGAACGCACAGTGCGTCGAACTTTGAGGCAGATGGGCTACAGCAGCAGAAGACCACACCGGGTACCACTCCTTTCAGCTAAGAACAGGAAACTGAGGCTACAATTTGTACAAGCTCATCGAAATTGGACAGTAGAAGATTGGAAAAACGTTGCTTGGTCTGATGAGTCTCGATTTCTGCTGCGACATTCGGATGGTAGGGTCAGAATTTGGCGTAAACAACATGAAAGCATGGATCCATCCTGCCTTGTATGGAGCATCATTGGGATGTGCAGCCGACAAATCTGCGGCAACTGTGTGATGCCATCATGTCAATATGGACCAAAATCTCTGAGGAATGCTTCCAGCACCTTGTTGAATCTATGCCACGAAGAATTGAGGCAGTTCTGAAGGCAAAAGGGGGTCCAACCCGTTACTAGCATGGTGTACCTAATAAAGTGGCCGGTGAGTGTACATGCAAACATCTAAACAATTGTATTGTTATTAAGGCCAAGAATGCTCCCAGGGGGAAGGGGATAACGTTCTAATATTCACTCTAACATTTAGTCCAAATTTTGGGCATTGCACCTGTAGGTTCTATATAAAACCAATAATAAAAGGCTCGCACCTACTGCCCAAGAGGGGAGGTGCAAAACAAATAAAGCAGGTAAGTGCTAATACTACATAGAAATCATATATAAAATAAGCACCAAAGCAACCAGTCATAAAATAATCTAAATTTTATTCATAAATATGTAAAAGTAACAAACAAAAAAACTTAATAGGGATGTGACAGAGGTGAGCCAAATAAAGGTGGCACCTTAAATGAGACAGATGCCCTCAGCTACATATAAGAAGAAAATTTAGTTGCTCCAACAAGTATGTATACACATCATGCCAAAAATTGTACCAATCATTATAAAGTCCAAAGACGTACTAGGGCCAAAACATAGTGACCACAGAAAGGCTGTATGGCACAACTTCAAGGTGAGCAAGAAGAGACTTGTAAACTAAGATGACCTGTAAACATTACCTGAACGGTACCTGGAGCTCAAAGGTGCCACCGTCCCCAATGCGCGTTTCGGCGATTTGCCTTCTTCCGGGGGATGGCATCCAAAGATAGCCAGGACCTTATATACACTGGGCTGCCCTATTGCAAGATAAAAACCATATCAATGCTGCATATGTGTGTCGCATGTGGACGCCGACACTCCCGGAAGCAGGGGCCAATGGGGGCATCACCGGATCGGCCAGTCTGCTCACGAAGCACCGCCCACAACATTATGTGACCGGGACACCGTGCACAGGAATAGCCAAGCCGGGTGAGACGCCATCATCAGAGCCCAGCCGCTAGGGGCAGGCGCACATGCGCACTAGCAGCAAGTTATAGATATACTGAGGAATTCAAACACAAAAAAGTGCACGAACACCTGAACAGTAGCAACATGCAAAGGTAGGCGCACCTCACGCCAGCAATAATTTATAAACATATGATGTGAATCCAATGGACACCTATTCACTAGTGACATACAAGGGTGAAATATTGAAGTGAACAACAATATTATAAACGGATTAAATGCTAATACCTATATAAAAAACCCAAGAAATGGGGAATATATGGAAAAAGTTGTAATATACAGTAATATATGGTGATAAAAAAACCCACCATTTATACAAGGTGATCAAAAATTGCCCAAATACAAAATATAGACAACCAAGTACCCATATATAGAAAAGTAAGTGATACAAATAAATAGTACAAGAGTTACAGTAATTCAGTTGAATGGCTACAGAAAAGCATTCCAATAAGGAAGCCGCATGGTAGAATTAGTTTGATCCAAGGCGAATCCACACGAGACATACGAGCAGATGTTGTTTCATCACCAACAAGAAGCAGACTGTAAACTAAGGAAAATACTGAAAATATAAAAAAATAGTTAATAATGCATACACCAGAGTAAAAATAAAAACTAAAAAAAGAGAAGAATGCCAATAAAAACCATATACACAGCACCAGCGCATTCAAAGAAAAGGGGAAAAGCTTAGAACCTCATTAAGGCCCTGAGGCTGTACAGTGCGGAGCATCCAAATCCAGTATGATTCCCTCTGTGCCAGTAGGCGACTTAAGTTACCCCCACGAAGGTTAGAAACAACACGATCTATCCCCTTTATGTTCAACCCAGATGAATCACAAGAGTCATATTTCTTAAAATGGCGTGGGATAGTTTTCAAGGACTCCACATTGTCTTTCTTAGCCGCAGCTATAATATCACAAACGTGTTCACGGGTACGGACCTTCAAAGCTCGTGTAGTGAGGGCCACATAAATTTTGTTACAAGGACACGATGCATAGTAAACGACCCAGGGCACTGACCCAGAGGGGAAAATCGGAGATGGAGGAAGTGGCGCAAAATAACTCTTCACCAGGTGGTCACCCAAATTACGAGACCTCCTAGCCATAATTGAAGGTCGTATCGGTAGATATTGCTTCAATATTGGATCAGCAAGTAGAATTGGCCAATATTTAGTCAAAGCATCTTGCATCTTATTCCACTGAGAGTGGTACGGGGTCACAAGTCTTACCTGTGAGTCTTCCTTGATCCTTCTGGAAGAGTACAGAAGTTGATACCTCTTGGTATTTCTAGCTCTACTATACGCTTTTTTAAGACTCCTCCTACTATAGCCCCTGTCCAGAAAGCAGTTCATCATCTCCTTAGCTTATGCCTCAAAGTCTTCATTGGATGAACAAATCATTTTGATATGGAGAAATTGGCCAATAGGGACAGAATTAATCACATGTGGAGGGTGGGAAGATGACGCATGCAGTACAGAATTGACCGCCGTGTCCTTACGAAAGGCGTTGGCAATCAGTACGCCATCCTTGCCCCTCCTCACAGTGACATCCAAAAAATCAATTACATTCATATCAAATTTAAAAGACAAATGTATATTTAAATCATTGTTATTCAAATCGGAAAAAAGGACTGTAACTCAAAAGGTGTACCTCACCAGATCAGGAATATGTTGTCAATGTAACGGGCCCAAAATATGATCCGCTCCATTGACGACCCCCGATCTGACAAGAATAGGTTCCTCTCCCACAGCCCCAGGAATAGATTAGCGTAAAATGGCGCACAAGTCGCGCCCATCGCAGTCCCCTGGAGCTGCAGGTAGAAGGACCCATTAAATAAAAAGAAATTGTGAGTCAACAAAAATTTCAAAAGTACAAGTAGAAAATCATTGTCACTGGAGGAGGAGCCCATCATGGACAAAAAATGTGAGACTACCTTCAAACCATACTGGTGGTGAATATTGGTGTATAATGACTCAACGTCACATGTTACCAGGATCATATCGTCATCAATGTGCACGGAGTCTATTTTTTAAGAAAATCCTAAGTATCCTTTAAATAGGATGAAATAGTCTCCACCAGGGGCTTGAGAAATGAGTCAATGTATTTGCCGACACCCTCCGTAAGCCCACCCACCCCAGAGATTATTGGCCTACCTGGGGGGTTTATGCAAGTTCTTATGGACCTTTGGAAGAAGGTATAGTGTCGATATACATGGATCCTTGACCACCAGGACATCCCGTACCTGTGGAGTTATGATACCACCACTTACAGCCCTCTGCAAAATCTTGACCAATTCCTTCTTATAGGAAATGAGAGGGTTAAATGTCAATTTTTTGTAACAAGAAGCATCTCTATAAGCCTCAGATAGATATAATTTAGATGGCCAAATCACAATGTTCCCGCCCTTGACAGCCGGTTTAAATATTACGTCCTTTAATTCTTTAAGTTTTTGTAAACCCAAAAATTCAGCTCTAGAAAGATTGTTGCAATGTGCTGAAGTGGAGATCCTGTCAAACTCATTGGACATAAGCTTGACAAAGATCTCCACATTGGGGCACAATGACAAGGGCGGGAACTTGGTGGACCTTGGACGCAAAGAATCTGCCATCCTACCCAAAGTAGGATTAACATGTTCCTGTGCCAATTCTTCCAATGTTCGAAGGGCCATTTGCTCTTCAGGTAACGGAAAGGCCTGATGCATATCCTCACTATGATGCCATTTTTTAAAAATAAGGGACCTTGCAAACATGTGTAAGTCCTTAAGGGCCACAAAGGGATCAAATCGCATGCTAGGAGAGAAAGTAAGGCCTTTAGAAAGTAAGGATATCTCATCTGAACTAAGATTATGCTCTGAGAGATTTATTACCTTAAGGGTATCCTTTTTGTGTGAAGGGACAGGGCCGCGTTTATTGCTATTAGACTTCTGATCCCACTTTCTCTTTCCAGAATTACCAAAACGAGTTTGCATGGATCGTTGCGATGTATCAGATGTTTCCCCTATTAAGTTTTTCTGTTTGTTACTTTTACTATTTATGAATAAAATTTAGATTATTTTATGACTGGTTGCTTTGGTGCTTATTTTATATATGATTTCCCTGTAGGTTCTATACTGTATGTATAGGTTGTTTTTGAACTGGAATATACCAATTTTCGAGAAACAATCAGATTGAATCCTAGATTGTGATGTGTCCCTCCATTTTCCCATCATAAAAACAAGCCATAGACTGAAATAGTTGCTCCACTTCAGTCCTATGACATGTATTTCCCCTTTATAATGATTAGGCCTACTATTCCATACATGCTGGGCTGTGTTTGCCATTAGGCACTTGAGGGCACGTGCCTAGGGTGGGACAATGCGTGGGACGGCACCTGAGCAAGGTTGTGGGGTTTTTTTGTTTTTTTTTTAAATTTAAGTCGTGGGTCACCTCCCGACCGACCGCCCCCCAGCCCTGCCCCCCCAGCCGCCCGTTATACAGTAGATGCAGAAAAACTGCCCGATCTGCTGCAAAAGGCTACTTTTACATCAGCGATTCTTGCCAAAGTCACTGCCGATAGTGTCATACTCACCAAAGGGGGAGGCAGCACTAAAAGTGCCTAGGGCAGCAGAAACTCTAAATACGGCCCTACATACATGCCCCTGCACTGACTTTTTGTTCTATCTTTCCTCATTTGTATTTAGTTGAGATCTCTATTTGTGTTAGAAAGTTTATTTTCATAGTAATTAATTTCAATTATCAGCCATTCCCATTATGCATATTATAAACAAGCGTCAAGACCTCAAACCCCTCAGGAATCTGTTCCGTCATAATTAATTGAGAACACATTCAGCTCCACTAAAAATCCATACAGAATCTCTATCTATTTTAAAGTCTGTCCTCCGCTAATAATATATATTGATTCCCTCCCTGCATTCTATATTTATTTGACAGGTGTAAAGTAAATAGTCAGGTCTCGCTCTGTGTGTGCGGGTGGTAAGGAAACCTCATTAATCTCAGATAGGAGAGACTATTTTTTAATATGGGAATGGATGTAAATATTAATGTTGCACTAAACAATGCTTGATTAATTTAGGAGATGTTGTTTTTTATATCATAATTGTGTGCTATTCAGACTTTACAAACATAATGCTCATTTAGAGCACACGTCACATCCTCACTTGCGTCTTCTACAGTATAGCATTTTTTTAGACAGCTGAATATTATCAGTCCACATATATTTATATCGATGGGATGCAAAAGTGTATGCCTTGGGTATAACATAGATGAGCTCTTTTATGGCTATATATAACAACAAACTAAACAATACTAGTTATTTACATGTTTGTATGATGATCCCTGAGAGCCACCCGCTTAGACCCTTGAATCAATTGGCTGGATTCAGGAAAGAAAATGTTTCTCCCCACTGTGAGTCTTTGTGTGCTCGTTTGTAACTAAAATTAGCTGAGACCATCATTCTGGTGGTGTGACTCTAAGGCCATGTGCACACGTTCAGTATTTTTCGCGGTTTTTTCGCGTTTTTTCGCTATAAAACCGTGATAAAAACGCGAAAAAAACGCTTACATATGCCTCCCATTATTTTCAGTGTATTCTGCATTTTTTGTGCAAATGTAGCCTTTTTTTCCGCGAAAAAATCGCATCGCAGAAAAAAAAGCAACATGTTCATTAAAATGCGGAATTGCGGGGATTCCGCACACCTGGGAGTCCATTGATCTGCTTACTTCCCGCACGGGGCTGTGCACACCATGCAGGAAGTAAGCAGATTATGTGCGGTTGGTACCCAGGGTGGAGGAGAGGAGACTCTCCTCCACGGACTGGGCACCATATAATTGGTCAAAAAAAAAGAATTAAAATAAAAAATAGTCCTATACTCACCTTCGATGTCTTCCCGCCTCTCCACTGCACGCTGTCGCTTCGGTTCCTATAGCTGGTGTGCGGTGAAGGACCTGCTGATGACGTCGCCGTCTTGTGATTGGTCGAGACCGGTCATGTGACCGCTCACGTGACCGCGACGTCATGGAAGGTCCTGCGCGCACACACCAGCTATACGGAACGGACGTCGCTGAGGAGATCAGCTGTCTGCGGGTGAGTATAAGCATTTTTTTTATTTTTTTTATTATTTTTAAACATTCTATCTTTTACTATAGATGCTGCAAAAGCAGCATCTATAGTAAAAAGTTGGTCACACTTGTCAAACGCTATGTTTGACAAGTGTGACCAACCTGTCAGGCAGTTTTCCAAGCGATGCTACAGATCGCTTGGAAAACTTTAGCATTCTGCAAGCTAATTACGCTTGCAGAATGCTAAAAAAAACGCGAAAAAAACGGAGAAAAAAAACGCAAAAAAAAAATGCGGATTTCTTGCAGAAAATTTCCGGTTTTCTTCAGGAAATTTCTGCAAGAAATCCGGACGTGTGCACATACCCTAATTAGGGTAGCTGCACACGTTAAGTAATTGGCTGCTCTTTGGACCCAGCGCATGTCCTCTGCGTCCAAAGTGCTGCTGGCTATTAAATGCAGGTGAATCCGCATGTGTGCTCTGAACTGTGTTGATTCACAGCGTCCAATACATAGCATGGGTGAAATACACTCACCGGCCACTTTATTAGGTACACCTGTCCAACTTCTTGTTAACACTTAATTTCTAATCAGCCAATCACATGGCGGCAACTCAGTGCATTTAGGCATGTAGACATGGTCAAGACAATCTCCTGCAGTTCAAGCCGAGCATCAGTATGGGGAAGAAAGGTGATTTGAGTGCCTTTGAACGTGGCATGGTTGTTGGTGCCAGAAGGGCTGGTCTGAGTATTTCAGAAACTGCTGATCTACTGGGATTTTCACGCACAACCATCTCTAGGGTTTACAGAGAATGGTCCGAAAAAGAAAAAAAATCCAGTGAGCGGCAGTTCTGTGGGCGGAAATGCCTTGTTGATGCCAGAGGTCAGAGGAGAATGGGCAGACTGGTTCGAGCTGATAGAAAGGCAACAGTGACTCAAATCGCCACCCGTTACAACCAAGGTAGGCCTAAGAGCATCTCTGAATGCACAGTGCGTCGAACTTTGAGGCAGATGGGCTACAGCAGCAGAAGACCACACCGGGTACCACTCCTTTCAGCTAAGAACAGGAAACAGGCTACAATTTGTACAAGCTCATCGAAATTGGACAGTAGAAGATTGGAAAAACGTTGCTTGGTCTGATGAGTCTCGATTTCTGCTGCGACATTCGGATGGTAGGGTCAGAATTTGGCGTAAACAACATGAAAGCATGGATCCATCCTGCCTTGTATGGAGCATCTTTGGGATGTGCAGCCGACAAATCTGCGGCAACCGTGTGATGCCATCATGTCAATATGGACCAAAATCTCTGAGGAATGCTTCCAGCACCTTGTTGAATCTATGCCACGAAGAATTGAGGCAGTTCTGAAGGCGAAAGGGGGTCCAACCCGTTACTAGCATGGTGTACCTAATAAAGTGGCCGGTGAGTGTATATGTTGCAGAGACTAGTGCGAGATAAATAGACATGCTGCGGACTGGAAAGACGCACCACATGTCCGCCTCCGCAGGTATTCTGGCGGCGTCTGTGCACGCATAGTGAGCATGGGACTTCTTGAAATCCCATCCATTATGCTGTAACATCTGGATGCTGCGGATTGGATGCTGCACAAGTACGCAGTGTCCAACCAGCAGCGTTTACTGACCGTGTGCACCTACCTTTAACAGTGGCTGGTGTGTATCCAAGTGGATTTTCTCTCAAGACTCACTGAAGTTACTGTGGTTAGGAGAACCTGGAATGGCCCATCAAATTTTGGCTCAAGGCTTTTTCTCATGTGTCTTCTTAGGACCACCCAATCTCCTGGGCTTGAGAAGTGAACTCCTGACACTGACTCACCTGTTTCTGCACACTGCTTAGTCGATTATGAAAGGCTTCTACATATTTGGCCAAGCTGTCATTCTGCATATGAAGTAATTGGGGCTGAACCAAAAACTATCTCATATGGAGAGAGATATGTTTTTCTAGCGTGTATTATTGAGAAAAGAGCTAAAGACAAGCATTTGTTCCATAATTTGCTGCTCTCCACCACGGTTTCTGGATTTCTAACTTTAATGTCAAGTTCAGCCTTTTCACCATCCCACTGCTTTGTGGATGGTAAATTGTGTGGAAAGTCTGCTTAATTCCCAGAGACTGTTAAATATCCTATCGTAGCCATAGCTTTCTGCACCGGATATGTCTCAGGCCAACCTGAAAAGATCACAAACTCATATATCCTTACTCATGGTAGCTGTATATAGCCAATCTGCAATCTCTGGAATGTCTAGCGTGGACAAGGGGTGTGTTTCTCCGAGTTTTTGTTACGTTGTGCTGGCCACATGTCATGCAAGATTGGGTGTGCATGGCCTCCTGGGTAGTGAATTCTGGCATCACCTATACTTTGTGCACCAAAGTACACATAGCTATTTTTGACAAATGCGTTAGTTAATTGGTTATCTAGGCCATCATGGTGTAGAGTTCATGGCAGACAAAGATTATGGCTCTTTTCTACAGATCTTCCTTAATCTGCTGGGCTCGCTTAGTTTCTCACTCCCTCTTTTCCTGTTGAGACGTTCTCAAGAATTGAAGAATATCAGTAGTGACAGGTACTGCTGACGTCATGGTCTGTATTGGTACCAAAATCTCAACTCTCAGCCTCTTTGCTGCCCTCTTGGTGGTTGCGTCAGTGCGAGCACTTCCTTTGGCTACATCGGTGTCAACTCAGGTGTGAGCTTTTATTTTTGCTATGCTATGCTTGGTATTTAAAAGGAGAGCCTTCATCAGGGCTTGTACACTGGCTGTGGTTTTTATTGGTTTCCCTTTTGACATTAGGAAAGGTCTAACAAGTTCCAAAGCATATCGAGAGTCTACATACACATTGGCCAATTTATCAATTGATCAAACAATGCTGTTTCCTGTTACATCAGAGCAACGCAATCTTGATGTTTATGTATGTCTGCTATTTCCTCCTTTGTTAGGGAATGTAAAAAATAAGTCACCTTCTGCATATTTCCTCCTTTTGATACCAGTGGCAGGAGTGTAGCTGGATTCAAGACTGTACATCACCTTTTAATCAAAAACTATTTCTGTGGACTTTTTAAGCATGACGTACCACAGAAATGTCTGTCACAAGAGGGTTTAAACCTGGCTATGGGGTCCAGTCTGGCTGAATAATAAGCCACAGGTCTCTACTGTTGGCCATGCTTTTGGGTAAGTAATGAAGTGGCATGGTCGCTTTTCTTCGTGCAGAGCAAAGAAAATGGTGTAGTATTGTTAATCCAAGGGCCAGTGTAGAGTTCTAGGGAGTAAAAAGTTTGGTCACCTTCTGGGGTCAGATGGAAGGGATGTGTAGACAGACAATCATACAGTGTCTGCATGAGCTGAGATGCAGATTGTATTCATGGTCTGTAGCATGACACTAGTCCCAGAAATGTTCTGATTCATGTAATGTTTTGGGGCAATTTAAGCTGCTATATTGCAACGTTCCTTTACTCTGTGAGATGATTGGTGCTTTGTGATAGGCAGTGTCTTAAGAAGACTACCTTCTGCTGATAGAACTGCAGTTTGTTCTCAGAGGCCATATATCAATGCTGTGCCAAGAAACACAAAAGGGAGCTAGATGACTCATGACATGAGATTTGATCAGGACAGCAAAGCAAAAAATCATCCACATACTGAAGCAACATAACCTCTGGATACAGAGGAGTACATTTTTGCAAAATGGAGGACATTGCAGCAGCATACATTGTCGGTCAATTCTGGGCACCTTATGGTAACACCATCCATATATACTGTTTATGGCCATTGGTGAAAGCTAATAAGTACTGTCAGCCTCGGTGCAGAGGCAACGAAAAAAATGCTTCTGCAAAGTCAATGATTGTAAAATGCGTGCAATGAAATCTTTGGTGATTTCCAAAGAAAGAACAGAACATGGCGAGCAGAGAAAGTGACCAGCTTTGTTACTTTCAGTGGCGTGGCTGGCCTTTTTCGCTGGTTATCTCCTTACAGTATGCACTGACAGTGAGCTTGATTCTGATGCATGCTCAGTACAGCAGATATTAGCACAACCCCTGAAACAGATGAATTAATGATGCTTTGTTTCAGGGTGGGGACAGAGGCTGTGCTTGTGGCTGCAGCCTTTGCCCCCTGATGACACCCCATTTCAATATCCCAGCATGCCCTGGGGGTTTTCAAACAAAGTGTCATCAAAACGAAAATAAAATTAAAGCAATTAGATTAGAGACAAAGGGTAGGCCTAGTCTATTTAATTAAACTATATTAGAAAAACTTTAATATTATTAAAATAAATAGAGAGACATTTAGGATGAAAATTAATTTTAGTTTTGGATCAACCACTTAGCGGAGTTTTGTGTATAATGGTCAAAAACAGGAGTATATCAGTCTATACTCCTAATTGGAAATATATATACACTGTGTTCCAAATTATTATGCAAATTGGATTTAAGTGTCATAAAGATTTAATTGTTTTGTTTTTCAAATAAACTCGTGGATGGTATTGTGTCTCAGGGCTCAATGGATCACTGAAATCAATCTTAAACACATGTGATAATTGGTTTTCCAGGTGATTCTAATTAAAGGAAAACTACTTAAAAATGATGTTCCACATTATTAAGCAGGTCACAGTTTTCAAGTAACATGGGAAAGAAAAAAGATCTCTCTGCTGCTGAAAAGCATCAAATAGTGCAATGCCTTGGTGAAGGGATGAAAACATTAGAAATTTTCCAAAAACATAAGCGTGATCATCGTACTGTTAAGAGACTTGTGGCTGTATCTGAGCACAAATGTGTTTGTGCTGATAAAGGCATAATGAGGAAGATTTCTGCCAGGCAAGTTCATTGGATTAAGAGAGCAGCTGCTATAAAGCCATTACAAAGCAGCAAACAGATATTTGAAGCTGCTGGTGCCTCTGGAGTCCCTTGAACCTCAAGGTGTAGGCTCCTTCAAAGGCTTGCTGTGGTGCATAAACCTACTATTCGGCCACCCCTAAACAGTGTTCACAAGCAGAAATGGTTGTATTGGGCCCACACATACATGAAGACTAATTTCCAAACAGTCTTGTTTACTGATAAGTGTTGAGCAACCCTGGATGGTCCAGATTGGTGGAGTAGTGGATGGTTGGTGGATGGCCACCATGTCCCAACAAGGCTGCAACATCAGCGAGGAGGTGGAGGAGTCATGTTTTGGGCCAGAATCATGGGAAACAGCTGGTAAGGCCCTTTAAGGTTCCTGAAGGTGTGAAAATGACCTCTGCAAAGTATATAGAGTTTCTGAATGACAACTTTCTTCTATGGTCTAAAAAGCAGAAACGTGCCTTCAGGAGCAAAATCATCTTCATGCTGACAATGCCCCATCTCATGCTGCAAAGAATACCTCTGAGTCATTGGCTGCTATGGGCATAAAAGGAGATAAACTCATGGTGTGGCCACCATCTTCCCCTGACCTCAACCCTATAGAGAACCTTTAGAGGATCATTAAGCAAAAGATCTATGAGGGTGGGAGGCAGTTCACATCAAAACAGCAGCTCTGGGAGGCTATTTTGACTTCATGCAAAGAAATACAAGCAGAAACTCTCCAAAAACTCACAAGTTCAATGGATGCAAGAATTGTGAAGGTGATATCAAAGAAGGGTTCCTATGTTACCATGTAACTTGGCCTGTTAGGATGTTTTGGCGTTAAATAGCTTTTTTGTTCAGTGAATGTGACCTCCTAATGCTGCAAATTCCACAAATGAGCATTTTCAGTTCTTTAAAACATATCAAATGTTTAGAAATTCTACTGTGCCTAATAATTTGGAACAGTGCATTTTGAGTTTTTATTCATTTTGGAGATTATACTGTTATCATTGGGAGGTTTCTTCAATAAATTCGATGTATAATCTAACTGGTGATGACTTTTATTAGACTAATAGAACGCTGGTCCAGCCGCACCCGTATAAATAAGTTTAAAAATTACATATCTCTATGGATATAGGGGTGCACGTCCTTACCAGGGGATCCATCCCGGTATCCAAGTCCAAATCAAATATAAAGGAGGGACAGCACCACAGCAGTTGTGAAGACGAAAAAATTACGTTTTTATTCCACCTCCTGCAACGTTTCGGTCCGCAGACCTTTTTCAAGCATGACATAAAAACACTCCAACCACCATTATATACCAGTAATCCCGCCCCAGCAATTGACTCACAGCCAATGGGACGGTTCAATACAAACAAAACAAATATAAATTACATCAAAACCATGACAATACAGTTAAAATTCATAAACTATACATAGCCCACCACATATAATCACCCCCCAAAAGTTACAGCCTCCCTGATCGCTCTTTTAATATACAGTATCTCCAAAAAAGCCAAATATAAACTCCCCACGTGAATGGATTGGTGCGATCGCCGGTGTACACAAATAGAACGTGGGGAGTTTATATTTGGCTTTTTTGGAGATACTGTATATTAAAAGAGCGATCAGGGAGGCTGTAACTTTTGGGGGGTGATTATATGTGGTGGGCTATGTATAGTTTATGAATTTTAACTGTATTGTCATGGTTTTGATGTAATTTATATCTGTTTTGTTTGTATTGAACCGTCCCATTGGCTGTGAGTCAATTGCTGGGGCGGGATTACTGGTATATAATGGTGGTTGGAGTGTTTTTATGTCATGCTTGAAAAAGGTCTGCGGACCGAAACGTTGCAGGAGGTGGAATAAAAACGTAATTTTTTCGTCTTCACAACTGCTGTGGTGCTGTCCCTCCTTTATATTTGATTTGGACTTTTATTAGACTGACTGTCATTTGCACATACCATTTAGGAAAATCTGATAAAAATGTAATTTGCATAATAATTTGGAACATAGTGTAGGTCATACCAGTAACCTCAATTGATACTCCTAACTGCAATTGTGTAATGATCAAACCAGTTAAATTCCTTGTTGGAGTAGAATAATTTTAAAATGGGTAAAATCTCTCTAAAACTCCTAATTGGAGATGTATGAGGGTGAAACCAGTACAATTCTAATTGTGCTCATTGATGGAGATGTAGGATGATTAAATATTACCTAGATAAAGCAGAACAGAGGTCATATAGTGGGTACGGAAAGTACTCATACTCCTTTAAATTTTACACTATTTGTTTCATAGCAGCTATTTGGTAAATTTAAAAAAGTTAATTTTTTTCTCATTAATGTACACTCTGCATCCCATCTTGACTGAAAAAAACAGAAATGTAGAAATTTTTGCAAATTTAATAAAAAAAAACAACTGAAATATCACATGGTCAAGTATTCAGACCCTTTGCTCGGACACTCATATTGAAGTCACATGCTGTCCATTTCCTTGTGATCCTCCTTGAGATGGTTCTACTCCTTCATTGAAGTCCAGCTGTGCTTAATTAAACTGATAGGACTTGATTTGGAAAGGCACACACCTGTCTATCTAAGACGCCACAACTCACAGTGCATGTCAGACCAAATGAGAATCATGAGGTCAAAGGAACTGGTCAAGAAGCTCAGAGACAGAATTGTGGCAAGGCACAGATCTGGCCAAGGTTGCAACAGAATTTCTGCAGTACTCAAGGTTCCTAAGAGCACAGTGGCCTCCATAATCTTTAAATGGAAGAAGTTTGGGACCATTAGAAGTCTTCCTACACCTGGCCGTCCAGCCAAACTGAGCAATCGTGCAAGAAGAGCCTTGGTGAGAGAGGTAACGAAGAACCCCAAGATCATTGTGGCTGAACTCCTAGAGATGCAGTAGGGAGATGAGAGAAAGTTCCACAAAGTCAACTATCACTGCAGCTCTCCTGCAGTGCGACCTTCATGGTAGAATGGCCCAACGGAAGCCTCTCCTCAGTGCAAGACATATGAAAGCCCACATAGAGTTTGCTAAAAAACACATGAAGGACTCCCAGGCTATGAGAAATATTATCTGGTCTGATGAGAGGAAGATAGACTGTTTTGGTGATAATTCTAAGCGGTATGTGTGGAGAAAACCAGGCACTGCTCATCACCTGCCCAAGACAAGCTCAACAGTGAAACATGGTGGTGGCAGCATCATGCTATCGGGGTGTTTTTCAGCTGCAGGGACAGGACGACTGCTTGACATTTAAGGAAACATGAATGCGGCCAAGTACAGAGATATCTGGACCTCAGACTTGGCCAAAGGTTCACCTTCCAACAAGACAATGACCCTAAGCACATAGCTAAAATAACAAAGGAATGGCTTCCGAACAACTCTGTGACCATTCTTGACTGGCCCAGCCAGAGCTCTGACTTAAACCCAAATGAGCATCTCTGGAGAGACTGGAAAATGGCTGTTCCCCAACATTCACCATCCAACCTGATGGAACAGGAGAGGATCTGCAAGGAAGAATGGCAGAGGATTCCCAATCCAGGTGTGAAAAACTTGTTGCATCATTCCCAAGAAGACTCATGGCTGTACTAGCTCAAAAGGGTGCTTCTACTCAATACTGGGAGAATGTAATTTGGTCAGATGAGACCAAACGAGAACTTTTTGGTATCAACTCCACTTGCCAAGTTTGGAGGAAGAAGAAGGATGGGTACAACCCCAAGAACACCGTCCACATGGTGAAGGATGGTGAGGGAACCATCATACTTTGGAGGTGTTTTTCTGCATATTTTGGCCAACAATCTCCTTCACTCAGTAAGAGCATTTAAGATGGGTCGTGGCTGGGTTTTCTAGCATTACAATGACCCAAAACACACATTTCAAGGTCCTAGAGTGGCCTTGCCAGTCTCCAGACCTGAGCCCAATAGATAATCTTTGGATGGAACTGAAACTCAATGTTGCCCATTGACAGCTCCGAAATCTGAAAGATCTGGAGAACATCTGTATGGAGTAGTGGGCCAAAATCCCTGCAATGAGAATAAATCAGAAGACACTGCGGGGCGGGGATTCACAGGCAGGGCAGCCGCACAGGCGCAGTCAGCTAGACTGCATATGAGGAGAGAGGACGGGCAGAGCTCACTGCGCCTGACCAAGGCAGGAGAAAAGAGCGCAGGCGCCGGCTCATATCAAAACAGCGCTGAGGGGGCGGCGCCCGGCGCCAAGAAGACTTGAGTGACGGCTGTGTGGCGTCTGCAGCAGGGGGGGAACGCCTGCCTCCAGGACTGAAGAAAGGTATTTGGGACTAATTACAAAAGAATTATTTCTGCAGTTACAGCACCAATAACTAAAAGAGCCACCTTGTCGGAATGCAGCATTACTGCTGCACAAGGTGGCTCTTTTAGTTTCAAACGCCTGGGGGGGGGGGGGGTGACAGGTTCCCTTTAAGGGCTTGCTTACGCTAGCTTATAAATTGGACGAGTGCAATTCAATAAAAAATTGGATTACACTTGGACCAGTTTTATTCAGTGATGATCTGCCGATCTGAGTATTTTTTCGGCATGAGAAAAAAACATTGCAGCATAGAGCGATTTCATTCCAAAATCTGACAAGTGTGAGAAAAAAATTGGATAAAATATGGACCATAAGTATGGCAACTGATTTTTACAGATAGATTACAATTATGCAGTATAGGAGACTGTAAATGTTTCTTAGGCTACTTTCACACTAGCGTCGTTTGCAATACGTCGCAATGCGTCGTTTAGGAGAAAAAATACATCCTGCAAAGTTGCCTGCAGGATGCGTTTTTTCCCCATAGACTTACATTACCGACGCATTGAGACGTATTGCCACACGTGTCGTGTTTTGGCGGGCCGTCGGCACAAAAAAAGTTACATGTAACTTTTTTTGCGCGTCGTGTCCGCCATTTTCAACCACGCATTCTTAACTTGCAGAGATTAGTATATGAGTAGGGAGTAGAGTTGTGCAAAAAGATTCACATGACATTGGTCCTGTGGCCACGTTCCTAGCCCATGGTGCGGGGTCAGAGCACTGCTACTCTCTTACTAGCTGAGGCATCTCCAGGGCACCTTCGTTCTGATTTATAAGCCCTCGCAATGTCATTCCCCTGCAGCATGATAATAGGGCCACAGTGATCTGGTCCCTCGATTATGGAGTCCTGGCATGGCTGCTGGACCAACATCCTGCAATCTTCAGAGACCAGGATCCTGCTTAAATCCTTTAGGGTTACATGAGGTGGTGCTGTAGGATGAGCCTTTCGATATCATGGAGACCATTTTGAAAACCTCGCTAACATCATAACATTTCAGGTAAGTGATTACTGCATACAATAAGTTCATACTCAATGTCAATGGTCCATTGCATAAATATATTTAATGTAATTAGTGGGATTTTTTATTTAGGTGCAATCAGTTCTTATTTGCCAACACTATCACTTTGCTGAATATTAAATGCGATAAGGTCTGACTACATGCCTTAAGAGTCAAGAGGCAAAATAATGAGAGAACCTGTCAGAATGCAAATGTGCTAATGTTTATGGATGTAATGAGTCATGAAATTAGTTGCAATTACAAGCTAAGGACTTACACAATCAGAAGGTGAAAGCGAAATCAGAAATTTATACCCTGGCATTTCAATTGATTTAAGTGATTAGAGAAGCAAATGAATCATTTTAACGACAGGCGGCATGTATCAGACACTGGCTCTGACAATTTAGGCCAGTATGTATTACTCCGAAACACGGCAACATTAAAGAGAATCTGTCAGCCTGATTTCGTAACGTTGAGTAAAGATATGGCTGTTATGGCGCTGTAATACTGATTACATAGATGCCTTGGGTAAAGAAATCCGCTTTGTTGTTCTTCTTTAATCACCATTTGAAGTTTTCGGCTAATTAGATTTTGGTGCACAGGGGCCGGACTGTACACGGGGTCTTCTCCCTGTCTGTGATTCCCTGTCCCTTCAGATCATTGAATTTTCAGTGACCTGCCTGCTCTGTTTGTAATCTCCTCTTCAAACAGTGGAGGAAGGCAGTGGGACAGGGAATCTACTACCACAAAATAGTATTAATAAAAACTTCAGCACAGGGCACAAAAAATATGCCCTCACTCAGACCCACGAGCCAAAAAAGTTAAACCTTATGGGTCTCGGAAAAAGGCGCACAAGCAAAAAATTTTTTTTTTTACTTTCTTTCTCCATTGAAATAAAAAAAAGTATGCATGTTTGGTGTCTCCATAATTGTACTGACCTGGATAATCATCTTGGCAGGTCATTTTTACCGTACTGTGAACATGGCAAATAAAAAAAAAATAACGATTGTGAAATTCCAATATTTTTCGCAATTTTACTGCACTTGAAATTTAAAATGAATGGTGTCATTTAAAAATACAACTCATCTCGCCAAAAAACAAACCTCATATGACTATGTAAATAAATAATAATAAAAAAAAGGTATTGCTCTTGGAAAAAAAAAAAAAAGAGGAAAAAACAAAATAGCAGATGTGGAAAACAGCCAGGCTGAGAAAGAGGAAGCAATAAAACAGATTGGGAAATTGCAAAATGTTTTTACACACCATTCTAATGCAATTAAACTACTTGACATTTGCCGTAAACAAATTTGCCAGGGTTCCAATTTTTAGGAAAAATTCACCAAACCTGGCAAATTCTATTTTCAAAATTTTTGATAATCCATAATGGTAACCCAATGTGCACAGGAGATAAGATGCTTGACTGTAGAGAACGAAAAGCCCGACGCTGGAGCTACAACAGGTGAGTAACAATGCCACCACTCTAGATTGCTCTAATATTATTATGCTAAATATAAGTAAAGTGCTGATCAAATGTATATGGCTGTAAAGTTGATCTTAAATGTTTTAATGCATGTTGCATGTATCTTTCGGAATTACTTTGTGTATCTTTTCCATTCAGATGAGCAGATTTACAGAATGCATGCAGTATAAGCACAGTATATTTGACATATTATTTATGCTCAATTAGGAGAGTGCATAAATCACATTAATGCCTTTCTGGACTATAGGGCACAATTAAAAGTTTCCAGTAAAAATAATAATTGAGTCAGGTTAAAAAATGGAAATATGAAATGCAGTTAATGTATTGTAGCATAACTTATGTAACTAGCTAATGTATTGTAACAACTGTGCAATTCTGAGCTAATGCTTCTAATTAGGTCATTCCAGGTACAATATAGTCTGAGAATCCCAGCACAATAATGGAAATGTGAAGCTTGTGTAATGCTTGAATGTGTTTAATAGTTACTTTAGTGGTTAGACATAATATATTCTAACGTTCCAAGCAAAAGTTTTTTGTTTGTTTTTTTAAAGGAATGTGTGAAGAAAATGAGAAAGAACAGAACATTTGTTGAAATACATAAACTGTGTTCATGATTTATTTGGAGAGGTAAGAAGCCTAGAATCGCATATCACCTCCTCACGCTCCCGCACAGTAAAGGGGGTATTGACCATCCCAATCCATGCCTTTTTCAACACGCTATCCATCTACAGAGAATTTCTGACTGGATTAGGTGCTCTGCACACAAATTTTGGGTCCAGATCGAAGAAAATAGTTTGGGATTTCCCTTTTGTCAGCTTTTTTTCCCCCCTGCCAACGATGTGAACCCTTAACACATTAAAAACCCTTTCACCGCAACCGCTTATAAAATATGGTCATTCCCCCACATCAGGAGACATTGGTCCCTTTTTCCATCTCCTCTTCTGCAAATAAGAGACCTTTTCCTTTCTCCGTCACAAACACATAATGCTACGATTCATAGTGCCTTAGGTAACTCAAGTGTACTTTTACATGATTTACTGGAGAAAGGTTTTGTTCTCTCCAGAGTTGAGGTAGGGTTAATATTAAATGTCTCTACACTCAATCCTCTCCACTTTCATAAATTCTCACTTCTCTTTAAAACGATTGCCATGGATCTAGACTTAAATAGACAGCTAACAAAATGTGAAACCTTAATGGCTTTGACCAAGCCCCAGAAGAAAGTTGTTGCAACTTTATTTAAACAAATAGTATCCCTCAGCTTATCCAGTAAACTTCCTTTTCTGATCAAGTGGGAAGTAGAGCACAACAGATCCTTCTCATCCTCGGAAATTGACCATATCCTTCTCGCACCTAAACTTTCTTCTAAGTGTATTTGAGTACAAGAAAGTGGCTTTAAAATTCTCTCAAGATGGCACTCCACTCCAGCAAGTCTGCTCCGCTTTGATAAAGATTATAGTCCTAACTGTTGGAGGTGCCTTTCTGAGGTTGCCACCTTTTATCATATGTGGTGGATTTGCCCAAAAATTGTGCCATACTGGCTAGAGGTGATTCACATCATAAATCAAATCCTTAAAACACATTTGACTGCATCTCCAGAAATTTGCCTCTTGCATCTTTTCCCAGCCCAAATACCAAAAGATAAGCTAACCTTTCTCAGACACCTTCTTGCCGCAGCTAGAATTCTGATTCCCACCTTGTGGAAATCTGAATCCTCTCCCACCATCCATCACTAGATAACAAAAGTTGAACAGATCTACAGACTGGAAGAGCTTTCAAGTTGGGAGTATAGAAAACACTTGAGCTTCATAGACACATGGTCTCCCTGGCGTAAGATGCAAACTTCACTTTTAGGTCGACTCTCTGGAATGGTCTAATGTTTGGATCAGAAACTCCATGATTTCCTATACCTACGTTTTATCTTCCATATTATGATCCACTTTGGCAGACCACCTTCCTATTGTAATACTTATCAGATTTTCCCTTCCACCCCTCCTTCTTCCATCCCTCCTCTCTAATGTTCTATGTTTTCTGTCCCAACTTTCATTTTTACTTTCTTCCTCAAACAAAATATGCTGACTACGATGCTTTGCATCATTATTTCCATGTTTTGATATCCCAATCTTTTTAAGTCTTAAACTTTATTATCATATTTCTACATGGATATTTTGTGCTGTATCTGTGTTAAAACTCTTAATAAAAAGAAGTTTAAAAGAAAGAACAAACAAAGGAGAATGGTGAATCTGAGTCGCTGGAAATGGTTATTCCAGGTATGATAAACTACTGATGTCCCTCTGTAGAGAATTGCAGCCACAGATGCCTTCATGAGCATCCTGGCAGCAGATGACCCATTCTGTAAATGCATCTACTATGTGTGTCAGCCACAGTATGCAGACCAGCCAACAGTGCAAAATGATGTATATACAGCATATGAATGTAATTAATGAGTCTTATTTGCCCAGAATTCCCCTATACAAACCAGAGAGGGAACATCTGTAATGAAAGTCCAAAATTGTGAAATATTATTTATCAGACTTGGTGAACTCTGTAAAAAGATGTTTGAATTGCCATTTCTTTAAGTCACCTAGTCACTTAAAAAGAGTAAGTCTGTTGCTCACTCCATACAAAAAAGCCATTACACAGCTCTATTAAGAAAAAAATATGTTTTCATTTGTTTAAACTTTAAAACAGAAACATTATTATAAACATTTGTTATCTCTGTTATTGTGCTGACCTGCTGAAAAGAAAATACCAGGTCATGTTTACAGCACAATGAAGTTTGTAAGAATAAAACAAGAGCAACAAAAGAAAAAATCTCACAATTCTAGAACAGAACGATTTTTTAACAAACTAATTTAGAAAAAATGGACCCAAATTAACCCAAAATACATATTGTGTGAGCTTTAACCATTGTGAAATAAAACCATGTATTCCATAGGTTACAGTATGGAAACATACATTACATTGATACACTTAAGCATCATTCAGGATACTATGGGTGACTAAATGTAGACAAAGATTTAGTGGGCAATAGTTAAAGGAAAAATATATAACGATCAAATAGAATATTGTACGGGGCCTAAAAGTTTTACATGGTAAAATCATATACCGTATATCATATTTCACAGGATACAGGTAAAGTTCAATGACTCAAGACACAAGTAGCCAAGCTGCCATAGATAGTCAAATATAAAAAAAATATAGCGAGTAGTTATTATTATTATCATTTATTCCATGGCACTTTACATGTAAGGAGGGGTATACATAATAAAAACAAGTGCAATAATCTTAAACAATACAAGTCATAACTGGTACAGGAGGAGAGAGGACCCTGCCCGCGAAGGCTCACAATCTACAAGGGATGGGTGAGAATACAGTAGGCGAGGATAGAGCTGGTCATGCAGCGGTTTGGTCGATCGGTGGTTACTGCAGGTTGTAGGCTAGTCGGAAGAGGTGGGTCTTCAGGCTCTTTTTGAAGGTTTCGATGGTAGGCGAGAGTCTGATGTGTTGTGGTAGAGGGTTCCAGAGTAGGGGTGATACGCGAGAGAAATCTTGTATACGATTGTGGGAAGAGGAGATAAGAGGGGAGTAGAGATCTTGTGAGGATCGGAGGTTGCGTGTAGGTAAGTACCGGGAGACGAGGTCACAGATGTATGGAGGAGATAGGTGGTGGATGGCTTTGTATGTCATGGTTAGGGTTTTGTACTGGAGTCTCTGGGCAATGGGGAGCCAGTGAAGGGATTGACAGAGGGGAGAGGCTGGGGAATAGCGGGGGGACATGTGGATTAGTAGGGCAGCAGAGTTTAGAATAGATTGGAGGGGTGCAAGAGTGTTAGAGGGGAGGCCACAGAGCAGGAGGTTGCAGTAGTCAAGGCGAGAGATGATGAAGGCATGGACTAGGGTTTTTTCAGATTCTTGGTTGTGGAATGTACGGATTCGTGAAATATTTTTGAGTTGAAGTCGGCAGGAAGTGGAAAGGGCTTGGATATGTGGTTTGAAGGAGAGATCAGCGTCAAGGATTACCCTGAGGCAGCGAGCTTGTGGGACTGGGGAGAGTGGGCAGCCATTTACTGTAATGGATAGGTTCGTTGGGGGGGTCGCGTGAGATGGGGGAAAGATGATGAATTCTGTTTTGTCCATGTTAAGTTTCAGAAATCTAGCAGAGAGGAAGGATGAAATAGTGGACAGACATTGAGGGATTCTGGTTAGTAGGGAGGTGATATCTGGTCCAGAGATGTAGATCTGTGTGTCATCAGCATAGAGGTGATACTGAAAGCCATGAGATTCTATGAGCTGTCCCAGGCCAAGGGTATAAAAGGAGAAGAGCAGGGGCCCTAGGACTGAACCTTATGGGACTCCGACAGATAGGGGGCGAGGTGAGGAGGTGGTGTGTGAGTGGGAGATGCTGAATGTCCGGTCTGTTAGGTATGATGAGATCCAGGATAGGGCCAAGTCTGTGATGAGAGGGTCTGTAATAATAGGGAATGGTCCACTGTGTCAAAGGCAGCCGAAAGGTCAAGGAGGAGGAGGACAGAGTAGTGTCGCTTGCTCTTGGTGGTTAAGAGGTCATTGGTGACCTTAGTTAGGGCAGTTTCAGTGGAATGGTGTGACTGGAAGCCAGATTGTAAGCTGTCAAAGAGGGAGCAAGAAGAGAGATGGGAGGACAGTTCAAGGTAGACGTGTTGTCCCAGTAGTTTGGAGGCATAGGGGAGAAGTGATATAGGGCGATAGCTAGATACAGAGGATGGGTCAAGAGAAGGCTTTTTGAGGATAAGTGTGATGGAGGCATGTTTAAAGCTTGAGGGGAAAACACCAGTTGTTAGTGATAGGTTGAAGAGATGGGTTAGGGTTGGGATGAAGACTGTGGTGAGGTTTGGGATGAAGTGGGATGGAAGCGGGTCAAGTGCACAGGTGGTGAGATGCGATCTTGAGAGTAGAGTGGAGAGTTGATCTTCTGTAATGGTGGAGAAGTTGGTTTTGGAGGTGGAGGGCTGGGAATTCGGGAGGAAGGGCTCTGGGGGTTGTTGACCAAAACTGTCTCTGATGTTATCAATCTTCTGCTTGAAAAATGAGGCAAAGTCTTCAGCTGAGATAAGTGGGGAGGGAGGAGGTGCTGGGGGACAGAGGAGAGAATTGAAGGTGTTGAATAACTGTTTAGGGTTGTGAGACAGGGAGGATATGAGAGATGAGAAGTAGGTTTGTTTAGCTGTGGCGAGTGTGGTCTTGAAAGTAGTGAGGGACTGTTTAAATGCGATGAAGTGTCCGTTGGAGTGGGATCTTTTCCATCTGCGCTCTATCTGCTTTAGTTAGTAAATATGATTGAATGATTTCAACCATTCTTTCACGGCGTAGCACGCCCTCTAATTATTGAAAAACAGAACAGTCTGCTAGAGAGCCACCTACCTAATTTGCAATGTAACAACCTACTGGAATTTGATGCTACAGATGTTGGAGCGTCTGTACAAGCAGCCTTTCAGTAGTAATTTGAACCAAGGCCCTTGGTGTTGCTAGAAGATGTATGCTCAAATGTTTGTGAGATTGCTAGCATATCATTACTATCAAACAAAGGGACGACTACTGCATAGCTATGCCTTTAGACCCACATTTTGAAAGCAAAATGGGGGATTTTTCTTCTAAAAGGTTCCAAATTGGAATATTTTCAGAATAAGTTGTGTTCCCTGCTCGGCACAGCCAAGTGGATGCCTGCCGTGGTGACTTTCATTCACCCACGTGCATTTGCCTTCCTGCCTGTTCAATATCTTCTAGTGTTTGGCTGCAGCTAGTGCTGATGATCCATGCCCAGCCAAGCATCTAGTCTCTGTCTGTAATGTTATCTATACAGTATTGCTGCTGATGAAGCTGCTAATGCTGACTCTGCCAGATATTTACTTGCCTGCACCATTATATTTCTATGCCATATGGCTTCTGCCAACACAACTAAACATATAAGCCACACATCTCCTAGCTGTCCACTATATTTTTATTTTGTTGCTCTAGAAATACTGCTACAAGCACGTCTACCAGTGCTGTCCCTAAACTGCCAGACATCTCCTTGCCACCTCTGCCATAATTTAATACCGTGTGGCTTCTGCCACTGGCTACCCACTCTATTTTTTAGTGTTATATTGTACTGCCGCTGCAAGGACTGCCAGAGCTGGCTTCACACCGCCACACATCCTACTTCTGCCTTGTGGCTTCTGCTAGACAGCCAAACCAGCCACTCATCTCCTGCATGCCCACTGTGTTTTATAGCACTTTAATGTAATGCTGCTACCCCAGTTGCCAGATATCTCCTTGCCTGCTTGTCACAGGGTTGGGATGAGGTGAAGGCAGTGTATGCACCTGTTTAGGGTGCTACATCCTGCCTACCCCAGGGGGGCGCAGTTTGAAAAAAAAATTGCTGAATGCCTGCCCGCCATCTTTCTGTGCTGACAGGGAAATAAACTGTGGGGTTGTGCAAATGGGGGGATAAACTGAGGGGCTTTGCATAAAGGGGGAATAAAATGAGGGGCTGTGCAGAGAATGGGGGATAAAATGAGGGGCTATGCAGATGGAGGAATAAAATGAGGGGCTGTGGAGAGGAGGGGGAATAAAATGATGGGCTGTGCAGATGGGGAGTATAAAATGAGGCACTGTGCAGATGAGAAGAATAAGCTGAGGGGCTGTGCAGAGTGGAAAAATGAGAGGCAGTGCAGATGCAGATGGGTGTGAATAAACAGAGGGGCTTTGCAGATGGAGGAACAAACTGATGGTCTGTGCAGATGGGGACTAAGTTGAGGGGCTGTGCAGAGAGGGGGATGAAATGAGGGGCTGTGCAGATGATAATGAATAAACTGATGGGCTGTGCAGATGGGGAATAAAATGAGGGACTGTGCAAATGGAGAATAAAATGAGGGGCTCTGTAGATGGGGTAGTAAACTGAGTTACTGTGCAGATGGGGAATAAGCTGAGGGGCTGTGCAGAGGGGGATTAAATGTAGGGCTGTGCAGATGGGGGAAATAAACTGTGGGGTTTTGCTAATGGGGGAATAAACTGAGGGGCTTTGTATAAAGGAGAATAAAACGAGGCGCTTTGCAGAGGATGGGGGGATAAAGTGAGGGGCTATGCAGATGGAGGAATAAAATGAGGGCTGTGCAGAGGAGGGGAATAAAATGGGCTGTGCAGATGGGGAGAATAAAATGAGAGGCTGTGCAGATGGGAAGAATAAGCTGAGGGGCTGTGCAGATGGGTGTAAATAAACAGAGGGGCTTTGCAGATGGGGGAATAAGTTAAGGGGCTTTGCAGTTGTTGGGGGATAAACTGATGGGCTCTGTAGATGGGGGAATAAAGTGAGGGGCTCTGCAGAAGGGAGGAATAAACAAGGGCTGTGCAGATGGGGATAAGCTGAGGGACTGTGCAGAGAGAGAGTAAAATGAGGGGCTCTGTAGAGTCACTGTGCAGATGGGGAAATAAGCTGAGGGGCTGTGCAGAGGGAGATTAAATGTGGGGTTGTGCAGATGGGGGGATAAACTGAGGGACTGTGCAGATGGGGGAATAAACCGAGGGGCTGTGCAAAGGAGAGAATAAAACAAGGAGCTGTGCAGGGGGGCATGAAATGAGAGGCAGTGCAGAGGAGCCATGAAATGAGGGGATGTACATTTGTGCCATAAAATGAGGGTCTATGAAGGGGTGACAGCAAAATATATGAGGAGCTGTGATGACCATACTGTATATGGGACTGTGGAGGTCATTATTATTATTATTTGCCTTTCAGGGCAGGAATTTGCTCTGCCCTTAACAGGGCAGATAAGTATGACTGCGCCAGAGCGCGATGCTAGGGAGCCTGTGAAGAAAGCAGGAGGACGGCATAGCAAGGAGATGGGAGGCACCAGACCAAGACCAGTGACACCCATCTGACCAGACTGCCCCGCAAGAGAGCATAATAAAAGTTATTTTTCTTTTCTTGCCGGTCGGATCGGGGGCTTATCTACAGCATTATAGAATGCTGTAGATCAGCCCTGAAAGGCGGTGGCCATAACTCATTTAAGTGCTATGTAGAAACAGGAGGTCAATTTTGTCTGCACAAGTCGTGAGTCACTGCACAAGTCTATGTCAGCAGGAAGGAAGGAGCAGGTGGGTCAGGAGTTGAAGAGAGGGGATAATGAATGCAGAGACAAGATACTTCCTGTTTCAACATAGAGCAGAAAAAAGAGAATAATTTACTGGGTAGAAAGGCAAAATGAGCAATTGTAAGTACAAATAATATGATGATTGCAATATATTAAGACGATAAAAACTTTGATGGGAGGAGGAGTGCTTCTTTAATATTCGCCACAATCCCTACTATAAATCACCATAACAAAAAGTTAGTTTGAAAAGAATTATGAAGCTGCATGGTCTGTGTTACCCACTTTTTCTTGCTGTAGTGCCAGTCTGTGTGTCTCTCTTCAGCTATGGTCAACTTTCTCTGCTCTCCTGCACATCTGTTTGGTACACTCCTCTTTGCAGATCATCTCTAAATCATTAAGATTTTGAGGCTGCCGCTTGGCAACTCGGAGCTTCAACTCCCTCCATAAGTTTTCTATGGGATTAAGGTCTGGAGACTGGCTAGGCTGTTGTGAATTTGGATTCTGGGCTCCCCCGGTGGCCACTGGTGGAATTGAACTGGTGTCTTCATCTTCTCTGTTCACCTGTTCCCATCAAGATGTGGGAGTCGCTATATAACCTTGCTGCTCTGTTAGTTGCTTGCCGGTCAACAATGTTATCAGAAGCCTCTCTGTGCTTGTTCCTGCTCCTAGACAACTACTAGATAAGTTGGACTCTTGTCCATGTTTGTTTTTGCATTTTGTTCCAGTTCACAGCTGAAGTTTCGTTACTGTGTCTGGAAAGCTCTTGTGAACAGGAATTGCCACTCTGGTGTTATGAGTTAATGCCAGAGTCCTAAAGTAATTTCTGGATGGTGTTTTGATAGGATTTTCAGCTGACCATGAAAGTGTCCTTTCTGTCTTCTGCTATGTAGTAAGTGGACCTCAAATTTGCTAAACCTATTTTCATACTACGTTTGTTATTTCATCTTAATTCACCGCCAATACATGTGGGGGGCCTCTGTCTCCTTTCGGGGTATTTCTCTAGAGGTGAGCTAGGACTAATATTTTCCTCTGCTAGCTTTATTTAGTCCTCCGGCTGGTGCTGGGCATCTAGAATCAACGTAGGCATGCTACCCGGCCACTGCTAGTTGTGCGTTAGGTTTAGTTCATGGTCAGCTCAGTTCCCATCTTCCAAGAGCTAGTTCCTATATATGCTGATGCTATGTTCTCTTGCCATTGAGATCATGACAGTTTGACCGGCCCACAAAGTGTTAATTGTATTGGCTGAAGTAGGAGGAAAAGAAGTCTGAGGAACCTTTTTTTTTTTTTTTCCTCTCTCTTACTCTGAGTGTGCTGCCTAGCCGTAATTGCAGCCTGCTGCTTCTTTCCTCCTCTTAATCCTTGAATGGCTCTGTGTCCACCTGTTTGTAATGGATCTTCAGAGTGTAACTGCAGGTTTGAATAATCTCGCCACGAAGGTACAAAATTTGCAAGACTTTGTTTGTCATGCACCTGTATCTGAGCCGAGAATTCCTTTGCCGGAATTTTTCTCGGGGAATAGATCTGGGTTTCAGAATTTTCGAAATAATTGCAAATTATTTTTGTCCCTGAAATTTCGCTCTGCCGGAGACCCTGCACAGCAGGTCAGGATTGTGATTTCCTTGCTCCGGGGCGACCCTCAAGACTGGGCTTTTTCATTGACACCAGGGGATCCTGCGTTGCTCAATGTGGATGCGTTTTTTCTGGCCCTGGGGTTGCTTTATGACGAACCTCATTTGGAGCTTCAGGCAGAAAAAACTTTGATGTCCCTATCTCAGGGGCAAGATGAAGCGGAAATTTACTGCCAAAGATTCCGTAAATGGTCTGTGCTTACTCAGTGGAATGAGTGCGCCCTGGCGGCGACTTTCAGAGAGGGTCTCTCTGATGCCATTAAGGATGTTATGGTGGGGTTCCCTGTGCCTGCGGGTCTGAATGAGTCCATGACAATGGCTATTCAGATCGATAGACGTTTGCGGGAGCGCAAACCAGTGCACCATCTGGCGGTGTCCACTGAGAAGTCGCCAGAGAGTATGCAGTGTGATAGAATTCTGTCCCGAAGCGAGCGGCAGAATTTTAGACGGAAAAATGGGTTGTGTTTCTATTGTGGTGATTCTACTCATGTTATATCAGCATGCTCTAAGCGCACTAAAAAGCTTGATAAATCTGTTTCCATTTGCACCTTACCGTCTAAGTTTATTCTATCTGTGACCCTGATTTGCTCTTTGTCATCTATTACCACGGACGCCTATGTCGACTCTGGCGCCGCTTTGAGTCTTATGGATTGGTCCTTTGCCAAACGCTGTGGGTATGATTTAGAGCCTTTGGAGACTCCTATTCCTCTGAAGGGGATTGACTCCACCCCATTGGCTAATAATAAACCACAATACTGGACACAAGTAACTATGCGTATTAATCCGGATCACCAGGAGATTATTCGCTTTCTGGTGCTGTATAATCTACATGATGATTTGGTGTTAGGATTGCCTTGGCTGCAATCTCACAACCCAGTCCTCGACTGGAGAGCTATGTCTGTGTTGAGCTGGGGATGTAAGGGGGCTCATGGGGATGTACCTGTGGTTTCCATTTCATCATCTATTCCCTCTGAAATTCCTGAGTTCCTGTCTGACTATCGTGACGTCTTTGAAGAATCCAAGCTTGGTTCGTTACCTCCGCACCGAGAGTGCGATTGTGCCATAGATTTAATCCCGGGTAGTAAATACCCAAAGGGTCGTTTATTTAATCTGTCTGTGCCTGAACATGCTGCTATGCGAGAATATATAAAGGAGTCCTTGGAAAAGGGACATATTCGTCCATCGTCATCTCCCTTAGGAGCCGTTTTTTTCTTTGTGTCAAAAAAAGACGGCTCTTTGAGACCATGTATCGATTATCGGCTTTTGAATAAAATCACTGTTAAATATCAATACCCATTGCCGTTGCTGACTGATTTGTTTGCTCGCATAAAGGGGGCCAAGTGGTTCTCTAAGATTGACCTTCGTGGGGCGTATAATTTGGTGCGAATCAGGCAGGGGGATGAGTGGAAAACCGCATTTAATACGCCCGAGGGCCACTTTGAGTATTTAGTGATGCCTTTTGGTCTTTCTAATGCTCCGTCAGTTTTCCAGTCCTTTATGCATGATATTTTTCGCGAGTATTTGGATAAATTTATGATTGTGTATCTGGATGATATTCTGATTTTTTCGGATGACTGGGACTCTCATGTCCAGCAAGTCAGGAGGGTTTTCCAGGTTTTGCGGTCTAATTCTTTGTGTGTGAAGGGTTCTAAGTGTGTTTTTGGGGTACAGAGGATTTCCTTTTTGGGATATATTTTTTCTCCCTCTTCCATTGAAATGGATCCTGTCAAGGTTCAAGCTATTTGTGATTGGACGCAGCCCTCTTCTCTTAAGAGTCTTCAGAAATTTTTGGGCTTTGCTAACTTTTATCGTCGATTTATTGCTGGTTTTTCGGATATTGCTAAGCCATTGACCGATTTGACTAAGAAGGGTGCTGATGTTGCTGATTGGTCCCCTGATGCTGTGGAGGCCTTTCGGGAGCTTAAGCGCCGTTTTTCCTCTGCCCCTGTGTTGCGTCAGCCTGATGTTGCTCTACCTTTTCAGGTTGAGGTCGACGCTTCTGAGATCGGAGCTGGGGCAGTGTTATCGCAGAAAAGTTCTGACTGCTCCGTGATGAGGCCTTGTGCCTTCTTTTCCCGTAAATTTTCGCCCGCTGAGCGGAATTATGATGTTGGGAATCGGGAGCTTTTGGCCATGAAGTGGGCTTTTGAGGAGTGGCGCCATTGGCTTGAGGGGGCCAGACATCAGGTGGTGGTATTGACTGACCACAAAAATTTGATTTATCTTGAGACCGCCAGGCGCCTGAATCCTAGACAGGCGCGCTGGTCATTATTTTTCTCTCGGTTTAATTTTGTGGTGTCATACCTACCGGGTTCTAAGAATGTTAAGGCGGATGCCCTTTCTAGGAGTTTTGAGCCTGACTCGCCTGGTAACTCTGAGCCCACAGGTATCCTTAAGGATGGAGTGGTATTGTCAGCCGTTTCTCCAGACCTGCGGCGGGCCTTGCAGGAGTTTCAGGCGGATAGACCGGATCGTTGCCCACCTGATAAACTGTTTGTTCCTGATGATTGGACCAGTAGAGTCATCTCTGAGGTTCATTCTTCTGCGTTGGCAGGTCATCCTGGTATTTTTGGTACCAGGGATTTGGTGGCAAGGTCCTTCTGGTGGCCTTCCCTGTCACGAGATGTGCGAGGCTTTGTGCAGTCTTGTGACGTTTGTGCTCGGGCCAAGCCTTGTTGTTCTCGGGCTAGTGGATTATTGTTGCCCTTGCCTATTCCTAAGAGGCCTTGGACGCACATCTCGATGGATTTTATTTCAGATCTGCCTGTTTCTCAGAAGATGTCTGTCATCTGGGTGGTGTGTGACCGTTTCTCTAAGATGGTCCATTTGGTTCCTCTGCCCAAGTTGCCTTCTTCTTCCGAGTTGGTTCCTCTGTTTTTTCAAAATGTTGTTCGTTTGCATGGTATTCCTGAGAATATCATTTCGGACAGAGGGACCCAATTCGTGTCTAGATTTTGGCGGGCATTCTGTGCTAGGATGGGCATAGATTTATCTTTTTCGTCCGCTTTCCATCCTCAGACGAATGGCCAGACCGAGCGGACTAATCAGACCCTGGAGACATATCTGAGGTGTTTTGTGTCTGCTGACCAGGATGATTGGGTTGCTTTTTTGCCATTAGCGGAGTTCGCTCTCAATAATCGGGCCAGCTCTGCCACTTTGGTGTCCCCGTTTTTCTGTAATTCGGGGTTTCATCCTCGATTTTCCTCTGGTCAGGTGGAATCTTCGGATTGTCCTGGAGTGGATACTGTGGTGGAGAGATTGCATCAGATCTGGGGGCAGGTGGTGGACAATTTGAGGTTGTCCCAGGAGAAGACTCAGCTTTTTGCCAACCGCCACCGTCGTGTTGGTCCTCGGCTTTGTGTTGGGGATTTGGTGTGGTTGTCTTCTCGTTTTGTCCCTATGAGGGTCTCTTCTCCTAAGTTTAAGCCGCGGTTCATCGGCCCGTATAAGATATTGGAGATTCTTAACCCTGTTTCCTTCCGTTTGGACCTCCCTGCATCCTTTTCTATTCATAACGTTTTTCATCGGTCATTATTGCGCAGGTATGAGGTACCGGTTGTGCCTTCCGTTGAGCCTCCTGCTCCGGTGTTGGTTGAGGGTGAGTTGGAGTACGTTGTGGAGAAAATCTTAGACTCTCGTGTTTCCAGACGGAGACTCCAGTATCTGGTCAAGTGGAAGGGATACGGCCAGGAGGATAATTCTTGGGTGAATGCATCTGATGTTCATGCCTCTGATCTGGTTCGTGCCTTTCATAGGGTCCATCCTGATCGCCCTGGTGGTTCTGGTGAGGGTTCGGTGCCCCCTCCTTGAGGGGGGGGTACTGTTGTGAATTTGGATTCTGGGCTCCCCCGGTGGCCACTGGTGGAATTGAACTGGTGTCTTCATCTTCTCTGTTCACCTGTTCCCATCAAGATGTGGGAGTCGCTATATAACCTTGCTGCTCTGTTAGTTGCTTGCCGGTCAACAATGTTATCAGAAGCCTCTCTGTGCTTGTTCCTGCTCCTAGACAACTACTAGATAAGTTGGACTCTTGTCCATGTTTGTTTTTGCATTTTGTTCCAGTTCACAGCTGTAGTTTCGTTACTGTGTCTGGAAAGCTCTTGTGAACAGGAATTGCCACTCTGGTGTTATGAGTTAATGCCAGAGTCCTAAAGTAATTTCTGGATGGTGTTTTGATAGGATTTTCAGCTGACCATGAAAGTGTCCTTTCTGTCTTCTGCTATGTAGTAAGTGGACCTCAAATTTGCTAAACCTATTTTCATACTACGTTTGTTATTTCATCTTAATTCACCGCCAATACATGTGGGGGGCCTCTGTCTCCTTTCGGGGTATTTCTCTAGAGGTGAGCTAGGACTAATATTTTCCTCTGCTAGCTTTATTTAGTCCTCCGGCTGGTGCTGGGCATCTAGAATCAACGTAGGCATGCTACCCGGCCACTGCTAGTTGTGCGTTAGGTTTAGTTCATGGTCAGCTCAGTTCCCATCTTCCAAGAGCTAGTTCCTATATATGCTGATGCTATGTTCTCTTGCCATTGAGATCATGACACTAGGCCACTTCATGACCTTAACCCCTTTCTGGCATTGGACGCACTATTCCGTCCATGTGACCTGGGACTTAATTCCCATGAATGGAATAGAACGGCACATGCGATCAGCGGGACCACGGCTGATCGCGGCCGGGTGTCAGCTGATTGTCACAGCTGACACCCAGCACTAAGTGCTAGGAGCAGTCACAGACCGCTCCCGACACTTTAACCCCCGGCACACTGCGATCAAACATGATTGCAGCGTTCTGGAGCTGGCAGAGGGGTCCCATTTGCTCCCATGGTAACCTGATTTCGTCATGACGACATCTGGGTTACCTGAGTTGAGAGACTTCCTGTCATGCGCAGTGCATGTCAGGAAGTCTCTGAGGTCAGTGTGCACAGAGTGCAGCGTTGACAGCTTATATGGCATGCAGATGTGCATGCCATATAAGTAATCAGCCTGCACAAAATGAGTGTCCCATAGTGGGACAAAGTATAAAAGTTAGAACCAATTTTATTTATTTTTTAAATAATTGTAAAAATATTTAAAAAAAAATAATAAAAAAATAATTAAAAAACAAAATAATTTTTATTGATGGAATAAATATTAATAAAAAAAATCTTAACAATAAAAGTACACATATTTAGTATTGCTGCGTCTGTAACGACATGACCTATAAAACTGTCCCACTAGTTAACCCCTTTAGTGAACACCATTAAAAACAAAACAAGGCAAAATAACAATGCTTCATCATCATACCGCCGAACAAAAAGTGGAATAACACACGATCAAAAAAACGGATATAAATAAACATGGTACCGCTGAAAACGTCATTTTGTCCCGCAAAAAGCAAACCACCATATAGTTCCATCTCCGGAAAAATAAAAAAGTTAGAACTCTCAGAATAAAGCGATGCAAAAATAATTATTTTTTTATATAAAATAGTTTTTATTGTATAAAGCGCAAAAACATAAAAAAAGATATAAATGAGGTATCACCGTCACAGTACTGACCCAAAGAATAAAACCGCCTTATCAATTTTACCAGACGTGGAACGGTATAAACGCCACCCCCCCAAAAGAAATTCATGAATTGCTGTTTTTTTGTTCATTTTGCATCACAAAAATCAGAATAAACAGCGGTCAAAAAAGTCACGTGCCCAAAAATGGTAAAACAAGACCTCACATGACTCTATGGGCCAAAATATGGAAAATTATAGCTCTCAAAATGTGATGATACAAAAACTATTTTTTGCAATAAAAAGCATCTTTCAATGTGTGACAGCTACCAAACATAAAAACCCGCTATAAAAAAACAGCTATAAATAGTAAATCAAACCCCCTTTATCACCGCCTTAGTAAGGCAAAAATAATAAAATTAAAAAAAGTATTTATTTCCATTTTCCCGTTAGCGTTAGGGTTGGGGCTAAAGTTAGTATTACGATTATGGTTGGGATTAGGGTTAGGTTTATGGTTAAGCTTAGGATTAGGGATGTGTTGGGGTTAGGGTTGGAGTTAGAATTGGGGGGTTTCCACTGTTTAGGCACATCAGGAGCTCTCCAAATGTGACATGACGCACGCAGACCATTCCATCAAAGTCTGCATTCCAAAACATCACTACTTCCCTTCTAAGCCAGGACATGTGCCCAAACAGTAGTTTTCTCCCACATATTGGGTATCAACATACTCAGGACAAATTGGACAACAACGTTTGGGGTCCAATTGCTTCTGTTACCCTTGGGAAAATAAAAAATTGGGGACTAAAAGATCATGTTTGTGGAAAAAATGTGATTTTTTTATTTTCACGCCCGGGTGCTATAAACTATAGTGAAACACCTCAGGCACTTCAGGGGATCTCCAAACGCGACATGGTGTCCGATTTCTATTCCAGACAATTTTCCGTTCAAAAAAGTCAAACAGCGCTCCTTCCCTTCCGAGCTTTGCCATGCGCCCAAACAGAGGTTTACCCCCACATATGGGGTATCAGCGTACTTGGGACAAATTGCACAATAACGTTTGGAGTCCTGTTACCCTTGTGAACATTAAAATTGGGGGTGAAAAGATCATTTTTGTGGAAAAAATATGATTTTTTAATTTCATGGCTCTACGTTTAAACTTCTGTGAAGCCCTTGGGGGTTCAAAGTTCTCACCACACATCTAGATAAGTTCCTTAGGGGTCTACTTTCCAAAATGGTGTCACTTGTTGGGGGTTTCTACTGTTTAGGCACTCTCCAAATGCGACATGGCATCCGATCTCAATTCCAGCCAATTTTGCGTTGAAAAAGTCAAACGGCACTCTTTCCCTTCCGAGCGCTGCCATGTGCCAAAACAGTGGTTTCCCCCACATATAGAATATCAGCGTACTCATGGCAAATTGCACAATAACTTTTGGGGTCCAATTTCTCCTGCTACCCTTGGGAAAATAAAAAAAATTGGATCTGAAGAATTTTTTTGTGAAAAAAGCATTCCAAAAATTCCTGTGAAGCTCCAGGAGGGTTAATAAAAACTTTTTGAATGTGGTTTTGTGCATTTGAGGGGTGCAGTTTTTAGAATGGTGTCACTTTTGGGTATTTTCTATCATATAGACCCCTCAAAGTGACTTCAAATGTGACGTGATCCCTAAAAAAAATGGTGTTGTAAAAATGAGAAATCACTGGTCAACTTTTAACCCTTATAACTCAAGTCCCTAACAAAAAAAAAATTTAGTTCCAAAATTGTGCTGATGTAAAGTAGATATGTGAGAAATGTTACTTATTCAGTATTTTTTGTGACATATCTGTGTGATTTAAGGGCATGAAAATTCAAATTTGGAAAATTGCAAAATTTTCAAAACTTTTGCCAAATTTTCATTTTTTTCAGAAATAAATGCAAGTCATATCCAATAAATTTTACCACAATCATGAAGTACAATATGTGACGAGAAAACATTGTCAGAATCACCAGGATCCGTTAAAGCATTCAAGAGTTATAACCTCATAAAGGGACAGTGGTCAGAATTGTAAAAATGTTCCTGGTCATTAACATGCAAACCACCCTTGGATTAAAGGGGTTAATGTGCTTCTTTTTGAGCCACTCCTTTGCTTCCTTGGCTGTATGTTTTAGGTCATTGTCTTGCTGGAAGACCCAGCCTCGACCCATTTTTTATGTATTGGTGGAGGGAATGAGGTTGTCACTCAGGATTTTATGGTACATGACTTCATCCATTCTCCAATTGATGCGTTGAAGTAGTCATGTGCCCTTAGCAGAGAAACACCACCAAAACATATTGCTTCCACCTCCATGCTTGACAGTGGGGACGGTGTTTGCTTTGGGTAATAGTCGGCATTTTTCTTCCTCCAAACACAGCGAGTTGAGTTAATGCCAAATACCCCAATTTTTGTCTCATCTGACCATAGCACCTTCTCCCAATCACTCACAGAATCACCCAGGTCTTCATTGACAAACTTCAGATGGACCTACATATGTGCCTTCTTGAGCAGGGGGACCTTGCGGGCACTGCAGGATTTTAAACCTTTACAGTGTATTGTGTTACCAATGGTTTTCTTGGTGACTGTGGTCCCAACTGCATTGAGATCATTAACATGTTCCCCCCCCCGTGTAGTTTTAGGCTGATTTCTCACCTTCCTCATGATCAAGGATACCCCACGAGGTGAGATTTTGCATGGTGCCCCAGATCGATATCGATTGACAGTCATTTTGTATTTCTTCCATTTTCTTACTATTGCACTAACAGTTGTCTCCTTCTCATCATACTTATGGTTTTGTAGCCCATTCCAGCTTTGTGCAGGTCTATGATCTTGTCCCTGACATCCTTATAAAGATCTTTGGTCTTGCCCATACTCTAGAGGTCAGAGTCTGACTGATTAATTTAGTCTCTGGACAGGAGTATTTTCAAAGGTGACTATGTAAGACAGCTGTCTTTAATGCATGTAATGAGTTGATTGGAAGCGTCTAACTGGTCTGTAGGAGCCAGAACTCTTAACGGTTGGTAGGTGATCAAATACTTATTTCTCACTGCAAAATGTAAATAAATTTATATCATTTATACAATGTAATTTTCTGGATTTTATTTTTGATATTATGTCTCTCAATGTTAAAATTAACCTACCCTTAAAATTATAGACTGTTCATATCGTTGTCAGCGGGCAAACTTACAAAATCAGCAAGGGAACAAATACTTATTTCCCGCACTGTAAGCTGAGGTAGCTCAGACAGTTAAATATGTTTCTCTAAAATCCATTCCACATCATTTATAAACTTTCCACAATTGTGACGGTTCCCTTCTAAAAATTTGAAGTATTGATTGCATACCTAAAGTGACATGAGTGACCAATTAGCCCAAAATGCACAATCCAATGGAGTTGGAGTTTGAACAAATCTTATCCTTTTTGTCTCAAATGAAACCTATCACCATGAAACTGTAGTCCAATCTTCAGGACCATGGGGAGTTGAGAAGATTCTGGGATTTTTGGACTAATTGGAGGTCCTACCAGTAACTAACAGCTTTCTCTGTATGTTTGTACTTATATAGTGAAAAGTATCAATCTCTGCAACTGCTCAGTTTCCACAGCTTTATAATGTGAAGCCTGCAGATTGGAGTGCAATTTTTTTGGTGACAGTCCAACAATTAGTCTGAATTAATCTCACTCCATTCGTCTGGTCATTCACAAAGAGGTTTCTCCCTTAAATCTCTGTGAGTTTTTTTAAATTATTTTTTAAAATGGTTGGCCACACTTTTTTTATGAATTGCCTAGACATTGGATAGGCCATCAATATCTGATTGGCACTTGGCTGCCCCACCGATCTACTGTTACCAGTGCCGGCCGGAAGTTATCGGATGCTGCCGGAACCCAGCAGCTCCATCATTACCATAGTGGCCACTATAATTTTGAAGAAGCTGCTATGTTACGACAACATCTAAAATCTTCTGGCCACAACCGATAATATCTGATTGCTAAGGGTGTTGGATGTCGCATCCCCACCTATCAAATTCATGATTGGTCATTACATTAAAATAAATTTTGGCATTACTATTAGCCTTTTGCCTCAGGTTAATCTAGTGACTGTTTTACCTTTTTCCTGAAGGCATTGCTCTTTTTTGACAGCTAGCCCCCTTGATCTATATACTTTCTTAATGATAGGCTGTCAATAAAAATGTAGTGGTCAACATCTTTAACTACAGCTCTGGCAAAAATTAAGAGACCACTGCAAAATGTTCAGTTTGTCTGATTTTCCTCTTTATAGGTATATGTTTGAGTAAAATGTAAATTGTTCATTTATTCTATAAACTTCCAACAACATGTCTCCGAATTTCCAAGCAATACATTTTTTTTTCTGAAAAGGAGAAATGGTCAAAATTACAAGAAAAACCCAGTGCTTTCAGATCTCAAATAATAAAAAGAAAACAAGTTCATGATAATTTAGAAACAACACTACTAATGTTTTAATTCAAGAAGAGTTCAGAAATCAATATTTTGTGGAATAACCATGATTTTTAGTCACAGCTATCATGCGTCTTGGCATGCTTTCCACCAGTCTTTCACACTGCTCCTGGCGCAAAAATGTAAGCAGTTCTTTGTTTGATGGCTTGTGACTATCCATCATCCTCTTGATTACATTCCAGAGGATTTCAATGGGGTTCAGGTCTGGAGATTGGGCTGCCCATGACAGGGTTTTGATGTGGTGGTCTCTTAGTTTTTGCCAGAGCTGTATATTGTATATGTTCAGTCTCATTAATTTTAGTGCTATAATTATCTGTTTGTGTGATACTGACCATGTTCCTATCTTCAAACATCATTCTATCTGAAGATTCCTCAAATGGTTTTAGGTAGAACACCCTCTGTTTGATATTATCCTATTTGTATTTGTCTTTCTGTTTATATTTTCTTAATTTCTACATTTTTTTGTACTTGAAACCTATGATAGAAGGAATTGCCCAATGTAGGAAAGATAAATAAAGCAATGACGCACCAATTCAAAGCAGACATGAACCAATGAAGCAAAATAAAAACTGCATTGAATGAGAGGTGTAATAACTAAAAATATACACCAAAATTGTCATTGGTTTCCCATGATGGAGAGGAGCCAGAAGACCACAGTGTCTCATTTCTCCTATTCTTGAACTGATTATAAGCACTTCACCTTCATGCAAGTTTCTTTTAGCAGTGCAGGGGTTAATCTGCACAGTTGGGAGCTCCTGGAAGCTTTCCTGTGTTGAGGTTCTCAGCTGTGCACTGTTAACCACTCCCATCTCCTATGTAAACTAGGCCCTGGCTAGCACTCATTGTCAGAATAGCTTATGCTGTATGGCTGGAAGTTGCTGTTGGTGGTTGTTATTGGAGAAGGTGGATTTATCTGAGACTCTTGCTAGGTTTTGAGTGTGTGATAATTCCCTTTCTTCTCCTACTTTGGTTTAACCCCATCTTCGACTCCCTGGTGCATTCCTCTGTTGTATTTGTGAGAATTTGTGGGCAGCACGGTGGCTCAGTGGTTAGCACTGTAGTGCTGGAGTCCTGGGTTCAAATCCTACCAAGGACAACATCTGCAAGGAGTATGTTCTTCCCATGTTTTTGTGGGTTTCCTCCGGGTTCTCCGGTTTCCTCCCACATTCCAAAGACATACTGATAGGGAATTTAGATTGTGAGCACCATCGGGGACAGCGATGATAATATGTGCAGACTGTAAAGCGCTGCAGAATATGATAGCGCAATGTAAAAATAAAGATTTATTATTATATTTGTATGCTTGGTATTTTTCGGTACTCCTGTTTGTATTAGATCAATGGGCCTGGAACACCCAACAACAGTGTCGTGACAAAAATATTAAATACGGTAATTACGAAACTTTATTGTAAAACTCCATTAGACAATGTTTGTATTGGATCCCTTGGTCCTGGGACACCCAACAACAGTGTTGTGACAAAAATATTAAATAATTACAAAACTTTATTGAAAAACTCCATTAGACAATATCATATAACAAATATAGATACTAAAGCAGGAAAAGGGGCACAGGGCAGTGCAAACCATGAGCACTAAGCTAAATGAGATAATAGGAATAATTAGAGTAATGTGGAGTCAGACGACTTAAAGGGAACCTGTCACCCCCAAAATGGCTGGTGAGGTAAGCTCACCGGCATCAGGGGCTTATCTACAGCATTCTGTAATGCTGTAGATAAGCCCCCGATGTTACCTGAAAGAGGAGAAAAAGACGTTAGATTATACTCACCCAGGGGCGGTCCCGGTGCGGTCAGGTCGGATGGGTGTCTCCGGTCCGCTCCGGCGCCTCCCATCTTCATTCCATGACTTCCTCTTCGGGTCTTTATGCCGCGGCTCCGGCGCAGGCGTACTTTGTCTGCCCTGTTCAGGGCAGAGCAAAGTACTGCAGTGCGCAGGCGCCGGGCCTCTCTGACCTTTTCGGCGCCTGCGCACTGCAGTACTTTGCTCTGCCCTTAACAGGGCAGACAAAGTACGCCTGCGCCGCGGCATAAAGACCCGAAGAGGACGTCATGGAATGAAGATGGGAGGCGCCGGAGCGGACCGGAGACACCCATCCGACCTGACCGCACCGGGACCGCCCCTGGGTGAGTATAATCTAACGTCTTTTTCCCTCTTTCAGGTAACATCGGGGGCTTATCTACAGCATTACAGAATGCTGTAGATAAGCCCCTGATGCCGGTGAGCTTACCTCACCAGCCATTTTGGGGGTGACAGGTTCCCTTTAATCAAATAAAAACATGGTAGATAAATAGATGACACCTAATAATAACAATAATACACATGTAAAGTAAATAAAATAAGGTAAATATGTATACCCTAGAAAGATTAAGTATATAAAAAATACAAGCTGGTTAGGGTTGAGCGAAACGGGTCGTTCATTTTCAAAAGTCGCCGACTTTTGGCTAAGTCGGCGTCTCATGAAACCCGATCCGACCCCTGTGCTTGTCGGCCATGCGGTACGCGACTTTCGCGCCAAAGTCGCGTTTCAATGACGCGAAAAGCGCCATTTCTCAGCCAATGAAGGTGAACGCAGAGTGTGGGCAGCGTGATGACATAGGTCCTGGTCCCCACCATCTTAGAGAAGGGCATTGCAGTGATTGGCTTGCTGTCTGCGGCGTCACAGGGGCTATAAAGGGGCGTTCCCGCCGACCGCCATCTTACTGCTGCTGATCTGAGCTTAGGGAGAGGTTGCTGCCGCTTCGTCAGAAGCAGGGATAGCGTTAGGCAGGGTCCACTAACCACCAAACCGCTTGTGCTGTAGCGATTTCCACTGTCCAACACCACCTTCGGTGTGCAGGGACACTGGAAGCTAATTTTTTTTTTTTTCTTTTTCCCTCAGCGCTGTAGCTCATTGGGCTGCCCTAGAAGGCTCCGTGATAGCTGTATTGCTGTGTGTACGCCACTGTGCAAACCAACTGCTTTTTTCAAAGCACATATCCTCTTGTTCCTTCCTTTCTGCACAGCTATCTTTTTTGTTTGTCCACACTTTTTATTTAATTTGTGCATCAGTCCACTCCTATTGCTGCCTGCCATACCTGGCTTACATTACTGCAGGGAGATAGTAATTGTAGGACAGTCCCTGTTTTTTTTTTTTTTTTTTTTTTTTGTGGAAGATTAAGATTGGCATTTCTGCTACAGTGCCATCCCTGTGTGTGCCATCTCTCACTGAGTGGGCCATAGAAAGCCTATTTATTTTTTTCCTTGATTTGTGTTCTAAAATCTACCTCAACACAAAAACACTACATCAATCAGTGGGAGAAAAATATTGGCCTCAGTCAGGGCTTGTGTGCCACTCCTGTGTGTGCCATCTCTCATTCAGTGGGCCATACAAAGCCTATTTATTTTTTTGTTTTTTTTAATATTATTGGGTTTCTAAAGTCTCCGTGAAAAAAAAAATATATACATAAAAAAACAGTGGGAGAGTAATATTGCCCTTTCAGCTTGTGTGCCAGTCTTGACTCCTGGGTGTGCCACCTCTCTCTCTCTAATTGTGGGCCATAGAAAGCCTATTAATTTTTTTGCTTTTTTTAATATTATTTGGTTTCTAAAGTCTCCCTGAAAAAAAAAAAAAACATAAAAAAACAGTGGGAGAGTAATATTGCCCTTTCAGCTTGTGTGCCAGTCTTGACTCCTGGGTGTGCCACCTCTCTCTCTCTAATTGTGGGCCATAGAAAGCCTATTTATTTTTTTGCTTTGTTTAATATTATTTGGTTTCTAAAGTCTCCCTGAAAAAAAAAAAAAAACATAAAAAAACAGTGGGAGAGTAATATTGCCCTTTCAGCTTGTGTGCCAGTCTTGACTCCTGGGTGTGCCACCTCTCTCTCTCTAATTGTGGGCCATAGAAAGCCTATTTATTTTTTTGCTTTTTTTAATATTATTTGGTTTCTAAAGTCTCCCTGAAAAAAAAAAAAAGTACATAAAAAAAAACAGTGGGAGAGTAATATTGCCCTTTCAGCTTGTGTGCCAGTCTTGACTCCTGGGTGTGCCACCTCTCTCTCTCTAATTGTGGGCCATAGAAAGCCTATTTATTTTTTTGCTTTGTTTAATATTATTTGGTTTCTAAAGTCTCCCTGAAAAAAAAAAATACATAAAAAAACAGTGGGAGAGTAATATTGCCCTTTCAGCTTGTGTGCCAGTCTTGACTCCTGGGTGTGCCACCTCTCTCTCTCTAATTGTGGGCCATAGAAAGCCTATTTATTTTTTTGCTTGATTTGGGTTCTAAAATCTACCTGAAAAAAAAACACTACATCAATCAGTGGGAGATTAATATTGTCCTCGGGGCTTGTGTGCCACTCCTGATCCTGACTCCTGTGCGCGCCATCTCTCACTCAGTGGGCCATAGAAAGCCTATTTATTTTTTTGCTTGATTTGGGTTCTAAAATCTACCTGAAAAAAAAACACTACATCCATCAGTGGGAGATTAATACTGTCCTCAGGGCTTGTGTGCCACTCCTGATCCTGACTCCTGTGCGCGCCATCTCTCACTCAGTGGGCCATAGAAAGCCTATTTATTTTTTTGCTTGATTTGGGTTCTAAAATCTACCTGAAAAAAAAACACTACATCAATCAGTGGGAGATTAATATTGTCCTCGGGGCTTGTGTGCCACTCCTGATCCTGACTCCTGTGCGCGCCATCTCTCACTCAGTGGGCCATAGAAAGCCTATTTATTTTTTTGCTTGATTTGGGTTCTAAAATCTACCTGAAAAAAAAACACTACATCAATCAGTGGGAGATTAATATTGTCCTCAGGGCTTGTGTGCCACTCCTGATCCTGACTCCTGTGCGCGCCATCTCTCACTCAGTGGGCCATAGAAAGCCTATTTATTTTTTGCTTGATTTGGGTTCTAAAATCTACCTGAAAAAAAAACACTACATCCATCAGCGGGAGATTAATACTGTCCTCAGGGCTTGTGTGCCACTCCTGATCCTGACTCCTGTGAGCGCCATCTCTCACTCAGTGGGCCATAGAAAGCCTATTTATTTTTTTGCTTGATTTGGGTTCTAAAATCTACCTGAAAAAAAAAACACTACATCCATCAGTGGGAGATTAATGCTGTCCTCAGGGCTTGTGTGCCACTCCTGATCCTGACTTCTGTGCGCGCCATCTCTCACTCAGTGGGCCATAGAAAGCCTATTTATTTTTTTGCTTGATTTGGGTTCTAAAATCTACCTGAAAAAAAAACACTACATCCATCAGTGGGAGATTAATACTGTCCTCAGGGCTTGTGTGCCACTCCTGATCCTGACTCCTGTGCGCGCCATCTCTCACTCAGTGGGCCATAGAAAGCCTATTTATTTTTTTGCTTGATTTGGGTTCTAAAATCTAACTGAAAAAAAAATCACTACATCCATCAGTGGGAGATTAATACTGTCCTCAGAGCTTGTGTGCCACTCCTGATCCTGACTCCTGTGAGCGCCATCTCTCACTCAGTGGGCCATAGAAAGCCTATTTATTTTTTTGCTTGATTTGGGTTCTAAAATCTAACTGAAAAAAAAACACTACATCAATCAGTGGGAGATTAATTTTGTCCTCGGGGCTTGTGTGCCACTCCTGATCCTGACTCCTGTGCGCGCCATCTCTCACTCAGTGGGCCATAGAAAGCCTATTTATTTTTTTGCTTGATTTGGGTTCTAAAATCTACCTGAAAAAAAAAACACTACATCCATCAGTGGGAGATTAATACTGTCCTCAGGGCTTGTGTGCCACTCCTGATCCTGACTCCTGTGCGCGCCATCTCTCACTCAGTGGGCCAAAGAAAGCCTATTTATTTTTTTGCTTGATTTGGGTTCTAAAATCTAACTGAAAAAAAAATCACTACATCCATCAGTGGGAGATTAATACTGTCCTCAGGGCTTGTGTGCCACTCCTGATCCTGACTCCTGTGAGCGCCATCTCTCACTCAGTGGGCCATAGAAAGCCTATTTATTTTTTTGCTTGATTTGGGTTCTAAAATCTACCTGAAAAAAAAAACCACTACATCCATCAGTGGGAGATTAATACTGTCCTCAGGGCTTGTGTGCCACTCCTGATCCTGACTCCTGTGCGCGCCATCTCTCACTCAGTGGGCCATAGAAAGCCTATTTATTTTTTTGCTTGATTTGGGTTCTAAAATCTAACTGAAAAAAAAATCACTACATCCATCAGTGGGAGATTAATACTGTCCTCAGGGCTTGTGTGCCACTCCTGATCCTGACTCCTGTGAGCGCCATCTCTCACTCAGTGGGCCATAGAAAGCCTATTTATTTTTTTGCTTGATTTGGGTTCTAAAATCTAACTGAAAAAAAAATCACTACATCCATCAGTGGGAGATTAATACTGTCCTCAGGGCTTGTGTGCCACTCCTGATCCTGACTCCTGTGAGCGCCATCTCTCACTCAGTGGGCCATAGAAAGCCTATTTATTTTTTTGCTTGATTTGGGTTCTAAAATCTACCTGAAAAAAAACACTACATCCATCAGTGGGAGATTAATGCTGTCCTCAGGGCTTGTGTGCCACTCCTGATCCTGACTCCTGTGCGCGCCATCTCTCACTCAGTGGGCCATAGAAAGCCTATTTATTTTTTTGCTTGATTTGGGTTCTAAAATCTAACTGAAAAAAAAAACACTACATCTATCAGTGGGAGATTAATACTGTCCTCAGGGCTTGTGTGCCACTCCTTATCCTGACTCCTGTGTGTGCCATCTCTCACTCAGTGGGCACTGGGCCATAGAAAGCTTTTTTTTTATTATTATTATTATTTGGTTTCTAAATTGTCCCTGAAAAAAACAATTTATCTTATTTGGTTTCTAAAGTCTCCCTGAGGGAAAAAAAAAAAAAAATAGGTGGTAGATTAATATTGACATTTGTGTTTGAGTGACATTCCTGCGTGTGTGGCATCTCTGTGATTTGGTGCCACAGAAAACAGAGTGTGTAACATTGTGCCTGATTTTCCTTGTGGTCTCACCAACCTGTTAAGGGATATTGAAATCATACTGAAGTTATAGCGCACCGTGTAAGTTGTTTGACAGCAACAAATAAAGTTACTTTGGTTAAGTTTTTAAAACAATGAGGAAGTCTGGTGCAAGAGGTCGTCGTGGGCGTTCATTGTCAGCTGGTAATGATGTTAGTGGTAGTGGAGCATCAGGTGGTCGTGGGGATAAAAATATTCCACGTAAGTCTGGAGCTGTGGAGCCAGTTTCGTCGTCTGGCTACACAAGGCCTCTAACGCTCTCTTTTCTGGGAGTAGGAAAACCGCTTTTAAAGGCGGAGCAGCAACAGCAAGTTTTGGCTTACATTGCAGACTCAGCCTCTAGCTCTTTTGCCTCCTCTTCTGAAACTGGTAAATGTAAAAGCAGCGCGTCACTTGTGGATGTCCACGGTCAGGGACAAGTCGCTTCCTTGTCCTCTTCAGCAAAAACTACAACAAGAGAGAAGGATGCAGCAGGCGACACAACGGGTTACTCCATGGAGCTCTTTACACATACTGTCCCTGGCTTAGAAAGTGAAACACTTAACAGGCCATGCCCATTACAAGTAGATTCTGACATGGAGTGCACTGATGCACAGCCACAGCCAGAGTACTATGCTGCTCCTTTGACTCAGACCACCACATTGCCCTCTCAGGGTACTGATCCACAATCAGACCCTGATGAGACTATGTTGCCCCGCCACGAACGCTATACCACCGACCGACACAGTGACACAGACGAAGTTGCACACGAGCTCGAAGAGGAGTTAATAGATGACCCAGTTATTGACCCCAATTGGCAGCCATTGGGGGAACAGGGTGCAGGCGGCAGTAGTTCAGAAGCGGAGGTGGAGGAGGGGCCACAGCAGGCATCAACATCGCAACAGGTTCCATCTGCCGGGCCCGTATCTGGCCCAAAACGCGTGTCAAAGCCAAAACCTGTTGGAGGACAGCGTGGCCATCCGGTTAAAGCTCAGTCTGCAATCCCTGAAAAGGGATCCGATGCTAGGAAGAGTGCAGTCTGGCATTTTTTTAAACAACATCCAATTGATCAGCGCAAAGTCATCTGTCAAAAATGTTCAACTAGCTTAAGCAGAGGTCAGAATCTGAAAAGTCTCAATACTAGTTGCATGCATAGACACTTAACCACCATGCATTTTCAAGCCTGGACTAACTACCAAACGTCCCTTAAGGTTGTAGCACCCTCGGCCAATGAAGCTAGTCAGCAACGCAACATCCCTTCCGTCACTGTAAGGCCACCATTTTCCGCACCACCGGCAGTATCTGTGCAGGTTTCTTTGCCAGCCAAAAGCACTCAGGGTCAGGGAATCACCAGTTTTGTAGGAGGAAATATTGCATCTAGGTCACCGGCGGAAACAATACCATCTCCAACCGTCTCGCAGTCTGTCATGTCCACCGGCACACCCGCAAGTTCCACGATCTCCATCTCTCCAGTTCAGCTCACACTACATGAGACTCTGGTTAGAAAAAGGAAGTACTTATCCTCGCATCCGCGTACACAGGGTTTTAACACCCACATAGCTAGACTAATATCGTTAGAGATGATGCCCTACCGGTTAGTTGAAAGCGAAGCTTTCAAAGCCCTGATGGAGTACGCTGAACCACGATACGAGCTACCCAGTCGACACTTTTTTTCCAGAAAAGCCATCCCGGCCCTGCACCAGCATGTTAAACAGCGCATCGTCCATGCACTCAGGCAATCTGTGAGTACAAAGGTGCACCTGACTACAGATGCATGGACCAGTAGGCATGGCCAGGGACGTTATGTGTCCATCATGGCACACTGGGTGAATGTGGTGGATGCAGGGTCCTCAGGGGACATCAATTTCGGGACAGTTGTGCCTAGCCCACGGTCTAGGAAACAGTTGGCTGTAGGCGTTCGCACCCCCTCCTCCTCCTCGTCCTCCTGCAGAAGCTACAGCTCTTCCACAGACCGCAGTCGGCCAACCACTCCATCGGCAGATGACACTGTTGCACACCAGTTGTCCCATTATGGGCCAGCTACTGGCAAGCGTCAGCAGGCTGTATTGGCTATGAAGTGTTTGGGTGACAACAGACACACCGCGGAAGTTCTGTCCGAGTTCTTGCAACAAGAAACGCAGTCGTGGCTGGGCACAGTAGATCTTGAGGCAGGCAAGGTAGTTAGTGATAACGGAAGGAATTTCATGGCTGCCATCTCCCTTTCCCAACTGAAACACATTCCTTGCCTGGCTCACACCTTAAACCTGGTGGTGCAGTGCTTATTGAAAACTTATCCTGGGTTCTCCGACCTGCTCCTCAAAGTGCGTGGACTTTGCTCACATATCCGACGTTCGCCTGTACACACCAGCCGTATGCAGACCTATCAGCGGTCTTTGAACCTTCCCCAGCATCGCCTAATCATAGACGTTGCAACAAGGTGGAACTCAACACTGCACATGCTTCAGAGACTGTGCCAACAGAGGCGGGCTGTTATGTTTTTGTGGGAGGATACACATACACGGGCAGGCAGTAGGATGGCAGACATGGAGTTGTCAGGTGTGCAGTGGTCGACGATACAAGACATGTGTCAAGTCCTTCAGTGTTTTGAGGAATGCACACGGCTGGTTAGTGCAGACAACGCCGTAATAAGCATGAGCATCCCCCTAATGCGTCTGCTGATGCAAAGTTTGACGCACATAAAGGAGCAGGCGTCTGCACCAGAGGAAGAGGAAAGCCTTGATGACAGTCAGCCATTGTCTGGTCAGGGCAGTGTACAGGACGAGGTAGCGGGCGAAGAGGAGGTGGAGGACGAGGAGGATGATGGGGATGAGTATATTTTTAATGCGGAACCTTTCCCGGGGGCACTGGAAATTGGTTGCGTGTCAAGGCCGGGTTCTGGTTTTTTGAGGGACACAAGTGACGTAGATTTGCCTGCAACTGCCCCTCACCCAATCACAACCGGAGATTTGACAACTGGAACTTTGGCCCACATGGCGGATTATGCCTTACGTATCCTAAAAAGGGACACACGCATAACGAAAATGATGAACGATGACGATTACTGGTTGGCCTGCCTCCTTGATCCACGCTATAAAGGCAAATTGCAAAATATTATGCCACATGAGAACTTGGAACTAATATTAGCAACCAAACAATCAACTCTTGTTGACCGTTTGCTTCAGGCATTCCCAGCACACAGCGCACGTGATCGTTCTCACACGAGCTCAAGGGGGCAACAGACTAGGAGTGTTAGGGGTGCACACATCAGAAGTGGCGTTGGACAGAGGGGTTTTCTGACCAGGTTGTGGAGTGATTTTGCTATGACCGCAGACAGGACAGGTACTGCTGCATCAATTGAAAGTGACAGGAGACAACATTTGTCCAGTATGGTTACTAACTATTTTTCATCCCTTATCGATGTTCTCCCTCAACCGTCATTCCCATTTGATTACTGGGCATCAAAATTAGACACCTGGCCAGAATTGGCAGAATATGCATTGCAGGAGCTTGCTTGCCCGGCAGCAAGTGTCCTATCAGAAAGAGTATTCAGTGCTGCAGGTTCAATATTAACCGAAAAAAGGACTCGTCTGGCTACCCAAAATGTTGACGATCTAACATTCATTAAAATGAACCACAACTGGATTTCGAAATCTTTTGCCCCACCTTGCCCGGCCGACACCTAGCTTTCCTATGAAAAGCTCTTGCCTGTGAATTACTTTTCTAATGTCTAATTTGCTGCAGCTGATTGTACAGCATACGACATGTTTACACCTCCCTAAATGGCCAAACTCCCCACACGGGGCCGTGGTATCGCGACTTGGCGCAAGCACCCGTGAGACTGCTGTTTGTCTGAAGAGGTGGGTGTGCTCGCTTTTGGTTGACGGCATTGCTACTGGGTCCCTCATAGTACAATGTAGTGTCTCTGGCGGTGGTGGTGCGCACCCAACGTCAGACACACCGTTGTAACATGAGGGGCCCTGGGGCGGTCCCGCCGGCCTCAAGAGAGTTCCCCCCTCCCCCAGCTCAAACTGTGCTCTACCACGTGCAAAATTATGTCGCACAGCTCCACCAATCTTTAGTCTATTCGCTGACATCATTCAATGTCTGGCACTGACAATACAAATTTGTAGACATCTATGATGCAACTTAAAGTAGTCTGTGTCTGTGTCCTATATTGGCACCATTAAATAGTTACTGCCAAATTACTATGTCAGAAACTCAGCAGATGAGCCCACCCCTGTACCTAAGTATGCCACCTTTTTTTTTTTTTGGTTGTTTTGCGAGACATTAACATCTATTTATATTTTGGGAGTACTGGGACAGACACTCCTTGCAATACTCCTCCACTGACCACCAAGCTGCCTGCCCGTGTATCCATGTAACCGATGTAGAACAGCCATGAGCCTATTGTTTGTTATTTTAGGCCTTTGATAGCCTGTCTGCGGTCCCTACTTTAAATACTCCTCCACTGACCACCAAGCTGCCTGCCCGTGTATCCATGTAACCGATGTAAAACAGCCATGAGCCTATTGTTTGTTATTTTAGGCCTTTGATAGCCTGTCTGCGGTCCCTACTTTAAATACTCCTCCACTGACCACCAAGCTGCCTGTGTATCCATGTAACCGATGTAAAACAGCCATGAGCCTAACGTTTGTTATTTTAGGCCTTTGATAGCCTGTCTGCGGTCCCTACTTTAAATACTCCTCCACTGACCACCAAGCTGCCTGTGTATCCATGTAACCGATGTAAAGCTGCCATGAGCCTATTGTTTGTTATTTTAGGCCTTTGATAGCCTGTCTGCGGTCCCTACTTTAAATACTCCTCCACTGACCACCAAGCTGCCTGCCCGTGTATCCATGTAACCGATGTAAAACAGCCATGAGCCTATTGTTTGTTATTTTAGGCCTTTGATAGCCTGTCTGCGGTCCCTACTTTAAATACTCCTCCATTGACCACCAAGCTGCCTGCCCGTGTATCCATGTAACCGATTTAAAACTGCCATGAGCCTATTGTTTGTTATTTTAGGCCTTTGATAGCCTGTCTGCGGTCCCTACTTTAAATACTCCTCCACTGACCACCAAGCTGCCTGCCCGTGTATCCATGTAACCGATGTAAAACAGCCATGAGCCTATTGTTTGTTATTTTAGGCCTTTGATAGCCTGTCTGCGGTCCCTACTTTAAATACTCCTCCACTGACCACCAAGCTGCCTGTGTATCCATGTAACCGATGTAAAGCTGCCATGAGCCTATTGTTTGTTATTTTAGGCCTTTGATAGCCTGTCTGCGGTCCCTACTTTAAATACTCCTCCACTGACCACCAAGCTGCCTGCCCGTGTATCCATGTAACCGATGTAAAACAGCCATGAGCCTATTGTTTGTTATTTTAGGCCTTTGATAGCCTGTCTGCGGTCCCTACTTTAAATACTCCTCCACTGACCACCAAGCTGCCTGCCCGTGTATCCATGTAACTGATTTAAAACTGCCATGAGCCTATTGTTTGTTATTTTAGGCCTTTGATAGCCTGTCTGCGGTCCCTACTTTAAATACTCCTCCACTGACCACCAAGCTGCCTGCCCGTGTATCCATGTAACCGATTTAAAACTGCCATGAGCCTATTGTTTGTTATTTTAGGCCTTTGATAGCCTGTCTGCGGTCCCTACTTTAAATACTCCTCCACTGACCACCAAGCTGCCTGCCCGTGTATCCATGTAACCGATGTAAAACAGCCATGAGCCTATTGTTTGTTATTTTAGGCCTTTGATAGCCTGTCTGCGGTCCCTACTTTAAATACTCCTCCACTGACCACCAAGCTGCCTGTGTATCCATGTAACCGATGTAAAGCTGCCATGAGCCTATTGTTTGTTATTTTAGGCCTTTGATAGCCTGTCTGCGGTCCCTACTTTAAATACTCCTCCACTGACCACCAAGCTGCCTGCCCGTGTATCCATGTAACCGATGTAAAACAGCCATGAGCCTATTGTTTGTTATTTTAGGCCTTTGATAGCCTGTCTGCGGTCCCTACTTTAAATACTCCTCCACTGACCACCAAGCTGCCTGCCCGTGTATCCATGTAACCGATTTAAAACTGCCATGAGCCTATTGTTTGTTATTTTAGGCCTTTGATAGCCTGTCTGCGGTCCCTACTTTAAATACTCCTCCACTGACCACCAAGCTGCCTGCCCGTGTATCCATGTAACCGATGTAAAACTGCAGTATTTTGCTTATAAAAAAGAAAATACTGGAGAGATATCAAATGCAGACATTTTAACATTAAAAACAAAAACACATACAACAAAAAACTGGTACAGTACAAAAATTGGCCACCAGCTACAAAAACTTTCTCCTGCAAGTAGTTAACTGAAAGGTTTTTTTCCATTGAAAACACAGATATGGCATCCACCGAGTGTTGTCCTGTCGCGTCTTCTTTATATTATTGCCAAGAAGCTGCAACTGAATAAAGCTGAGCTTCTACCTTCTGCCTCTTATTAACTGCTTTTTTTAAAAAAAATTGTCCACCAGCTACAAAAAATTTCTCCTGCAAGTAGTTAACTGAAAGGTTTTTTTCCATTGAAAACACAGATATGGCATCCACCGAGTGTTGTCCTGTCGCGTCTTCTTTATATTATTGCCAAGAAGCTGCAACTGAATAAAGCTGAGCTTCTACCTTCTGCCTCTTATTAACTGCTTTTTTTAAAAAAAATTGTCCACCAGCTACAAAAACTTTCTCCTGCAAGTAGTTAACTGAAAGGTTTGAAAACACAGATATGGCATCCACCGAGTGTTGTCCTGTCGCGTCTTCTTTATATTATTGCCAAGAAGCTGCAACTGAATAAAGCTGAGCTTCTACCTTCTGCCTCTTATTAACTGCTTTTTTTTAAAAAAAATTGTCCACCAGCTACAAAAACTTTCTCCTGCAAGTAGTTAACTGAAAGGTTTTTTTCCATTGAAAACACAGATATGGCATCCACCGAGTGTTGTCCTGTCGCTTCTTCTTTATATTATTGCCAAGAAGCTGCAACTGAATAAAGCTGAGCTTCTACCTTCTGCCTCTTATTAACTGCTTTTTTAAAAAAAAATTGTCCACCAGCTACAAAAACTTTCTCCTGCAAGTAGTTAACTGAAAGGTTCTTTTCCATTGAAAACACAGATATGGCATCCACCGAGTGTTGTCCTGTCGCGTCTTCTTTATATTATTGCCAAGAAGCTGCAACTGAATAAAGCTGAGCTTCTACCTTCTGCCTCTTATTAACTGCTTTTTTTAAAAAAATTGTCCACCAGCTACAAAAACTTTCTCCTGCAAGTAGTTAACTGAAAGGTTTTTTTCCATTGAAAACACAGATATGGCATCCACCGAGTGTTGTCCTGTTGCGTCTTCTTTATATTATTGCCAAGAAGCTGCAACTGAATAAAGCTGTGCTTCAACCTTCTGTTCCAAATTACCATTTTTAAAAATGCCATTGGCTGTTCCGGCCTACTAAAGGTGTCTGTCTGCCCCTGCCTGGTGTTGTCCTCAACTGAATAAAGCTGAGCTTCAACCTTCAGTTCCAAATTACCATTTTTAAAAATGCAATTGGCTGTTCCGGCCTACTAAAGGTGTCTGTCTGCCCCTGCCTGGTGTTGTCCTCAACTGAATAAAGCTGAGCTTCTACCTTCTGTTCCAAATTACCATTTTTAAAAATGCCATTGGCTGTTCCGGCCTACTAAAGGTGTCTGTCTGCCCCTGCCTGGTGTTGTCCTCAACTGAATAAAGCTGAGCTTCAACCTTCAGTTCCAAATTACCATTTTTAAAAATGCAATTGGCTGTTCCGGCCTACTAAAGGTGAATGTCTGCCCCTGCCTGGTGTTGTCCTCAACTGAATAAAGCTGAGCTTCTACCTTCTGTTCCAAATTACCATTTTTAAAAATGCCATTGGCTGTTCCGGCCTACTAAAGGTGTCTGTCTGCCCCTGCCTGGTGTTGTCCTCAACTGAATAAAGCTGAGCTTCAACCTTCAGTTCCAAATTACCATTTTTAAAAATGCAATTGGCTGTTCCAGCCTACTAAAGGTGTCTGTCTGCCCCTGCCTGGTGTTGTCCTCAACTGAATAAAGCTGAGCTTCTACCTTCTGTTCCAAATTACCATTTTTAAAAATGCCATTGGCTGTTCCGGCCTACTAAAGGTGTCTGTCTGCCCCTGCCTGGTGTTGTCCTCAACTGAATAAAGCTGAGCTTCAACCTTCAGTTCCAAATTACCATTTTTAAAAATGCAATTGGCTGTTCCGGCCTACTAAAGGTGAATGTCTGCCCCTGCCTGGTGTTGTCCTCAACTGAATAAAGCTGAGCTTCTACCTTCAGTTCCAAATTACCATTTTTAAAAATGCCATTGGCTGTTCCGGCCTACTAAAGGTGTCTGTCTGCCCCTGCCTGGTGTTGTCCTCAACTGAATAAAGCTGAGCTTCTACCTTCTGTTCCAAATTACCATTTTTAAAAATGCCATTGGCTGTTCCGGCCTACTAAAGGTGTCTGTCTGCCCCTGCCTGGTGTTGTCCTCAACTGAATAAAGCTGAGCTTCAACCTTCAGTTCCAAATTACCATTTTTAAAAATGCAATTGGCTGTTCCGGCCTACTAAAGGGGTCTGCCCCTGCCTGGTGTTGTCCTCAACTGAATAAAGCTGAGCTTCTACCTTCTGCCTCTTACTAACTGCTGTTTTTTTAAAAAAATTGGCTGTTCCGGCCTACTAAAGGTGTCTGTCTGCCCCTGCCTGGTGTTGTCCTCAGCTGAACAAAGCTGTGCTTCAACCTTCTGTTCCAAATTGCCATTTTTAAAAATGCAATTGGCTGTTCCGGCCTACTAAAGGTGTCTGTCTGCCCCTGCCTGGTGTTGTCCTCAACTGAATAAAGCTGAGCTTCAACCTTCAGTTCCAAATTACCATTTTTAAAAATGCAATTGGCTGTTCCGGCCTACTAAAGGGGTCTGTCTGCCCCTGCCTGGTGTTGTCCTCAACTGAATAAAGCTGAGCTTCAACCTTCAGTTCCAAATTACCATTTTTAAAAATGCAATTGGCTGTTCCGGCCTACTAAAGGTGAATGTCTGCCCCTGCCTGGTGTTGTCCTCAACTGAATAAAGCTGAGCTTCTACCTTCTGTTCCAAATTACCATTTTTAAAAATGCCATTGGCTGTTCCGGCCTACTAAAGGTGTCTGTCTGCCCCTGCCTGGTGTTGTCCTCAACTGAATAAAGCTGAGCTTCAACCTTCAGTTCCAAATTACCATTTTTAAAAATGCAATTGGCTGTTCCGGCCTACTAAAGGTGAATGTCTACCCCTGCCTGGTGTTGTCCTCAACTGAATAAAGCTGAGCTTCAACCTTCAGTTCCAAATTACCATTTTTAAAAATGCCATTGGCTGTTCCGGCCTACTAAAGGTGTCTGTCTGCCCCTGCCTGGTGTTGTCCTCAACTGAATAAAGCTGAGCTTCAACCTTCAGTTCCAAATTACCATTTTTAAAAATGCAATTGGCTGTTCCGGCCTACTAAAGGGGTCTGCCCCTGCCTGGTGTTGTCCTCAACTGAATAAAGCTGAGCTTCTACCTTCTGCCTCTTACTAACTGCTGTTTTTTTAAAAAAAATTGGCTGTTCCGGCCTACTAAAGGTGTCTGTCTGCCCCTGCCTGGTGTTGTCCTCAACTGAACAAAGCTGTGCTTCAACCTTCTGTTCCAAATTACCATTTTTAAAAATGCCATTGGCTGTTCCGGCCTACTAAAGGTTTCTGTCTGCCCCTGCCTGGTGTTGTCCTCAACTGAACAAAGCTGAGCTTCCACATTCTGGCTTTCGCCCTATACTATCAGATATTAAACTGCATTTGGCCTACTAGTGTGGTTAGGCCCTTGAAACAGTGTCTGCTGCTCTTGGGTTTGCTACTCCACTGAACAAAGCAATGCCGCCTGTTTAGTCCTGTTACCAATTTTGAACTGCATTTAGCCTACTTTATTCTTTGGCCCTATATCTGTTTCCTCCTCATCCTGCCCATTGCCCAGCCACTGCTAGATGAGTCTGCTGGTACATTGACCTAGACCACTACATTCCCCTTATACTCTACACAGCCAGAATCTGACCCTGCTGAAAGTAAGGTTCCCCTTCCCGCATGTTATACCACCTTACACAGGGACAGAGAGGAAGGTGCAGATGAAAGTGCAGGTTCCTTCATCAGGTAGGGGGGCATACTCGTTGGCGACGTCACTGGCACAGGGCCCCTCAGAGTACGCAAAAGTGTCGCTGCCGGTGGGAGGCGCCCCCGCCATGCAAACACACCGCTGTACTTTGAGGGGCCCTGTGCCAGTGCCAATGCGAACGAGTGGGCCCCCCCTGCTTGCTCAGGATCACAGCACTTGCAACGTTGAAATACTTACCTTTCCCTGCAACACCGCCGTGACGTAGTCCGCATTTCCTGGGCCCACGAAAAACTTGAGCCAGCCCTACTCCCCCCACAACTTTTGCCAAATGACCCCCAATTCCCTATGCCCAACTATTATTATAAAGTTAATTAAGATTGACAAGCTTCAGAAACAAGAATGGATGTTTTTGGCATTAAAATGGGCACTGTAGGTGTTTTCCTGGCCTCCACTCACTGCCGACTATGCTTCCCCATTGACTTGCATTGGGTTTCGTGTTTCGGTCGATCCCCGACTTTTAGCGATAATCGGCCGACTGCACTCGACTCGACTCTGGACAAAATCGGGTTTCACAAAACCCGACTCGATCTTAAAAAAATGAAAGTCGCTCAACTCTAATGCTGGTGTTATAAAGTAAATGATAATTAAACAAGCAGTTTAGAATGTATCCCATGGTGAAAATCAAGTAAATCAAGTGCAATTAAGGTGTCTACATATTTACCTTTTTTTTTTACTCTACATATGAGTACTACTAGTTAATTAGCATGTAGGCACTGACACCTTAAACCCTTAACATCGCCGCGTGACGGGTATAGTACATCATGACTGAGCAGGTGTCAATTCTTGGTTCATGACGTGCTATACCCGTCATGACTGTAAGCTGTCACTGTATGAAAACACACAGTGACAGCTCCATTTTGACAGCTGTCACTGACAGCTGACCAGCATGGCTAAAGATATAAGGACCCATTTCAGCAGTCCCCACTCTCTGATTACTGTGATCTGTCAGTCAAGCTGACTGACCAATCACAGTCTCTGATTGGTGGAAAATGCTGAAATGCTCAGCATTTCTCAGCACGAACAGCACTTTGCAGACAGCCTAATTCCTGCCGTAAAAGCCAGGGCCGAAGCTCGCACCGCCCCTGGTTGATTAACCCTCCAGATGTCATGATCAATAGCCAATATGTTAACCAAATTATAAGGTCCTACGCTCAGTTATCCGCAATATGGGCCCGGTATTTGGATGAAGATCTAAATTACAACCAATAAAACCAGGTTTTGTAAAGCAGTCATAAGAGTTATCAACTGTAGTGGTCAATTCCTCCATCAACATCACTTCATTTATTTTAGAGAATCAGAGCCAGATCGTCGGAGCGGAGTCTTTTTCCAGAGCTGGGTTTTGCATGCACGGGCTGCCGCATTTAAGTGTCTAAGTGTAGAATGCCTGCACATTTTTAGAGGGATGTAACAATGATGGAGAAGGAAGACAGATCTGACATAAGATCTGTGATCCTTTGTATTTATAATTGCACTTATTCCCAAAGGGAGTGATTAACTTACATGACCAAAAGATATGTAAGAGATCCCCCTCTTCTTCCCCGCATATCCAGCACAAGGGACTGGCTCAATGAAAATAGAGTGCAGGAGTGTCGTGACTCTCGAGAAAGCAGTTAATAACTGGCTTAATGAAAACGAGAACAAATCGATGCTTTATGCATTATGGAAAACACTTCATTGGTCTTTTAATATAAATAGACTCAGGTTCCCTCCTCCCATTGTGTATGAAACTGGGCGACCGTAAGATCTGCAGGATCAATCAGCAAGGAATAAGACAAGGAAAGAGTATGGCTTAAAGGTCTCGCACTCGAGCAGGCTGTCTTGAATGTTGTTTTGTCAGTATTAAAAAGTGTCTGGTTGGAAGTTATTGGAAAAAAAATGAGACAGCTGACCTGCTCCTCAAGGTCCCACCGCGGAAGGAGAATAAACACGGAAAAGTGGGTGCACTACTAATAGGACAAAAATTGAGAAGTGGGTGCTGCATCCTGCATGAAACAACTATGTAAGGAAAAGAAGAAAAGAGACCACGCAATATGTTGCGCACACATGGAATATTCAAGTATAAAAGAGATATAACTTTATTACACCTATTGACATACCATTAAAACCACATAAAAATCACACAAAAAGGTGACATACATAACATCCCCTGGTAAAATGTTAGGTAATGGATACTGGTAGGTGGTTAGCAACTGGAGACCAAAAGTAGTAGCGGACCCTAATGTATATATGCACATAAGAGTACAAATATGCAGACGAGTGTACAAAAGAGCAAAATCATGAATATGCACACATGTATATCCAAGTGGGCATCCCCACATTCATCTATAATGTAGCAACCATAGGACAACAGGTGCTGTAAGTAAATTAAATAAAGATAATAGCAGCACGGGATTAGCATAGAACTTAGCTAACATCTAGTTAATACAAGACCTCTTATCCTGTGATAACTATTAAGCAAGCACAATACAAATAGAATTCTAAAATAGCAGATCAAGCAAACGCAATCTCAGAAATGTTGAAAGTGACCCATACGTATGTGTTGTGGTAATTGCAGTAAAACAGCAAAGGGTTCCTATCTAATTGTAGAGTGGTAGATATAGCATAATGAGCCCAATGATGAGAGGCTTTAAGGTTGGTCTGTTAGAAAAGTGCCCTTGTGCATGGTTACCCTGTCAGGGGAGGAAGGCAATTCCCATGCGTATCGCTGCTCTATTGCGTCACTTTCCCCGACGAAGCTGCAAGAGCTACTGGATTTTGAATCTGGAGATGGGCTATGATAAGATGTGGGAAACCTGGCATTTGAAATCTTATACCTCTAGATGATTTTACTAAGCGGTGTAATTTATAAAATATGAGGTCACTTATGTGGGGTCCTGCTGTTTTGATACTTCAGAGGCTCTGCTAATGTGACGTGGCACCCGCAAACTTTTCCAGGCAAATCTGCACTCCTATATGGTGGTCCTTACCTTCTGAGCTTTGCACTGTGCCGAAAAAGTAGTTTCCTACCAGATATGGGGCATTGTCATACTCAGGAGAAATTGCGTAACAAATGTTGTGGTTCATTTTCTGCTATTATCCCTTTTGAAATGTTATTCAATTCTGTGAAATACTTGTGGGTTTAAAATGTGGAATTGTTTGACAAGTGTAGTTTTCCAAAATGGGGTCACCCGATGGCGCCATATTGATGGTGATTTTTTTTCTTTTGAAACACAGGAAGATAATAGGCACTAACCAATAAGAGAAAGTGTGCCACCATTTTGATTAAGTGACATGCTTTTTTTCAAATACACCCATTAGTATATTCATTATGCAAACTAGGGGGCAGGTCAGTGAGGGATCAGTGACCTGTCAGCAGGCTGCGTTATGAATATACTGTATAATCAGAGCACACATACTTGAACCCCACTTAGGGCACGAGAATCTCATTAACACAAAACTGAAAATAAAGATTAAGCAACAACCACAAGACGGATTTCATCAACCAAGGTATACCGGCGCTGACCTGACACTGTGTGTAGGTTACTGGGCACAATCCTGCTGACAGGTTCCCTTTAAAGGGGGTAAATTACTTATTTTAATTATTGTTATTATTAGGTGTATTATGTATTTATCTATCATGCCTCTAATCATTCCTATTACCTCATTTTGCTTACTGTTCATGGTGTGCACTGCCCTCTCTTTCCCTGTTTTAATTTTGTTGTCTATTTTTTTATATGGTCTCGTTTCTCTAATGGAGATTTTCAATAAAGTTTTGTATTTAGTTAGTGTTTTGGAGTATATATTTAAGTATTACACTTCCCATTCAATCCAGTTTTTTTTTTTAAATGTTTGTACTTTCCGGTGTCTGTTTTAATTTTGGCGCATCTTTTATGTGATTTTGATGACTTGTGCCCCATATAGGTCCACTGTTTATCTTTTGCATTGTTCTATCACATTACCGCCTTCATTCCTTACACACCACGTTTCCTACACTTGTGTTCATTCATTGTACATTGTTTTTTTCTCATCTTCACTCCTTTTGACGTTCTTTATTCATCTTCACACACCTCATCATTGTATTTCATTTTTTTCGCATTATATTCCACTTTCTCTACATCACTGCTCCTTTTGTATTCAAGACTCATGTGCCAGTCTTTCTTTCTCCCATTCACTCAGTGTATTATATTGTTATATAATCCATGTAAATTATTATGTTCATCATTATGCTGTAAGCCTTGTATTGCCATTTTCCTGACATGCAATCGTGTATATGATTTCCATTTTTATTATTACTATCTGTAATAACCACCAATAATCATCGCTATACATATAATTTCCATAATTATTATGTTTATACATTTTTTGGATGAGACAGTCACTTATTCACTTACACCACTGGCAGACACAGACAAAATAGGGCTCCTGTGCAAGAACAGTATATGGGCCCTTGCTTTGACCAGAATGCAAAATTCCTCCGGTTTAGGAGCTGAATGTGGCTCCCCTTACCCTTTGGGCTCTGGTGCGGCTACACTGGTTGCACCAATAATATGTCCATCCCCGACTTACACTTGTATACACTTACACTTACATCGTATGGCCACCATTGTGCTGAACTGTAGACGGCTTGTAAAAGTTAAAAAAAAAAATCTTATGGTCACCCCACTGCTCACCTGTGTGGTCCCACCGCTGTTCGCTGCCGAAAGTTGAGGGTCAGAGCCGCCTCTTCTTTTTTCCAACACTTGCTGTATCTCTCAACCTGTTCCCACTAGACCTGGAGTTCTTGCCACGACCTGGCCTCAGAGGTCCCTACAAGTTGCACCTCACAAACATGTGATGCACAGTGACCTCTGAGGCCTGGTCAAAGCTGGGAGTCCCGGCCTAAAGCTGCAGATCGATGATGTGACAGCAGACAGAGCAGGACCAGACAGTGGGCAGTGCTCACTGGAACTCTTCTTTCTGCTGTCATAGCGCCTGCCTGTTTACTCTAGGCCGGGATTTCCATCTGCAACCAGGTCTTAGAGGTCACTGAGAGTTGTGTGCCTATGAAGTCAAGACGTTACCTCTGTAAAGGCCAGAAGTCCCAGCCTAGAGCAAACAGGTTGATAGAGATGGTACACAAAATGGGAAAGAAGAGGCAGCTCTGAGGACCGGACAGTGGGCAGAGAGCAGCGGAAGGGCCTGGCAAGTAGGGGATGAGGTGGGTAAAAGTTTTTTTCTGTTTTTTACATCTTCCATTAATTATGCATTGAGATTCGAATCCCCTGCAAATTGAATCTGAACACGATCTGGCTAATTTGAATTTTGTCATATCTGCTCATCGCCATTCCCAATATGTTCATATAATACTTTTATTTCTAATGGTGTTTGTTATAATTAAATGTAATGCTGTTTAGAAAACTCCAATTGTAGAAGCTGACCAAATAGATTAAAGCTTTTTGTTTCTAAATTACCTACTCATAGCGCTGATAGGATTGTATTAAAGGATTTAACAAATCCCATTTTTATAATGGTAAATGTAGGTGCTTGCCAAGATATACGTAGAATCTTTAAGCAGTTAATGAAAACTCTTTTCACTATCATATATACTTTTTTCTTTTTTTCTTACAGGTATAGATTCCAACACGAAATGTCAAGCACAGGACCAGAAGTGGAGCTCCTGTACCTGGACCTGGTACATTAAAGAAATCTAATTACACGGTCGCTATTGTACCAATCAGTGTAATCAGTGTAATTAGAGTGACAATTTTATTTAGATGAAAGCTAGTTTGCATAGTTTTTGCTTGTATAGCATTGCCTGTATGACTTCACACACCAGCTAGATATCCACAAGGAGAACCCCGTACTTTCCATGAGTTGTCTATGACATGTCGGTGTGACTGATAGCAGCTTGTCCAATTCAGATCAGATGTAAAATCACTCCAATAAGACAAGTATCTAAAGCTTGCTAAAAATTCCCAGTAATGGTGGTCAAGCAGAAGGATGTGATCATTGGTGAGACCATGGATCTCAATGTTAGAACTGGTTGTTCCCTGCTGGTTTCCACACAGAAGTGAGAAATCTGTCTCCACTTAGGTTCATGTTTCAGTATGCTTAGGTTCATGTTTCATTATTCATATAGGGACGTATGAAATGTGGACAACTCTATTTGCTGGTGTATCCCGAAGTTATGTTTGAAGAATGTGAATGCGACTTCTAGTATTACTATCATTTGTACAAAATTTCCAACATCAGTAGTTCTTCCTATGAAAAGCTTACAGCGTCGCCATTATTGGGTCTGAAATGAAAGGAATTCATTTTCTGTAATTCAGAGTCTTCATTTATCTGCTGCAGTGTATGTTATAATTAAATGTAATGATGTTTAGAAAACTCCAATTGTAGAAGCTGATCAAATAGATTAAAGCTTTTTGTTTCTCTGCTCATAGTGCTGATAGGATTGTATATAAAGGATTTAACAAATCCCATTTTTATAATGGTGAATGTAGGTGCTTGTTTTCAAAAATATAGAATCTGTAAGCAGTTAATGAAAACTCTCTTCACTTTCATATATACTTTTTATTTTTGTCTTACAGATATGGATTCCAACAGATCAAAAGCCATATTTTATATAGAATTGTTTCTCAAAACGATAGAAAGTTTCTTTTCTGTAAGTGACCCCTGTTAGAAAAAAAAAGGTTTTATGCTAAGTTAATGAGAGAAAGAGGGAGATGTGTAATACCAATCCATGATAGCTGATTTTATACAAGGAGCATGTTATACATATTATTATTATTACACAATTCATAATAAAAAAAAGTTATATAGTTCAATATGAAATATTATTTGCATAGAGCCCTCTCCTAGTGTATCCTCACCCATCCCCTGTAGACTGTGAGCCCTCGCGGGCAGGGACCTCTCTCCTCGTGTACTTGTGTGTGCCTTGTTTTACTCATGTTTATTGTACTTGTCTATATTTGCCCTGTTCACATGTAAAGCGCCATGGAATAAATGGCGCTATAAAAATGTATAATAATAATAACACAGGCCAACAAAAAACAACTTTTTTTATGTTTCTTTGATGAAAATAGGCAAATATTACTAATTTTGGGTCGAGAAACTCAAATATACCCACAGAATTGTTTAATTAGCTCTCGTTTTTTAGATACACGCCATGGATGTATGTGCTGTAGGTAGCGAGAAGCATTCATTACAAGAGTATAAATTGCACACAAATGTCATGTTCAAACTTGAAATATTGTTTAAAATATGATTAAAATAGCAAGAACACAATACATTAACTGAACACAACAGTTCAGACAAGACCTATTCACGAGAACGCTTTCTTTTTGCTTGTCTATTGAAGTTTTCTTCTGGTACATCTCTGATTAATGTCCAACAGTAGTCTGCAAGCATGGAAGCATTCCACTTGCCCTGATATCTTTGTTCCATATTTAAAATATCTTGGTGGAATCGCTCACCATGCTCATCGCTTACTGCACCACAATTGTCCGGGAAGAAATCCAGATGAGAGTCCAGAAAGTGTATTTTTAATGACATGTTGCAGCCTAATTTATGATACTTCGTAAGAAGGTTATTCACAATATCAACATAGTTATCAACTCGTCTGTTTCCCAAGAAGCCACGTACAACATCTCTGAAGGCTTGCCATGCCGCCTTCTCATTGCCTTGTAGGATCTCGTCAAAATTTCCATCCCTAAGTAGGTCACGAATTTGAGGACCAATGAAGACACCTTCTTTCACTTTAGCATCACTGAGTTGTGGAAACTTCCCTCTGAGGTACTTAAAAGCATTTCCTTCTTGGTTCATTCCCTTAACAAAATTTTTCATAAGACCAAGTTTAATGTGTAGCGCCGGCAGAATGATTTTACTGCGTTCAACAAGTGGACAGTGTTGAACATTCTTAATTCCAGGACACATTTTGTCCCTTGTAGGCCACACTTTTATATTGTAGTGAGAAGATCTAGCACGGCTGTCCCACTCACATAGGAAACAGCAATATTTTGTGTATCCCAACTGCATGCCTAACAATATTGCAACCACTTTCAAGTCTGCACAGATCTGCCATTGGTGGTCACTGTATTTTATTGCGTCCAGAAGCAGTTTCATATTGTTGTAGGTTTCTTTCATGCAAACAGCATGGCCTACAGGAACGGAAGGAAGAACATTTCCATTGTGCAATAGTACAGCTTTTAAACTAACCTTTGAACCGTCGATGAAAAGTCTCCAATCTAGTGGGTTGTACTGAACATTCATAGCGGACATTAAACCATCAACACTGGTGCAGAAAACGAGATTGTCTTGCTTTTTAAAATAAACATGTAAATCTCTTTGTCGATGCCTATAGGCAGTCACTTTAACATTGTACAGTAGAAAGTTCCATTGTTTTAATCTTGAAGCCAGAAGCTCTGCCTTTTCTTTCGACAGGTCCAGGTCGCGTATCAGATCATTGAGTTCACCCTGAGAAAGCAAATGTGGTTCATTTGATGCAGACTGTGAATCATATTCAAGATCTTGTGATGAACTTCCGGGCGATTCTTCCTCCTGATCTGATTCCAGTACATATTCCTTTGGAGGGCGAGGAACGGGAAGATCTTTCCCATGTGGGACTGGTCTTATAGCCGAGGGGATGTTAGGGTACTCAATAGTCCCCTTCTTTTTACTTGACATGCCATGCTGAAGAGGAGCAACCATGCAGAAATAGCAGTCGTCTACATGATTTCTTGGCTCCCTCCAAATCATTGGCACACCAAAACGCATAGAACGTCCTTTATTCTTCAACCATGCAACCAGATTTACTGAACAACTATTGCAGCAAATGTGTGGAGCCCAGGGCTTCTCCTGATCACCAACCTTTACACCAAAGTAATGATGGTAAGCAGTCTTCACAAGTGGAGTAATTGGTCTTCTTTGGTTGGCAAATGTCACATAACCACACACGTAACAAAAATTGTTAACAATATTTGCACATTTACGAGGCATTTTCAAAGTGTAAATTCTCTCCACAAAATTACTGCAACAAGAGAAAGAGACTTCAATTAGTACAAACTATGCAGACACAATGAATAAAATGGCTGACATTGGTTCAACAGGTCTGTAATCAGGTTTACCAATACACATTTGTTGAAAATTCAAAATTTCCCTATTTTCCTGCATAATAATCTTAACCCCTTCCCGACATGTGACGGTATAGTATGTCACATGTCGGGACCCCCGCTTTGATGTGCGCTCCGGCGGTGAGCGCACATCAAAGTCGTGACATGTCAGCTGTTTTTTACAGCTGACATGTGCGCGCAATAGCGGCGGGTGAAATCGCGATCACCCGCCGCTATTAACTAGTTAAATGCCGCTGTCAAACACAGACAGCGGCATTTAACTACCGCATCCGGCCGTGCGGCCGGATATGAGCGCATCGCCGACCCCCGTCACATGATCGGGGGTCGGCGATGCATCAGGAAGGTAACCATAGAGGTCCTGGAGACCTCTATGGTTACTGATTGCCGGTGGCTGTGAGCGCCCCCCTGTGGTCGGCGCTCACAGCACACCTGCAATTCTGCTGTGTAACAGCGATCTTATGATCGCTGCTGCATAGCAGAGCCGATCGGGCTGTGCCTGCTTCTAGCCTCCCATGGAGGCTATAGAAGCATGGCAAACGTAAAAAAAAAAAGTTTTTAAAAATGTGAAAAAAATAAAAAAAACATAAAAGTTTAAATCACCCCCCTTTCGCCCCAATCAAAATAAATCAATAAAAAAAACCCCCAACCTACACATATTTGGTATCGCCGCGTTCAGAATCGCCCGATCTAGCAATAAAAAAAAAGCATTAACCTTATCGCAAAACGGCGTAACGAGAAAAAAAATCGGAACGCCAGAATTACGTTTTTTTGGTCGCCACGACATTGCATTAAAATGCAATAACGGGCGATCAAAAGAACGTATCTGCACCAAAATGCTATCATTAAAAACGCCAGCTCGGCACGCAAAAAATAAACCCTCACCCGACCCCAGATCACGAAAAATGGAGACGCTACGGGTATCGGAAAATGGCGCAATTTTGTTTTGTTTTGTTTTTTGCAAAGTTTGGAATTTTTTTTCACCACTTAGGTGAAAAATAACCTAGTCATGTTAGGTGTCTATGAACTCGTAATGACCTGGAGAATCATAATGGCAGGTCAGTTTTAGCATTTAGTGAACCTAGCAAAATAGGCAAGCAAAAAACAAGTGTGGGATTGCACTTTTTTTGCAATTTCACTGCACTTGGAATTTTTTTCCCGTTTTCTAGTACACGACATGGTAAAACCAATGATGTCGTTCAAAAGTACAACTTGTCCCGCAAAAAATAAGCCCTCACATGGCCAAATTGACGGAAAAATAAAAAAGTTATGGCTCTGGGAAGGAGGGGAGCGAAAAACGAAAACGGAAAAACGGAAAAAGCTCCGGGGGTGAAGGGATGACATGTATCTCAGCAACAAGAGCTAATAATGATTTTTAAGTAACATATTCGTTTTTAGGATGCTAAAATTATTACAAACCAGCTATTTTCATTTCAGACACATTTTCACTGTTGGCCAGTGTAATAATAGAGTTGAACTACTGATGTGGCACCCCAGGAGTTCGGGTACCACAGTAGTGCTGCCTTCCTCTCAGGGAGTGTAGTGCTATGCCTGGAAACAAGAGGAATTCCTTTGGCAGGTAAACCACGCACACAACACCTTCTGAATCCAGGCCAGGAGGGGGAGCTCTAAACCCGGGTTCAGGGCAGCTTCCCTGAATAAAGATCCCGGTCTGGAGGAGGAGTTAGTTTAGTCTGGAGCAGACAGTGAAGGGAAAGAAGCAGAGGAGAGATTTAGGGCCCAAAGAGGCTGCTATTGGGCCTCTGAGGAGCCATAGCGCAGAGACCGGGTAACAGGAGCCTGAGGCTGTGGGGAGCTGCAAGCCCCACAGCAGAACAGGAGGGCATAAAACTATACGTATATGCCCACATTAAGCCTGTGGTACAGCAGCATTCTGGAGCCTGGAGTCACCGTGCGGAGACCCCAGAAGGAACAGCTCAAGCTGCCTATCATACAGGCACTGTCCCAGGACAGAAAGAGGACCAGGACCTTGTTAGGATACCTCAGGCAGCAAGGAACTTATAGCGAGCTTAAAGTGGAAGGCTTCCAACATGACTTGCCAAAGGGATTTCACTTGTTTTCGGGCTGCCTGGACTCCTTATGTACCTGTTGCCGGTACCCTGGACTGAGGCCTGCTACATCTTCAGTAAACCAGGTAAAGACTGCAACGCTGTGTCCTTTACTCATTCACTGGAATACACCATCATCGCCACTCACCTTGGGAGCCCTGGGGACCCCGCTTCACCTGTGGGAAGCGTCACCATCACTGCTGCATCAATATCCCCCAGAGGACCCCTTTAAAGCAGCGTTGGTCACCCTGACCAAAAACCACAGGTGGCGTCACGACAATAGACTTTCACCATTTCCCTTAAAAGACCGTTCCCCTGTTACAGTGAGTCCCAGGGCCACGGACCAGGTCGCAGCCACCGTGACATCCCCGTTAAGAGTGACCGGACCTGGTACCGAGTACCCCACTGCCCTGCTCTGTCACTGATAATAATAATCTCTTTATTTATATAGCGCTAACATATTCCGCAGCGCTTGCACACATTGTCACTGCTGCCCGCATTGGGGCTCACAATCTAAATTCCATATCAGTATGTCTTTGGACAGAAAGCACAACTTTTGAAAACATTTATGACAAAGACAATTCAAGGATTGACAACTACTCCCCAGGAATTCTTGAAAAGAAACCTTAAAATAGTTATCAGTGGTCGGACTTTGCACTAGTAACTCCGCTAAGCAAGTCCCAGTAGCACCATGGTGTGTTCACCTTTTCACCTCAATTCAGAGATTCGACCTGGCATTCTCCTAGCTGGTAATAGTTACTGGTAGGTGAAATGGGTTTGATGGAAAAAAAACAATGTAGCAAAGTCAGAGCCAGAGAGTTCGGGAAAAGGACAAAATGGGTGTCAAAGTGTAATGAAGAATAGTTGGGTTCAAAGACAGAAGGATGGGTAGTAACTTTAGGGAAAGAAGTAGTCTGGTGATCCATGGCAGAATAAACAAAAACAAGCCAGGTGAAGTACAATGTCAATCCACAATAACTTAACATGGCAGTATAATATGTACAACAACTAGCAATGACAATAGCCTAGTGGGTATTGTAACGCCATTGCCGGGGCCCCTACATGGTTCCTCTTCCCCCTCCATGCAGGGATGCCAGTATACCGCACCAGGTTCGCCTCGTGGTTTCTAGTGTGCTCCCTTTCTCCATATAGTTATATGCCCCAGGCGATAGCTGTGAGGCATTTAGTATAAGAGTGTGTCTGCAAGATGGCTCCCAGCCAATAGCTGGGAGGCATCTTGTTTAAAATGCACCCTGCCCAATAGGGAGGTTCCAAGCAACCTTGAATCATTAGACAGTGTGTAGTCTACTAGTGAGTTGTGAAGTCTCCTGGTCCTTGTGTGGCCAGCTCTGAACCCATATTGAAACATACAGAATGCATATACACCATGAGAGAGCAGCATTGCTGGTCATACATTTACAGACAGACAATGTTCATAGTGAAACAATCTTGAGGACTGTTTACTTATTGTCTGAAAGCTTGTACCTCACAAACAGTTCTATGTTTCTCTATGTTTGTTGTTTGTTTTAGTAAAACATGAAGGTTTATTTAACCTCTGTCTCTGGTGGTTTTATCTAATCCTTGTGGGCTTTTATATTCAGGGTTTATGGCCCATCGTCTGATGTTTGCGGCCTGTGGATGGGGCTGTGGGCGGCCTGTGGATGGGGCTGTGGGAGGCCTATGGGTGGGGCTTCATGTGGTGCTCTGATTACGTATTCCACTGTATGGCTTATGACAAGTCACTGATCCCTCAGTGATCCACCCCCTATTTTACATACTGCATAGTTAGGGTTAGAAAAAATATTCACATTCGTTGTGCTTTAGCATGATAAGGTGGATAATATGGCTGTTTTTATGTGTTTTTATGTTATTTTAGACATATAGTTTTGTTGTAAGAAAAAATAAATGTCTTATCAAAATGGAGCTAGTAGCTGCGACTGTGCTGTAGCATCTATTGTGTTCCGACAGATGCTACTGCTCAGGTGCCGCTGGTGCCATCTTGATGGCGCCTAATTTTTTTGATGGCACAGTAGCATCTCTCGCCTTCCTCCGCTTTCATTGGCCGCAAATCCTCACTGGATACTGGGCTGTGAAGTGCAGTGAAACGCCACCCACAGCCCAGTCAATCAGAGGGGATGCATGCAACAGGGTCACACCTGGCTGGATTTGACCCAGTTGCGAGCATCCACCTTGATTGACTGGGCTGTGGACATACTGTAATTTCACTGCATTTCAGAGCTCAATATCCAGCGCTTTCTTTCCCTCTTTCCTCTGCCTTAATTGGCCACAAGCACGTGCTGGAGGTGAAACGCCGCCCACAGCCCAGTCAGTCAGGGGGATGCATGTGGCACCTGCGCTGCAGCATAATCTCATGTTTACTGTGTTAATAATAAATGTGCTTGGGTACTTGGTGGGTGAGTAAGCCACTTCTTTTATGTGCTTTTTATGTGATTTATTATCCATTTCTTTGGGGAGTTTTCCTCCATGTGCATACAATGCATGACTATACTTCCTCTAACCTTACTAATTCTTCTTGAATGAATAAATGGTTGCTTTGCCTTTAGTGTGTTGAACCTGACACTAGGAGTGTTTGAGTTTTTGGCAGAATTTACTGAGTAACACACTCAAAGATCAATGCAAATGTATATGCACATGGCAATATATTCACACCTCCTTACCTATATGGGGGCACTTGCTTTGTGGATAAATGCATAATCTGTTTAAGATAGATTATTGATCTGTTATTAATTCTCATGTATGCCCCGCATTGTCTCACCCACCATCTTTTCCTGTGTCTGTTTTTTTTTTAATTTTAATATTGAGTAGTGTTGAGCATTCCCATACCGCAAGTACCGGGTATCGGCCGATACTTGCGGGTATCGGTATTCCGATACCGAGATCCGATACTTTTGTGGTATCGGGTATCTGTATCGAAACAACATTAATGTGTAAAATACAACATTAATGTGTAAAATAAAGAATTAAAATAAAAAATATTGCTATACTCACCTCTCCGACGCAGCCTGGACCTTACCGAGGGAACCGGCAGCGTTGTTTGCTTAAAATGCGCGCGTTTCCTGCCTCCCGCGACGTCACAGCTTCTGATTGGTCGCGTGCCGCCCATGTGGCCGCGACGCGACCAATCACAGCAAGCCGTGATGTAATTTTGAGGTCCTGGAAGCCTAATTCTAGGCATTCAGGATTTTAAAATTACGTTCCGGCTTGTGATTGGTCGCGTCGCGGTCACATGGGCGACGCGACCAATCACAAGCCATGACGTCATGGTAGGCAGGACACGCGCGCATTTTAAAATTACGTCACGGCTTGTGATTGGTTGCGTGCCGCCCATGTGGCCACGACGCGACCAATCACAGCAAGCCGTGACGTAATTTCAGGTCCTGAATGCAGAAATAGGTATTCAGGACCTGAAATTACGTCACGGCTTGCTGTGATTGGTCGCGTCGCGGCCACATGGGCGGCACGCGACCAATCAGAAGCCGTGACGTCACGGAAGGAAGGAAACGCGCGCATTTTAAGCACAGAACGCTGCCGGTTCCCTCGGTGAGGTCCAGGCTGCGTCGGAGAGGTGAGTATAGCAATATTTTTTATTTTAATTCTTTATTTTACACATTAATATGGTTCCCAGGGCCTGAAGGAGAGTTTCCTCTCCTTCAGACCCTGGGAACCATCAGGAATACCGTCCGATACATGAGTCCCATTGACTTGTATTGGTATCGGGTATCGGTATCGGATTAGATCCGATACTTTGCCGGTATCGGCCGATACTTTCCGATACCGATACTTTCAAGTATCGGACGGTATCGCTCAACACTAATATTGAGCTAATAAAGTTTATCAATTTTGCTATATAATCTAAAATTAGTCCTAGCATTTTTTCTTTTTTCTTGTTACAATATTTGCATTGTGTGTCTGTGTGTGCCATACTAAACATGGAGAAAAGAAAGAGGAAAAGAAAACGGTCTGAGGACTTGAAAACCAAATTTTTCGAAAAATAACAATATCTCAAGGTTACAAGTCCATCTCCAGAAATCTTGAGGTTCCTTTGTCCACGGTGAGCAGTTTCCAGTCCATGACACTGTAGCTAATCTCACTGGACATGAACAGCAGAGAAAATTTGATGAAAGGTTGCAACGCAAGATAGTCTACATGGTGGATAAGCAGCCCCAATCAAGTTCCAAAGAAATTCAAGCTCTCCTGCAGGCTCAGGGTGCATCAGTGTCAGGCCGAACTATCCATTGACATTTGAATGAAATGAAACACTATGCCAGGAGACCCAGAAGGAACCCACTGCTGAGACATACAAAAGTTAAACTAGTTTGCCAAAAATTATGTGAGTAAGCCCAAATCCTTCTGGGACAGATGAGACCAAGATATAGCTTTTTGGTAAAGCACATCTCAACACATTTACCGAAAATGGAATGAGGACTACAATGAAAAGAACACAATACCTATAGTCAAACATGGTGGAGGTTCAAAGATGTTTTGGGGTTGTTTTGCTGTCTCAGGCACTGGGTGCCTTGACTGTGGGCAAGGCATCATGAAATCTGAAGATTACCAAAGGATTTTGGGTCAAAATGCCCAGTGTCAAAAAGCTGGGATTGCGTCCTAGGTCATGGAACTTCCAGAAGGAAAATAACCCCAAATATACTTCAAGAAACACCCAGAAATGGATGAAAACAAAGCAACGGAGAGTGCTGAAGTGGTCAGCAATCAGTTCAAATGTAAATCCCATTAAAGCCCTGCGAAGAGATCTTGAAATTGCTGTTGGGAGAAGGCGCCTTCAAATATGAGAGACCTGGAGCAGTTTGCAGAAGATAAGTGGTGTAAAATTCCAGCTGAGAGGAGAAAGAAGCTTGTTGATGGTTATAGGATGCGATTGATTGCAGTTCTTTAATTCAAAAGGTGTGCCGCCAAATATTAAGTTAAGGGTGCCAACAATTTTGTCCACCCCATTTTTGCGGTTTTGTGAGAAATTATGTCCAATTTTCTGTGTTTTTTATTGTTTTGCTCCAATGCACACATAGGAAATAACCATGTGTATAACAAAATAATTGTGTAACTGCAATAATTTTGTGAGAGAAATACTTCATTTTCTGGAACAATTTCAAAACCTTCAGCTATGACTTTGTGTGTGTGTGTGTGTGTGTGTGTGTGTGTGTGTGTGTGTGTGTGTGTGTGTGTCTGTGTGTGTATATGATGAGTTGTCAGTTCCCTTGCTCACACTCTGCACTAAGATCTCTATCTGAATTGAAGGTTTGAAGGTTGAAATCTGTTTACAAAAGTCTGATCAGAGACAGAGGAAGAGGTACACATAGATCTCCGTTGCTACAGTTTCTAGTGATTGTTAAACCTCAACCTAGAGCTGAATTCACAGTTACACTGTTCAGTACAGTTTTATATTTTCCATATTTCTGCTGTTTCTGAAAGTGCAGTGCAGAGATATGGGAATGTTTTCCATATGTGCTTTTCATGGCTGGCATCATAACAGTTCTATTCGCATCTGCATTGGAGGAAAGTATGACAGGAAGCCAATAAAAATAGATATTTAATAAACACCTAAGGCACATTTTCCAATATGTTTGAATGTGTTCTGATTAATATATGTAAATTTTTCAACATTTTTTGTACTTGGGAGAATGTCAGAAAACAGTGTCAGGTTTGACCTATAGTTGATTTGTGTGCCTTAAAAATCTGATGCAAGTTGGAGAGACTGGAGCACTGAGTATACTGTGCAATGGTATCATTGAATCTCCCGTTATTTTCATTAATAGACAGAGTTCTAGTTAGCGCCTTGATAATGACATTGGTTAATTGCTAGACTTCTCAAGGGTAAAATTAGCATTAAGTGATAACTAGTAGGGTTGAGCGAAACGGGTCGGCAATTTTCAGAAGTCGCCAACTTTTGGCAAAGTCGGGTTTCATGAAACCCGACCCGACCCCTGTGTGGGGTCGGCCATGAAGTCGGCGATCTTCTGAATCTAAAATCGGAATTCCGATACCGATTCCCGATATGTTTAAGATATCGGGAATTGGTATCGGAATTCAGATTTAAGTGTAAAATAAAGAATTAAAATAAAAAATATCGCTATACTTACCCCCTGACGGGCCCTGGTACTAACCGGGAACCTTCCTTCCTTAGAATCAGCCTTCCAGGACCTCGCGGTGACGTCGCGGTGACGTCGCGGCTTGTGATTGGTGCGCGGCCGCCCATGTGACCGTGACGTCACCGGAGGTCCTGGAAGGGCTGATTCTTAGGAAGGAAGGCTGCCGGAACGACGCAGGGCGTGTCCGAGAGTGAGTATATACCTAATAGGAATATACTCACCCTCGGCTTCGTTCCGGCAGCCTTCCTTCCTAGGAATCAGCCCTTCCAGGACCTCCGGTGACGTCACGGTCACATGGGCGGCCGCGCACCAATCACAAGCCGCGACGTCACCGCGACGACACCGCGAGGTCCTGGAAGGCTGATTCTAAGGAAGGAAGGTTCCCGGTTAGTACCAGGGCCCGTCAGAGTGTAAGTATAGCGATATTTTTTATTTTAATTCTTTATTTTACACTTAAATATGGATCCCAGGGCCTGAAGGAGAGTTTCCGCTCCTTCAGACCCTGGGAACCATTGGAAACCCAATGCACTGCATTGGGTTTCGAGTTTCGGCCGACCCCGACCCCGACTTTTTTATAGGATCGGCCGATTTCACTCGACCCGACTTTTGAAAAAGTCGGGTTTCGTGAAACCCGACCCGATCCTATAAAAGTAAAGGTCGCTCAACCCTAATAACTAGTATCAAAGTTGTGGCAAAACGCCTTAAGAACCACATTGTTAATAGATTCCGTCAAGCACAACTTATAGCAAAGTAAGTTTCAGATACTTGACTGCACATATTATACTGTTATTTTTGTCTTACAAGTGAAAGATAAATGTTTTCCACTTAAAGAGGAAGCATAGTAATGATAATGCACAAAGCAGAAAATGTATCTAAATTTTCCAGCGCAGTGTACTGATTAATGCATTTCCAAATCATTCCATTTTCAATGACAAAACATGCATGAATTATGAATCCAATTACTTCAGAACAAGAGCAGTCAAATAAAAACTTACCTTGCCATTCAATTAACCTTATCTTCTTTTCACTCTTGCACATTTTCATTTAAAACAGTTTTGCAACAAAAAAGTGGTGCTCCACTGAATAGTGGAATGGTTTATAGAATTATTAATATCCAGATTCACAATCCTGAATCCAAGCGTCCATTGGTAACAGAAAAGTAATGAACTAGTATGGCATTGTATACTAAAATATTAGTTTTATACAGTACATTTGTGTAGCTGGTTTGATTTAACCCCTTCCTGAAATATGGTATACTATTTATCATAGGTTAGGGTCTCAGTCTGTGAAGCAGGCTCAGAAGCTGAGCCTGCATTATTGTTGGCAGATGATGGCTCCCTCCAAAGCAGAGAATGGAGTTGAAGTTCGACAGCTACTGTTAACTTCTAATATGATGCTATCAATCTCATTTACAGGGTGCAACCCAGGGTTTGACGTTCCATGCCACCATCTACTTACCCCCAAGGCAGCTGCAGGACCACTTAATACCCCCGTGATGGCCATGACAGTGCTCCCATGTCGACCAGTTTGGGGCTGGCATCCATAGGAGACCGTTATTTTTACTATATACTCCAGTACATTGGTACTTTGTTTTTTCTATGAATTTGTTTCTGCAAAGTAAATAAAATATATATATACTGTATATACAAGTGTAGTATTGCTGTAATCAGTCTAACCTGGAAAATAATATCACTGGCTATTTTTAGCACACAACAAACACTGTAAAAACAAAATCTCGAAAATAATGTTGAATTACATATTTTGCGTAATTTCACTGCACATGAATTTTTTTTACCGTTTTTCAGTATATGGAATGAAAACATAAAATGAATAGTATCATTAAAAAATACAACTAGTCCCACAAACAGAAAGCAGTCATAAAGCTGCCGTATGTTGACAAAAAAATAATAAAGTTACGGCCCTTGGAAGAAAGGGAAGAAAGAATAAATAAAAAAAGGGAAAATTTCCAAGTTGTGAAGGGTTTAAATAAAAATGTCAAGTTAAAACCCATATGAGATTTCAGGAGGATAGCCCATCAGAACAACCTTAGTGCTTTTAGGACTTATGGATAAGCCATAGCCATAGGTCATACTGAAAGTACTCTACTTGGATTGGAGGTATGCATGTATAATTATAATACTAATGAACAGCCAGCCATGGCATTAAAGGGGTTGTCCACTACTTTGGCAACTTCTCAATCTTCATGGTCCACCTTGTAAAATAGTAACACATATTCACCTCTGGCCATTTGAGTTACTTTTTTTAGTGAAATTTTATTTAAGGATTTATACTTTTAGGAGGCCTTCAAAACACCAACAACCTTTTGAAGAACTGCATGAACTATATTAAAGTTACATATAAAGAGTCACTGTGGTGGACTTATTCCTCTGAAGAGTTATGCAGGGCAGTCTGGCTTGATTGACATGCCATGGGAATTAAGCATTATAACAAGCAGACCTCCAGTTTCATTTCACACATGCACAATTGAGAAAGGCGTAATGGCCTTGGTTTCATCTATGGATTGTGCATATGGTGGAAGCTGTCAGAATTGGCCTGTAATGACATATCCTCCTGGGCTTTGGCATGTCAATCAAGTGAGGAGCTGGTCAGTGTGGTCATGATATTGGAGGCTGAAATCATCCTGACATGTTCGCATTAAGAAAGAGAAGTTGGATCCAGTTGTGCAAAAATCGATTAACATAAATAGTCATTCTAAAAATCATAATGTACTCTTAGTTTTAAGTACCTTAATCATGTGTGCCAATACAACTTATTCTTAAAGCTGCACTAATTGGCTGTCATCACCCTCCTAATGATGTCCCCTACCATGGCTCTCTTTAACATCCATCGTCACCGAGTCCTTCCTCCAGCAGTTCTAATGATGTCATTTGAGCATGCACAAATGAGCCTAATAATAGTGTCTAATAAAACATTCTCATATTGTCCCCATTGATCTAACAGCGAGGGTGTAACACAGATTGGTTATGCTATGTCCAACTCCTGGAGGTACCACCAAAGCTATTTGAAGATGCACCTGATAAAACACCCTCAGTAGATCCTCATTGCCCTGACAGCCAACTTGTAGAACAGCTCAGCTATGCTATACTTTGTTCTGCTATTCATTCAGGAGAGAATATGATCATGTTTACTAGGGGATACTAGAACATGCACTGTTTGTTCTCTAGCCCATCAGTCTGATTATTCATCACATGAATTATTTGCTGTGGATAACAAAGTCATCTTATGGATTTTTTTTTAGAAAACCAGGCATGTACTGACAGTGATTACCTAATACAATAACTACATTACTTCTTAGATTACCTTCTTTCCATTTTCTCCCCTCTTTTCCTTTATCTTCACCTATTTCTTCCTCTCACTTTTACTTCTCTCTTTATTTCTTTTTTTATTTTTTCTTTCACTCATTCAATGTTTCTCTCCTTTTTTTTTCTCTCACTGTCTGAGATCTATTTCTATCAGAAAGCACACAGGAGAGCAGAGGAAGGGACCTGCAGCACTGAGAAGAAACAGTGTGTTACTTTGTGGTTATTTTTTGCCACAATGTTCCAAAATATAGGTAAAGTTTATGCATTTTTAAAGCAATTTTGGAAAACTCTGACAAAAGCTGTGTATTGTTATGACTATTTAGCAAAATTGCACAAAAAACACATTGTGACTACATTGTGTAATCATACTCTAAAGGCTGTGGTGGGCCCCTTGACTGCATGTTACTTGCAGGTAGGCACACAGGCTACATTATTGCAGGCCAATAATATAATGCTGAAACAGTATTTAAACATTTCACAAGATTTGTGTTGCACAGAACAAAAATATCATTTTCTTTCTCTTACTTTCTTTTTGAAAATTTTCTTTTCAGTTGATGCATTAGCCTTTAGTAAGCTGAATAGATTGTTTGCGGTTATTATTTTCTACGGCATTTCATATTTTTTACACATTGAAAGCTTACTTGTGTACTGTATGTCATGGTTTCCATTTTACCTTTTCATTTTAACCTATTTAGAAAAACATCTTTTATTCTACTGGAGGTAACAGAAACATTAGCAGTGTACCTTAGTTACGCAAAAAATGTGTGTCAACAGCATGTAAAAGACATCGCTTCATGGAATCTGTGTTTTTATAGCAAAATAAAGAAGAACTACAAAGACAAAAGAATATTATATCTAAGATATTATATGGAATATACAATAGAAGAAGGTGAGAAAAGGTAGAATTGTGATATAAGGTCATCATGATATTTTTCTTGTGTGCTCTGTCTTTACATATTTTTGTAAAATGAATAAAAAGTTACATTCTTTATTCAATCTACAGTTCCCTAATTTTGTTTATTTCAGGCAACAACTAAAAGTTCATGATGTGATACATGAGCTCCCAAAGTTTCTTATTGTTATAGAGACCACATGTTGTTTTCCATAGGTCATAGCTAACGCCAAACTGGCCATGAGAGAAAAGATTTTGGTGTGCACTCAGCCTTAATGGGGCGAGGTGCTGGAGTAATGGACTAATGGCCCCAAATAACCATAGGGATTAAAATTCACCGCACACTCTATAAGATTTATATGCAAAATTTGGTGTACATAATCTGGGAGCGTAACAGAATATTACAGCTTATGCGATCTTTAAACAACGTTTCGGCTCAACCAGAGCCTTTGTCACGTGATCGCTTATTCCAGTTAAGACAGTGGTGTGTAGAAAAGGGAAAGTCCCAGTAGTGATATACATACACTATTATGATAAAATTGTCCACATGCAGATGTCCAGTAATGTGGATCTGTAGTGTTTGCTGTAAGAAGCGGCGCTCCCGCGCCAAGCTGTGACCGACCATGACCAAACTGGCCATGAGAGCAGAACAACAGTATGAGCTGCCCAGGACTCAGCATTGGAAATTGTGGCTCTCACTGCCAAGCGATGGTATATAATTGCTAAGGCCACTAATTGATAAACAGATAAGGATATTGTTTTATATATTTATATCTGTTGTTGTTTTTTGAAGGTTGGATAACTCCTTTAACATACAGCTGATGTGAAGATAATTGTGTCAGTGTATTATTAAAGAATTTCTGTGAACATACAGATGCTTCTAACAAAATTAGAATTTCATCAAAAAGTTAATTTGTTTCAGTTCTTCAATACAAAAAGTGAAACTCATATATCATAAAGAATCATTACAAACAGAGTGATCTATTTCACGTGTTTATTTCTGTTAATGTTAATGATTATGGCTTACAGCCAACGAAAACCCAAAAGTAATGATCTTAGTAAATTAGAATAAATAGCAAAAAACACCTGCAAAGGATTCCTAAGCATTTGAAAAGGTCCCTTAGTCTGTTTCAGTAGGCTCCACAATCATATAACATCTTTTTTGTATTGAAGAACTGAAATAAATTAACTTTTTGATGATATTCTAATTGCTGATGATTCTGATTCTGATTGTTGATGAAATTCCACTTGTAGCTTGCAGCTATGTGTCCTTACAGTTACATATGTCTGTTATTGAATTAAAAAGCAATTTAATTATGAATATTTAACAATGGTAGGAAAAAATAGAACAAAGAAAATAGAATCATACAGAAAATAGCAATTGGATACTATAAAACTTAACCTTTAATAAGTTCCTTAAAAAAAGTACTTAAAACTACAGAAAATACCAAAACAAGGGGGGAGGGAAACCCTAGTGAGAACAAGTGCCCTCATACCCAAACACAGAATTGGAAGACTGACAAAAAATAAACGACATTGAACAAATTGAAACAAATTGACAGTGCTAATTGGTCTCTGAACCAATGATATCACCATCAGATAGACAAAGACAGTCTCTACTGAGGTGAAAAAAAGGTTCTCTCTTAGAACACTCTACAGAGATCCAGAGTAGAAGACACAGCCCTTGATTGGGCAGGTATAGGGAATTTGTTGATCAAAGTTGCATACGAGGTAATTTTCAATAAGGGCTGAAACCCTGTCTATTACGATAAATGCAGCCCTGTATCTGTTTATTACGTGTATACATACAATACCCTGCAATCCAATCTAAGAGTCTAGCAGCTTGTGTGACTCCAGACTCTAATATTGTGTCAAGAGGCTTGCTTCACAGTACATGTGACAATTATCAATGAATTATTAGCTTCTCATAAGCCCCATATTTACTGTCAATAAATTCAGCAGCATATCCGTAAGGTTTCAGAACTGAAGAATGAAAAAAATCATCATTCCCGCAAATATATAGAACCACATATAAAAATTAAACCATGCTTCCTCATCAACTGTTTATGAGAGTTCCCCTGTGGTTAAGTTGCGGTCATTTTCAACAATTTACCATATAGTTTTATTTGAATGCTGACAAATGTAGGACAGCATAATGATAAAAGAATCCCAAAAATGTGGGTGGATCTCACCGCAGGTTGGAGCAAAAATGTGCCCTATGTTCAATTTCTTAAATGCGGTGCGATAAGGTTGAAGCCTCGGCTATGGATAGCGTCTCCCGATGCGTTTCATCCTTGCGGAATCATCAGGGGAGTATAATGACCTGCTTTCGCCGCTTTACCGATCTCCCCAATTCTGTGATATTTAAAGATTCAGCCCAAAGGCGCGTCGGGTAAACCCCGCCCCTGGCGTGTGACGCGTCCTGGGTCGAAGCAAGTACTTCGTTGGAGCGCTCGTCCGAGATAGTGGAGCGCAAACACACATCAAGGTGGGACGCAATCGTTCACCTGTGATGTGAGCCTGCGCGTAATCGGAGCTATGGCTTATTGGCCCCTATACCTCTACTGCGGGAAATATATCACGCATCTGTCTTATTTTGAGTGCTTAGCCCATAAAGGATGCCTGCTATATACACTTAGACATCCATAAATATATGCGCAGCACAAATCGGGATTTTCTAGCACTGGTTTGATACTCACCCGTGCGTGATATATTTCCCGCAGTAGAGGTATAGGGGCCAATAAGCCATAGCTCCGATTACGCGCAGGCTCACATCACAGGTGAACGCTTGTATTCCACCTTGATGTGTGTTTGCGCTCCACTATCTCGGACAAGCGCTCCAACGATACCGGAAGTACTTGATTCGACACAGGACGCGTCACACGCCAGGGGCGGGGTTTTTCCCGACGCGCCTTTGGGCTGAATCTTTAAATATCACAGAATTGGGGAGATCGGTAAAGTGGCGAAAGCAGGTCATTATACTCCCCTGATGATTCCGCAAGGATGAAACGCATCGGGAGACGCTATCCATAGCCGAGGCTTCAACCTTATCGCACCGCATTTAAGAAATTGAACATAGGGCACATTTTTGCTCCAACCTGCGGTGAGATCCACCCACATTTGTGGGATTCTTTTATCATTATGCTGTCCTACATTTGTCAGCATTCAAATAAAACTATATGGTAAATTGTTGAAAATGACCGCAACTTAACCACAGGGGAACTCTCATAAACAGTTGATGAGGAAGCATGGTTTCATTTTTATATGTGGTTCTATATATTTGCGGGAATGATGATTTTTTTCATTCTTCAGTTCTGAAACCTTACGGATATGCTGCTGAATTTATTGACAGTAAATATGGGGCTTATGAGAAGCTAATAATTCATTGATAATTGTCACATGTACTGTGAAGCAAGCCTCTTGACACAATATTAGAGTCTGGAGTCACACAAGCTGCTAGACTCTTAGATTGGATTGCAAGGTATTGTGTATACACGTAATAAACAGATACAGGGCTGCATTTATCGTAATAGACAGGGTTTCAGCCCTTATTGAAAATTAGCTCGTATGCAACTTTGATCATCAAATTCCCTATACCTGCCCAATCAAGGGCTGTGTCTTCTACTCTGGATCTCTGTAAAGTGTTCTAAGAGAGAACCTTTTTTTCACCTCAGTAGAGACTGTCTTTGTCTATCTGATGGTGATATCACTGGTTCAGAGACCAATTAGCACTGTCAATTTGTTAATGTTTTATGTCGTTTATTTTTTGTCAGTCTTCCAATTCTGTGTTTGGGTATTAGGGCACTTTTTCTCATTAGGGTTTCCCTCCCCCCTTGTTTTTCTGTAGTTTTAAGTACATTTTTAAGGAAGGATAAGTTTTATAGTATCCAATTGCTATTTTCAATTTTGACTCCGTTGGATTACTCACCTTGCTTGTTAATATAGAATCATATAGCAGCTAAACGTACTTTAAAATGACATTTTTTGTATCTATTTGGCTAATTGGGTATGTTCGACAAAGTATTTTATTATGGTGGTAAGTAACATAACCTTTATTGTTTAGACATATATTTACTAGGGAAGAGAGGTTGATCTGTGGAGGATAAAATTTGAGTCAAATTTCCTGAAATCTGTGGTTCCATGTGAATTTGAACAATCTGTGATTAGAGAGAGATAAAGAGAGCGAGGACATCACTGACCATAATAGCTTACACTATACAGGAGATGCAGGGCATCATGGGAAGGTCACGAAAAATGACATCAGCCCTCTCTCTGGTGTTTCAGCAGTGTGGGAAATGGTGCTGGGCAAGTTTTTTTTTTTTTTTTCAAGCTGCAAATTGAATATAAAAGTATTTGCGTTCATTTCAGGAAATTCGACTCAGGATTGATCCACCACAGATTATTGAGCTCATTGTAGTTCATCATTATTTAAAAAAAAAACAAATTATACTTTAAAAAAAATAAATAAATAAACAACAATTCTGTTGGCTTTTGCCATAAATTACTACCTGTGCATGTAACTCCATAACAAACTCATTGTTTAGGGTAACATTTTTTTTGTTAGGGGTGGGAGAACTTTAAATAAAAAAAATTAAGCTTGTTAAGTTTTTCGACAAACTTTAAGAACAAATGAAAAGTTATACTTTTCACCAAAATGTATGCAAACCAAAACATCACATTACAGATGTAGAAGGGCAATAGAAAGACCCCAATACCATGGAAAATAATGTAGTTGCTGCAAGAAGCAGCTCTAACATCCCAGGAAGTGTTGTTAGTAACCATCCTAGCAGTAACAGCATCGAAAGTACCGTATATACTCAAGTATAAGCCGACCCGAGTATAAGCCGACCCCCCTAATTTTGCCACAAAAAACTGGGAAAACTTATTGACTCGAGTATAAGCCAAGGGTGGAAAATGCAGCAGGTACCGGTGAATTTCAAAATTAAAAATAGATACTCCATACCGTTCATTATGGCCCCATAGATGCTCCACATAAAGCTGTGCCACATATAATGCTCTGCACCGTTCATTATGGCCCCATAGATGCTCCACATAAAGCTGTGCCACATATAATGCTCTGCACCGTTCATTATGGCCCCATAGATGCTCCACATAAAGCTGTGCCATATATACAATGCTCTGCACCGTTGCCCCATAGATACTCCACATAAAGCTGTGCCATATATACAGTGCTCTGCACCGTTGCCCCATAGCTGTGCCATATAGTGCTCTGCACTGTTGCCCCATAGCTGTGCCATATATATAATGCTCTGCACCGTTGCCCCATAGCTGTGCCATATATATAATGCTCTGCACTGTTGCCCCATAGCTGTGCCATATAGTGCTCTGCACCGTTGCCCCAAAGCTGTGCCACATATATAATGCTCTGCACCGTTGCCCCATAGCTGTGCCATATAGTGCTCTGCACCGTTGCCCCATAGCTGTGCCATATAGTGCTCTGCACCGTTGCCCCATAGATCCTCCACATAACTATGTGCCATATAGTGCTCTGCACCGTTGCCCCATAGCTGTGCCATATATATAGTGCTCTGCACCGTTGCCCCATAGCTGTGCCATATAGTGCTCTGCACCGTTGCCCCATAGATACTCCACATAAACCTGTGCTGCTGCTGCTGCTGCAATAAAAATAATAAAACACATACTCACCTTTCTTGCTTGCAGCTCCTCAGCGTCCCGTCCCGGCGTCTCTCTGCACTGACTGATCAGGCAGAGGGCGGCGCGCACACTATATGCGTCATCGCGCCCTCTGACCTGCACAGTCAGTGTGGAGAGACGCCGGGAAGATGGCGCGATGCCCGGCGTGTGGAACGAGGACAGGTGAATATGACATACTTATCTGCTCCCGGCGTCCCACTCCTTCCCCCAGACAGCTGGTCTTCGGTGCCGCAGCCTCTTCCTCTGTCAGCGGTCACCGGCACCGCTGATTAGAGAAATGAATTATGCGGCTCCGCCCCTATGGGAGGTGGAGCAGCCTATTCATTTCTCTAATGAGCGGTGCCACGTGACCGCTCAGGGGAAGAGGCTGCGGCACCGAAGACAGTGGGACGGGCAGGGGGAGCGACAGGAACGCTGGAACTAGGTGAGTATATGACAGTCCTCACCCGCCGACCCCACCACCGATCATGACTCGAGTATAAGCCGAGAGGGGCACTTTCAGCCCAAAAATTTGGGCTGAAAATCTCGGCTTATACTCGAGTATATACGGGTAAGTCACATTTAGCCTCCTTTGCCTCTGGCAAGCACATTAGCAAGGAGGAAGCAGAGGGTTTAATGGAGTACATAACCCATCTCTCATCTCAGATCACAGCATATGATGTAGTTACTGACAGCGACACCATCAATCAGACGATAATACTTAATGTTGTATTATAGTGTTATTTCCAAAACATCAAAGATACCTGTTTCTATTCTGCCCCATTGTCCCCTAACCCATAGCAGCACTCTGGGGGCTAAGGAACATGCTACACTAGAAAAATGTATTCCAGATGACACTTTGGAAGACATGAACAGTCAACTTTTGTTCTTGGAAGACATGTGCCAGAAACAATGGACAGCAGGCCAAACCTTTGGATAAGAATCAGAGGAGGGAGGACAGAGCACTGGCCATTTCACACACATAGAGGTACCTGCCAACTGAATCATAGATGATGATGGTGATTCTGTGTTGATCAAAACTGTGGAACTAGGTAGGGGGACCAGGAGTTTCGATCATCAGAGATGAAGGTTGGTGTCATTGGTAATGCATAGTGCAGGTGACATACATAAAAAAAATCATGTGCATCTGAATCAGCTTTTCCTGAGGTCCCCTCTGGAGACCACCACACATGCTGTTGATCGAGGAGGCTCTACAGTGTCTGAAATGTCACATTATAGTGAGTCACCCGCCAGGGCCGTGGGGTACTCTGTACCGGGTCCGGTGTCTCACAGGGGGATGTCACGGTGGCTGCGATCCGGTCCATGGCCCTGGGTGCCCATGCAAAAGGGAAAGGTCTTTAAAGGGAATAAAGTTTATGTTCGTGATGCCACCTGTGGTATTCGGTCAGTGGGGACTGACAATACTTTAAGGGGTCCTCTGGGGTGATGCTATGGCAGCTAGATGGTATAACTTCCCACAGGTGAAGTATATCCCCAGGGCTCCAAGTGTGGATGGAAGGTGGTGAATGGCGCAGTAAAGAATGAGGACACAAGTTTGCAGTCTCTTTACCTTGTTTACTGTCGACTTCAGGCAGCCACAGTCCAGGGCACCAGAACACAGGGCAGGCAGGGTCTGGCCAGCTTAGAGTCAAGTTAGGAGTCCCCTTATCCAGGTGGAAATCAAAAGCCTTCCTCTAGCGCCGTGGTGTTGTAGTCCCTTACTGCCTAGGGCTTTACATAAGGTCCTCACAGATGTTATCTCTCTCTCTGTCCCCCGGATAGGATAGGACATAACTCGTATGACTGGTGGCTTGAGGCTGTTTATAGGGACTCTAGCACACCCCGGCCTCTGAAGGGTGTTACCGTGCCTCCTGGGTATTAGGTCGGACAAGTAACGTGGAGTTCAGCTGTCCTGCTGGTCTCTGATGTAAGACATAGAGGTTGTTACAACCTCGGTGTTCCAGCTACTGGTTTCTGTGCCTCAGAAGGAGGCAGCCTGCTCGGGGCTGGTCTCCCCCTGGTATCCTCTCCTGTGCTTTGCTCTCCTGCACGTTCACTGCAATTAATTCGGCTTTCTGAATGTCTCTTTCCAGGAACTGCTGCACTGCGGCTACACAGCTCCGTAAAACCTTCTTCTCTGCCTCAGACTGATCCAATCTGTTTACTGGCAAGACTGAATTCTCTCTTTCCTTCTCAGTTTCCTCTTTCTGCCAGGAGCTGCAGACCCCCACGTCTGCTCAGCTATTCTCTAATCGTACCAGCTCCGCCTCAGCTGATGTTCCATGACAAGCTCCCTTCTGGCAATCTCTCTAGCACATCTTTTTGCTTCCTTCCCCTCTGTCTCTCTGACAGGAACTGTTCAGACCTTTCCCTCCAAAAACTACTTTATATATGGGGAGTCACCTAGTAAATAGGATCAAAAGCTCCCCCTGGTGGCCTGAAGTGTGAATGTGTTGCATGTTTGAGGCACCTGGTTGCAGTTATCCCTCCTTGCCTTCAAGAGTAACATCACTCTCCCCGTGAGGAAAGCAGTGCTACTGTGATGACCAGGACCCTGGGGCACCACAATAGGAGCGTGCTTCTCGTGTGTGTGAGTTATTTTGCACGTTGTCACCAAACAATTCTATGGCACTCTGCAGGCTGTGCAAGACGAAAATAATCCGTGGACATCCCAGCTCTTATAGACTGGGAATTACAAGTCTCCATCAGCATATGAAGCAACATCACCTGCTCATTTCTACGCCCCTACAAACTCACCCTCTTGGCATTTTATAAGCTTTAATCAAGTGAAGAGATAAAAGCAAACTACGTAGCTAGGGTTTTGGTTCAGGGGGGCGAAACTTCTGAGTGGGCCCCTAACCAGGTAACCTTCATTACAACTTGGTGACGCGCCCTTATAGTGGAGGAGAACATCAGCAGATGACTGCGCTGCTACTGAAGATAATCTATAAATAACGACCAACATTGATATTACCGCCATATGGTCAGTGGAAGATTCCAGCCCTGCAGAACATATAAGAGATCACAGCACAGTTACAGATAATGACTTACCGCTGACGTTCTTTCTGATGGAATCGTTCACTTTTCCCATCTTTTCCATCTGGCCCAGACCGACATGACAACTTCTTCCAACCAGGACTCGGCTGCAGAGAATACAACAAATACACGTTTCTCTTCTGACATTCTTGCCCCATCAACATCTATTCCCAACCTGCACAAACTCGTCATCCTGCTGATACCCCAAATTCTGAGACGCTACTGTATGTGTCCTTATTACTGCCCCTGAAACCCCAATACTGAGCCGCTGCTGCCATATGTGCAGTGGCGTAGGAAGGGGGGTGCAGGGGGGGCCGGCCGCCACGGGCATAACAATGCCGGGGCGGGTCCGACCCAGAGAGGAGGAGGAGGAAGAAAATTAAAAAAAAGAGACGCGGGCCCTTTAAATCTTCGGGCGGCGCCGACCACCGCCACGACCAGGGCCCCACCCGATGCCAGCGCTGGCATTGGGCCCCCCTTCTACAGCGCTGGCATTGGGCCCCCTGTTCTAATACTCACCTCTCCTGGTTCCTGCGGCAGCTGCAGCGTCTTCAGCGCCCTCTGACTCTGCGATGTCTCAGGGCAGAGGGTGCGATGACGTCATCACTGCATGCTCAGCCTCTCTGTCCTGCAGAGCCGGAGAGACGCTGAGTGCACCGGACCTGCGCTGGGAACGGGAGAGGTGAGGATTTTTCTTTTTTTTTCTTTATGTCTGACTGACTCAGACACACTGGGGGTAATATGCTGGACACACTGGGGCAGATAGATTGCTGGACACACTGTCTGGGGGCAATGCTGGACACACTGGGGCAATGCTGGAGACACTGGGGCAGATTGCTGTACACACTGGGGCAATGCTGGAGACCCTGGGGCAGATTGCTGGACACACTGGGGCAGATTGCTGGACACACTGGGGGCAATGCTGGACACTGGGGCAGATTGCTGGACACACTGGGGGAAATGCTGGACACTGGGGCAGATTGCTGGACACACTGGGGCAATGCTGAACACTGGGGCAGATTGCGGCCACCCTGCTTGTGAATCCCAGCCCCGCACTCTGCATAATGCATAACACACTGCGGGGCTGGGATTACCAAGGTGGGTGGCCGCACTCGCCGCACAGGCGCAGTCTGCAAGCCTGGCTGTGACGTCAGACGGCCAGAGCTCTCTGCGCCTGCACCAAACAGCGATACACAGCGCAGGCGCCGGATTTCATGGGTAAACAGCGCTGAGGGGGCGGTGCCCGGCGTTGAGTGACGGCAATGGGGGGGGGCGCCAAACTCGGGAACAGCCCCGGGCGGCAAAAGCTCTAGCTATGCCAGTGCATATGTGTCCCTATTACTGCACCTGATACCCCAATACTGAGCCGCTGGCGCCATATGTGTCCCTATGACCAGGGCGGCTCCAGGTTTTTGTGGGCTCCGGCGAAAGAGTCTCAGTGGGCCCCCCTTTAACACATACCACGATTTATGATGCACAGACACAGCAGAGAAATATAGGTATAGTACAATGCCAGATTTCACTTCTTACATTGTAAATTCTACAATACCATACAGCAGAGGGGCTTTATATAAGTCAACCCCTTATATGCCACATTTTGTGACCTACTCTCTCTTCCTCAGTTACCAGTAGGTATTTTATTGTTAGCTGAAGTTGCTCCAAAGAAAAAACTGCATACATTGAATATGACAATTTTTAATGGAAAGCTTTTTAAAGTAAACATTAGAAAGTATTAACGTAGAACATTTGTAAAAAGTGCAAAATGGGTAGCATATAGCACAGCCACGTAGTATATAGCACAGCCACATAGTATATAGCACAGCCATGTAGTATATAGCACAGCCACGTAGTATATAACACAGCCACATAGTATATAACACAGCCCACGTAGTATATAGCACAGCCACGTAGTATATAACACAGCCCATGTAGTATATAGTACAGCCATATAGTATATAACACAGCCCATGTAGTATATAGCACAGCCACGTAGTATATAGCACAGCCACGTAGTATATAGCACAGCCACGCAGCATATAACACAGCCATGTAGCATATAACCCAGCCCACGTAGTATATAGCACAGCCATATAGTATGTAACAGCCCACGTAGTATATAGCTCAGCCATGTAGTATATAGCAGAGCCCACATAGTATATAGCACAGCCATGTAGTATATAATGCAGCCCACATAGTATGTAGCACAGCCATGTAGTATATAGCACAGCCCGCATCTCCCCCCCAAGAATGGCCCCACAGTCCAGTACTCACTGTTATAGTAAAAAGAGACACACTCCTCACCTCTCCTCACTGCTCCTGTCTCAGTGGCTGCACTGCCTGGCACAGTTAGTGCAGGATGACATCATCGCGCACCCACAGTGTCAGAGGCAGAGCAGAGAATGATGGGGGAGGGACATTCTCTCCTCCATCATTGCTTTGATCTGTACCGGCAGACGCCGGTATAGTTCAATGCGGCGGCGGCAGAGTCGGTGCTGGTGGCAGGCAGGCCCCCTGCCTCACAGGGGCCCCATAGTTGCTGCATGATTTCCGCTAGCTGAGGGCCCCTGGGGGAGCAGGGGCCCTAGGCAGCTGCCTGTCCCTAATGCCGGTCCTTTCTGCAGGGGCCCCCAGGAGCCTCAGTGTATTGTACCGTGAATGGGCCCCCCCATCTCGCCAGGGCCCCAGCACTTGCCCGGGTGCACCGGGAGCTGACGCTAATCATGCCTATTACGCCACCTGATATCCCAATACTGAGCCGCTGCTGCCGTATTTGTCCCTATTACTGCACCTGTTGTGTGGTTCTCTGTACCCTCTAAATACTAAAGCACCCTCTATAATATAGCAATGCCAGGTGCAAGAGCCCTAGAAAACAGTGCCCACATTTTGCCCCCTAGAGAGTAATATTGCCCTGTGTGCCCCTTTGACAGTCACAGTAACCTGAGTTCCCTTATATCAATACGTGCCCACTTTACATTTAATAATGTCCTGAGTCTCCCCCTGTACAGTTCCCCTATACACAGTATGATGCTCTCTTATACACAGTATAATGCACCCTCATTGTATAGTACTACCCACACAGTATACTGACCCCTTAGTAGCCTCCAAACTGTTTGATGGCTCCATAGGCCCATAGGCAGACCCTGTAGTATAAGACAGCACCCCATAGACAGACCCTATAGTATAAGGCAGCACCCCACAGGCAGACTCTGTAGTATAAGGCAGCGCCCCCATAGGCATACCTTGTAGTATAAGGAAGCACCCCATAGGCAGACCCTGTAGTATAAGGCAGCACCCCCATAGGCATACCCTGTATTATAAGGCAGCACCCCTATAGGCAGACCCTGTATTATAAGGCAGCATCCCTATAGGCAGACCCTGTATTATAAGGCAGCACCCCTATAGGCAGACCCTGTATTATAAGGCAGCACCCCTATAGGCAGACCCTGTATTATAAGGCAGCACCCCATAGGCAGACCCTGTAGCATAAGGCAGCACCCCATAGGCAGACCCTGTTTTATAAGGCAGCACCCCATAGGCAGACCCTGTGTTATAAGGCAGCACCCCCATAGGCAGACCCTGTATTATAAGGCAGCACCCCCATAGGCAGACCCTGTAGTATAAGGCAGCACGCCATAGGTAGACCCTGTATTATACGGCAGAGCCCCTATAGGCAGACCCTGTGTCAGGATTCTGAACATTTTTTACCTTTTGTGCATTACTGCCCTTTTCCAAGATGGCGTCTTTGGTCTCATGTGCACTGTGTCTTCCTGCTATAAAACTCCACCCCAGCCTTCAGTCTGTGCTAGAGTATTCTGCCTTGCATCCAGCTCCTGACCTCTGATTGCTCCCTGGCTATACACCTGCTCCTGTGAACCTGTGTGGTGATCCTGCTACTCTGCTCTGAGTTCCTGCTGCATACACAAGTTTCCAGTAATCCTCCTTCATCTGCTGTTCGTGTTTACTTCCATCTGCATTTGCTGGTCATGTAAGCTGTTGCTGCTTTGCAATAACCTGAGACTATTAACCAGGCCTCCCTGGTTGAGCTAAGATATGATTTGAACTGTCTAATAAGCATATCTATCTGTGCCTGGACTAAGACAAGGATTTATTCGTGTCAAGTATCCTCAAGAATAACTGTGCTTCATAGACTTTCTGCTTGATTGCATTTTCCTCTGAAGTTTCCTATAGACTGCTAAGCTGCGTTTATTATTTGCACCAAGTGTTGTGGACTTGAGTTTCTCTCTGCACCTGTTTGAATCACCGTGTAATAATATAGACTTTACCACTTATAAAACTGTGTCCTGTAGTTGTCTTGTTCCACGCAAAGAGTCTCCTGAGTTATCCCCTATAAGTATTACAGGATACCATAGCCTAAAAAAAAAGGAGAAAGGAAAAGGAGAGCAGGTGTTTCCCATAATTAGATCACTGCAGAAAGATGTGGAAGGTTTGCAAAAGAAGTTTGGAAGCTTTGAACACAATCAACAAGTGTTTGGACAAACTTTGCAGGACTTAAGCAACCGCATGGCAGCCCAGGAAAACAAACTTGCTGGCATAGAGTCCCAGTATGGATGGGCTTTTCAGGACATAAGCACGCAAATAGCTGCACAAGTGACTTTACCCTCTGGGCAACCGCCACCAGCTAGCCCACCTAAGTTGCCCCCATTCAGATTTAATGGTGATCGCGACAAATTTTGTGGCTTTGTGAATCAATGTATGCTATATTTTGATGTGCATGCTGACCGTTTTCCTACTGATAGATCCAAAGTATTGTGTGTAATAATGCTACTGACCTCACGAGCGCTCACCTGGGCGAATCCGATGATTGAGTCTCGTGACCCACGGTTAAATAACTTGGATGATTTCTTGGCCGCTGTGGCATTAAGGTTTGATGTCCCTAATCGCCATGCAACCGCTGAATCTGCTTTGTTGTCTTTACACCAGGCTAAACGTTCTGTTATTGAGTATGCCACTGAATTCAGGAGATTAGCAGTAGATACCAATTGGGACAGTTATGCACAATTGCCTATTTTTAAAAGGGGCCTGTCTAGTATAATAAAAGATGAACTAGCTCGCTCTGAGTCACCACAAGAGCTAGAGACATTTATACAGCATTATGTGCGCATAGACATTCGCCTTACTGAGCGTAGGCAGGAGAAATTTGCTTCATATAACCGTATTTCTAACTTTTCCCTTCCTTCCAAAGAGCCTGCAGGTAAAACCTCTAGGGAGGTGGAGGAGGTGCCTGTTATGATGTGGTGACCTTGGAGCTGCATGAAAACTTTCTCTGGAGTCAGTGGAACCTGAACTGACCGCAAATCCTGAACTAACACCGCAACTAGAAGTAGCCGTGGGGTGTGCCTAACAAACCCTAGACACCTCGACACAGCCGGAGGACTAAATACCCCTATAGATGGAAATAGGAATGTTATCTTGCCTCAGAGCAGACCACCAAAGGATAGGCAGCCCCCCACGAATAATGACTGTGAGTAGGAGAAGAATAGACACACGCAGGTAGAAAACAGGATTTAGCAAAAGAGGCCACTCTAGCTAAATAGGAAAGGATAGGACAGATTACTAGGCGGTCAATATTAAAACCCTTCCAAAAATATCCACAACAGATAATACAAAAAGTTCCACAATCTAACTAAAGACATGGAATGTATATCTGCCACTCCAGAGAATCCAACAAGACTGAGAAAATACTGACACAATCTAAGCTGGACAAGAAAACACAAAGAATAGCACTGAATTGTGAAGCACACAGCATGTGTGCCACAGGAAAAAAAACCCAGAAACTTATCTTTGCTGATTTGGCAGAAAGGCAGGAAGAACCAGGCAGAGGTCCTACACCTCCCAACAACAATTGACAACTGTCAAGGACTAATGAATCCTGCACACCTAAATACCCCAGTCAGAACTGCAATCAGCAGACACACCTGACCAGGACTGCAACCCAGGGACAACTGCATTACCACCTACTACCACCGGAGGGAACCCAAAAGCAGAATTCACAACAGATGCCCATGCAAATTGATTCCGTTCAGAGCCGTGAGATCAATGAGCGCCGGGAGCATCGCCTTCGTGAAAGTCTATGTTTCTACTGCGGCCAGTCTGACCACTTCTTGATCAATTGTCCTAAGTGTCCTAGACGGCCTAGCAAGGTGCTAGCAGCAGTAGGGGAGTATGACAACTGTGATGATGAATCTGACATCTCTGAATATAGCCTGCCTTTAAACGCTGTGTTCCATTCACTTTCTATGACTTCACCCCCCAAGGAGTTGAAGGAGAAGAAATCTCACTGTTCTCTCCCTATTAAGATCCTGTGTTCAGGACAGTGGATTTCCAGTGCAGCTATGATTGACTCAGGTGCAGGTGGCAATTTCATGGATATCGCATTTGCCAAGGAACATGGTATTGAAATTCAGCAAAGAGCCTCTCCAATTACCATGGAAACAGTGGATGGGTCACCTTTAATCTCTGGGCCTGTAGATCAGGAGACCGTACCCCTTGAAATTTTGTTGGAGCCTAATCCTCAGGAGCAACTTTTAGTGTTGAGCATTCCGATACCGCAAGTATCGGGTATCGGCCGATACTTGCCGTATCGGAATTCCGATACCGAGATCCGATACTTTTGTTGTATCGGGAATCGGTATCGGGACCATATTAATGTGTAAAATAAAGCATTAAAATAAAAAATATTGATATACTCACCTCTCCGACGCAGCCTGGACATCACCGCTGGTAACCGGCAGCCTGCTTTGTTTAAAATGAGCGCGTTCAGTACCTTCCATGACGTCACGGCTTCTGATTGGTCGCGTGCCGCTCATGTGACCGCCACGCGACCAATCACAAGTCGTGACGTAATTCTCAGGTCCTAAATTCCTAATTCTAGGAATTTAGGACCTGAGAATTACGTCACAGCTTGTGATTGGTCGCGTGAGCGGTCACATGGGCGGCCGTGACCAATCACAAGCCGTGACGTCATCTAAGGCCCTGAACGCGCTCATTCTTAAGAAGGAAGGCTGCCGGAAAGAAGCAGGGCGCGTCCGAGGGTGAGTATATACCTAATAGGAATATACTCACCCTCGGCTTCTTTCCGGCAGCCTTCCTTCCTAAGAATGAGCGCGTTCAGGGCCTTAGATGACGTCACGGCTTGTGATTGGTCGCGGCCGCCCATGTGACCGCCACGCAACCAATCACAAGCCGTGACGTAATTCTCAGGTCTTAAATTCCTAGAATTAGGAATTTAGGACCTGAGGGATGACGTCACGGCTTCTGATTGGTCGCATGGCGGTCACATGAGCGGCACGCGACCAATCAGAAGCCATGACGTCATGGAAGGTACTGAACGCGCTCATTTTAAACAAAGCAGGCTGCCGGTTACCAGCAGTGATGTCCAGGCTGCGTCGGAGAGGTGAGTATATCAATATTTTTTATTTTAATTCTTTATTTTACACATTAATATGGTTCCCAGGGCCTGAAGGAGAGTTTCCTCTCCTTCAGACCCTGGGAACCATCAGTGATACCTTCCGATACTTGAGTCCCATTGACTTGTATTGGTATCGGGTATCGGTATCGGATTAGATCTGATACTTTGCCGGTATCGGCCGATACTTTCCGATACCGATACTTTCAAGTATCGGACGGTATCGCTCAACACTAGCAACTTTCTTTCTTGCTTATTTATTCTCCTCATTTTCCTGTGATTTTAGGCATTCCTTGGTTGCGCTCTCAGAACCCAATTATCAACTGGGAGACCAAGGAGATTATCTTTCCAACAAGGAGCAACTCAGCGTTAACAGAAGCTGTCCCTCAGTCCACGGCTACGGAACCACATGTACAGGTATTTTCTTTACCTCCAGCATATAAAGAGTTCTCTGACATCTGTGACAAGAAGAATGCAGATCAGCTTCCTTTACACAGGCATTATGACTGTCCCATTGAGCTGCTTCCTGGGGCAGCTATTCCTTTTGGTAACGTATACCCTTTGGCGGCACCTGAGCTTCAAACCTTAAAAGAGTATATTGATGAAAATCTGGCCAAAGGCTTCATACATCCTTCCTCACCAGCAGGGGCACCTATATTTTTTGTAAAAAAGAAGGATGGGACCCTGAGACCCTGTGTTGACTATCGGGAACTCAATAAGGTAACCGTACAAAACCGTTACCCTTTGCCTCCGATTCCCAAATTACTGGAAAGAGTGCGCCATGCTAAGGTGTTCTCTAAACTGGATCTTCATGGGGCTTATAATTTGGTGCGTGTTCGTCCAGGGGATGAGTGGAAGACAGCATTCCGATGCCGGTATGGACACTTTGAATATCTCGTGATGCCCTTCGGGCTTTGTAATGCCCCTGCAACGTTTCAACACCTTGCTAATGACATTTTCAGAGATTTGTTGGACCAGTTTGTGGTGATCTATTTGGACGATATTCTAATCTTTTCTGACTCTCTACAGGATCATGAAGAACATGTCAAAGCTGTTTTAAGACGTCTGAAAGAGAACCATCTGTATATCAAGCCGGAGAAATGCGAGTTCCATCATTCTGAGATGCAGTTCTTAGGTTATATCATCTCTCCCCAGGGGCTGAACATGGAATCTGGTAAGATTCAGGCTATCCTTGACTGGCCGGTACCCAAGAACGTTAAGGAGGTCCAACGTTTTATTGGTTTTGCATATTTCTACAGACGCTTCATTCGAAATTTTTCTGATATTGTCCGTCCCATTACTTCCTTGACAAAGAAGGAAACGCCCTTTAAGTGGTCATCACAAGCTCAAGAAGCTTTTGATCGGCTTAAGATCTGTTTCACATCAGCACCACTGTTGATACACCCAGATCCAACACTTTCATTCATTGTGGAGGTGGACGCTTCTGATAATGCTTTGGGGGCTATTCTCTCCCAAAGAACTGGAGAGAAGGGTCTGCTACATCCTTGTGCTTTCTTTTCCCATAGACTAACCTCAGCAGAGAAGAATTACGACGTGGGAGACAAGGAATTGCTGGCTATTATTGCGGCTTTCAAAGAATGGAGGCATCATCTGCAAGGAGCTGCACAACAGATCATAGTGCTAACTGACCATCGCAATTTAGAGTTCCTTAGATCCGCTAGATGTCTTTCTCCTCATCAGGCTCGTTGTAACTTATTTTTAAATCAATTTAACTTTGTTATCTCGTACCGTCCAGGTTCTCGTAATGGGAAGGCTGATGCTTTATCCCGAATCCATGCTGCAGATTCCATACCTGGAGCCTCGTCCAAGACCATTCTATCTGATGCCAATTTCATCAGAGTTATCCACGATCAGGACTTGTGGAAGAAGTGCAGGGAGGCCTATGACGGTGATGTATTTCTGACCAACCCACCTGTAGATATTAATCTTGTCTTTAAGGGTGGCATGTAGTTCAGAGATCGACGTATCTACGTCCCTGAGGTCGTCCGTCTGCAGATCCTCAAGTTGGTACATGACTCCAAGTTGGCTGGTCACAGGGGGGTATAGAAGACACAAGAGTTCCTGAGCCGATTCTTCTGGTGGCCAACTTGCCTGAAGGATACCAAGGACTATGCTCTCTCTTGCGAGGTATGTGCCCGTTACAAGACTCCTCATGTGGAACCTACGGGTCTTCTACAACCATTACCTGTTCCATCCCGCCCTTGGGGGTCTATATCAATGGACTTTATTGTGGAGCTGCCTACATCGAGGGGCATGAATACAATCATGGTGGTAGTTGATCGCCTGACTAAAGCTGCTGATTTTGTTCCATGCATCGGCCTCCCCTCAGCTAAAGATACAGTGAACTTGGTTATACAGAATGTCTTTCGGTTGCATGGGGTTCCGGATGAGATCATCTCTGACCGTGGAGTACAGTTCACTTCAAGATTCCGGAAGGGGTTTTGCTCTGCACTCAATTTTAATTAATTAATATTTGTTGGAATCCCTCTAACAAGTGGGGCAAGAGCAGCTGGATTTACACATAAAACCCATCTAAGAGTATTGTGCTTTTCACGAATCAACCATGGGAGCACATACTGCTGTAATAATGCTCTGTGTAAAATGCCCTATGTGTGCTTCGCTTCTTGTCATCTTTCAGCTTATTCTCAAACTCACTCTCTTGGCATCTAATCAGGTTTGATCAGATGAAGAGAAAATAGCAAAAATTTTAGGTCTACACCATTTCTAGCCAGAGATTCAAGCTAATTTCCAACCTCATTTTTTCTATTCATCTGCAGCAAATTGCACACAAATTAGAAAAAGTAAAGCTACAAACTTATCCTTTTGGAAGATATGAAAACAAAAACATGGATGTATCTGCATCGCTGCTGGGAGATGAAGAAATCCAAGAGTCAAAAGAATGAAGTTGTGAAGTTTATTATCAAAGCATTTCCACGTCGGACAGACCCCTTTCTCAGAAGAAAACCAAATTAAACATACAAAGAAATACACTGGTGTTTAAATTTTTTTAAAAACCAGTGCCAAATGATCAGGAACCATATCCTTGTCCAATAAAGTAATAAAGCCTAAGCTCGCCTTCCATGTCAGTTCTGTTCCAGCATTGTCGGCACTTGGCTTTGATGCGGTGGAATGACACGTGGTACCAGGTGCCTAATCAGCGCTGTGGCCACTGTCTCCACTTTAAGACAAACTGAATATGAAGAGGAAGTCCGGGATGAGCTGCGGCCCTGGCTTTCTCTTCATGTTCAGTTTGTCCTAAGGCAGAGACAATGGCCACAGCACTGATTGGGCACCGGGCATCATGGGTCATTCTACCGCATCACAGCCCCGGTAGCATGAGTGCCTACAACGCTGGAACGAAGCCGACACGGCAGGTGAGTATAGGCTTTATTATTTTATAGGGGTAGAAAATTTAGTTTATGAAGGAGTTATCCTAGTAGTGGACAACCCCTTTAATAAAGTAAAAAAGAAAAAGCGGGAATGGAGAAAAAGAGATATATGAGGATTGTGTTAATAAATGTTTAAGAGTGAATGAGTGATTGAAAGAGAAGGGCAGAAAAATAGTAATAAAAAATCAGTGAAAAAACAAGTATAGGTAAGAAGTAGGGAAACTCGAAAAAATGAAAAGGATACAGATTCCAGGGGAACAGGCGTAATGTAAGTGTGGATGAATACATGGAGTTGTTTTTCGCGATAAGGAAAGAATATGGATTACTTTCACAAAAAGATATCTCTCAGGGAGAATGATCAAGCAAAACGCAGGTAAAACTGATTTTACCCCTAATGATGTCATGATTTTTAATCAAAATGACATTTTAATGATGAAAACAACTTTTAGTTGGGATGGTGTGATTTGTGTTCCATATTAAAAGGTTTAGTCTCCTTCGGTGCTGAAGAGGCTAAGGACCCTTTCTATGCTTGTCAGAAACATGCAGCTCCATTTCAGCTCCTTCTGATCTGGTCATGCCCTCTTCCTATAAAAACTGGCCAAAACCCTATAAAATCTTTATAAAATATAACCTTTATTAGGTATGTACTAAAAAATTGAAATCAAGAAACCCTATTAGGTTAAGTATAGATAAAATGCATGGTGTGTCGGTCTTTATCTGTCCTTTACTAAGGATTATCTAGCTATAAAGCTGATACAAAAGATGGCTAGTGTATTTTCTAAGCTGTCACCTTCTGCAGTTTGTAGAGTGCTCATTGAGTATAAGGCTACAGGGCTACAGTACCCCTCTGATACTCTCATTTGTTATTATCTTTTCGCTACTGATGCTTTTTATCTATACTTAATCTAACAGGAATCTTGATTTCAATGTTTTAGTACATACCTAATAAAGGTTATATTTTATAAAAAAAAAATTCTGTTAGCTTGTGCATATACACTGCTCAAAAAAATAAAGGGAACAGTAAAATACCACATCCTAGATATCGCTGAATGAAATATTCCAGTTGCAAATTTTTATTCATTGCATAGTGGAATGTGCTCAGAACAATAAAACATAACAATTATCAATGTAAATCAAAATGAGTATCCCATGGAGGTCTGGATTTGTAATGATACTCAAAATCAAAGTGGAAAATCAAACTACAGGCTGATCCAACTTCAGTGGAAATGCCTCATGACAAGGAAAATATGCTCAGTATTGTGTGTGGCCTCCACGTGCCTGTATGACCTCCCTACTGTACAATGCCTGGGCATGCTTCTGATGAGGCGGCGGATGGTCTCCTGACGGATCTTCTCCCAGACCTGGACTAAAGCATCCGCCAACTCCTGGACAGTCTGTGGTGCAACATGACATTGGTGGATGGAGCGAGACATGTGTCCCAGATGTGCTCAATCGGATACAGTTCTGAGGAACGGGCGGGCCAGTCCATAGCTTCAATGCCTTCACCTTGCAGGAACTGCTGACACACTCCAGCCACATTAGGTCTCGCATTGTCCTGCATTAGGAGGAACCCAGGGCCAACCGCACCAGCATATGGTCTCACAAGGAGTCTGAGGATCTCATCTCAGTACCTAATGGCAGTCAGGCTACCTCTGGCGAGCACATGGAGGGCTGTGCGGCCCTCCAAAGAAATGTCACCCCACACCATTACTGACCCACTGCCAAACTGGTCATGCTGAAGGATGTTGCAGGCAGCAGATCGCTCTCCATGGCATCTTCAGACTCTGTCACATCTGTCACATGTGCTCAGTGTGAACCTGCTTTCATCTGTGAAGAGCACAGGGCTTCAGTTGCAAATTTGACAATCCTGGTGTTCTGTGGCAAATGCCAAGCATCCTGCATGGTGTTGGACTGTGAGCACAACCCCCATCTGTGGACGTCGGGCACTCAGACCATCCTCATAGGGTTGGTTTCTAACCATTTGTTCAGACACATGCACATTTGTGGCCAGCTAGAGGTCATTTTGCAGGGCTCTGACAGTGCCCCTCCTGTTCTTCCTTGCACAAAGGCGGAGGTAGCGGTCCTGCTGCTGGGTTGTTGCCCTCCTACGGCCCCCTCCACATCTCCGGGTGTACTGGCCTGTCTCTTGGTAGCACTTTCAGCCTCTGAACACTACGCTGATCTACACAGCAAACCTTCTTGCCACAGCTCACATTGATGTGCCATCCTGGATGAGCTGCACTACCGAGGCACATGTGTGGGTTGTAGAGTCATTCTCATGCTACCATGAGTGTGAAAGCATAATCAATATTCAAAAGTGACCAAAACATCAGCCAGAAAGCATTTGTATTGAGATGTGGTCAATGGTCCCCACCTGCAGAACCACTCATTTATTGTGGGTGTCTTGATAATTGCCAATAATTTCTGTCTGTTGTCTATTCGATTTGCACAACAGCATGTGAAATTGATTGTCAAACAGTGTTGCTTCCTAAGTGGACAGTTTGATTTCACAGAAGTTTGATTTACTTGGAGTTATATTCTGTTGTTTAAGTGTTCCCTTTATTTTTTTGAGCAGTGTATATACCCTAGATTTATACTGTCTTATGTCACCCAAGACTGTAGGTCCATGCAAAAATCATGGTGATGTACATTTTTTTCCAGTGTCATGGATGAAAAGTGCCAATACAAGTCTGTGGGTCCGTGAAAATCAGTACATGGATGACATCAATGTACAGTAAATTTGCTGCCCGTGATTAATATTAAGTGACAGGAGCACTGGTGTAACTAGAGTATGATGGGCCGCTATGCAAAATTTGGCCTTTGTCCCCAACCTGCATGCTAGTCAGATGTATGGGCCCTTGTAGCATTCTAGATACTGTAAAGACATATATGTTCACCCCTCATGTCGCAGAAGTCAGCAGAAGACTTCAGAGTGCCAGCTTGGGCAGCACATGATGTTGCTGCCTTGTGCCCGTGCATCACTGTCAGCTACCAGCCTCTATTTGTCGGGTGGCGTATATTGCAGCGCAGAGAACCGGCTCGTCAATACATTCTGGAATATCCAATTGACTCTCGCTTAAGTGTCATGGTAGCTTAATTTCTACCTATTTATACTGCAGATTTTGATGTATTCATTGTGATAATAATAGTAACAACTGCTTGCAGATTTGGTTTTTACATGACTTTGTTAGAAGAAATTTCTGATTTTACAGTTCGGCATCACAAGCTAGAATCTTGCTGAGCTAATGATGCAGAATCATATTTTGGAGCTCGACTGGTAATTACCAAGCCTCTGTTGTTCATTTATCTTTAAGTAATTTATTCATGATTTAACAATTACAATATGGACATTGAATCAAACTGTTAATCTTTTATTCCAGGTTGATATAAAGCAAGCGCACGCAATGTAAGAAAATGGGATTTTCCCAAAAATAAATAGTACATCTTACTCCGACTACAAGAAGATAATGTGGAATGGACCAGTAAGGTATCATTATATGAATAAATAGTAAAATTATACAGATTGCCCATGATGAAAGAAACCTATTTCTTGCTGAAAGAAAAAAACTCTCTTTATCAGGTAACTGTCCATAGCATTTGCTTTAAGATGTCACTTAAACAACTGGGTTCATATTTTAATCAAAGAATATTGGATTCACAATACAAGTATCCATTGTCCATTTGTACCAAATGCTAATTTTTGGATACTCTCGTGTCTGTTCAAGCGGTCATTGTGAATTTTCAGTGATCCAGTGCCATTGATTGTGTGAGGGGTGCCAGGGCCGTAGAGGTGGCTGACATGTATTGCTCAATTGTGCCCTGGTTCCCTGTCACATAAATACAATGTCACTTTTTTGGCATACCTTCGGCTTCACCCTCTGCATCATCAGAGTCCCATCGGCGCTGCTGAAGTTCTGCTGCTGCCAGTGTCACACATAAAGAGAGTCCAATTCCAACTTTAAATGTAGAACTTTACTTGTATTCAATCGCAGCACATCCACATCAGTTGCAGCATCAACATAGATTTCTGCACCATTCACATCCTTTACTTTCCCTGTGCTCTTTCCTATGTCCTTCAGTTTGTACCCGATTCATCCCGTCTCGACCGATACTGCAGCGTCCTCCCTGTTCAACTTTACTACGTTCAGAAGTTATTATTAATATTATTTATATCGCAGCATTGATTCAATGGTGCTGTACATGAGGAGGGGTTGCATACTAATTACGGACATCACTTATAGTAAGCAAACTAACAATGACAGACTGATACAGAGGGGCGAGTGTTATGATCCCAGTGGCTTAGGATCACAAATCTAACCAGCTAAGTCAGAGATAATAGGACAAGCTCTGGGGATGTGGTAACTGGACTGACCGCAAACCTGATTCTAACCAAACACACTAAAGGTAGCCGTGGAACGTTTCCTGAAATCCTAGACGTCTCTTCACGGCCTGAGAAACTGACTACCCCTAAAGAGAAAGTAAGACCTCACTTGCCTCAGAGAAATACCCCAAAGATATAGAAGCCCCCCACAAATAATAACGGTGAGTTAAGAGGAAAAGACAAACGCAGAGATGAAACAGGTTAAGCAAATGAGGCCCGCTAACGCTAGATAGCAGAAAATAGCAAGGGATCTGTGCGGTCAGTAAAAAACCCTATGCAAAAATATCCACGCAGAGAATGCGAGAACCCCCACACCAACTAACGATGTGGGGGGAGCAACTCAGCACCCCAGAGCACCAGCAAGCAGGGAAATCACATATTAGCAAGCTGGACCAAAACACATCATATACTAGGACACATCTTGAACACAGATGAGCAAAAATAAGCAAACAAAACTTAGCTTCTCTTGGAGAGACTGATAATGGATGTAGACAGGAGCAATCAGAATAGCACTGAATACAATGACAGCAGGCAACCACTGAGAGTCCAGCTGAACTAAATAGGAACCAGCTAACAGATAACGAGACAGCTGATCCAACCTCAGACCTGCAGAATGACACAAAGAGCCACCAGAGGGAGCCCAAAGACAACACTCACACAGTACCACTTGTGACCACAAGAGGGAGCCCAAAAACAGAGTTCACAACAGTACCCCCCCTTGAGGAGGGGTCACCGAACCCTCATCAAAACCCCCAGGGCGATCAGGATGAGCCACATGGAAGGCATGAACCAAATCGGCCGCATGAACATCAGAGGCGACAACCCAGGAATTATCCTCCTGACCATAGCCCTTCCACTTAACCAAATACTGAAGCCTCCATCTCGAAATACGAGAATCCAAGATCTTCTCCACCACGTACTCCAATTCGCCCTCAACCAGCACCGGGGCAGCGGGCTCAACAGAAGGAACCACAGGCACCACATACCTCTGCAACAAAGACCTATGGAACACGTTATGAATGGCAAACGACGCTGGGAGGTCCAAACGAAATGACAACGGGTTAAGGATTTCCAAAATCTTATAAGGACCGATGAAGCGAGGCTTGAATTTAGGAGAGGAAACCTTCATAGGAACATACCGAGAAGACAGCCATACCAAATCCCCAACACGAAGTCGGGGACCCACACCGCGACGGCGGTTGGCAAAGCGCTGAGCCTTCTCCTGTGACAACTTCAAATTGTCCACCACATGGTTCCAAATTTGCTGCAACCTATCCACCACAGAATCCACCCCAGGACAGTCAGAAGGCTCAACCTGACCCGAGGAAAAACGAGGATGAAAACCAGAATTGCAGAAAAAAGGCGAAACCAAAGTAGCAGAACTAGCCCGATTATTAAGGGCAAACTCGGCCAATGGCAAAAAAGTCACCCAATCATCCTGATCAGCAGAAACAAGACATCTTAAATAAGTTTCCAAGGTCTGATTAGTTCGCTCGGTTTGGCCATTCGTCTGAGGATGGAAGGCCGACGAAAAAGACAAATCAATGCCCATCTTAGCACAAAAGATCCGCCAAAATCTGGACACAAACTGGGATCCTCTGTCAGACACAATATTTTCAGGGATGCCGTGCAAGCGAACCACATTCTGAAAAAATAGAGGAACCAAATCGGAGGAGGAAGGCAACTTAGGCAAGGGCACCAAATGGACCATTTTGGAAAAACGCACACACCACCCAGATGACAGACATTCTCTGAGAGACTGGAAGATCCGAAATAAAATCTATGGAAATGTGCGTCCAAGGCCTCTTCGGGACAGGCAAAGGCAAAAGCAAACCGCTGGCACGAGAACAGCAAGGCTTAGCCCGAGCACAAATCCCACAGGACTGCACAAAGGAACGCACATCCCGCGACAAGGAAGGCCACCAGAAGGACCTAGCCACCAAATCCCTGGTACCAAAAATCCCAGGATGGCCTGCCAACACCGAAGAATGAACCTCGGAAATAACTCTGCTGGTCCATCTATCTGGGACAAACAGTCTCCCTGGTGGGCAACGGTCAGGTCTATCCGCCTGAAATTTCTGCAGCACTCGTCGCAAATCTGGGGAAATGGCAGACAATATCACTCCCTCTCTGAGGATACCAGCCGGCTCTGAAACTCCCAGAGAGTCAGGCACAAAACTCCTAGAAAGAGCATCAGCCTTCACGTTCTTCGAACCAGGCAGGTACGAGACCACGAAATCGAAACGGGAGAAAAACAACGACCAACGAGCCTGTCTAGGATTCAGCCGCTTGGCAGACTCGAGATAAATCAGATTTTTGTGATCAGTCAAGACCACCACACGATGCTTAGCTCCCTCGAGCCAATGTCGCCACTCCTCAAATGCCCACTTCATAGCCAACAACTCCCGATTACCAACATCATAATTCCGCTCGGCAGGCGAAAACTTACTTGAAAAGAAAGCACAAGGCTTCATCACAGAGCAATCAGAGCTTCTCTGCGACAAAACAGCCCCTGCTCCAATCTCAGAAGGATCAACCTCGACCTGAAAAGGAAGAGAGACATCAGGCTGACACAAAACTGGAGCCGAAGAAAACCGGCGCTTCAGCTCCCGAAAGGCTTCCACGGCCGCAGGAGACCAATTAGTCACATCAGAACCCTTCTTGGTCAAATCCGTCAAGGGTTTAACCACGCCAGAAAAATTAGCAATGAAGCGACGGTAAAAATTAGCAAAACCCAAGAACTTCTGAAGACTCTTAACAGATGTAGGCTGAGTCCAGTCATGAATAGCCTGGACCTTGACTGGGTCCATCTCAATAGTAGAAGGAGAAAAAATAAAACCCAAAAAGGAAACCTTCTGTACTCCGAAGAGACATTTTGAGCCCTTCACAAATAAGGCATTAGCACGCAGGACCTGAAATACCATCCTGACCTGCTTCACATGGGACTCCCAGTCCTCAGAAAAGACCAAAATGTCATCCAGATACACAATCATAAATTTATCCAGATATTCTCGGAAGATGTCATGCATGAAGGACTGGAACACAGAAGGAGCATTAGAGAGTCCAAAAGGCATCACCAAGTACTCAAAATGGCCTTCGGACGTATTAAATGCTGTTTTCCATTCATCCCCCTGCTTAATACGCACAAGGTTATACGCACAACGAAGATCTATCTTGGTGAACCAACTGGACCCCTTAATCCGAGCAAACAGATCAGACAATAATGGCAAAGGATACTGAAATTTGACCGTGATTTTATTTAGAAGACGATAATCTATACAAGGTCTCAGAGAACCATCCTTCTTGGCCACAAAAAAGAATCCTGCACCAAGAGGGGAGGAGGACGGGCGAATATGTCCCTTCTCTAAAGACTCCTTTATATAACTCCGCATTGCGGCATGTTCTGGTACAGACAAATTAAAAAGTCGTCCCTTAGGGAACTTACTACCAGGAATCAAATTTATAGCACAATCACAATCCCTGTGAGGAGGCAGGGCACCGGATCTGGGCTCATCAAATACATCCTGGTAGTCCGACAAAAACTCAGGGACCTCAGAAGGAGTGGAAGAAGCAATCGACACCAAAGGAGCATCGCCATGAATCCCCTGGCAACCCCAACTTGAAACAGACATAGCTTTCCAATCCAGAACTGGATTATGGGCCTGCAGCCATGGCAGACCCAAAACTACCACATCATGCAGATTATGCAGCACGAGAAAGCGAATCACCTCCTGATGTACAGGAGTCATGCACATGGTCACTTGAGTCCAATACTGAGGCTTATTCTCAGCCAATGGTGTAGCATCAATACCCCTCAGTGGAATAGGGAATTCCAAAGGCTCCAGGACAAAACCACAGCGCCTGGCAAACGACAAATCCATCAGGTTCAGGGCAGCACCTGAATCCACAAAAGCCATAACCGAGTAGGATGACAAAGAACAAATTAAAGTAACAGACAAAATGAATTTAGGCTGTATAGTACCAATGGTGACAGATTTAGCAATTTTTTTTACGCGCTTAGAGCATGCTGAGATAACATGAGTTGAATCACCACAGTAAAAGCACAACCCATTTTGACGTCTATGATTTTGCCGCTCAATTCTGGTCAGAATTCGGTCACATTGCATAGACTCAGGTCTCTGTTCAGAAAACACCGCCAGATGGTGCGCAGACTTGCGCTCCCGCAAACGCCGATCAATCTGAATGGCCAAAGCCATTGAGTCATTCAGACTTGCAGGCGTGGGGAACCCCACCATAACATTCTTAATGGCTTCAGAAAGACCTTCTCTGAAATTTGCAGCCAGGGCACACTCATTCCATTGAGTAAGCACCGACCATTTCCGAAATTTTTGACAATACACCTCAGCTTCATCCTGGCCCTGAGAGAGAGCCAGCAAGGCCCTTTCTGCCTGGTTCTCAAGATTAGGTTCCTCATAAAGCAATCCAAGCGCCAGAAAAAACGCATCCACATTCAGCAATGCAGGATCTCCCGGCGCCAGGGAGAAGGCCCAATCTTGAGGGTCGCCACGTAACAGGGAGATAACAATTCTAACTTGCTGAGCGGAATCACCAGAGGAACGAGGTCTCAAAGAAAGAAATAATTTACAATTATTCTTAAAATTCAGAAACCTAGATCTAGCTCCAGAAAACAACTCAGGAATAGGTACTTTTGGCTCAGACATAGGACTGTGAACAACAAAATCCTGAATGCTTTGCACCCTTGCAGCAAGATGATCCACACTAGAAGTCAGACTCTGAATATCCATGTCTGCAGCTGAACTCAAAGCCACCCAGAGATTAAGGGGATGAGAGAAGCTGGACAGACTGCAGCAAAGGGAGAGGGAAAAAAAAAAAATTGTACTCAGGACTTCTCTTATCCCACTTCTGCGATGCATTAAACACTTTTCAGGCATGCTGTACTGTTATGATCCCAGTGGCTTAGGATCACAAATCTAACCAGCTAAGTCAGAGATAATAGGACAAGCTCTGGGGATGTGGTAACTGGATTGACCGCAAACCTGATTCTAACCAAACACACTAAAGGTAGCCGTGGAACGTTTCCTGAAATCCTAGACGTCTCTTCACGGCCTGAGAAACTGACTACCCCTAAAGAGAAAGTAAGACCTCACTTGCCTCAGAGAAATACCCCAAAGATATAGAAGCCCCCCACAAATAATAACGGTGAGTTAAGAGGAAAAGACAAACGCAGAGATGAAACAGGTTAAGCAAATGAGGCCCGCTAACGCTAGATAGCAGAAAATAGCAAGGGATCTGTGCGGTCAGTAAAAAACCCTATGCAAAAATATCCACGCAGAGAATGCGAGAGCCCCCACACCAACTAACGATGTGGGGGGAGCAACTCAGCACCCCAGAGCACCAGCAAGCAGGGAAATCACATATTAGCAAGCTGGACCAAAACACATCATATACTAGGACACATCTTGAACACAGATGAGCAAAAATAAGCAAACAAAACTTAGCTTCTCTTGGAGAGACTGATAACGGATGTAGACAGGAGCAATCAGAATAGCACTGAATACAACGACAGCAGGCAACCACTGAGAGTCCAGCTGAACTAAATAGGAACCAGCTAACAGATAACTAGACAGCTGATCCAACCTCAGACCTGCAGAATGACACAAAGAGCCACCAGAGGGAGCCCAAAGACAACACTCACACAGTACCACTTGTGACCACAAGAAGGAGCCCAAAAACAGAGTTCACAACAGGCGAGGACCCTGCCCTTACTTGGCTTTGGCTTACATTCCACAGGATGGTGGGGATGGAGACAACAGGTTGGGGGTTGCGGCAGCTCTGGTGTTGGTGAGGAGGGTAGCTCTGATGGTAGCTCTGGTGGTAGTGAGGAGGCAGAGGGGTCATTGCAGGCTGTAGGCTTTCTTGAAGAGGTGGGTTTTCAGGTTTCGTCTGAAGGATCCGAATGTGGTTGATAGTCGGACATGTTGGGGCACAGAATTACAGAGGATGGGGGATATTTGGGAGAAGTCTTGGAGGCGATGATGTGAAAAGCGAATAAGTGTGGAGGAGAGAAGGAGGTCTTGGGAGGACCGGAGATTACGTGAGGGAAGAAATCTGAAGATTAGGTCAGAGAATTATGGAGGAGACAGGTTATGGATGGCTTTGTAGGTCATTATTAGTAATTTGAACTGGATATGCTGAGGGAATGGGAGCCAGTGAAGAGTTTTGCAGAGGGGAGAAGCGGTGGAGTAGCGAGGAGAGAGATGAATTAGTCAGGCAGCAGAGATAAGGATGGACTGGAGAGGTGCGAGAGTGTTAGCAGAGGGGCCACAGAAAAGAATGTTGCAGTAGTCGATGCGGGAGATGATGAGGGCATGCTCAAGCATTTTAGTAGATTGAGGGTTGAGGAAAGGATGGATTCTGTATATTTTTTGAGCTGGAGGTGACAGGAGGCAGAAAGAGCTTGGATGTATGGTTTGAAGGACAGGGCAGAGTAAAGGGTTACGCCGAGGCAGCGGACTTCCGGTACGGGGGAAAGCGTGATTACATTAATGGTGATAGATATATCAGGTAAGAAAGATCTGTGAGATGGAGGAAAGATGATGAATTCAGATTTGTCCACAGTGAGTTTAAGGAAGTGAGAGGTGAAAGAGAGGATATGGCTGTTAGGGCTAGCGGAACGCACCAAATAATTAGAATAGATAGAGTAAGGTGCGTTCGCAGCCCGGGGTCCACCGTGCAGAGATGGAACCTGCTGCTAAGTAATGACGGACTATATGGCAGTACAATGTGGATACACACACGGGTTAACTTCACCCTGTGTGGAGGAAGCGAACCCTGTTGCGTCACAGGGCCGCGGTACCCCACCAAGAGTGCAAGCAAGGAGTCCCAGAACTCAATCCCAAGACACAGGATTTGAGTTCATATAGACCTCTTGCGCTCGACACCGCAACTGGGGTGTCAGAGAGAAAGAAATAATATTAATAAAGATGCACGAGAGTGCGTACGGTGCCGCACTGGCGGACGCCACTAACCACCCAGGCTTGGGTCAGGAAAGCGATGTGAAAGCGCACGGCGCCGCACTGGCGGTCACAGCAATAGACGCTGTTTGGTGTGTTACGTGCTGATGGCTAAGTCGGGCACTAGATATCAATCATCCACCTTACGCGAGCAGTCATTCAATAGGGATGGGATATTTAAGGACGATTTGCACTCATCAACACACACACATATACAAATGTACACTAGCGCATGGCCGTGCGGTCATGCGAACCTTTTATAGCTGCCGCATGTACAGGACCTTCCCAGAAGGACCAATGGGAAGCTGCCACAGAAGTTGAGCACCTTCAGGACCTTCCTGGAGGACCAATGGGATCTGCTGCAGTATCTGAGCATGTGACGCTCGGTCTCCAATGGGAGATCTTGCCCTGGGCATGCTCAGAAGGGGAAAAGCAGGACTTAGTCCCAAAAGCATCTGCTCACCACTGCCCAGCACTGGCTTCAATGGCAGAAGCTGGAAAAGCAGCAGTAACCCTATGCACAGAGTGAGACTGAGCAAGACGCTGGGACTGACGTCTCTGCTGAGCAGACTCCACTGCAGCTGGAGAAGAATGGGAGACTGCAGTGGAGATGGTTTGAGATTCCCCCTGTGCAGAGGTGGGAACTCGACACCTAACAATGACTGATAGACACTCTGGGATTCTGAACAGCAGAAAGGTGACGTCTGGACCAGAGAGGTAGATCTGAGTGTCATCAGCATACAGGTGGTACTGGAATCCATGGGACTTTAGGAGTTGTCCCAGGCCAAGTGTATAGATTGAGAAGAGTAAGGGTCCTAGAGCAGAGCCTTAGGGGACTCCAACAGAGAGAAGGTGGGATGAGGAGATAGTGTGGGAGTGGAAGACACTAAATATGCAGTTGGAAAGGTATGAGGAGATCCAGGATAGAGCGAGGTCTTTGATGCAAAAGGAGGATTCCCTTGTTTGTTTCCAACCAGTCAGGAGGGCATCTGCCCATGTAGAAAGCTGCCACATATTGGCGCGACCTGTGTACTTTTTCCTACTGTAACCTTCTTAAATGTTGCAGAGCTGACCACCCTGACTGGGCTCTATGGCCCCTACTGACTAGGAACAGGAAAAACCCTCTCTCTTTACACAGTTAGCTCCTCCTATAAAAACTATGTACACTGTTGTACATCTAGTGTGCATCTTGAGGTACTAAACTCTCCCTATCTACACACCACATAAATATATATACATAGCAGCTTTAGAAACATATATATATATATATATATATATATACACTCACTGGCCACTTTATTAGGTACACCATGCTAGTAATGGGTTGGACCCCTTTTGCCTTCAGAACTGCCTCAATTCTTCGTGGCATAGATTCAACAAGGTGCTGGAAGCATTCCTCAGAGATTTTGGTCCATATTGACATGATGGCATCACACAGTTGCCGCAGATTTGTCGGCTGCACATCCCTGATGCGAATCTCCCGTTCCACCACATCCCAAAGATTTCATGTTGTTTACGCCAAATTCTGACCCTACCATCCGAATGTCGCAGCAGAAATCGAGACTCATCAGACCAAGCAACGTTTTTCCAATCTTCTACTGTCCAATTTCGATGAGCTTGTGCAAATTGTAGCCTCAGTTTCCTGTTCTTAGCTGAAAGGAGTGGTACCCGGTGTGGTCTTCTGCTGCTGTAGCCCATCTGCCTCAAAGTTCGATGCACTGTGCGTTCAGAGATGCTCTTAGGCCTACCTTGGTTGTAACGGGTGGCGATTTGAGTCACTGTTGCCTTTCTATCAGCTCGAACCAGTCTGCCCATTCTCCTCTGACCTCTGGCATCAACAAGGCATTTCCGCCCACAGAACTGCCGCTCACTGGATTTTTTTTCTTTTTCGGACCATTCTCTGTAAACCCTAGAGATGGTTGTGCGTGAAAATCCCAGTAGATCAGCAGTTTCTGAAATACTCAGACCATCCCTTCTGGCACCAACAACCATGCCACGTTCAAAGGCACTCAAATCACCTTTCTTCCCCATACTGATGCTCGGTTTGAACTGCAGGAGATTGTCTTGACCATGTCTACATGCCTAAATGCACTGAGTTGCCGCCATGTGATTGGCTGATTAGAAATTAAGTGTTAACAAGAAGTTGGACAGGTGTACCTAATAAAGTGGCCAGTGAGTGTATATACACACACACAAAAGTACACTTAGCAGAACAAGGTATTAAAACATGTTAAATGTTGCTAAATGTACAACATTTAAACCTGGACATGCTTGGGGTATAAAGCAGTCTCTGTGACCCCTTACAATTGTGTGAATTGATTGGCAGGACCCAATTCAATGACCATGTCAGTTTTCCATGATGCTAGACTGGAGCCCAACAAATTGCCTCTTACTTGACAGAATCCCTATCTTCTCTGTTTGTGCATTTATAGGCATAGCTAAGGCTACTTTCACACTGGCGTTTTTTGTCCTCCGTCGCAATGCGTCATTTTGATCAAAAAACGCATCCTGCAAAAGTGCTTGCAGGATGCGTTTTTTGTCCATAGACTAACATTAACGACGCATTGTGACGAATTGACACACGTCGCAACCGTCGTGCGACGGATGCGCCGTATTGTGGTGGACCATCGGCTGCAAAAAACGTTACATGTAACTTTTTTGCTGCCGACGGTCCGCTTTTTCCGACCGCGCATGCGCGGCCGGAACTCCGCCCCCACCTCCCCGCACTTCCCCGCACCTCACAATGGGGCGGCGGATGCGCTGGAAAAATGCATCCGCTGCCCCCGTTGTGCGGCGCAGAGAACGCTAGCGTCGGTAACCTTGGCCCGACGCTAGTGTGAAAGTAGCCTAAGGGTTCAGCACATAGGGGAGACCTCAGAGAGAACTAGCCCTCTAACTAGTCCTCTACACTCTAAACTCATAGACAGTCACCAGCAAGTCTGAGGCTGCTGAGCTCCTATCAGGTCCTTTATAAAATAATGGCTCTAAGACACTGTTATCTCTACTGTACAGTTAAATGCTTGCATTTTTCAAAAATTCTCTTTTGTATTTATTCAACACAATTTGCACGTACCCCAAAAGGAAACACTAAGAAATATTAGGCCCATGGCAAGCCCAAAAAACAGCAGGGAAACAGATCACAGTATCTGTGTCATGTAGCAGCAGAATGCTAGACAATATATGGCAGTATACGTGTAGCTACGAATGCAGCACTGAAGTGAAATATATTTGATAGACGATGCAGCTCTAGCTATCTGTGACAAATTTGGTCACATTTCCACAATGAGCTTTTGGTGAGTTTTTGATGTCGCAGATTTTCTGCACCCATTAAATAAAATAGGTTTCTTGCATTTTTTTGTAAATACTCAGCATACAAAACTCACCAAAACTTAGCCCAAAATGGCCATGAAGAAAAATCAGTACTTTGTGACAAGCAATAGTTGTGAAGCAACAAAGCCAAACTTCTGCAGCTGCATTCCCTGTCTCTGTTTTTACACAGGCTATGAAAATCTCTCCTATTTGGCTGTACTAGGTGATGTGATAATCAAGGGATTGCAAACCTTTCTTAGCTAAAGCAATCATCTGCAATGTGTAAAATGCTGGTGGCCATTTTAGACAATCTACACAATGCTTTTAGCGAATTCCTAAAAATTTGACCGAAATCAAATCGAATTGAATTGATTATCGATTTGCTAATCTCTAGTATACAGATCTTTAAAGCAAACCTGTTGTTTCAGCTAACTTTTTAGAATAAGCTGTAATTTGTGTATAAATGAGGAATAAAACTATTTCTGGTCATTATTTTACTGGCAAACATTGTTATTTTTTATTATAAACAGGCAATGACCATGATATTTATTGATGGGACAGCTTTAACAATACCTCCAAGATTGACTTACAACAAGCTATTTAAATATCCGACTACCCTGTCCGTGCCAAACAACCTGTAGCTTGTATCTTGATAGTCTATAGTCACGGTTTTATTGACTGACATTTCTACCTGTATTATGCTGCCTCAGAGCTGTACTACAGGACCATGAATTTAAGAGGAAAAATGTGACATAGTATAATTTACTATAAAACATTTTTCATGTAGCCCAACGAAGTATTTTCATACATTGCTCTATACAAGTAATTTTTTGTAGAAGTAAAACAAGGTCATATCACAGTTACGGACAATCTATTGTAAGACTTTTTTTTTACCATTTATTAATGTAGCAATTAGGTGTTCTCTCACAGACAAAGAACGAGCTCAAAGCTGTAATTTCAACAAATCTGTCATTTGAACAATTTCACTGTGATTTCTCCATCTGGGTAATTAGGATTTGAAATCAGGGTTCTCTTTCCCAAATATCAGTCATTACTTTCAAAATAACACATTTTTACATCACACTGAAGCAATTTTCTGTTATTTATGGCTTTTTTAGATGGTTTCTAAACTGTAACCATTATTTACATGACAACCTGTAACATTAGTTGGAAAAATGAGTAGCTGAACTGTAAAATTCTAAACATATGACACGTGACATTTTAAAATGACTTGTTATTACAATAAATGTTGTGCAGTATAATACCACATTAATTATTCTACCATCCAACTCACACAGGTGTGACATCCGTGTCAGTGTCCGCCCACTTAGTTTCTGCTTCCATTGCTGAGTCTCATTGCGTCTTTGTCACAGAAGATGCAGGGTTAATATTCAATGGTTTTGGGGCTTGTTGTATCGTCCTTATCTGTAACTCTGGGGTTAATAGTCTTTTGGTTCCTGCTGTTAATCCAGGGCTGGGTGACTGGCTATTTAAGATCTTGGAGACCTGTTCCTATGGCCAGTTATAGTTTTGCTATATCTGGTCTATACATTTCTACCCACTTCTGTTTTCACAGTAGTCTCCTGTTTTGACCTCAGTCTGTTTTTTGAACAATCGCCTGCCTGGCAATCTGCTGCTGTTCTGGGCATCCTGGTTTTATCGGGGTTCCTGACTATTCTTTGCCAGCTAATATCCCTGGCTAGCCTGTCATGCCCTACCCTTGTTACAATCGCCATATAACAGCTTTTTTGTGGAGTGATAATAGGGCTGTTGTGCTATTTGTCATGCTCCCCATCACTGCTTACCTGCTGTTTTCCTATATTTTTCCCTTGCTTGTGGCCATTGTCTGTCTCCTATCCCTTCCACCACTATCTTCTTTGAATGCACTAACTCATAGCTCTTTCACGGGTGAGCATGCAGGGGAATAGTTAATTGAGTTTCTCTAGGCTTCTAGCCTTTCCCTCAATGGTAAAGCAGTTAGATCAATTCTCTTCCTGTACTTTGCAAAGTTTTATTGTTCTAAATCTGTCTGGCTTGTTTATTGGACTTGTTTGTTGCCTGCCTGACCTCTGTCTAATTACCTTTTGCATCTAAGTTCTGCCAGTCCTGAAGAGCACCTGTCCAACTATGAGATTCCTCCCTAATGCCTTAGAACCACAACACAAAATAAACAAATATTTTTATCCTATTGATTCTCTGTTATCCTTTGTGGGATGTTGACAGCAGTACAAGAAAGCCGCCCATCTCCTTCCACCAACTATGAATGTTATCACCACTTCAGAGCTCTGACTGTTGTGACTAACAGTGATCCTAAGGACTGCGCTCTGAAATGCATCACAATGGTTTATAGGATTGCTGGAGAAAGCCAAGTGCTATACTATAAGACTGTTGGAGAAAGCTGAGTGCTTCACTTGGCTGTCTCCAGCAGACTTATAGATAATACAGTGTAGTGGTGCGCATGTGTGACCACCACTCCGTTCTGTGGTCCTGTGGATAACTAGCTGCTCTTAGAAGCAGGTACTAGATGTATATCACTTCTGGAGCACACACTATACAGTGAAATCTAACTTGTGATGTACATGTATGTCACACATCGGAAAGGGGTTAACCACCAATCATGGGAAACTGGTTATCGTCATAGATTGTAAATGTTGAAAAAAATGTTGTTGCATCCAATGATTACACTGGTCTATAAAAAAAAAAAGAAAATTTTATGGCATGGACTTTAAGAACAGTTTTAGACTAATTTGAGGGTGCTGAATTCAAATCTGATCTTATAAATTCTCGATCACATCACGTTTTTGCGCTATAGGTATATAGCCCATTTTCATGAATTCCATGATAAATATAAGTAGTGTATGAAAAGTGCTGGTTTATACGGTTCACTAGGGTAAATTTAGTTTAATTTGGGTGGTTAATTTGTGTTGATTTGAAAATGGTTAACTTTCTTTTGGGTCTGCAAGGAGGGTACACAAAACACCCTTGTTTTCTGTGCTACTGGGACAGTAGAGCTACAGCAGAGCATTGGGTGAAAACTGAATGGCCTCAGCGACAGAGTTTGGCATCTGGCCATAAGAATGTCATCCATGATCCTCTAGTGGATAGGAAGGACATTGTCTTTCCTCCCTTACACATAAAACTTGGATTGATGAAGCAGTTCGTCAAAGCTCTCAATCACAGTGGAGAATGCTTTAACTATATATGTTCAACTTTTCCTGGTCTTAGTGAAGAGAAGAAAAAGGCTGGAATATTTGATGGACCTCAAATAAGAACACTTATGAGAGACACAATGAATGAGACAGAGCATAGAGCTTGGAATGCATTTTGTAATGTGGTGCAGAATTTTCTAGGAAATAAGAAAGCAGACAACTACGAAGAGATTGTGGAAGAGCTACTAATGAGTCTGCGAAATCTTGGCTGTAGAATGAGTATCAATGTTCACTATTTACACAGCCATTTGGACTTTTTTCCAGAGAACCTTGGAGATGTGAGCGAGGAACAAGGGGAGCGTTTTCATCAGGACACTAAAACAATGGAAGAATGGTATCAAGGCCGGTGGGACTCACATATGATGGCTGACTATTGCTGGAGCTTGATGAGAGACAACCCAGAAGCTGTACATCACAGATCAGCCAAGAAAAGAAAGTTCAAATAACTGCCATTTGTCATTCATCTGTGTGCCATATATATGTGTTTTTATATTTTGTAGTTTAATTCTGTAAGTATATTTGATTTGCTGTACATAGACTTTGTAATCTTGTTATTCCTTGATTAAAAATATACAAAATGTAGTACCGAAAATCATGTGCTTTTATAAAACATGAGGAGTAATTTTCATCAAAAATTGAAAATATCTCGAAATCCTGATAGCCAAAAACAGAATTCATATTCGTAATCAGCAGCCAAAATTGACTTAAAATATGTTTTAAAACCTTTTGCCAGAAAAATTGCGTTGACCAGTGTTATTAATATTTGAAATTGAGTTAAGTTCTTTGTACATAAACTTTTCAGAGATGTGCACTTCATATAACATCTAAACGGTACTGATCACTTATAGACTTAGCAGACATTGAAATATAAATGGCCACAATTATGATAAAGTAGTTTCTGCAAGTTATTTAAATTAAGCCCTAAAAAAGCATTACGTGCAAAAAAAAATATGCCTCACAAAGTGGCAAATTGTGGAACATTTTCTTTACTTTGGAAAATTTTGCATGGTATACCAAGAGGGGGGGTAGTCAACAACTTTTTGGCTGCGTACACATGCAGCGGTCACACTGCAGCTTTTAACAGCAGCAGACCTGAGCCATAGTGGTCTTTACGCTGTTTCCCTGCACAATTAAGTGATTGTTTACATCACTAACAAAATCCAACAATTTCATGTGCTAAACACATATATGACAAACCACTCCGTAACACTCTGCTCCCTATATTAGAGGAAGTGAACAGAAAAAGCACATATAATCACAAATAAAATTAAAATAATATTTTTATTACAAATATCTTAAAGTAAATCCAAAAAGTTAAAATACAAATCAAGACCTCAGATGTGAGAGACACATGGCTAAAGAATCCATTATACACATAAAATCGAATATTCTTTTGCTGTATAGCTTTACAGAAAGTCACTGAGAGAAAAGAAGCCAAATGAATCCCTAATGCCCCTTAGCTGATAATATGTCCAGATAACCTTCCTGTATAGTTGGACTATGTATCAGAGCAACTTGTGAATGAGCTTGGTCAATTGATGTCCTTACTTCTTATCACGCCTGATATGCCACTATCAGTGATCACCGACATGGCTAATACATGAATAATTTCTAAATATACAAAAAATCTCTCCTCAATGACTTAGGGTACCGTTACACAAAATGATTTACCAACGATCACGACCAGCGATACGACCTGGCCGTGATCGTTGGTAAGTCGTTGTGTGGTCGCTGGAGAGCTGTCACACAGACAGCTCTCCAGCGACCAACGATGCCGAAGTCCCCGGGTAACCAGGGTAAACATCGGGTTACTAAGCGCAGGGCCGCGCTTAGTAACCCGATGTTTACCCTGGTTACCAGCGTAAACGTAAAATAAAAAAAACACATACTCACATTCCGATGCCTGCGTCCGCTTCCCTGCACTCCTTCTGCATCCTGTGTAAGCGCCGGCCAAAGCAGAGCGGTGACGTCACCGCTGTGCTCTGCTTTCACTTTACGCCCGGCGCTCACAGTCAGTGCAGGGAAGCAGACGGCAAGGGACCTGACGGACACCGGAATGTAAGTATGTACTGTTTGTTTTTTTTTACATTTACGATGGTAACCAGGGTAAGCATCGGGTTACTAAGCGCGGCCCTGCGCTTACTAACCCGGTGTTTACCCTGGTTACAAGCGAACGCATCGCTGGATCGGTGTCACACACACCGATGCAGCGATGACAGCGGGAGATCCAGCGACGAAATAAAGTTTCAAACGATCTGCTACGACGTACGATTCTCAGCGTGGTCCCTGATCGCAGTAGCATGTTAGACAAAGCGATATCGTATGGATGTCGCTGGAAAGTCACGGATCATACCGTCGTAGCGATCAAAGTGCCAATGTGAGACGGTACCCTTACTGGACGTGTGGATTCGATGCCGTGTCCCTCCACCCCGATACGTGTTTCCTACACACTTCTTCAGGGGGCGTGTTGGGGAAGAGGGAAGCAGGACCTTAAGAATCCCCATGTGATCAATGTGCCATCCGGCTGGTATCACGTGTGATGTTATACATTGTCACTGAAGAGCAGCGCACTGAATCCCTCAGCCACTTTCCCGGAAGGTGACTCGTTACGTCTGGCAAATGAACTGCAAACAAGCAGGCAGCCATGACAACGGCCACTGTGCGTGTCAGCCGGGTTCCTGTGTGCCGGAAGAAGAAGAGTCCAGGAGCGAGCAATAGGAACAGCGCGCACTATTGCCGACAAGTATAACCCATCCTACAAAGGCTGCATGTGACTAAATTGACTTGACTACTGCAACCTTCTGCTCTGTGGCCTCCCCTCAAACACTCTCGCACCCCTCCAATCTATTCTAAACTCTGCTGCCCGACTAATCCACCTGTCCCCCCGCTATTCTCCGGCCTCTCCCCTCTGTCAATCCCTTCACTGGCTCCCCATTGCCCAGAGACTCCAGTACAAAACCCTAACCATGACGTACAAAGCCATCCACAACCTGTCTCCTCCTTACATCTGCGACCTCATCTCCCGGTACTTTCCTACACGCAACCTCCGATCCTCACAAGATCTCCTTCTCTACTCCCCTCTTATCTCCTCTTCCCACAATCGTATACAAGATTTCTCTCGCGTATCACCCCTACTCTGGAACCCTCTACCACAACACATCAGACTCTCGCCTACAATCGAAACCTTCAAAAAGAATCTGAAGACCCACCTCTTCCGACAAGCCTACAACCTGCAGTAACCACCGATCGACCAAACCGCTGCATGACCAGCTCTACCCTCACCTACTGTATTCTCACCCATCCCTTGTAGATTGTGAGCCTTCGCGGGCAGGGTCCTCTCTCCTACTGTACCAGTTATGACTTGTATTGTTCAAGATTATTGTACTTGTTATTATGTATACCCCTCCTCACTTGTAAAGCGCCATGGAATAAATGGCGCTATAACAATAAATAATAATAATAATAATAAATTAAAGTGCTGAGTATTGCTCCCTACACGATACAATACGATACAAATAAAGTAGCACTCTGTAGCGCTATAGCATGCAAACATGAAATTTGAATTACAGTGGGGCAAAAAAGTATTTAGTCAGTCAGCAATAGTGCAAGTTCCACCACTTAAAAAGATGAGAGGCGTCTGTAATTTACATCATAGGTAGACCTCAACTATGGGAGACAAACTGAGAAAAAAAACCCCAGAAAATCACATTGTCTGTTTTTTTATCATTTTATTTGCATATTATGGTGGAAAATAAGTATTTGGTCAGAAACAAACAATCAAGATTTCTGGCTCTCACAGACCTGTAACTTCTTCTTTAAGAGTCTCCTCTTTCCTCCACTCATTACCTGTAGTAATGGCACCTGTTTAAACTTGTTATCAGTATAAAAAGACACCTGTGCACACCCTCAAACAGTCTGACTCCAAACTCCACTATGGTGAAGACCAAAGAGCTGTCAAAGGACACCAGAAACAAAATTGTAGCCCTGCACCAGGCTGGGAAGACTGAATCTGCAATAGCCAACCAGCTTGGAGTGAAGAAATCAACAGGGGGAGCAATAATTAGAAAATGGAAGACATTCAAGACCACTGATAATCTCCCTCGATCTGGGGCTCCACGCAAAATCCCACCCCGTGGGGTCAGAATGATCACAAGAACGGTGAGCAAAAATCCCAGAACCACGCGGGGGGACCTAGTGAATGAACTGCAGAGAGCTGGGACCAATGTAACAAGGCCTACCATAAGTAACACACTACGCCACCATGGACTCAGATCCTGCAGTGCCAGACGTGTTGTGAATTTGGATTCTGGGCTCCCCCGGTGGCCGCTTGTGGAATTGGACTTGTCATCCTCTTTCCTGTTTCACCTGATTCCATCAGTAGTGGGTGTCGCTATTTAAGCTCATTTCTCTGGTGGTTTCTTGCCGGTCAACAATGTTATCTGATGCCTCTCAGTGCTTGTTCCTGCTTCTAGACAACGACTAGATAAGTTGGACTTTTGTCCATGTTTTGTTTTGCCTATTTGTTCCAGTTCACAGCTGAAGTTTTGTTACTGTGTCTGGAAAGCTCTCGTTGATCAGGGATTGCTACTCTGGCGTTATGAGTTAATGCCAGAGTTTAAGGTAATCTCTGGATGGTGTTTTGTTAGTGTTTTTCTGCTGACCATGAAAGTATACTATCTGTCTTCTGCTATCTAGTAAGCGGACCTCAAATTTGCTAAGACTATTTTCCTGCTGCGTTTGTTGTTTCATCTGAACTCACCGTCATTATATGTGGGGGGCTACTGTCTTCTTTGGAATATTTCTCTAGAGGTGAGCCAGGTCTTATATTTCCCTCTGCTAGCTATTTAGGTCTTAGGCCAGAGCTGGGCATCTAGCGATAAATAGGAAATGCTACCTGGCTATTTCTAGTTGCGCGGCAGGCTTAGTTCATGGTCAGTATAGTTCCATCTTCCGAGAGCTTGTCCCTCTATAGGCTTGCTATGATCTCTGCCTGCAGAGATCATGACAGTTTGACCGGCCAATAAAGTGTTAAAGACCCAGGTTGAGAAAGGAGAGTTATAAGAAGTCTGCTGGAATTTTTTTTTTTTTTTTTCCTCCAGTCTGCCTTGCTGCAGTCTTTTTTCTCTCTCTCCTCCTAATCTCTGTATGCTCTGTGTGCACCTGACAATAATGGATCTCCAGAGTGTAACTGCGGGTTTGAATAATCTCATCACGAAAGTACAAAATTTACAAGATTTTGTGGTACATGCTCCGGTATCTGAGCCGAGAATTCCTTTGCCGGAGTTCTTCACAGGGAATAGAGCTAGCTTCCAGAATTTCCGAAATAATTGTAAGCTTTATTTGTCCCTGAAGTCTCGTTCAGCTGGAGACCCTGCTCAGCAGGTTAGGATTGTGATTTCCTTGCTCAGGGGTGACCCTCAAGATTGGGCCTTCTCATTGCCAGCAGGGGATCCTGCGTTACGCGATGTGGATGCGTTTTTTCTGGCCTTGGGCTTGCTTTATGAGGAACCTCATTTGGAACTTCAGGCAGAAAAAACTTTGATGGCACTATCTCAGGGGCAAGACGAAGCTGAAGTTTTCTGCCAAAAATTCCGTAAATGGTCTGTGCTTACTCAGTGGAATGAGTGCGCCTTGGCGGCAACTTTCAGAGAAGGTCTCTCTGATGCCGTTAAGGATGTTATGGTGGGGTTCCCTTTGCCTGCAGGTCTGAATGAGTCCATGACAATGGCTATTCAGATTGATAGGCGTCTGCGGGAGCGCAAACCGGTGCACCATCTGGCGGTGTCTATGGAAAAGACGCCAGAAAGTATGCAGTGTGATAGAATTCTGTCCAGGAGCGAGCGACAGAATTTTAGACGGAAGAATGGATTGTGTTTCTATTGTGGGGATTCTACTCATGTTATATCGGCATGCTCTAGGCGTACAAAGAAGCTTGATAAGTCTGTTTCCATTGGCACCATTCAGTCTAAGTTTATTTTGTCTGTAACCCTGATTTGCTCTTTGTCATCCATTGCCACGGACGCCTATGTTGACTCTGGCGCCGCTCTGAGTCTTATGGATTGGTCCTTTGCCAATCGTTGTGGTTTTGATTTAGAGCCTTTGGAGACTCTTATTCCTCTGAAGGGGATTGACTCCACCCCATTGGCTAATAATAAACCACAATACTGGACACAAGTAACCATGTGTATCAATCCGGATCACCAGGAGACTATTCGTTTCCTGGTGCTGTATAATTTACATGACGATTTGGTACTGGGATTGCCATGGTTGCAGTCTCACAACCCAGTCTTGGACTGGAGAGCAATGTCTGTGTTGAGCTGGGGATGTAAGGGTATTCATGGGGACGTACCTTTGGTTTCTATTTCGTCGTCCATTCCCTCTGAAGTCCCTGAGTTCCTCTCTGATTATCAAGACGTCTTTGACGAACCCAAGCTTGGGTCGTTACCTCCGCACCGTGAGTGCGATTGTGCCATAGATTTGATACCGGGTTGTAAATATCCAAAGGGTCGTTTGTTTAATTTGTCTGTGCCGGAACATGCTGCTATGCGGGAATATATAAAGGAGTCTTTGGAAAAGGGACATATTCGTCCATCTTCTTCTCCCTTGGGAGCTGGGTTTTTCTTTGTCTCAAAAAAAGACGGCTCTTTGAGACCATGTATTGATTATCGGCTTCTGAATAAGATCACTGTTAAGTATCAATACCCATTGCCATTGCTTACTGATTTGTTTGCTCGTATAGAGGGTGCTAAGTGGTTCTCTAAAATTGATCTTCGTGGGGCGTATAATTTGGTGCGGATCAGGCAGGGGGATGAGTGGAAGACCGCATTTAATACGCCCGAGGGCCACTTTGAGTATTTGGTCATGCCTTTTGGTCTTTCTAATGCCCCTTCAGTTTTCCAGTCTTTTATGCATGATATTTTCCGCGATTTTCTGGATAAATTTATGATAATATATCTGGATGATATTCTGATTTTTTCTGATGACTGGGACTCTCATGTCCAGCAGGTCAGGAGAGTTTTTCAGGTTCTGCGGTCTAATTCTTTATGTGTGAAGGGGTCTAAGTGCGTTTTTGGGGTCCAGAAAATTTCCTTTTTGGGGTATATTTTTTCTCCCTCTTCCATTGAGATGGATCCCGTCAAGGTGCAAGCTATTTGTGACTGGACTCAGCCCTCCTCTCTTAAGGGTCTTCAGAGATTTTTGGGCTTTGCCAACTTTTACCGCCGATTTATTGCTGGTTTTTCGGATGTCGTTAAACCACTGACTGATTTGACCAGACAAGGCGCTGATGTTGCTAATTGGTCCCCTCATGCTGTAGAGGCCTTTCAGGAGCTTAAGCGCCGTTTTGCCTCTGCCCCTGTGTTGCGTCAGCCTGATGTGAATCTGCCTTTTCAGGTTGAGGTTGACGCTTCGGAGATCGGAGCTGGGGCAGTGTTGTCGCAGAAAGGTTCCGACTGCTCCGTCATTAGGCCTTGTGCCTTCTTTTCTCGCAAATTTTCGCCCGCAGAGCGGAATTATGATGTTGGGAATCGGGAGCTTTTGGCCATGAAGTGGGCGTTTGAGGAGTGGCGCCATTGGCTCGAGGGGGCTAGGCATCAGGTGGTGGTATTGACTGACCACAAAAATTTGATTTATCTTGAGACTGCCAGACGCCTGAATCCTAGACAGGCGCGCTGGTCTTTATTTTTTTCTCGCTTTAATTTTGTGGTGTCATACCTACCGGGTTCTAAGAATGTTAAGGCAGATGCCCTTTCTAGGAGTTTTGACCCGGACTCTCCTGGTAATTCTGAACCCACAGGTATCCTTAGGGAGGGAGTAATTTTGTCGGCCGTTTCTCCTGATCTGCGGCGGTCCTTGCAAGAGTTTCAGGCGGATAGACCGGATCGTTGTCCGCCTGATAGACTGTTTGTTCCGGATGATTGGACCAGCAGAGTCATCTCTGAGGTACATTCTTCTGCATTGGCAGGTCATCCCGGAATTTTTGGTACCAGGGATTTGGTGGCAAGATCCTTCTGGTGGCCTTCTCTGTCACGAGATGTGCGAGTCTTTGTGCAGTCATGTGACGTTTGTGCTCGGGCCAAGTCTTGTAGTTCTCGGGCTAGCGGACTGCTGTTGCCCTTGCCTATTCCTAAGAGGCCTTGGACACACATCTCGATGGATTTTATTTCAGATCTGCCTGTTTCCCAGAAGATGTCTGTCATCTGGGTGGTCTGTGACCGTTTCTCTAAAATGGTCCATTTGGTTCCTCTGCCCAAGTTGCCTTCTTCTTCTGAGTTGGTTCCTCTGTTTTTTCAGAATGTTGTCCGATTGCACGGTATTCCTGAGAATATTGTTTCTGACAGAGGTACCCAATTTGTGTCTAGATTTTGGCGGGCATTCTGTGCTAGGATGGGCATAGATTTGTCTTTTTCATCTGCTTTTCACCCTCAGACTAATGGCCAGACCGAGCGGACTAATCAGACCCTTGAGACATATCTGAGGTGTTTTGTCTCTGCTGACCAGGATGATTGGGTTGCTTTTTTGCCATTGGCAGAGTTCGCCCTCAATAATCGGGCCAGTTCTTCCACCTTGGTGTCCCCGTTTTTCTGTAATTCGGGGTTTCACCCTCGATTTTCCTCCGGTCAGGTGGAATCCTCGGATTGTCCTGGAGTGGATGCGGTGGTGGAGAGATTGCATCACATCTGGGGGCAGGTTATGGACAATTTGAAGTTGTCCCAGGAGAAGACTCAGCGTTTTGCCAACCGTCATCGTCGTGTTGGTTCTCGGCTTTGTGTTGGAGATTTAGTGTGGTTGTCTTCTCGTTTTGTCCCTATGAGGGTCTCTTCTCCTAAGTTTAAACCTCGGTTCATCGGCCCTTATAGAATATTGGAGATTCTTAATCCTGTTTCTTTCCGTTTGGACCTCCCTGCGTCCTTTTCCATTCATAACGTTTTTCATCGGTCGTTATTGCGCAGGTATGAGGTACCTGTTGTACCTTCAGTTGAGCCTCCTGCTCCGGTGTTGGTTGAGGGTGAGTTGGAGTACGTTGTGGAGAAAATTTTGGACTCTCGTGTTTCCAGACGGAAACTCCAGTATCTGG